>NC_081405.1:472103007-472720507 GCF_030272615.1 Cryptomeria japonica
CATTATATTAAGTCGTGAAGCAATTAAATACAACACTCTTTCAATCATAGATCTATACAATGTCTAATTTGCCAACAAAGATTCATCTTCTTTTCTAAATTTGCACCTAGTCACCATAGGCATTCCAATTGGCGTGCAATCTTCCATTTTAAACTTCTTTAGCACATCCTTCACATATTTGGTTTGACAAATAAAAATACCTTTCTCAAACCGAGTAAACTACAAACCAAGGAAAAATGATAGTTCAACAAGCATGTACATTTAAAACTCTTTTTGCATAACTTTAGAAAAATGTTTGCACATTTTATCATTATTTCCTCCAAAAATAATATCATTTACATACACAACCACTTCCAATAGATGATCTTCCTTTGATTTAATATGTAGATTTTTATCAACAATACCTATTCTAAATCCTTGTTGTTGTAGGTTTGAATCCAATCTAGTGTACCAGGCTCTAGGGGCCTGTTTTAATCCATTCAACACCTTATTTAATTTGCATATTGTTGGTTAATAGATTTGCCTTTTATACATTTTAATTCTTTAACTTTTACATGTCCATAAACAAAAGACAAAAAAAAAACACCAACAATTGGATAACTACTTAAATAGTTAACCACTGTATATGTCAACACAAAATGAACACCGCAATGTTTTCAAGCAAAAATTTATTCTAAAAGCTCATATACTTTCATTCTTCTAATCGGGAAGACAGACATTTCACAAAAAATTCCTTTTGCACACTCATATAAATTGTATCAGAAAGATGACAAATTCTGCAATTGAATTAAATCTTCATAGAGATTCACAATTCAATTCATAAATACACAGATTTATAAGACGAAAAATGTTGCACTTTCATTCACAGATAAAATTGTCTTTCCTTCAGAGTACACAGTATATAAAAAATATAAAGCTTTTTTTAATCTTAACGCAAAAATTCTCAGACCTTTTACAAGGCTTTTAATCAAGTATATATAGCCACCAAGATATGATAGTTTGTTACAATTAAACAAGAGTAAAAAGATTAACTCTCCTTGAGAGTCAAAGAAGTCTATCCCTATAGCTGAAAAATAATAACCAAACAAGAAAAATGACATAAGCTGAGAGCAATGAAAATGCGATGAAGCTCTTGCAGATGACGTGGCCTCCGCCTGTTTCTCCTAAGGCGAAGGGGTGCTTCAGATAATGCACCATTCCAAATGAGCTGAGGAGAAGTTGAGAATAAGCTGATAATGCGGAAGACTGATATAGAGTATTCGCTCCTTCCAAACCTCCTTCTTTTTGCTCACATGCACAACCTTGCCCTTATGTGTCTCAATATGATCAAACCAAACCACTAACATGGATTCAATTCGTGCAATTTTCAAGAAATACTCTATTGTTAAGGATTTTGCTTCCTGGATTTGTTGAACTTGATCCTTGAAGGCTTGAATCATATCAGATGAATCTTCAAGTGTCTTCTTATCTTCTTTCAGGAGTTGAATATCTATGCACTTCATATCTTTCTGCATAGTATTAATCAGTTCTTTTAACTCCTTCAAATGTTTGATGGATTCTTCATGCCCCTATTCAATAATTGAGTTCCTCCATTCAATATTTTCTTTACATATGAAAAGCACATTGTTGTCAAGACCATGTACTGGTTTTTCTGCCAGGAAGTTCAAGACTCCATACCTTTGGGTATCCCTCATTTGTTTCAGTACAGGTACCCATTTTCGTTTCTCTATTTCTCAGGTGATTATTTTTGTTTCTAACTCCTTGCCTACTGACTCTACATTATCAAATACCTTAATCAAATCAGAAATGTAGCTTGTAGCTTGCTGGGCAATTGATTCCAGCCACTCACTAAAGATGTCTGCTACCATCCGGCTTCTCTGAACCTGATCAAGCAATCCCTGGTTCATTGGTGACCTTGGATAAAATGACAAAGGTACTTGAGAAAGCGACTATGGATTAGGATCCTGTATGGAATTAATGTACTGGGCCATCTCTATTATGATCTGTTTCATTTCATTTTTATCCTTTTCATCTTTCCAAGTCCTGGTTAGAATTCTCTTGGTGGAGGTCTCCAAGTGTTTAGTGTCCACATCTCGAGAGGTCACCCCTAAATCAATCTTCTCAATAACGAAGTCCTTCTCAGTAATATTCTTAGCATCTTTATTTTTGGGGGGTCTAGCTACCTCTGCAATCCAATGCTCTGTTTGATCATCCACATCTATCATTGCTTCAGTTTTAAGTCTCTTGGACTTTGATGTTCTCCCCAAAGACTTAATGACCATGTCCTCCATTGGAATTGAGATTGGACTTACATTTATTTTCTTGGTAAGTGAAGCACTTAACCATTTGGGAATAGTAGATGTTTCCTTGGGTGGAGGTGATTGTTGATTAGTGATGACAATGACCATGATGTTTACAAAATCCTCAGCTTCTTGAGTTTCCTTTCCCTTATCAGCAACACTAGCAATGAGCTTGTCCTGCATCTGAGTATCCATCATCCGTTGAGTTTCTTCTTCGGAGTCCAAATCTACTACAAGTGGACTTGTAAGGAGTTTCTGACTGCTCTTCTTACTACAAGATCTGGTGACACAAGCAGAGGAGGAACTCAAAGAAGATTCTCCTAAGTTTGCAGTTTTGATTTTATTGGTCCTCTGTTTCTCATTACCTACAATATCAATAGCAATGTCAGAAGAGGAAAGAGATATTTGAGAAGTTGCATGAGTTTTACCAACTTTTATACTCTCAGGTGAAAACATGGGTGGTTGTCCAAAATGGTGGGCTTTTAGCCTGTTAGGATTCCCAAAGATACTGAGAGGGGGGGTGAATCAATATCTAACTGGTTATAGAATTTACTTGATTTAAAACATGTAAAACATATCAATATAGTATACCAATAAACTAGAAATAATGCAGCAAACAAAGATAACAACAAGCACATGAAAAGCACACCATAACATAGTAGTTTAATGAGGAAACCCGATGTGGGAAAAACCTCAGTGGGATTTGTGACCCACAATATTCACTTACTGGCCAATAAGTGAATATTACCCTTACAATAGGGGCCTGCACATGTAGGAAGGCCAAGTGCCTAGAGCTCACTGCTCAAATACAAAATAAGAAGTCACACTGACTTACAAAATGGATTATACAAATCCAATGTCTTGTATTGCTTCAAATTAGCATATGCTATGCCAAATCCAGTACCAGTTTTAGCTCTGCTTCATACATAAACCCTTAACCTATAATTCGCATATTAGGTCTGCCTTATTTCGCCTATGTTTTTCTTACCAAAATGTCTTACAATGATCTCATACATATATGAGTCATATTACAACTTGCCATGTCAGCTTACAATGATTTTACAATTAATTACAAAATACATTATAAACAAAATTCCTGTCGGCCAGGGTGTCGGTACCCTTCCTTTGTCTGTCGGTGTCCTGCGTGCTGGTGTAGAGTTTGTCGTTGCCGATGCTAGTATATTGTCTTGCTGGTATCATATGATTGCAAGGTTGCCATGAATGACAAAACCTTCAATCACCTACAATTTCTCATTGGAGTGTGCATTTGCCAACAATCTCCCCCTTTGGCATTGATGGCAACACTCATGAGAAAAATCCAAAAAGTGTCATCCAAAAATGAGTCTGCCAGAATTGTCTTACCAAAAAAAATATGAGCTCCCCCTGAGCTGATGAGCCATTTGCTGATCATTTTTCTCATAGCCTCTACTCCCCCTTTGACATCAATGACAAAGGTTGTCATTCGCTATCAGTGGAGTCTTGCCTAGTTTCTTGTAACTGGTAGGTTAAACTCTGAAATATATCCGTCAAAATTGAAATGATTTCGTTGCTGAATGTTTTACTATCTTTTATAGCCTCATGGGTTCTCTGCACTGTACCGGTGAATATGTGCATTTGCTATTCCAGTGTCTTTAGTCCGGGAACTAGAGCCTCAGATATTTCTTTTCTTAAAGAAATAAGATACTCTAATCTTGGACTAAGTCGGCATTTTAAGTCCTTTGCTTTGTCCTTTATTCTTCATTTTTCATTTTCCAATTTCCTGATTTTCTCTTCTTGCTTTGCAATTTTCTTGTCTAATTCCAAAAATGAATCTGATTTCCCAATCAAATTGTTAGCAATATTATTAATCTTATCCTGTGTCTTTCTGATTTCTTTGTCAAGATCTTCTGTTAATACATCTGTTTTGCATGTATCCTTGTATAGTTTCTTGAAGTCAAAATGATTTCATTGAGTTCCGGTAAAAGAGTGTCTATCTCTCCCTTGTTCTTCTTAACTATATCCTCAAAGAATTTTTCTTTTTCCTTTATCAATCTCTCCTTAAATGTATCCTCGTTTATTTTGTCCAATTTTATTAGATTACCGGTTATATACTTAGACAATGTGTCTAATTGGTTCAAAGAATCTTTGTTGTCTATGTTACACTTTGGAGCTCTCATCTTCAAAATTGGTATGATGTCATCAATAGCCTTATATGCTAGTACATTACAATCTGTTATTTCCTTAATTGAATCTAGCAGTACCTCTATCATATTTGTCGGTCTGAATTCAAACTTGGAGATTCTGGATGTCTGTTCAACTGACTTCACAATTTGTAATCCGTCGGTGGTGATAATAGCATTGCTTTCCTCTTTTACTAGAGGATCAGTTTATGTCTCCATTTCAGCTACCAAAGGTTTAGGTTTTTCAATTGTAGCCGGTGGCATTGTCTCTGAATGTACTTGTGAATGAATCTGTTGTTCTTCCTATTTCTTTGTGCTCTCTACTGATGGTTTCTTTGATGGTGCCTCTGATGATTTTTCAGTGGTATCCACTGCTAGTTTCTCTGCTTGTGACTCTGTATTTTCTACCAGTTTCTCTGTGCTTGCCCTTGAAATATTTTCAGTTGGTTGCTCAATACCAATGCTATCAGTTTTTCTTGTATCCATTGTTTGTTCAGTTTGTTGCTCATTCCCAATTTATATGTCTCCAACTGTATCTTCAAAATTTGTCTCAGCTATTGTGTCTTCTACTGGTGGCTCAGTTGCCACATCTCTTTTCTCACTTGTTTCCTTATCAACCACAATGTTGACTTCCTATGTGTCGATATTCATTGTATACAACACCTCAGAATCAGGATTTGTGTCCTCATGTGTTGTCTTCATACTCTTTGTTGCTGGTTGATTTTCAGTAGTGTCTACCGGTGGAGTATCTAGAGGCGGTGGGGGTAAGTTGTTTATTATCTTTATACTGGGAGGTCCACCAATCTTGCCTTTTCCTTTGTCCCTATCCTTTTGGTATACCTCGAAGGTTTTAGGTTTTTGATACTCTTCCTATTTTTCTTTTTCTACTAGGAATATATCCCATGCATCTGTTGTTTCCTTTGTCATCTGATTCACTCTCCCTGCCATTAGTGCTACATGCCATTGAGCAGTTGAAAATACTGACCGGTTAGCCTCAAAGATCAATTGATCTATCTCATCAGGTGAGTTAACAGGATGTACAACAAGTAATCTTTCAATCTTTATTTTCTTGTCAAGCTCAACAATAGCTACTCTTCTAGCTTCTAGTCTATTGTATAGATCTGCCGGTATTTCATCAACAACTTGCATCAAAAATTTCTTTAAAATATCTAAGTGTAATATTACATTGTTCTCTACTTTCTCCTTGTCATCAACGGATAGTGTGTTATACAGTTTGTTAATATTCTTCAACTTGCCATCCTTAGCAATTTCATCCAGTAATTTATTAATAGGAGCTATAGATTGTTCTGACTTCTTCTTAGGAGTCAACTTCTTTTTCTTTGGAGTTAATTTCTTTGTTGGGGGCCTTACTGCCTGTTGCTTCTATCTTTTTGGTGTAGGAGAAGGTGCTGGTGAAGGTTTTCTCTTCCTCTCAACTATCTGGAATACTGCAGGCATGTCACTTTCTGAGGAAGTTCCTATCGGTGAAAGGTGTGTTTCCAGTTGGATTGCTTCTAATTCACCTTCAGTTATACCGGTTTTCTTTAGCACATCTTCTTTAATAGCTTTTGCCTGTCGGGTTCCTTTTCTAACGGTTGCCTCAACCTTTTTAACTCTTTTCTTTAATGAATTTGACTTTCTATAGTTTCAACATTGCCAAATACTTCTTCTTCAAGTTCCTTAGGAGCTTCTAGGAGGGCTTTTGCATAGGTTTCTATTATGTTGTCATCAGTCTCATACCCCATTTCAGTGATCCAGATGGTTCTAGGAAAAACTACTTCCATCCAAATTTCATCTTTCTTTATTACAAAACAAATTTCCTTTTGGTACTTCTTTACAATAGCTTGTGATAACCTTACTCTTGTTTTCATTTGAGCTTTCAAAGCCTGAAAATACTCATTTAAGTTATTTTCCCTGTTCTCTCCCATGTTGTTCAGTAATACTGATAGTTGTTTTCCTATCGGTATATCATATCCAAAATCTTTGGTGCCAATACCGGGTACTTGTTTGGTTATATATAGCATCAGACAAACAAGTAGGTTTCCAAATATGAATGTTCCTTTCTTGTCTTTCTTTATCTTTCCCAAATTATCAATCAGTTCATCTTTAAGCCATTTACATATGTCTATCCTTGCATTATCATTTACCATATCACAGGCACTTTTAATGCATAGGCTAGAAACTGAGTTTAACCTATTTGCACGTGTGGTCTTGTAACCTAAGATCATACTGATAAATTTGACATTGATATCCATTACATCATTTACCCTTAGAGACCTTTTGCCGAATGTTGCACCGGTTAGGTTTATCACAATGTCATTTGAGACCTTCTTAGTTTTGTCAGGTTTGTTGCTAGTAGAGGGTAACCCTGTCACAGCCTTTACTGCTTCCTTAGTAATCTTGTGAATAGATTCCAACCAAAAGAATTCGCCATGAACCCTGCTTAGCACAATTCTTACGATATCCTTGGGAAAATTTGGGATACTAAGGATTTCTGTAAAACCTAGGGTTTCTATTATCTTGTGTTCAGGTTTGACATTTCCCGATTCATCACAAATCATAGATTCATACATATTCTTAATTTCCTCATCACCTAGTTCATCAATATGACAGTGTATATACATTCTAGGGTCTTCACCATATACTACCCCTTTAGGTATTTGAGAAAATGCACCTAAACTATCATCTTTCTTCACAATTTTGGGAACTAGCTGAAATACGGGTCTAGGGCGTTTAACAACTTCAACAACAGTAGGGTTTGCAATAAATTCAGGAGTAGATGAGGATGCCATAGCTATAAATACCTTAATTAGCCTTAGGGATGAAAGATTTGATAGATTTCTTCGCTTCTTTTCTTGGAATGCCTTTGCTCGGGATTTTTGCACTCTCAAAGATTTGAATGCTTGGTAAAATGAAAATGGAGCCAGAACACTTGTTTTATAATGTTATTTTCTTCACCTGCCACATTTAATGCTTGTCGGTTAAGTCACAACTTAACTTATCTGTCAGTAAAGAAGTAATCTCAACTTCTCACCATCAACTGAGGGAATAATAGCATGTTTTACATTCAGTTGCTAAACCCTCAAAAGGATTTTCCTTTAATTAGATGAAGAGTCTCATGCCGGTGGAGTGTTACTCTGTTCTGCCAGTGGAGGAGTATTCCCATCAACATTCAATTCTGATTTTATGATCCATTATTTTGAGAATTCTTGCTTTACCTCTCCAACCTTTTCTTTACCTTTCAAACTAGGACCTTTGTTATTTGCCAGTGAGGACTTGCTTCTACAAAATTTAGCAATGTGTCCAATCTTGTTATAGGCATAACAAGTCACATTGTTTTTCTGAATTGCTTTCCCATATCCTATTCTAGTGTGTATTTTGCATTGATTAGATAAGCGTCCAAATCTTCCACAAACATAACATCTTACATTCATTCTACAATTCTCTGAATTATGACCAACTTTGTTGCATTTAGAACACTGACCAGTGGGTGTATTGGTGTTTTGATAATTTCTAGATCTACATTGATTTGCTCTATGACCATACTTGTTATAGTTAAAGCATTTGCCATTAAATTTATAAGCAATTGGTTGTCTTACCAGTTTGCTATGATCATGTGTGTTTGCAGTACCAAAGCTTTCACCAGCTTCAAAGCCAAGGCCATTAGTGTCACCATTTGGTTTCTGATTCTTCAGCATGTCAATAAGTTCTTCTGAGCTTTTCTTGAATTTCTCCTTGTGCTGATTTGTAGTAGTCAGTTCTCTTTCCAAGATTTCTTTTTGTCTCATAAGTTCATTTGAGTCATTTTGTGTGTGCATCAGATCTGTCTTCAACATATCATTTTCATAACTAAGTCTTGTGTTTTCATTTGCAACATCATCCAGTCTTCTAGTCAGATCTTCTTCATTTTTCTTCCTATCTTCAATTTCTTTGCAAAATATCATAGTCATATCCTGCATCTCATTTTGTGTTGTATTTATCTCTTGTCTTAGTTTGTTTACCAGATCATTAAGAGTTTCCTTTTCATCTCCCTCTTTCTACATCTTCTCACAAAGTTCTCTTCTTTTACTCCTTGCTATAGTGTAATTTTCTTGAAGTTCTTGAATGATATCCTAACCATCTTTTAGATCATCTTCAAGTTTGATATTCTTCAATTTTTATGTATCATAGTCTGAAAGAGTTGTTTCCAATTGTTTCTTCAAGTTATCCATCTTTATCGATTGCAAGATCTTCCTCAAGCTGTTAGGCTTCTGAAAACAAAGGACCAAGCTCTGATACCAATTGTTAGGATTCCCAAAGATACTGAGAGGGGGAGGTGAAACAGTATCTAACCGGTTATAGAATTTACTTGATTTAAAACATGTAAAACATATCAATACAGTATACCGGTAAACCAGAAATAATGCAGCAAATAAAGATAACAATAACCACATGAAAAGAACACCATAACACAGTAGTTTAATGAGGAAATCTGGTGTGGGAAAAACCTCGGTGGGATTTGTGACCCACAATATTCTCTTACTGGCCAATAAGTGAATATTACTCTTACAATAGGGGCTTGCACATGCAAGAAGACCAAGTGTCTAGAGCTCACTGCTCAAATACAAAATAAGAAGTCACACTGACTTACAAAATGGATTATACAAATCCAATGTCTTGTACTACTTCAAATTAGCATATGCTATGCCAGATCCAGTACCGGTTTTAGCTCTGCTTCATACATAAACCCTTAACCTATAATTCGCATATTAGGTCTGCCTTATTTCGCCTATGTTTTTCTTACCAAAATGTTTTACAATGATCTCATACATATATGAGTCATATTACAACTTGTGATGTTGGCTTACAATGATTTTACAATTAATTACAAAATACATTATAAACAAAATTCCTATCGGCCAGGGTGTCGGTATCCTTCCTTTGTCTATCGGTGTCCTGTGTGTCGGTGTAGAGTTTGTCGTTGTCCATGTCGGTATATTGTCTTGCCAGTATCATATGATTGCAAGGTTGCCATGAATGACAAAACCTTCAATCACCTACAATTTCTCATTGGAGTGCGCATTTGCCAACATAGCCATCTTTATGTCCATCTAATCACATTGAAGGTTTTATCTTGAATGTTGTCATCCCCTTTTCTATCCCAATCAACTTCTGGAATAGGCTGCCCCTGTAACTTCTCATTGAACTCAGGATCAACAACTTCCTCACCTTCATCCTCTTGTAGATTTGAGATATTCTTGGACAAACCCATTGTCACAATCTGTAGAACTGTGAACCTCGACCACAATCTTCTTCTGACTTCAAATTCATCATCACAATTCTCCCAGTAATCTTCTAGCTGAGGTTCATGAAAAAAATCAACATCAACATTTAAGTTCTCTATGGAAAACCTTCGGCTATCAAATTTATGTCTAGCAACATATAAGTGCAAATTTAACTTCTTGAATTCAAGTTCAAGATTTAAGGCATCTGAAATGGATCTACAACTATAATATTCGAGTTCTACAGGAAAGACAACTTCAAACTTCCCTCCATTTCTCTTATCAATGTAGGCGAGCTGACAACCAACTTCAAACACAATATAACTATCCAGAGCATACCTGGGTAATCTAAAAGCTGCCAACTCTAATATAAGTGAACTAAGAAAACTGGATGAAGAAACTACCATAGATACCTACAAATTCCATTGCTTCTATTGATGATCTCTTGTTTATGTTACCCTGCAACTCATGAAGCAACCTTCCTACAAAAATATCATTCCACCTCATGAATTTTTTAGCATATCTCTGCTGCTGTAGGTGAGGATAGTATTCATAAACCCTTATCCCATCAACCCAGGGTTCATGGTGTAAGACATTATAATCTCGAGTGCAGGCGAGCATATAAAATAGTTACGAGTACATATAAAAACCACTCATCCCTGCAATTTTGGTTAAGCTCTAATGTAGTCCCTCTGTAACAACTTGTCCCCAATCTAGATACACGCTTCCATTCAACATGAATTGAATGTAGAAATACATCCAGTCTTCCCAATAAAAGGCATTAGCATTTCCCTTCAATCTGTTCAACAGAATAACAATATCCTATACTTCTATTATAAAACTCTCTCTAATGAGTGGCCTTGGTAACTTGGAACATCCTTTTTGAATTTTCAACAACCAATTTCTAGCAATTACGCTGTTGTAAGCACTCTTCTTCTTAGAAAATAAAGAGTATGAAGTACCAATGGTCCAATCTTCATATGGAACCTTATGAGGAATGCCCATGGCTGTCATTATGGTCTCCCTATCAATTTTCAACAACACCTCAACATTGATAGCCCTAATACACCTATATTCTGCATCATATCGATTCATACATTCTAAAACCAGCTCTGCGCATGGTGCTGCAAAAGGAAATGCAGCGGCCTAAATCAGACCTCTTCTTACAATTTTCTCCATCATGGAATTTTGGGCTGGATTCTTAACTCTTTCAGGAAAATCAGTGAGGTCTGCTTGTGCTACTGAAGTGTCACCCATCTTTGGAAGTGAGCTAACCAAACAGGAAGTATGCCCCAATTCGGCAGAGTTGGTCTCATGATGGCCCCTCACATATTTATCAAACAATTTCGGGGATAAAAATAAATTCCACTATACAGCAAAGGAAATGAACAACAACTAGCCACTGAGCAAGAAAATACAGCAGAAGAAGAAACAATTGAAGCTAACTTGATCCCAACAGTAAATTCTTGAAAACCTTCTAAATGTAGATACAATACCTTCGACTTCCTTCGCTTTCACGATTTACTGAGAAGGTACTAGAAAGACTACTAGGTTTTGCAACAAAAATGAATAAAATCTCACTCAAATCCTAGCTAGGTGTACTAATTAAGTAAGCTCATGTGAATTGACACCAGATTTGATGGATATCCGACATACATTTAATTTCAGGTCATTCCAATACATGACACACGAATTACCATGATTACTTGCCATAATTAGAAACTAACATTTGCAACTACCCAAAATATTCCCCTTTCCCACTGCCATTTTCCCTCCATGATATGCACACCGCTTCTAAATGAAGCCTTAGGCTATGAATTTCAAACTTTGAACCAAGAACCACGAACCGAAAGGTTCAAAGGTTCAAGTTCAACTCTAAGGAAGAACATAGAACATCAAATAAAATAGTCTTCACATCATACCAACAAAAGACATAACTAATGCACAACCAACTTTGAACCTTGAACCTTGAACCAAAAGGTTCAAAGGTTCAAGTTCAATATGAACTTTCAACAAAGCGCTTGCCTTTACCATGAAACAAATCTGCGAAGACAACTATCTTTAAAGTGCACTTTGAACTAAGGAAAGGTTTAATGACTTGAAATCAAAAGAAGGAAATACATAACCGAAAAGGTAAATGAAAATTAAAAGACGACATTTGAATTGAAACTCAAAGAAATGAAGGGAGGACTAACATTGTCTCTGACTAGGGATTGGGATGACAAGGGACCAGGACATGAACCTCAGGATCTCTGGTTTCGCAAACAAGCCTTAAATCAAAAGGACCAAAACAAAAACAAAACAAAACCGAAACAACTAACTGAACACAACAAAATTTATGTACAAGACCTACAGGGGACTCCTACTTACAATTGATATAATTTCAAATCTTACCCATTATAGGGCAGGGGAAGAACAGTACCATCCTGGTATGCTAGTTTGAAAGAATTAGGGCCTTTTATCTCCTGAATTAAAAATGGTCCTTTCCATAGTGATTCAAACTTCCCATGTGCTCCTTTTGGTTCTCTTCTTTTGTCCCAAAGTAAAATCTAATCACCTTGCATAAATTTTCGTCGCTTGGCTCTTCTGTTAAATATTTTCTTAACCCGCATCTGATTTTTTATAATCTGATCAACCAATTTATCTCTTTCTTCTTCAATCCTCATTAAATGCATAATCCTCTTCTCCAGAGAATCTTGAAAATATGCATCTTCAATAATTGTTTGTAACTTTGAAGTTGCAAGTTCTAAGGGAAGTGATACTTGAGCTCCCATGCCATACACTAGTTCAAAAGGTGACATTCCTATGGCTCTTTTTGGAGATGTGTGTTCCACCCAAAGAGCTTCATACAATCTTTTGTGCCAGTCTTTGAAGTTTTCACTCACCGACTTCTTCATAATATTTATCAGACTTTTATTGCTTGACTCCGACTGGCCATTACCCTGAGGGTAATAATTTGAAGAGTGAGGGAGAGATATCCCATGATTATAACAAAACAATGAAATCTTGGTAGAAGAGAAATTGATTGTGCTATCAGCCACAATCTTCTAAGGAACCCCAAAACGAACCAGAATATTTTCTTTTAAGAAAATTGCAAACAACCTCAGAAGTTGTCTTTTGTACCGAAATAGCTTCAACCCATTTGGTGAAGTAATTTGTGACCATTAGTATGTGCGTATGTCCAACACTTGAAGTAGGTGACAATGGACCTATAAAATCTAAACCCCACTGTTTAAATGGTTCATCAATAACTACCGGTCTGAGAGGCAATGTTGCAAGTTGTGGCTTCCTAGTGAATAACTTACACTTTTCACACTTAGCTACCCAAGCATACACATCCTTGAACATACCTAGCCAATAATAACAATTTATCAAGATTTATAGGCAATTACTGTTGATGAAAAATGACCACCACAGGCTTCATCATGGAAAGTTTTCAACAATGGCTCTTGAAGTAACTTATCTACACAACGTAAGAAAGTTCCATCCAACCCCTTTTTGTACAACACATCATAAAAAATGACGTATTTAGCAACCTTTAGCCTCAGATTCCATTTTTCTTTCATGGAGAGATGTGTTGGATAGTCTCCATAAGTCAAGTAATATGCAACATCTACCAACCAAGAGTCTTGAAGCCCAACAAATAAGACTAAAGGAAATTCCGCATTCACTTCACCCTTGCTTTCTGCAATTAACTTACACAAACCTTGTCCTCTCACCCATTTAGTTGGCTTAGTGTCTAGATTAAACTCCTGTATCTTAGACAACCATGAGGCTCTATTGTTCATTCTGATATCCTATTGTGTTAAAATTCTCTTAACAACAGAGTGCGGCACATACAATATCGCACAAGGATGAAGAATATAGTACCTGAATTGTTTTACAACTTTCACAACAGCAAATGCTTGTTTCTCCATCAGTGAATATTTCAATTCATGTTTCTTGAGAGGAACACTCATGAAGGATATTGGAACTTCTTCGTTATCTTCATTCTTTTGTAACAAAATTCCTGACACAGTATGTTCTGAGGCATAACAATAGATAATAAAATCTTTCTTAAAATCTAGATTAACAAGAGTAGGTGCTTGAGCTATAGCTTCTTTTATTGCTTCAAATACCTTCTTCTCCTCTTCATTCCATTTGAATACCTGCTTTTCACTCATCAGGTTCACAATGTCACTTTCTGAAACACTAATCTGGTTATAACCAGAAAAACCATCAAGCATAGACATCATTTTTGAACCCGAGACTGTTTGAAAAATATGATACATAGCAAGCAATGGGTAATTATCTTAAGGCTAGCCTGATTCAAATTCCTAAATTCCACACAAATTCTTATCTCTCTATTTTTCTTATGAACTAGGATGATGTTGGCTATCCAAGTGGAATGATGAATAGGATATATGATTCTAGCTTTCAACATTTTGTCTACCTCCTAAAATATGGCTTCAGCAACTTTGGGGTTAAATTTTCCAGGTTTCTATCGGAAAAGGCTTGTTCCAGGCTTCAAAGGAATATGGTGTTGAAATTTTCCTTCCCTAAAGTTCTTCGGGTCATCATAGCACTAGGCAAAAATGTCTTTGTATTCCAACAGGAGACTTATGAACCTTTCCTTCTCTACAAGTGTGCAACATTTTCCTAGGTTAACATACTTAGGATCCTCCTCAATTCCAATATTCTCTTTCATAACCACCAGCATCTTGGATTGTAGGAATTTGCTCATCTTTTTCCTTCTTAAAGGCATCATGAGGATTAAAGAGACGTTCTAAAGAGACCAACCCTTTAGGAATCTTATTTCCCTTTAGTTGTATTACTCAATCATTCATTTCTTGACCCAGTTTCGGTGAAGACTCCTTGCACTCAGTGTCTGATCCTTCAAAGAAAGTGGTAGTGAACATCTCTGTGCAATGCAAAAAGTTTTTGATTTGCTTGTCATTTTCAAAAACCTACCAAAATTTTGAATTATCAGGTACACTAGATTGGTATATAAATTCCACTCAGTAGGTATCATTTTTAAACTCAGGATGAGGAATCAATAGGGAAGCCGATATTGCCAAAGAATCAGCTTTAGGATTTTGTTCTCTGGGAATAGCCTCAATAGAAAACGCATTAAAACCCTCAATTTCATCCCAAACTCTATTCCGATAGTGTATCAACCTCTCATTCTTTACATTGAACAACCCTTTGACTTGTTTCACAATCAAATTTGCATCTCCCTTAACTTGCAACAACTTCATTCCCAATTTCCTCGCTTTGGCTAATCCCAATAGAAGGGCCTCATGCTTGGAAGTATTATTTGTGTTGTTGAACTCCAACTTTAAAGAGAAAGGATTATGTCTTCCAAAGGGGGGAATAAGAACTACCCCGGCTCTAGAACCTAATGCTACACAACTTCCATCGAATTCCATCAACCATAAATCCTCCATTGCCTCGGGTTGTGATAGATTTCCTATACCTTCATTATCAGATAAGATCATATAATTTTCAAATTGACATTCATGATTCAATATTTGTGCCTTTGGATAATTAGAAGGAAAAACAATGAACTTGGATTTGGTCTCTGGTTGCAAAATGACTCATTGTTTCCCTATGGGAATGGTGGCCTGAGACCAGTCCATCTTAATCTCACCCCTAGGTCTCTACAAAATGTACGACTTAACAACATGTCATAACTCATAGGAATATCAGCTATTAAAATGGTTAACTTAATTCTTTTATCTGGATGAGCAGCAAGGACCACTTGAGCATCTTTTATTTGTCCTAATAAGGGTATTTGTTTGGAGTCCATTAAGTAACACCTACCAAAGGTTTTTGTTAAGGATAATCCCAAGGCCTTGGCTACTGCGAATGGCATGATGTTATCTGAGGCACCTGAGTCTATAATACAGTTATTTAATTTGTGACCATTTATGAACAAAGATATATAAAAAGGCTCAGGTTTTTATTCAAGGATAGGCAACGTATCATCAACTTGATGGGTGACTATTTTAGGGTAGGCTTCATGGGTAGCAGGATGAGTTGACACATCTCTTTGGGAGAACATTGTAGCTTTAGTTGATTGTTGTATCATGTTGGCTTGTACATATACATTATTTCCTTTCATAAACTTAACCAACCTATCAAGTTCTTTGGGATTTTATTTAAGGTATTCTGCTGGTGTAATTTGAATTCGAGATGATTTACAAAATTCTACAATATCAAATGAACCTTTAGTCTCTACAGATTTCAATAACTGAGGTTCTTGAGGTCTGAATTCATTATTATGAAACCGAGAAATAATATCCTTACCTTTAGGATTCAAAACAAAGATGAAGGAGCACCTTGAGGTTTGACATTCTGTTGATTTCTGGTCAGTACAACATAGGAAGGATCCTCCAAGGTAACCAAAATATCACCTCCTCTTTCTGAATCTGACTCGTAATCTAGGAAGTGGATTTCAAAGTCGCCAAGCTACCTGAAAGATTCTTCTTCACTTTGTTCACTCAGCACCTCCTTAGAACCAATCAACTGGGCATAACACACCATCTTTGGGAAAGAACTTCCATCATGGTCATCGGTGCGATGAAAAATGCACATGTTAGCTTTTGGTGGAGGCGCTTCAATAGCTAGCCTTTGCTGCATGGGAGGTAATTGTAGTGCTTTACCTCCGGTCCCTGCTGACTGATTTGGAAATCTCCTTGGGATGTCTTGGTAGGTCTATGGATAAGTTGTATTGGATTTAAGCAATTGTCTCTTTAGTGTTATCACATCATTCATCAACCTCTGAATCACTAGGTCTGATGTAGTTGTTGAGGTTGATGCTTGTGGACCAATGATTTGAATTTCCCTCTTCCACTTTCCTATAGTGATTAAATCATCCTCCAATTCTACAACTAAAGTCTTGGCAACTACTAAATTTTGCACTCTTTGCCTACGGATTAAGAAACTTATTTCTAAAGGCATTGAGTTAATAAAGAAGCACTTCAAGTTATGATGAGAGGGTCTTTGAGTAGTCGGTATCTTATGAACTATCTTATCACACATCCACAAAATCCTTCATTCTTTCAGGAATCTCCTTTTTCAATTGTGCTAATTGAGCCAAAAGTGAGTATTCATCCTCAACTAATTTGAATCTAGCTTCAAACTTTGTCTTGAGATCTTGCCAATTTGTAATATCATCATTAAGTAAATGGTAAAACCAATCTACAACAACTTTAGTCAATGCTTGAATAAATAATCTTATAGCCACATCTTCATGCTAGATTTCTAACACACCACAAGCCACATTGAAGGCATTCAAATGGTCATTAGTCGTAACCTTCCCACCACCACTAAACTTGGGTAAATGATCTCTTGATCCTTTCGGTAAGGGATTTAAATTTTCTCCAACAACAAGTGGTCCTATAGCTGGCCCCCAAGGGTTATTAACAGCCATGGGTAATACAATATTCAAAGGTGTGGGATTGATTATAGTAGGAAGGACAATACCATGCAAAGTTAAGGTGTGACAAATGGAAGATACTGGTAAAACATGAGAGGAGCTTGGGGGTCTACTTCTTGCTCTTCTTCTAGGTGTAAAGGAAGGGGAAAAATTCAAATTTTGTAGTTCTTGAAATACATAATCAAACACCCCTTCACGCCTCTGGGACCTTGTATATCTTCTTGACTACAACCTGTCTACAAAATGTCCCTTCAATATACACACGGGATGAATACTTAAGCTAATCACAAGACAACCCTATGCACCTTATGATTGTATCTAACCTACTTATTCAACTCCCTAGAAGAGTCGCCAAAAATCTATTGGTTAATAGATTTACCTTTTACACATTTTAATTCTTTAACTTCTGCATGCCAATAAACAAAAGACAAAAAAAAAAACACCAATAGTTGGATAACTACTTAAACAGTTAACCTATGTATATGGGTACAACTCCCCAAGAATGATTTTCAATAAGCTTTAGTTACGACAATTTCTATGCACACTTTTTACTAGAAAGCATTAAAGGTACTTAAGCATTAATATGTCAACACAAAATGAACACTACAATATTTTCAAGCACATATTTCTTCTAAAAGCTCACAGACTTTCATTCTTCTAATCGGCAAGACAGGCATTTCAAAAAAAATTATTTTGCACACTCATATACACTGTATCAGAAAGATGACAAATTCTACAATTGAATCAAATCTTCAGAGAGATTCACACTTCAATTTATAGATATTGTTAGATGCAATGATAGTCCCAAAGACACTGAGAGGGGGGGGTGGATCGGTGTCTAACCGGTTAATGGAATATTTGAACTTGTTTATAACTTTGCAACTTAAATTAATGTACTGGTAAACAAGCAATAGTGCAACAAAGAGAAATAACAGAGACAACATAAATGCACACCATAACACAAGATGTTTTGGTGAGGAAACCTGATGTGGGAAAAACCTCGGTGGATTTGTGACCCACAATATTTACTCACTGCCCAATATGAATAAATATTACTTATAATAGGGGCATGCACATGCAGGAAGGCCAAAATCCTAGAGCTCACTGCTCAATAGAAGAGTCTCATTGACTACAAAATGGATAATTAAATCCAATACACTGTACTGCTCAAAATAGCATCTGCAATGCTTGATTCAGTACCGGTTTAAGCTTTGTCATAAACCTTAACCAAAAATCTTGATGGTGAATGATATTCACTTACATAACCTATCTGCCTTATTACAAAATCCTTTCGCTATCTTCTACATAATATTCTTCTATTCCATGCTCTTACATTCTAATACAAAAATGACTTATTAGATCTCATACATATATGATTCTTTACAATACATCATGTCGCCTTACAAATAATTAATTACATTTACAATACAATTCACATAAACAAAACTTTGTCTCATGTTAGCCTGAGTGTCGGTATACTTCATTGCCGATGTAATCTGGATGTCGGTGAATGTGCGTGTCGGTGCTAGTAGATGATGTTTGTGTTGCCGGTGAACCTGTTCAATCTTGTTACCAGTTGGTTGCCATCAATGACAACATTAACCATTCTCATTGAATGTAGAATGCCAACAATCTCCCCCTTTGGTATTGATGGCAACACTCATGAGAAAAATCCAAAACAGTTATCCAAAATCCGATCCCCAAAAAAGTGTGCTCCCCCTGAGAAAGTGATATCTTTTGTGCATTTATTTTTCTCCATACTACTCTCCCTTTGACATCAATGAAAAATGTCTGCCAAAATTAGATTCAGGCTTTGAATGAATTTGTTACTATCAGAAAGAAAGGTTTCTATCTACTGGATCATGTCGGTCAGATAGTGCATTTGTTGCTCCAGTGATCGTTCTCCTTGAATTGTTGCCTTTGATAGCTCAACCCGTTGAGTAATAAGACTGTCCAATCTTGGACCAAGTTTACTTTTCAGTTCCCGGGCCTTTAAACTTATCCTTTCTTTCTCTTTCTCAAGTTTCTCTAGCTTTTCCTCATAAACTACCATTTCCTATTCAAAAACTAAGATAAGTCTCGAAGAACCTATCATATTATCTGCAATGTCATCTATCTCCTTCTATGTCTTCTTAATTTCCTCATCAATATCTTCAATCGGGTGGTGAGGCTTGCTAGCTTCTCTATACAGCTCCTTATATTCCAAAATTGTTGAGTTAAGTACCGATAATAGTGAATCCATGTGCTCAGTACAGTCTTTGATGGTTTTCTCAAAGAATTAACCTTTCTCTTTATCTACTCTTTCCTTTACCGTGTCCTCATTCACCTTATCTATGGTTAGAACATTTTCAGCAAAAAATTTGGACAATGCGTCCAATTTACCTAAAGAATCCTCAATAAGATCTATCTTACAGGTTGGTCCAATCATCTTCAAAATAGGTAATGTGTCATCAATAGCCTTAAATTTTAAGGCATTGCAATATGTTATTCTCTTAATTGAATCCAAAATAACTTTTGTTCAATTAGTGGGTCTGAATTCTCCAGTAGATGTGCTTGGTTTTGCAATAGATTTCCTTTCAACAGATACTTTCCTAATTGCCTTAACTATTTCTTCCTTATTTCCATCAATTGCTTCCTCTTTATTCACATTTTCTATTGGTTTCTCTATTTGTATTATTACCTCTGCTTATTCTAGTTTTTCATTCTGAGTAAGTACCTCACAACTGTCGGTTTCTCTGTCTCCGGTTTCTCAGTGTTAGTTACCTTAGCCTCTGCAAGCATTTCAATGTTCTGAGATTCAATAATGTGTGTCGATGACTCAGAGATCTCAGTATTCTTAGCATTGACTGCCTTAACCTTTACAATCTCTTTATCCACAACAATGTTAAAATCTTGTGTATCAACATTCATAGTGAAAAGAATTTCAGAATTCAGGTTAGTGTCATCATGAGTTACTTCTTTAGTTGCCTTATCTGGTTGATTATCTATATGTACTAGTGTATCTAAAGTTATTGATGGAGTATACTGTGCTGGTGGAGGGATGTTATCTGTGATCTTTATAACATGTATACTACCAATTTTTCTTTTACCTTTGTCCTTTTGGTATACCTTAGTAAATATTTATCCATTTTCTATCTCTCCCTTTCCTCTTTCTTTTCTTTTTCCACAAAAAATATGTCCCATTTGTTTGCAGTTTCATCAGCAATTTCTTTTACTCTCCTAGCCATTAGGCTAACCTGTCAGTGTCCACTCATAAAAAATGACTGGTTTGCTTCAGAAATTAGTTCATCAATTTCCTCTTTAGAATTTATAGGGTGCACTGCCAATAATGCTTCAAATTTTAGCTATTTATCTAATTCCATCACTAACATTCTTTTAGCTTCTAATATTAGATACAAGTCATTCAGCATATCATCTAAAACTTCAATCAAAACCTTCTTATAGATGTCTAAATGCAAAATAATACTAGCCTCTATAGTGTCCTTGTCAAAATCCTTGTAAGAATGATACAATTTGCTCACATTACTGAGATTACCTTCTTGTTTTATCTCATTTACTAGTTCCTCCGGTGTAAGGGTATCTAGTGTCTTAGTTTGTTTCTTCTTTGGTGTTATCTTTTTCTTAGGCTCCCTTACATCCTGTTGCTTCTTCCTTAATGTCCTTGCCATTTTAGGAGAAGGTGTCGGTGAGGGTTTTCTCTTCTTCCTCTCTACTCTC
Organism: Cryptomeria japonica; assembly: GCF_030272615.1. Classification (NCBI taxonomy): domain Eukaryota; kingdom Viridiplantae; phylum Streptophyta; class Pinopsida; order Cupressales; family Cupressaceae; genus Cryptomeria; species Cryptomeria japonica. The sequence goes on from NC_081405.1 coordinate 472,123,865, forward strand.
TTGAACTCGGATGCTTTTCCGTTGTCTATATCCAAACAAGTGACAACCGATGAAACATGAGCTACTGGTTCTAATCCTTCCAGTTCACTAGCAGATATACCACTCAAGTTCATTACGTTTTCCTTAACCTCCTTAGCCATCTTGGATACATCTTTGATAAATTTCTCTCTTCTTTTTCTCTAATTCTGCATTGAAACAACACTCTCAATGGTCTCAGCACTACCAAAAATTTCTTCAGATGGCTGCTTAGGTGCATCAAGAAGTGTTTAAGCATATGCTTCAATAATATTTATATCAAATTTATAACCCATTTCTGTTATCCAAAAAGTTCTAGGAGTAACATCTTCCATCCATGTTTCATCACATTTGATTACAAAGAAAATTTGCTTATCATACTTGTCTATAATGCTTTGTGGTATCCTTTCTCTAGCCTTCATCTTAGTTTGGAAGTTTTTGAAGTAGTCTGCTATAATGTTATCACTGTTAGAGCCCATACCAGTGATAGCTTCCATGTTTGTTTTCCTACCGGGATGTCATATCCAAAGTCCTTATGACCAATGTCGGGTATCTCTTTGGTGAAGTAAAGCATCAAACACATAAGTAGGTTGCCAAAACGGAATGTCCCCTACTTGTCACCCTTAATATTTTTCAGGTTATCAATCAGTTCATCCTTAAGCCATTCATAGATATCAATCCTAGAATTGTTCTTAACCATCTCATATGCACTATGAATACATAAGCTGGAAACAAAGTTTAATCTATTTGCATGAGTTACTCTATAGCCAAGTACCATGCTCACATATCTCACATTTGCATCAGTAATGCCATTAACCCTTAGAGATTTGTTGTCGGATGTGGCCCCGGTTAGGTCCATAACACCCTTTTTAGGTATCTTCTTTGTTTTGTCGGGCCTACTACCGGTTGAGGGTAAACCAATAACTGTCTTGATTGCTTCCTTTGAGATTTTAAAAATAGAGTCTAGCCACATAAGCTCTCCATGAACTCTACTAAGTACAAGATGAACTACCTTCTTCGGAAATTCAGGCATGTTCAGAATTTCAACAAATCCTACGTCACCTACAATCTTGTGTTCCAGTTTAACCAAACCTTGTTCATCAGTAATAGCATCATTGTACATGTTCTTTAAGTCATCAGTCCCTAAATTTTCTATGTTGCAGTGAATGTAAATCCTTGGGTCTTCGGCAAAAGTGACTCCCTTCGGAATTTTCGAAAAAGCTCCAATAGAATCATCTTGCTTGGCAATTTCAGGGATGATCTTAAATATGGGTCTAGGGTGCTTAATGTTTTCTACCATAGTAGGGTTTGCAATAAACTCAGGTGGAAAAGATGAAGATGCCATTTCCAAAGATAAATACCTCTTGCTTGAAATCTTGAATGCCTGAAAATATCTTGCTACTTCGCCTTAGGATGCCTTTGCTCAATTTCGCGCTCTTCAAATGCTTGGATGCTTGGTGGTTTGAAATGAGGGTTTTCCGGTGCTTTATAACCAAAAAGTTCTTCAAAAACCGCATTAAATGCTTGTCGGTTAAGTGAAATCTTAACACATATGCCAGTAAAGAAGAAATGTGTCTTCTTACCATCAATCAAGGGTAGAATGCATGATTTTCAACTTGCTGACATACCCCATAAGGATTATTCCTTACTTAGTTGAAGAATCTCCTATCGATGGAGGATTACTTTGTTCTACCAGTGCAGAGACAGATTCATCAACTCTCTGATCTCTCTTCTTAATCCATTGTTTTGAAATTTCTTGCTTTATCTCATTTACCTTTTCTTTTCCTTTCTCATTAGATCCTTTATTGTTCATCGGTATAGTCTTGCTTCTACAAAATTTTGCAATATGCCCAATCTTGTTACATGCTTAACAAGTTACATTATTCCTCTAAATATCTTTTCCATATCCTTGACTGGTTTGTGTTATACATCCATTAGATAAATGTCCAAATCTACCACAAACATAGCATTTCATATTCATTCTGCAATTTTCTGAATTGTGACCAACTTTATTGCATTTGGAACATTGACCGATGGGTAAGTGTGGGAAAAAATTCGGTGGGATTTGTGACCCACAATATTTACTCACTGCCTAATATGAATAAATATTACTTACAATAGGGTCCTGCACATGCAGGAAGGCCAACAACCTAGAGCTCATTGCTCAATAGAAGAGTCTCACTGAGTACAAAATGGATAATTAAATCCAATACAATGTACTGCTCAAAATAGCATCTACAATGCTTGATTCAGTACCGGTTTAAGCTCTATCATAAACCTTAACCAAAAACCTTGTTGGTGAATGATATTCACTTACATAACCTATCTACCTTATTACAAAATCCTTTCGTTGTCTTCTACATAATATTCTTCTATTCCATGCTCTTACATTCTAATACAAAAATGACTTATTAGATCTCATACATATATGAGTCTTTACAATACATCATGTCGACTTACAAATAATTAATTGCATTTACAATACAATTCACATAAACAAAACTTTGTCTCATGTTGACCTGAGTGCCGATATACTTCATTGTCGGTGTAATCTGGATGTCGGTTTAATCTGGATGCCTATGAATGTGTCTGTCGGTGCTGGTAGATGATGTCTGTCTTGCCAGTGAACCTATTCAATCTTGTTACCAGTTGGTTGCCATCAATGAAAACATCAACCATTCTCATTGAGTGTAGAATGCCAACAAATACACAGATTTATAAGATGAAAAAATGCTACAATTTCATTCACAGATCAAATTGTCTTTCCTTCAGGGTACATAATATTGTAAAAATATAAAGCTTTTTGTTCTATCTTAACCCAAAAATTCTCGGACCTTTTACAAGGCTTTTATTCAAGTATATATAGCCACCAGGCTATGATAGTTTGTTAAAATTAAACCAGAGTAAAAAATTAACTCTCCTTGAGAGTCAAATAAGTCTATCCCTAAAACTATAAAAACAATAACTAAATAAGAAAAGTGGCATAAGCCGCAAGCAATGACAATGCGATCAAGCTCCTGCAGATGACGTGGGCTCCACCTGTTTCTCCTGAGGTGAAGGGGTGCTTAGGATATTGCGCCATTCCAAATGAGTTGAGGAGAAGTTGAGAATAAGATGATAATGTGGAAGACCAATATGGAGTATTTGTTGCTTCCAGACCTCCTTCTTTTTGCTCACCTACACAAACTTGCCCTTATGTGTCTCAAGATGATCAAACCAAACCACTAACATGGATTCAATTCATGCACTTTTTGAGAAATCCTCTATTGTTAAGGATTTTTCTTCCTGGATTTGTTGAACTTGATCCTTGAAGGCTTGAATCATATCAAATGAATCTTCAAGTGTCTTCTTATCTTCTTTCATTAGTTGACTATCTATGCACTTCATATCTTTTTGCGTAGTATTAATCAGTTCTCTTAACTCCTTCAAAATTTTGATGGATTATTCATGCCCCTGTTCAATAATTGAGTTCCTCCATTCAATATTTTCTTTATATACTAAAAGCACATTATCATCAAGACCATGTAGTGGTTTTTCTGTCAGGAAGTTCATGACTCCATACCTTTGGGTATCCCTCATTTGTTTCAGTACAACTACCCATTTTCTTTTCTCTTTTTCCCAAGTGATTATTTATGTTTCTAACTCCTTGCCTATTGACTCTGCATTTTCAAATACCTTAACCAGATCAGAAATGTAGCTTGTACTTTGCTGGGCAATTGATTCCAGCCACTCATTGAAGACGTCTGCTACCATCCAGCTTCTCTGAACCTGATCAAGCAATCTATGGTTCATTGGTGACCTTGGATCAAATGACAAAGGTACTTGAGAAAACGATTTTGGATTAGGATCCTATATGGCATTGATGTACTAGGCCATCTGCATTATGATCTGTTTCATTTCATTTTTATCCTTTTCATCTTTCCAAGTCCTGGTGAGAATTCTCTTGGTGGAGGTCTCCAGGTGTTCAGCGTTTGCAACTCAAGAGGTCACCCCTAAATCAATCTTCTCAATAACGAAGTCCTTCTTAGTAATATTCTGAGCATCTTTATCTGTTGGGGGTCTAGCGACCTCTACAATCCAATGCCTTGTTTGATCATCCACATCTATCATTGCTTCAGTTTTAAGTCTCTTGGACTTTGACGTTCTCCCCAAACACTAACTGACCATGTCCTCCATTAGAATTGAGATTGGAATTACATTTCTTTTCTTGGTAAGTGAAGCACTTAACCATTTGGGAACAGTAGATGTTTCCCTGGATGGAGGTGATTGTTTATTAGTGATGACAACGACCATGGTGTTTACAGAATCCTCAGCTTCTTGAGTTTCCTTTCCCTTATCAACATCATTAGCAATGAGCTTGTCCAACATCTAAGTATCCATCATCCCTTGAGTTTCTTCTTCAGAGTCCAAATCTACTACAAGTGGACTTGTAAGGAGTTTCTAATTGCTCTTCTTTCTATGAGATCTGGTGACACGAGCAGGGGAGGAACTCAGAGAAGATTCTCCTAAGTTTGAAGTTTTGATTTTATTGGTCCTCTGTTTCTCATTACCTGCAATATCAATAACAATGTCAGAAGAGGGAAGAGATATTTGAGAAGTTTCACGAGTTCGACCAACTTTTTGACTCTTAGGTGCAGACATGGGCGGTTGTCCAAAACGACGGTCTTTTAGCCATCTTTTTGTCTGTCTAATCACATGGAAGGTTCTAGCTTGAATGTTGTCATCCCCTTTTCTATCCCAATCAGCTTCTGGAAAAGACTGCCCCTGTATCTTCTCATTGAACTTAGGATCAACAACTTCCTCGCCTACATCCTCTTGTACATCTGAGATATTCATTGACAAACCCATTGTCATAATCTGTTGAACTGTGAACCTCGACCACAATCTTCTTCTGACTTCAACTTCATCATCACAGTTCTCCCAGTAATCTTCTAGCTGAGGTTCATGAAAAAAATCAACATCAACATTTAATTTTTCTATTGAAAACCTTCGGCTATCAAATTTATATCTAGCAACATATAAGAGAAAATTGAACTTCTTGAATTCAAGTTCAAGATTTAAGGCATCTGAAATGGATCTATAGCTATAATATCTGAGCTCTACTGGAAAGACAATTCCAAACTTCCCTCCACTTCTCTTATCAATGTAGGCGAGCTGATGACTGACTTCAATCAAAATCTCTATCCAAAGCATACTTGGGTAACCTGAAAGGTTCACCCTGAAAGCCACCAACTCTAATATAAGTGAACTGAGAAAATTGGATGAAGAAACTACCATAGATACCTTCAAACTCCTTTACTCTGTTGACAATCTCTTATTTATGTTACCCGACAACTCATGAACCAACCTGTCTGCAAAAATATCATTCCACCTCATTAATAATTCAACATATCTCTACTACTGTAGGTGAGGATAGTATTTATAAACCCTTATCCCATCAACCCAGGGTTCATGGTGTAAGCCATTCCAATCTCGAGTGCGAGTGAGCATATAAAACAGGTACGAGGACATATAAAAACCACTCATCCCTGCAAATTTGTTTAAGCTCTCATGTAGTCTCTCTGCAACAACTTGTCCCCAATCTAGATACGTGCTTCCATTCAACATGACTTGAATGTAGAAATACATCCAATCTTCCTAATAAAAGGCATGAGCATTTCCCTTCAATCTATTCAACATAATAACAATATCTTGTACTTATGTTATAAAATGCTCTCTGGTGAATGGCCTTGGTAACCTAGAACCTCCTTTTTGAATTTTCAATAACCAGTTTCTAGCAATTACGCTTCTGTAAGCGTTCTTCTTCTCATAAAAGAAAGAGAATGAAGTACCAATGGTCCAATCTTCATACGAGTCCTTATGAGGAATGCCCATGGCTGCCATTTCAGTCTCCCTATCAATTTTCAACAGCACCTCACAATTGATAGCCCTAATACACCTGTGTTTGGCATCATACCGGTTTATACATTGTAAAACCAGCTTCGGGCATGGTGTAGCAACAAGAAATGCAGCGGCCTCAATCAGACCACTTCTTACAATTTTCTCCATCATGGAATTTTGGGCTGGATTCTTAATGCTTTCAAGGAAATCAGTGAGGTCTGCTTGTGCTAGTTAAGTGTCACCCATCTTTGGAAGTGAGCTAACCAAACAGGAAGTACGCCCCAATTTTGGCAGATTTGGCCTCATGATGGCCCCTCTCATATTTATCAAACAATTTTGGGGATAAAAATGAATTCCACTATACGGCAAAGGAAATGGACAATAGCTAGCCTCTGAGCAAGAAATTACAATAAAAGAAGAAACAATTGAAACTAACTTGATCCTGACAACAAATTGTTGAAAACCTTCTGAATGCAGATACAATACCTTTGTCTTCCTTCACTTTCATGGCTTACTGAGAAGGTACTAGAAAGACTGCTAGCTTTTGCAACAAAAATGAATAAAATCTCACTCAAATCCTAGCTAGCTGTACTAATTAAGTAAGCTCATGTGAATTAACACCTGATTTGATGGATATCTGACATGCATTTAATTTTGGGTCATTCCAATACATGACACACAAATTACCATGATTACTTGCCATAATTAGAAAGTAACATTTCAAACTACCTGGAATATTCCCCTTTCCCACCACCATTTTCCCTCCATGATACATGCACCACTTCTAAATGAAGCCTCGGGCTATGAATTTCAAACTTTGAACCTTGAAGCAAGAACCGAAAGGTTCAAAGGTTCAAGTTCAACTCTAAGGAAGAACATAGAATAGAAAATAAAACAATCTTCACGGCATAACAACAAAAGACAACGAACGAGCAAAGACATAACTGACACACAACCGACTTTGAACCTTGAACCTTGAACCAAAAGGTTCAAAGGTTCAAGTTCAATATGAACTTTCAACAAAGCACTCGCCTTTACCATGAAACAAAGTCGCGAAGACAACTATCTTTAAAGTGCGCTTTGAACTAAGGCAAGGTTCAATGACTTAGTTCAAAAGAAGGAAATACACAACCGAAAAGGTAAATGAAAATTAAAGGACGATCTTCGAATTAAAACTCAAAGAAAAGAAGGGAGGACTAACATTGGCTCTGACTGGGGACTGGGATGGAAAGGGACCAAGACATGAACCCCAAGATCTCTGGTTTCGCAAACAAGCCTTAAATCAAAAGGACCAAAACCAAAACAAAACAGAACCGAAACAACTAATCGAACACAATAAAATTTATGTACAAGACCTGCAAGGGACTCCTGCTTACAATTGATATAATTTCAAATTCTGCCCATTATAGGACAGGGGAAGAATAGTACCATCTTGGTATGCTAGTTTGAAATAATTAGGGCCTTTTACCCCCTGAATTAAAAATGGTCCTTCCCATAGTGATTCGAACTTCCCATGTGCTCCTTTTGGTTCTCTTCTTCTGTCCCAAAGTAAAATCTGATCACCTTGCATAAATTTTTGTGGCCTAGCTCTCCTGTCAAATATTTTCTTAACTTATTCTTGAACACCCATTTAGTTCCAATTGATATTTTTGTCTTTGGAACTAGGAACAAGGTACCACGTATCATTCTTCTCAATTTGTTTTAGTTCTTCTTCCATTGCTTCAACTCAATTGTCATCCTTGCTGGCTTTTGAGTAGTTTCTAGGTTCAACCTAGAAAGTAGAGAGAAAATTTCCAGGTTGTACATTCTAAACTACTTTTCTTCTAGTTCAAACACCAACATCATTGTCACTAATGATTTGTTATTTTGGATGGTCTCATTGCACGCTCTTTGTAGGTGACTTCGTGTATTTTCTTGCAGGATACTCTTCCGCTTGTTTAGTACGAATCAATTTTGATTTTTGAGTCATTATCAGATGTTAAAACATAAAGTGTATCCTCATAAAACTTGACATGTATGCTTTCAACTATTCTTCGCAGTCAGATTGTAGCATTTGTATGCCTTGCTTTTGAAAAATAACCAAAAAAATAACCTTCATTTAATTTGGCATCAAACTTACCAAGATTATCATCATCACATCTAGGGTAACATTTACTTTCAAACACCCTAGACTGGCTAACAGATGCGGATCTGCCCGATGATAGATCATATGACATTTTAGAACCGTGTACTCTTAGATGCACCTTTTTAAGAATATAAATAGCTATATGAACAAAATCCTTCTAGAAATAAGATAAACTGGACTCATTCAACATTGTTCTTGTCATTTCTTGCATCATCCTATTCTTTCTTTCAATGACCCTATTTTGTTGAAGGGTTCTTGTAGTTGAAAACTGTCTCTTTATGCCATGTTTTTCATAATACTCTTCAAATTCATTTGATGTAAATTCTCCACCTCTATTAAACCTCAAGCATTTGAGTTTTAAACTAGTCTCATTCTCAACCATGGGTCTGAAAGTTCTAAATCTTTCAAATCATTCTAATTTTTCTTTCAACAAACTATCCCATTTCATTCTAAAAAAATTCTCAATAAATAACATGAAATACCTCTCACTATTCTATCCTTTTGTCCTCATAGGCTCACATAAGTCAATGTGCATTAGCTCCAATGACCTTACATAGTTGAATGTTCTTTGGTTTTGAAACTCACCTTTGTCTTCTTTCCAAATTGACAATACTTACAAAATGTGTTTGAAGGTTTTGAGATTTTATGAATGCCCCTTATAACTTTCTTAGAACTCAACTTCAAAGACTATCATAGTTCATATGGCCCTTCTATTTACGCCATAACCATCTCTCATCTTTTTGACTCATGAGACACATGTCTATTTTGTCCTTTTAACACATTGAGTATAATGGGTTGTTGTCTTTCTTGTAGGCGTTTGCAACCACTTTTCCAACTTTTCTAATCTCACAAACTTTATTTTGAAACACAACATTATATCCATTACCACACATCTAGTTGATGTTGAGAAGATTGTGTTTCAAACCTTCCACAATAAAACATTTTTTGTTATTGTTTTTGTATTTTCAAAACTGATTGTTCCTTTTTCAACAATGGTTGTAGTGTCATTCATTCCAAACCTTACTGTCCTTTTACCAATCTCTTTCAAAGAAAGAAACTTTCACCAATCATGTGATTTGAGTAGCCGTTGTTGACATGCCAAATTCTCTTCTCATTCTGAACATGAAATGCAACTTCGATAAGAAGAGACTTGTCTTCTTTCTATTCTTTATTGATCTTCCACTCTTTCTTAGATTTACTTCTAGTTTGCATCACGATCAATCTTATTTTCTTCTTTTGTAGGGAGTGATCTTGTATTGTCCTATTTTGAGTTTTTAATGTTGCTTTTGGAGCACTTTGCTATGTGGCCAACATTATTGCATTTGTAAACATACTACAATGAAATCAATTAGAGGGACAAATAGATTTCTGCTTACAACAATATTTCTTCTAGGATTGAATCTACACTCCACAGACCTATGACCATATTGATTGTTAGAAAAACAATAACTAGTAAAGGAATAATTAAACCTTGTTGGTTGCCTTTTAGGAGGAGATCATCTAAATCTTCATTTGCAATTGCTAACTTTTATGAATCCATCATCATTTTTTTCTTTTTTTCTACCTTCTTCTCAAATGAGACAAGAAATTAGTTACATTAGATTCACAAATTATTATTACTGAAATCATGCACATCCTATGTTGATTTGTTGTTCATGACAACAAGTTTATCTGATTTTTTAAGCATATCAACCTCTTACAACATTCCGCATAACACATCAGGTTCCACCGATTAGAGATAAAATAAATCATTTCAATCATGTTGACTCACCATAATCTAGCAATGACACAACAAATTGGGCTCATTAGAGTCATACTCTATCCGTTTTACCCATTTAAATATGAGTCGTAGATCTTCTTAGACACATGTCACAATCTCACGTAGGCACACAAGTCAACAATCTCTCCAATCACTAGACAGATTAGAATTCAAACCTCTATCAAAAATCAAACCTGATTTCAAAACAATCTCTTCTTGCCAACTCTTTACTTCTACATTTGTGTACCCTCTTCTTTGTCTTCTACAACTCAGAGTTTGAACCAATTTTCGAAACCATCTCCTTCATCCACCTCTTCACTTGTTTGTTTATGCTTACTTTGCATTTTCAATTTAACATTCAAAACCTTAGTCGACAACCTTGGTGGAAAATGAACTAGAAATCATAATCCCTTTCAAAACCTAAAACAAATACTGAATTCACCTTGTGACCAAGTCATTCTGTACAGAAATCGAATTGGAAATCAAACCACCAAAATATTACTTGGTTTCAAAACCATGCACAAAATCCAACTTAAATTTTCTTCGAACCATTCCGAGGAAACAACTAAGTGTTGGCAAATTTATCGGAATTCATAACAGTAACCAGAACTTATTCTAGCAACTAAGAATATGACTAATGTTAATCCAGAACTGGTTCTAGCAACCAGTCAAAAACCCCACCAACTTCATAAATGACTAATTATGGAGTCTTGCAATAATTGCAACATTATTGACAACACAATTTATGATTCCTTAACCATCAAAGCATTGTCCTTTATGATCTATGACAATTTAACAATGTTTGAAACTAACACACATATCATGCCATTTTTTATATCATTTGGGTGAAAATCACCACAATTTATTATAGGATATTTTTTTGGATTTTAATTCTAACCCCATAAAAAAATCCTTTCTCATAGGTTGAAATCCTTGTTCACAGGTTGTATATTAATAGAAAAATTTAAATTATGACTCACAAAAGAATGATAAATGAAAAAAAAATCTCCATCCACTTAGAGTTTTGTTTTCCTTATTGATTTTTTTTAGTTAGGATTTTATATTTTCTATAGTGAATTTGCCATGATTTCTATAGAGTTTTAGGAGGCAATTTCTTAAAGTATAGTATGCTTAAGAATTAATGTAATTTGGGATAATATCTTATTAACATGAGATCTAGCTAATTGAATAAATTAACACTTTAATAAACAATTAGTCTAGATATTTGAATTAGGACTAGAAATAATTAAATCCTCAATTAATTTTAGAAATTAAACGACTTATATGTGGTACTTAGCTCTTTTTTTTAATGATGGAATTTGTTGCAAATAATTTCAAAAAATGTTTTCTTTTATGATATGATTTTAGAGTTAAATTTGATGAATACCTCAACAATTGCAAATTAATTGTGTAATGTTTCGATTCAATTTTTTCCTTGTGGACTTGATCTTCAGGAATGTGGAAGTGAATTTTTGCACATAAATAAATTTGTGCTTGCATGAATGCATTAGTAAGAGTTTACCTTGATTTCCTAATATTTGAATCTTTGAAAGGATTGTCAATATTCATAAACACCTTTGGGGATTTTTTTGAATTGTGAGGTAACATGGTCTCCTTAGTTAGTGTTAGGATTCCCAAAGATACTGAGAGGGAGGGGTGAATCAGTATATAACTGGTATATCAATTACTTGATTTAAAACATGAAAAGCATATTAAAATTGAGTATCAGTAAACCATAAATAATGCAGTAAATAAGAACAATAACAACAACATGAGAAACACACCATAACACAGTATTTTAATGAGGAAACTCGGTGTGGGAAAAACCTCAGTTGGATTTGTGACCACAATATTCGCTTACTGGCCAATAAGGGACTATTACTCTTACAATAGGGGCCTGGACATGCAGGAAGGCCAAGTGCCTAGAGCTCACTGCTCAAACACAAATAGGAGTCACACTAACTACAATTGGATGGTTAAATCCAATAAAGATGTACTGCTCAAAATAACATCTTACTATGCTGGATTCAGTACCAGTGTAGTTTTGATTGTCTTCCCAGAAACCTTACTTCACCTTCAAATGATGTATGTGTGTAAAGCTCTTCTTATTCTCGCATATACTGAATTATTCCTTCCTTCCCATTCCACACTTGATCTTACAAATAAGATCTTACATTTATATCATAATCTAAGACCAATTTTAGTAGGTCGGCTCTAAAGGATATTACAATAAAATCAATTTACAAATAAAACAATATCCGATGCAATGACCAATTCAACATGTTGGCTTGATGCATTTACAACAATAATAAAACATCTCCATAGCATGTCGTGTTGATCTGGAATAGATAAGCCTGTCGGTGAATGATCTGGACCTATTTGCTGGTAATAGCAAATATGCAAACACGAATATGCCAATGAACAAATCTCCAAGACAAAGTGTCCAAACGATGTCTTCGACATAACCAGGTGTTTTTCATGCCATTTCAAGTGTCTGTGAACATTATATCCTGTCGGTGTACCAGATATCGGTCAATGTACATAAGTCACTTGCTGCCGGTGAACATTTATGATTCTTCAAAGTGCTAGAGTTGATAAGTGATAGTAGGTGTTGACATCAATGACAAAACCATACCAAAATAACAACAATCTCCCCCTTTGGCATTGATGGAAACACAAGATGGAAAAACCATCAAAGTGCCAAAACAGAAATGCCAAATACCAAAAACCAACAATCTCCCAAAAAGAGATCATAACCAGAAATCAAAATACAGATACATAGAGTAATTAGTTTCTCTCAAAATAACAATCTCTCTCCAAATGAATAATATCTCCCCAAAAGATAAAGTATTTTTCCATAGATATCTCTCCCCCTTTGACATCAAATGCCAAAGCCAATACAAAACCAGATTTAAATACAAAATACCAACCAATTCAGTATACCAACTACTCCCCCTGAGAAGTAGCTTTCTCATCAAAGCCGGAGTAAAAGACTTCTCTGTTAATTCTATCGGTTGATGACAAACATCAACTGTCTAAGTCTCTACCAGTGGGGGTATGACCCCAAGCTGATCTCTAAGATATTCAAAGGTCTCCTTAGGCAAAGGTTTAGTGAAAATATCTGCAATCTGCTCTTTAGTATTCACATAAACTAGTTTTACTTCTTTTGCTTCAACATTCTCTTTCAGAAAATTCAGTTTGATATAAACATGTTTAGTTTTAGAATGTAATACCGGATTTTTAGAGATATCAATTGCTGTAGTGTTATCACAATAGATAGTTATGGGTTCCTTGCATTTTACCTTTATGTCCTTCAACATTTGCTTAAGCCATAATACCTGTGTACAGTTAGTTGATGTTGCAACATATTCTAATTCAGCTGTTGATAAAGATGTACAACTTTGTTTTTTACTCAACCAAGAAATTAATCTGTTGCCAAGAAAAAATGCTCCGCCGGTGCTGCTTTTTCTATCATCCACATCTCTTGCCCAATTTGCATCTGTGTATGCACATAATTCAAAGTTTTCATCTCTAGGATACCATAAGCCAAGATTTGTAGTGCCTTGTAAGTACCAGAAAATCCTTTTTACTCTTGATTCATGATTTTCTCTAGGATTACTCTGAAATCTTGAAACAATACATACTGCATTCATAATACCAGGTCTTGTTTGTGTTAAATACAGTAGGCCTCCTATCATATATTTGTACCTAGTCAGATTAACAGGTGTAGATTCATCCCTTAGTGATAGTTTGTCATTTCCTAACTTCTTGATTTTCTCTTCTAGCTCTGCAATCTTATTTATGGTATCCTAGAAATGAAAACTTTGAATTATGTGCATACACAGATGCAAATTGGGCAGGAGATGTGGATGATAGAAAAAGCACCACCAGCGGAGCATTTTTTCTTGGCAATAGATTAATTTCTTGGTTGAGTAAGAAAAAAAGTTGTACATCTTTATCAACAACTGAATCAGAATATGTTGCAGCAACAACTAACTGTACACAGGTATTATGGCTTAAGCAAATGTTGAAGAACATAAAGGTAAAATGCAAGGAACCCATAACTATCTATTGTGATAACACTACAACAATTGATATATCTAAAAATCCGGTATTACATTCTAAAACTAAACATGTTTTTATCAAACTATTTTTTTTGAAAGAGAATGTTGAAGCAAAAGAAATAAAACTAGTTTATGTGAATACTAAAGAGCAGATTGCAGATATTTTCACTAAACCTCTGCCTAAGGAGACCTTTGAATATCTTAGAGATCAGCTTGGGGTTATACCCCCACCGGTAGAGACTTAGACAATTGATGTTTGTCATCAACCGGCAAAATTAACAGAGAAATATTTTACTCCGGCTTTGATGAGAAAGCTACTTCTCAGGGGGAGTAGTTGGTATATTGATTTGGTTGGTATTTTGTATTTAAATCTGGTTTTGTATTGGCTTTGGCATTTGATGTCAAAGGGGGAGAGATATCTATGGAAAAACACTTTATCTTTTGGGGAGAGATTATTCATTTGGGGAGAGATTGTTATTTTGAGAGAAACTAATTACTCTCTGTATCTGTATTTTGATTTCTGGTTATGATCTCTTTTTGGGAGATTGTTGGTTTTTGGTATTTGGCATTTCTGTTTTGGCACTTTGATGGTTTTTCCATCTTGTGTTTCCATCAATGCCAAAGGGGGAGATTGTTGTTATTTTGGTATGGTTTTGTCATTGATGTCAACACCTACTATCAAAATACCAACAGTTAGATCCTAGGATAGTTGATTCAATGAATATGGAATATTGATAGAGGATGTCAAGTAAGAATGCAATGAACCTAGGATGATGCATGCTAATATATGGTTTCATAATGTTATTATGATGCTCTCATATGAATTCTCTATGACAATGTTGTAATGGTTCTCCAAATTCCTAGTTATTGTTTGAGGGGTTGAGTTTAGTCAATTAGAACATTGAGTTCTCATTATGCATACCTAATTTAAAATCCCTAAGTGACATCTAATGTGAAATTCTAAGTTATGAATTTTGTTCTTCCATAGTTGGCTTCTAGTGAGGAGGTGGTTTTTAGTGTGGTTTCTCGAAAGGAGCTATAACTAGTCTCATGGTTGTGCTCACAAGAGATTGTATTGGTCTCATGTTGATGCATGTATGATTATAATATTTGTAAACAAATACCAATATAAAAATAATAGTTCCTAAGTGTTTTCAAAATGAATCATTGGATGTCTTTAAATAGAGATAACACAATTAATCAAACAAAAATAGACAATGGCTCCCACTCCAGTGGTTCCCACTTCTCCTCCAATAATAAAACATTTTTGAGCAAATCTCTTGCTACTACAACTCTTACTGCCCTTACAATTTATGGGCCCTTGTCTGTGCCTATGGGATGTGTGGGTTTTGTACCTTTTGGTCCCATGGGATCTTTAGCTTCCCTTGTGGGTTTGATGACGACTTGTGTGGATTCCAAACCAATTTTCTCTATTGCTCATGAGGATTTTTTTTTCTCTATCCATCTCATATTGGTAGACCTCCTATGGTTGGTGTTGTGGGTGTTGGGGTCCCTCCTCTAAGGCCTTTTTCTAGTGTTGGAGGTCAGAGCTTTTCTCATGTTACCAAATTTGATGTTGCTATTCCTCCCAAGGGGAAATCTTGTCCTCTTTCTTGTGCCAAGACCTCCCTTGTTGTGGTTTGTGGTGAAGATGTGGTGGAAAATGTGGGTTTCTACCAATGTTGTGGGTTGGTGTGTAGATTTGTTGATCTTTGGCCTTCTCTCCCTAATCTGCATTATTGGGTGATGGATTCTTGGAAGCCCTTGGTTGCTAGTAATATTGAGCTTTCTCTTGTGCTAAGAGTTTTTTATTGGTTATTTTACTTCTCTTGATGATAATGACTTGGTGTTGAGAAAGCTATGGGCTCGAGGATTTAATTCTCTCTCAGTCAAACCTTGGACAACTTCTTTTAACCATCTTACTTAGCCACTTAATGTGCATTCAGTGTGGGTTTGTCTTCCCAATATTTCCCTTCTTTTTTGGGGAGAAGTCTTGTTATGAGGCCATTAACAACTCTATTAACCACTTTTTGAAGGTTGATGATGTTACTTCATTCATGGGCCATTCTACTTTTTATCATATTTTAATTGCATTGACATCTCTATGCCTCTCTCTAGGGATGTGATTCTTATGGTTGGGTTAAGCTATGAACTCAGTTGCTGGATTATGAGGGCCTCCCCTTTCAATGTCGTAGATGCTTTTGAATTGGTCACTTATCTACAAGTTGTTCTCTCTTGCATCATAAAGGTGCTACTATTTGGTGGAAGGACACTAATGGTTATCACATAACCGTCGAGGCTTAAGTTTATTCTTCTGATGACTCTTCATAGATTGATGATGAATCCTCCTAGGATGATGTTGAACCTCTTACTATTGGTGTGGTTTCCTTTGTCCCCATGTATTTCACTCCTTTTTCTCAGGTTCTACTCCAATGTTTGTTGGTTGATGGTTAGTAGTCTCCTCCAAGTGCTGACAAACCCTCTAAGGGGAATTCTCCTCTTGATCCTACTTGTAATAATTTTCTTAACAATATTATTGCCTGGACTATTGTTAGTCGTAGGAAGAAAGATAGTTCTTCCTCCTCCTAAACTCTTCCCCAAGTTGTGGGTGATTTTTCTTGCCACCTTTGAGGTGTGTTCCTAGCTATACTAATTTTGTGTTGTTAAAGGTTTTTTTTGGCCTTTATTTTATTGACAGTGGTATGTTTGTGACCTACTATCACTGGCCTATTTGGCCCGAGTTTGTATAGGGTGAGTACCCTTTTTTTGTTTCTTTTACTTAAAAAAATAAATAATAATAGGAACTTGACATGATTTAATTTTAATTTCAATGTTAAAAGTTTTGGATTTAGATTTTTGGTTACAAAAATGACCTAGGTGAAGTCTACCTAGGGTGGTATATGGGGATATAGGGATTTGGACCAAATATATGGAGATAAGTAATGATGGGATTAATATACGAGGATGTTATGAGCCAAATTCATGTAAGAGTATGTTTCTTGTATAGTTTCCATTGTATTTAAGACACTCTAGTTAATGTGGGCCCAAAACATAGTGGAAAAATACACGTGTATGCAATTTTCACAATTACATGTATTCCCAGTTTGATGTGAATGTGAAATACTTGATAGATGTGTATTGAATAATAACTGGTTAACATGTAAATAAAATATTGTTCACAAATATTGATTCTATAGGCCATTCTTGAATTCTTCTTATAATGAGTTTTTTATAGGAAATCTTCAAATCACAAATAGCATGCAATTAGTAACATAAGCTAATCAATTTGTTTTATTTTAGAAATATCTCTCATCCCTCTTTATTTTAGTTTAATTTATTTTATTGGTGTAATTAAGGTATTTTACCTTGGTTTTTTCCCACCTAGGTACTAATTACACATTACTTAAGCTTACTTAGGCAATCACATAGGAGTAGTTGGAGCATCTCCACTTTGTGATGTTATCATGTGATGAGTTTTCCACTTGGTTGAGTAGTGTCATTGGGGTCACTTGTGCAAATTCATGTGCCCTCTATATTTTTTATTGACATATGTTTTTTCCATTGTTGCCATCTAATCATTGTTCAAGTAGTATCGACATGGGGACACTTGAACAACTTTTAGAGACTCCGTACATTTTGAGATTTCTTCCTCCACATTACTTTCTAGATTGGGGATAATTCATACATACACCTTTAGTTTGTTTCTTCCTAAGGGGAGGAATGTTGTTCTATGTTCATGGATCAGCTTCTACATCAAGTTTGGAGCATCTACCATTGGTGCACATTCTACATTGTATATTATCATTATTTGTCTGATGCTATAAGATTATGATAACACATGATAACATCACAAAAAGTGGATCACCCACTAAAGATGGAAAAGTGCAACCACAAAAGGTGGATATGATAAAGTGATATGTACACCTAAAGTGGAGATGCTCCAACGACTCCTATGTAATTCCCTAAGAAATCTTAAGTAACATTTAATTAGGACCTAGGTGGAAAATAAATGAGATAAAATACCTTAATTATACCAATACCACCCCTAAAGTACAACTTAGGGAGATGTGCACAAAAGATAGCAATGCAAGATGGGTCCTAACAACTAGGCCATGTTATGCACCCATGAAAAAATGCAATGCAATCTCTCACAAATGGAGAAAACCCAATGGGACAAAAATCCTCCCCAAAAGAGAAATGAAAACACACAATGCTCTCAAAGAAGAATGAGAAGATCAAAACCTCATTTGAGGAAAAAGTCCCCTCTCCCCCCACCCCATAAGAGAGAAGAAGAGAGACCATGGAACCCTCCTTCAATGAAGAATCTCCTAAAAAGATGGTCCAAGATGTCAAGCAACATTCCTCCCCATTAGGAAGAAATAGAGCCAATGTTGCACCAAAAATGTCAAAGTGTGACAAAACTAGGTATTATTGTCAATGAAGAATGACTAATGAATCGCTCACTACAATATGATGAAGATTAGACATGAAGACAACCTGTACGAGGATCAAGTGGATACTCAAACTACATACGTTCTCAATTGGATACATGTACCAAGTCTCACAAGATAGTTCCTAATCTACTAAGTACAAGAAGATTGAATCAAATATGTTATTAATTGACAAAGTACAAGGAGTTGTGATACTTTATATTAGTGCGAGTTCAACATATCTCATGCAAGAGAACACAACATGATTACAAAGATACAAATATGGAAACTAATAATGATGCCACCAAAGATATTCTTTGTAGAAGACTACTGAAATAAACCTTCGATTGGGATGTCGCCAAAAAGAAAATAGAGAACAATTGGCCCTCCCTGGCTGTCAGTTGGAAGACAGATCATTGTAGGTATGTACATGGACAAAAAAACATTTTTCTTAAATTTTCTTATTTATTGTGCAAATTTGTTTCTACAAAAACTTTATGAAAGTTTAAATAAAAACATTATTAAAAAATAATACCCTTGTAGGACACATGTGATACCCACAAGTACACTATGGGGCCACAAGCATGTGCGGTGATAATGGCCACTTACAAAATAAAAGAAAAGTGTTTCAGTTATTAAAATTCCCACAATCAGGTTATATTAGACTCAAATCACTTATGCAAAGGACTAAACTAAGATCTAAGCATTATGATTGCCAAAATAAACTTTTTGATCACAATGACTACAAACTGATAGCACCACTATAAAATAAAGAAAAAATATGCACTTTGAAAAAAAATTGCACTTAAAAAGGAGTCCATATGAGCCTGAACGATGCCCCAAAATTTGTAAAAAATAGGGATTTCACAATTTTCTGAAAAATCCAGGTACAAAATTTTAAAAAATCTTTCTCCACTATGAAGAGCGTGAAATTCTACCCCAAATTAAAAAAAAAAATTGCTTGAAAAAAGGAGTTTGGATGACTGAGATACTGTTGTTTGAAAACCGTCTATGTGATTATAACACCTAAATCGTCGCCACACCTCCAAACTTCAAATAGCTCTAGATTTGGCCTTTAGAGTCAGATTTAGATGAAACAAAAGGGAATTCTAACTTTCTCAAACCTCTTGAGTTCAATGGTGGCCTCAAATTTGACATAACAAGATCCAATTTACACTTAAAATAGAAAGACACATAATATAAAACCTCAAATTGCACCAAAATTCTCTCAAATGGCACTCTATAAGCTTTGATATCATGTTAGAGTAGGTGTTTCCACCTTACCCAAGAACCAATTTGCAAACCATCTGATGTAGGAGCATCCCCTGTTCTTGGCAATCTTGCATCAACGAAAAATATTTCTTTTCAGTTTGTTTTCTTTTTTGCAGTTACAACATTTCTTTCTGCATTTGCTCACTGGATCTTGCGGAGTTCGATTTTGCTTGAGGACATGATCATCTTCCTTATTCCTAAACCGTGAAGCATTTGGATCATTTTTCCAGCAAGTGATTGATTCAGTTTCCGGCTTTGGACACTAGAACCGCCTGGACTTATTTTGCTATTGGAGAATCTTGCGGATCCTTTCCATAGCTTGTGAAGCCTCAGCTCATTGATTCCAATGTTCCTTGGGGTGTGGTCGACCTTCCCTTTTATCCGCACTTCATCCTTTGGATTTTTTGGAGGAATCTCTTTGGCGAAGGTCGACCTATTGGTTTTACTCATTTTTATCTTGTTCTTCAACATTTGATCCCTTTTGGGCCGACCAGATCTCCCTGGATCATATAAATCATTGTAATCGTGCATTAGAATTTAATTATAGAGAAGTTAGAAGATAGACCTTAAGATTTAGAGGTCCGGATTTGACCAATTGTGTAATTAAGCATGTATGTAGTAGGCCTGTGAAGTAAATCTTGTAATCCAGAAGTTATCGATTATCTGTAATTAATTTTCATGATCTAATTCCTTCAGTTTTGCATTGCCTCCATTATATCCTCTTGCTTTTGTTGTGTTTACTCTTTCTACCCGGTCTGGATTGATCTCTTTGAGGTCCCTCCTAACTGGTGGCTGCCCAAGTGGTATTAGAGAGAGATTGCATTGTCTTGAATATTTTGTTGTAGGGTGGCGGATTGGGGATCCGACCTACAATTGCAGAGGACTGGTGTGAAGATGGCTTGAAGAGGAAATAAGAATGTTGGAGTGTGTGGGAATGAAAACCCTGCTGTGATGGAAATGTTGAGAGGAATTGCAGCACAATTGGAAGCTGTCGAGACAACCCAAAGAAGAGGTCGACATATTGAAGATGTGAGCAAAGATGAAGAAGAAGAAGCACCAACAAAACAAGTAGCAAACCCACTGGCGATTGATCTAGATGAAGAGAGGTTCTTGATGGTTTTGAGTAGAGTTAACACTAAACCATATTTTACCCCACCAGAGTATGATGGTAAGTTGGATTCAGATGAATTAATGGATTAGATCTCAAAGATGGAGAAATACTTTAATTTTGAGAACATCACAGAAGAAAGGAAGGTGAAGTATGTGTGTACCTGGTTGAAAGGTCATGCATCTCTTTAGTGGGAACATTTGCAGGTTGATAGACAAAGAAGAGGTAAAGAGAAGATCAAATCATGGGAGCGGATGGTTGCCAAGTTAAAATCTAAGTTTGTGCCAGCTGATTATCAATTAAACCCGTTCTGTAAGTTACAAAAATTGAAGTAGAAGGAATATAGTGTGAAGGAGTATACTGAAGCATTCTACAAGTTGAATATCAGATCCAGACATGTCGATGGTGAGGTTGAACAAGTTGCCAAATATTTTAATGGATTGCAGATGTCTATACAAGATGAACTCAGTTTGATCAAGTTGCAGAGTGTTGAAGAAGCTTACCAATATTCCCTGAAAGCAGAAGAGAAGTTGAACAAAAGATATGAGCAGAGATGGAGAGGTAGAGGTGGAAGGTTTTCTGGAGGAATATTTAAAGGAGGAAGAGGATATTTTGGAGGAAGAGGAACCTATACAGATTAGAACAAGGAAAAGGAAGTAAGAAAGGATGGTAGTTCATATTGGAAGGATGACAGAAATTTCTACCAGAGAAGATAACATGATGGTTATCGGAATGAAGGCTTTGGAAAAGATGACAAAAGACAAGAATTTAAAGGAACTTTTTTTAAGTGTAGAGGACAAGGACATCATTGTTTTGAATGTAAGAAGACAAAGAATATTGGGAGAGAAACATTGGTCGAAGAAATCCCCACTAACAAACTGAAAATGGAGAATTGTTGATGACGAGGAGATCCCTATGTCATACCAGAGAAGATGAAGAGCCCTTGCAGAGGAGGAATTTATTCAGGACCAGGTGTAAGGTATTCGGTAAGTGATGTAAAGTTTTTATTGATAATGGTAGCTTGGATAATCTTGTTTCAGAAGGGATGGTGAATAAATTGAAGCTGGAAAGATTGAAACACCCTAAGCCTTATCAAATAGCATGGATTCAGGATGATCATAAGTTGTTAGTAAGTGAGCGATGCTTGGTGAAATTGAAAATTAGAAATTATCATAATGAAGTTCCTTGTGATATTATGCCTAAGGATATTTGTCACATTTTGTTGGGTAGACCTTGGCAGTTTCACAGATAGGTGATACATGATAGAAGAAAGAACATATACGCTATTATAGCGAATGTGTTGAAACAAACCCTATTACCCTTGGAGGAGCCTTTGAAGAGTGAAGTCTGTACGAATGCTAGAATCTATTTAGTGGATGGAAGGAAATTCTTGGATGGAATGAGACATGAGAATGTGTGTTTTGCCTTAGTTCCTAAGAAGGCTGAGAACCGGGAGCATGAAGAAGAATAACCAGAGGAGATAAAGGAGTTGTTGACATAGTATGAAGACATGATTTTAGATAATATACCTGATGGATTGCCACCTGTAAGGAGTATCAATCATTGCATGGACTTGATTCCCGGAGCTAGTTTGCCTAATAAAGTTGCACACCAGACGGAATAGGTAGAGAATGAAGAGTTGAATAGACAAGTGCGGGAATTGTTGAAGAAAGGTTTGATCAGAGAAAGTTTGAGTCCATGTGTAGTGCCAGTCGTGTTAGCACCTAAGAAGAATGGAGAATGGAGGTTGTGTATCGATTCCAAAGCAATAACAACGATCACAGTGAAGTACCGGTTTCCTTTACCTAGGATGGATGACATAATGGATTTCTTGAGTGGAGCCAAATATTACACAAAGATAGACTTGAAGAGTGGATATCATCATATCAGAATCAGAGGAAATGAGTGGAAGACAACATTCAAGACAAATGAAGGATTGTATGAATAGTTGGTGATGTCTTTTGGGTTGACTAATGCACCAAGTACTTTCATGAGGTTGATGAATGAGGTATTGAAGAAATTATTGGGTAAGTTTGTTATTGTATATTTGGATGACATTTTGATTTTCAGTAAGACAAAAGAGGAGCATTTGTTGCATTTAAGACAAGTTTTGTAGAGGTTAAGAGAAGAGAAGCTGTTGATAAATCTTAATAAGTGTACTTTCATGAAGGAAGAGTTAGTCTATTTGGGATTTGTGGTATTTGTAGATGGATTGAAGATGGACCCTAAGAAGGTAAGAGCAATTGTTGAATGGCCTACACCGAAAAGCATTGTAGAGGTAAAGATCATTTCATGGATTGGCTAGTTTCTATCGGAAGCTTATCAAAAATTTCAATTCAGTTTGTAGTCCTATGACTATGTCAATGAGAGGAGATAGGAAAGAATTCAAGTGGACAACCAAAGCAAATAGAAGTTTTGAATTGTTGAAGAAAAAGGTGACTAAGCAACCTGTGTTGGCTTTACTGGATTTCAACAATGTATTTCAAGTGGACTGTGATGCAAGTGTGAATGCGATTGGAGCAGTATTAAGTCAAGAAGGGAGAGCAGTAGCTTATTTCAGTGAGAAATTTAATGATGCCAGAAGGAGATATTCAATGTATGATCAAGAATTTTATGCCATAGTTCAAGCCTTGAAGAAATGGAGACATTACATGTTGCCTAAGGAATTTGTGTTGTATATTGACCATCAAGCATTACAGTATTTGAACAGTCCAAGTAATTTGAATTAGAGACATATGAGATGGGTAGAATTCTTGCAGAATTACACCTTTGTGTTGAAGCATAGAAGTGGGAAGTCAAACAAAGTTGTTGATGCATTGAGTAGGAGAACGAATTTGTTGACAGAGATGAGAGTGATAGTAGTAGCATTTGAAGAGTTAAAGACCTTGTATGATGAGGACCCAGATTTTGCAAAACCTTGGAGAACATGTAGAAAACTGGTTATGGTGGATACAAGTCAGTGGCTAGAGTATTTCATTCAGGATTGGATGTTATTCAGAGGATTTAAGTTGTGTATACCTAAGAGTTCTATGAGGGACTTACATATTCAGGTTAAGCAACATTTGGAGGAAATAAACAACACATATAAGGAGAAAGAAGATGAGAAGAGAAGACATAGGGAATTTGAATTTGGCAATGAAGTGATGGGATATCTAAGAAAAGAAAGATTTCTAGTTGGAACCTATAAGAAGTTGAAAATGAGGAAGTTTGGACCTTGTAAGATCTTGAGGAAATTCAGTTCTAAAAATGCATATGAAGTGGAGTTACCAGATAGTTTGAGTATTTCACCTATATTTAACATTACAGATCTACAACAGTATCATGAATCAAAATTTAGTGAAGATAGTATTGCAGACTTGGAGAAGCAGCTACCCCAAAAGGATCCAGAGCAGATTGAAGACATTTTGGATAGAAGGATTGGGCATAGTACCGAGAGCAGTCAATACATGGAGTATCTTGTGAAATGGAAGGACAAACCAGTTGAAGATTCATCTTGGATTTCTCAAAAAGAGGTAGAACGTCTTGGTTTTTCTTTGACCCCAACAAAGTGAGAGACTCACTTTTCAACAACCCCGGATATTTGATGCAGGAGAGTCCCCAGTTCTTGGCAATCTTGCATCAGCCAAAAACATTTCTTTTCAGTTTGTTTTCTATTTTGCAGTTTCAACATTTCTTTCTACATTTTCTTGCATTTGCTCACAGGAACTTGTGGAGTAGGGTTTTGCTTGAGGACATGATCATCTTTCTTACTCCTAAACAACAGAGCATTTGGATCATTTTCTGGCAAGTTATCGATTTCGGATTCTGAGACAGTTTCTGGCTTTGGACACCGGAACCGCCTGTACCTATTTTCCTAATGGAGAATCTTGTGGATCCTTTTTGTAGCTTGCAAAGCCTCACCTCGTTGATTCCAATGTTCCTTGGCATGTGACTGACCTTCCCTTGATCTGCACTTCATCCTTTGGATTTTCTTGGAGGAATCTCTTTGGAGAAGGCCACCTTGTTGGTTTTACACGTTTTGATCTCGTTCTTCGGCATTTGATCCCTTTTGGGCCGACTAGATCTCCCTGGATCATATAGATCATTGTAATCGAGCATTAGAATTTAATTCTAGAGAAGTTAGAAGATAGACCTTAAGATTTAGAGGTCCGGAGTTGACCAACTCAATAATTAAGCATGTGTGTAGCAAGCTTGTGAGCCGAATCTTGTAATCTGGAAGTTATCGGTTATATGTAATCAATTTTCATGATCTAATTCCTTCAGTGTTGCATTGCCTCCATCATATCCTCTTGTTTCTGTTGTGTTTACTCTTGCTTCCCAGTTCGGATTGATCTCTTTGAGGTCCCTCCTAACCGGTGGCTACACCACCATCCTTCATACATGAGAGAAGCAACCTCATTACCTTAATACATTTATTTATTGGTGAAATAGTATTCTATAGGTTGCTTCTCTCGTATGTGAAGGTTTGCAGATTGGTTACTAGGTAAGGTGGAAACACCTACTTTAACAATAAGCTATTTGTTGCAAGGATCTATGATTATTTTGGTGTTGGATCTCTTGTTGTAGTAGCTGGTTCATATGCTATGGGCATGTTTTCCATAGCTTTGTTTTTGTAGGTTAGGCATTCATTATTGAGCCATCTATTGTTGTTTCCTCTACTACATGTTCATTATTGAGTTTTGGGCTATCAACTACCATTGGTGTACTACTTTTTGGGGTCCTTGTTGGAGAGTTATATTCTTTTGTTTCTAACCCTACTTTTGATGATCACATTGGTGCTTTAGTTTCCCCTAGGGCTAGCTTTCCCTCTACCACGATTGAGATTGTTGTTGGTGGTGCACATTCTCTGGTGCTTTCTAATTCTTTTGTTGTTGGTGGTTGGATCTTTCCATGTGTTGTTGATGTTGGTTCTACTTGCTTTTTGAGGGAGAAATTTTTTCCCAACCCTTGTTCCAAATCCTCCTTGATGGTGGTTTGTTGCTAGAATATGATGGAAAATGAGGAATTCTATCCATATAAAGACATGGTGTGAAAGCATATAGCCTTAGGAATTCTTTTTTTACCTTAAAAAATATGTGGTTGATTATTGGAGGCCTTTTTTAGTGAGTAAGATTGATTTCTTCATGTATGCTAAATGTTCTTTCATTGCTAATTTTGCATCTTTAAAGGATAAACATTCGGTGTTTGGTAGGTAAAGGTCTTGGAGAAAGAATTCTTTCTCCATAAATCCTTTTTCAACTTTCCTTAACCCTCTTATTGAGATTTTAAATGTGTGTATGGTGGGGTCTAGAAATCTAAACCTTTCCCTCCAATTTTGATATGTTTCATGTTTTGAGGTCATATGAAACTATTCACTTCATGAAAGTTAATGATTCCACTTCCTACATGGGGAATTCTACTTTTACTCAAATTTTGGTGGAAACTAACACTTCCAAGCCTCTTCATGAATATGTGGTTTTGATTGTAGGGAAAAGGCCTTGGATTGATCCTCTTGATTATAAGGATCTCCCTTTAATATGTAAACGATTCTTCTCCATCCATAAACTTAGCTACAAATCTCCCTCTTTCTTGATGGAATGGCTTTGCTACTTGTTGCAAGAGTGCTAATGAAGATTACTTGACTATTAAATGCCATTGATTTTATGTTCGATGTCTCTTCTCAGGATGATGATGTTTCCTTAGCTTCCAATGCAACTCTAACATGCTCTTCAGGCCCTATTGACAATCCTCTTTCCTCAATCCCATAACCCACTTTGCCTTTGGATTAGCTCCAAATTACTAATTTGGTAGAATCCCACCTTCTACCTTTTCATTTTATAGTTCTTTCTTCACAAGTGGATGGGGTAATTTCCCTCACTTCCTCTTGTTTAAATAATTTGGAAGAAAATATCTCATGGATTGTTGTTAGGAGGAAGAAAGGTATTCCTAAATAATTACCCCTAATTCATATTAGTGAGTTGGGTGAGAGTTTTTTCCATACAAGGATTGATATTGCCTAAGAAGGACCCCAAGGGTCCTAAATCTATAATTTGTTTGTAGCTATTTTAGGTAGCTTGGTTGCAATTGTTCTTCACTTTGTTGGTTGTGTTGTTCTATTGTTTCTATCTAGCTTAATCCTATCTTGTTTTGCCTTATGAAATTTTTTGCAAATTATTGAAACCCTTTTTTATTTCTTATTATAATAAAAAAACGTATGTCAAGCATTGAAACTAAGAATCAACTATAATTTTGTAAAGAGACATATTCTTCAAAAATAATAAAAACAAAAGGATAATGATGAGTGAGTACATTTTTAATAGGAAGTTATAAGATTCAACTAAGAAGAAATATAAATTAAAAATATAATTCATTTGAAAATGGTAATGAAAATTTGTTTGGTCTAGAAAATGATCATAAATATCATAAATGCATTACCAAGTTAAACTCATTAAGAAATGCCAATTATAGTATATCCCCTCCTCAAACTGGTTGGATACATAGGATGTAAGGAATTGGAGGTAAGGGTATAGATAACATCATGGTAAGAATTATGTTGATGTAAAAATTGTCAAGGATAAATACCATGTAAACCATAAGTATATGATACATGTGAAAATTTACATTGTATAAAGCAATAAAAGAACGTAAAGCAATAGGTAACATTATACCATGTAAGATGTGATCAATGATAATAACAATATGTAAGATACTAATCAAAATATGTGAAGATGAAGGTACATGAAATAGTTAAGTGATAGGATCTTATACAATGATGTGACAATGAATAGTAAAAATAAATTAATGACACATGTATAGAGTAACACATTCGATAACTACTCCTTGTGTTGTTGCATTTATAGTCAATAATGATATTTTTATAAATGTATGATAGCAACTAGATCTTTCATTAGTTTTCTTAAGTAGATAAATGAAAAAACACTTTGTTCTAAATGAGGAAGTGGTATAGAAGGCACCTACCTAGTTAGTGTTGGGAGAATTAAGAACCCCTATTGGAGATGACTAATATAATATGATAAATAAATATAAGAGTATGTGAAAAATAAAAAACAATATTAACCAATCATCTACAATCAACCTTCCAATTTCTATTTTATAAAACAAATTATTTATCCAAAGAGATAATATTAATGCACCCACACAAGAAGATAATAGATACGTTATCATGGAATAGTAATTGTTTATTTGTCCAACCAACAATAAGATTACCAGGAATAAAAAAACTATATATTAATTGTACGATGATGTTAAATTGTCACACATATAAGCAACTTTGAAGTCTTCACATAGATAATCACAATGTATAATTATCTACTATTGCACACTTGGAACCAATAGTTGCATGCTAAATGTCGTTAGTGTATACATGTCTTTTAGTATTGTCACCACCACTATATGGGTAAGAGTGGAGGGGACATTTTTAACCTTCAAACATAGGTAGTCAAATTAGGTTAATTTCATATTAATCTTAAACTCGCAAGCCTCCAGGATCTAATGGCGAGGCTCATTTGATCATATAAGATCATTTTTTAATCTTCCCCCACAAAAATACTATTGTGAATACCCCAAAACGATCCTTTTTACTTAACCTTTTTCAAACACAAGACTTGTAAAAACATTCACAAATTTGTAAACCCTAAATCCCAAATCTAGATTTTCAAAACTTACATAATATATCTCATTTTTTGAAATGTTTAAAATCTCTCTACCGTTGCCATGGTTTGAAATTTGCATCAAATCTACTCAACCAACAATTAAATAAAAATATGGATCTTTCACTCCCTTCAACTACAATCATCGCTTTAATGACATTTCTTAGAAAATTATTTAGGTTTGTCAAACAATTTCTTACATAACCTTATGAGATAAAAAAACGTGCATAGAAGCTTACAATATAACTAAGACATACCACAAAATAACATATGATATACCTTGATAAAACCATTAAGAAAGAAAAATATAACGACCAAAACATTTATAATTAATTCATTATTACCAGTAAGAAGTTGTGGACATAGGGTCCACTCCCATATAAAAAGAACGAAACACATCAGCCCTCTGATAGGGGTCCATCACAATAAAAGGGCCATTCGAGGCCAAATCTAAAATGTTACTATTTCCCCTACAGTAACAAATCCTTTTCTAAACCATGGGCAAGGAAAAATGCTTGATGCCACCAAAACTATCTTTTAGACCTAAAACTATCAAGACTCCACATTTGTCCCTTTCTTGGAGGACCTCAAAGTCATTTGATGTTGAGGATTTTGCTTCCTCTCCTTTACTTTTATCTACCCATAATCATTTGTTAGAAACCATCATCTATTGCGTCAAACTCATTACCTAATACTACTGAATTTTTCAGCGGCACAAAAGAGCTCAATGGAGCGGGATCCAACAAAATGGGTGACTTCTGCAAAGATTGGGAGTCCACCATGGAACCAACATCAGGTTGGGCATCAGATAGAATTGACGGACAAGCAC
Source organism: Cryptomeria japonica (assembly GCF_030272615.1). Lineage (NCBI taxonomy): Eukaryota > Viridiplantae > Streptophyta > Pinopsida > Cupressales > Cupressaceae > Cryptomeria > Cryptomeria japonica. Next base: position 472,152,996 of record NC_081405.1, read on the forward strand.
TAGATGAAGTAGGGAAGTAAGCCTTGGTGTTTACAAGAGGATCATGGTATTGATTTAAGTGTTAAGAGGATTTGAGAGGAAAAGTTCGACCCTCCTGGTCACTAAAAGTTTGACCCTCTTGTACCACTTCTAATGGCCTACCAAATCCATGCCCAAGAGAAAAATAATAAAAAGATCGGACTTTGAAGCCATTCAAATAAAAAAATATCAATGAATCAATTGAAACATAAAATCAAACTTAAAATATTAAAACATCAGACATGAGGTTGGAAATCAGAACTTCATTAGGAAAACATATCAGGTTAGAGAATTCATAAAATGTATGAAATCTAAATCTATATATACCACATGTGTTTGATGCTATCTTAATTGTTGTTGCAAGTGATCAAATGTAGGAACTCTTGCTAGCAATATCAAGGTTTAAGCATGTGGGGTGTAGGAGAAACAACTTTAGCATGGTAGAGATCAACACATGGAAGTTACTCAAAGGAAAAGATTTCACAAGAGACACCAAGTGGAGAAGGAATTTTCGGTCTATTCCAAACTCCACCACCTCAACATCAGGTTCAAGGAGTTGTTCTTTGCATATCAAAGCAAATCTTAGTTGAGTCTTACTTGAAATCGTCCATCATTCTTGCATTCCTAATGTTAGTCTAGTATCCCTAAACCCTCGAACTTTTTTCTTTTTTTTTTTAAAATCGTCATTAGTAGTAGTAGGAAAAGAACTTCATTGCATATCATTCGTAAGACTAGCTTGTGATCAAGAATTTTGTCTCCTAAAAGAACAATTGTGTAAATCCCCCTTGTGATTCCAACAAATCACATCAAATCACTAAGTCAGTCTACATATAAGGTCAAGACCTAACAATCAGAACCTTTGAGTCACCTCGTATGATCACGAAGCTTAACATAAGAGGATATTTTGTTCAAGAGAGGATAAGATACTTAGTATTTTATTATGTGTTTGAAGGTGTCATAAAAAACACATCAACAATGGGGAAGTGCAAGGTGTTGGGGATGAGTTAGCTTATGATGACTTTCGTGAGATTACTCCTTTGGTGCCCAGGTTTGAGTTCTTTGAAGGGAAATTATTAAAAGAGTTGTCCAAGTCTTTGCTATATTGGATTGTTCTTCCTAGAATTGAGTTTGAAGAAGTTTCCTATATAGGCACATCTAGTAGTTCAACGGTGCTTGGAGTAGATGGCATTGCAAATCTTCTAGCTTAACTTGGGACCTTGAGATCTTACTTAATTTCAATTTGGATCAGCATGGTATTTTTGGGGCTAAGTTAATATGTATTGTCCTTTCAGCAAGCCCTAGGATGGAAACCCTTGTGCTTGGGTGGATTGAATGAAAACCCAATTCCATATACTAGGAGAATTTATTACAAGATTCATATTTGAACTTCATTGTGAAATTGGTGAAGTCTTCTTTGAAGACCAATTCTATAGGGCATGAAAGAGTTATTTAGTATTGTGAAGATATGATATCAATCGGTATGAACTTTTTCTTATTGATGAACAAGCTATTGGTTGGGTAAAATAAAGTATCATTATTTGGAGGTTTGTTATCTATTCAAAGGTGGATGACTTGCATTTGTTAAGGGAAATTAAATTTGGAGGAGCTTGTATCATGGAGTTTAATTGAAGACATCGAGCTCAAATGTATAAGTAAATTTGGAGACATTGATAAACATTTGAGCCACTAGCTTTGTTAAATATTTCAGGGAGTCATGGAATATAAAGATTTACTATGGTGTGGATTTTGTGAACTATCATTTGGGTAAACATGGAGTAATCTTTGGAGATCACTACACTTCTATTGCCACCAATGAAACCTGAGGAATTGTTTTATTAAAAAGGAGTTTATTTGCAAAACTCAAAGTGATACATTTTGGTAGAGGAATTAATAATGAGCATCTTTCCTTATTCTCAAGTGAAAATCTTGAGACATTTTGAGAAAGTTCATGGTTTATGGAATCAACTTGATTAATACACTAATGGGCATTGGTTTTCTCTAGTGGGTATCATCCTTTGCCATGCTTAGTGACTAAATGGCTTTGTTGAGTGATTTATCAATTTTATCATATGCATATCAATTCCAAAACAGTCTGGAGGATTTTGTAAGGAAGTTAAGTAGCAAAACAACTTGATACACTAACCTTGAGAGGAGGGTAATGCAAAAACTTTTACAAATCATTACAACAATTACAAAAACTTAACATAAATAAACATAAATAGCATGCATACCACAACACAGTGATTTATGTGGGGAAAACCCTTTTGGGAGAAAAAATCCACAGTCCAAAAGCCACCCAATATATTATTTGGAAATCAATAACAAATTAATGTATACTTTCAGAGCAAGCTTCTTACAAGAGTACCACTAATGTGATCCAGAGGCAACTCAATAACTATCTAACTCTGATAACACATCACAATACAATAGTCATAATACAACCTCCTCTTAAAATAGGGTTGCCTCTTAGGGAAAAGAGAACACTCAAAATATCTACCATTAGATCTTGATCTAATGATAACCGACCAAGATTTACAATGATAGACTATATGTGAAATTTAATTTTGGAAGTGTTGCCCCCCCCCCCCCCCCCAAAACACACACACACACTGAGTCGCATTAGCCCCGAGATCGAGTCCGGCAAGGGGGAACCCATTGCAACCCCCAAGTTGGGGCTCTACCCCTGAACCCCCGATAGTCAGGGGCAAGCCCTCAAACCCTTGTCATCACATATCAATACTAACCTTTTATCAATAATATTTTTTATCATTACAAGGTTAAGACACAATTTTCCTAATAGATTTATTTGACAGATTGGGCAATTCTTCCTTCTTGAGTGTATTCTCAGGAGTAGTAAATGTGAGATGTGGAGGCATGGCATGAACTTTGATGAAGTTATTTATGGTCGACTTGGAATTTTAACCACTTTCTAGTTGCATCTATTGCTAAGAGAAAGTCATGGAATCAACAATAGGAGACTTAAGTGCTTGTTGTTGCCACTAAAACTTAGTTTACTAGTTTTTTGGGTATTAAGAGGGGCATTGGACTTTTTCTAAGCTTTGTGGGCATTTGGTATGCTTTTATGCTACTATTCTATGTACTCAACTACATGGTGGGTGTTCCTTGATATTGATGTGGTTAAAGAATGGTATATAAACTTAGCAGTTGTTTATATTCAAATACATTTCTTTGCAAGGTATTTCGCATTATATCTCTGTGTTCCTCGATATCAATTAGTTGCCTAAGTGTTACATCTCTATGCAAACATCAATGAACTTCTATATACTTTTAAAGGACTGAAATGTTTAATTTTATTTAAATAATTTGTGTATAAAATTGTAATAAATTTCAAAATAGTGAAATAAACTCTCTTGGTTATTCTTTTGGTGATTGATCTCACTATAAAATTACAATGCATTTTGAAATCTAAAACCTAAATCAAAATAATCAATTCATACACAATTACAAACTATTTGGCGAAAACATTTAGAGGAAAGATTGTTGAAAAATGTGTGTAAAATCCAATGGGGATAATACAGTGGTATCAGTGTTGTGCATCCTACCAGCCCGAGGAGTTATTAGTAAAAGTTAATTTTCAAATTTTCTTATGCTTAGTTGCAGTCAAGTGTTGCTCATTTTAGTGAAAAAAAATGATTTTTTTTGAAGGGCTCTTTTTAGAGGGCTTGAAAGAAGTGCAACAAAGTTTACAAAGATTTGCACAATTATATAAGCATCCTGAGTTGTTCAAAACTCTCTTTTCAATTAAAGAGAAAGCAAAAATAAAAGAGAGGGATTCTTCCACTACAAGAAATCATGACTTGGCAACAAGAATGATTTAAGAAAACAAAACTTTTGATTTCCATGCAAAGGGCCCTAAGAGCCTAATAACCTATACACATGTAAAATAGTAAATATGTTGGAGAAAGAACTACAAGTCATAGATGAAGAGACTGGAAAAGAAAATAGAAAAATTATTTAATTAGCCATCCAAACATCTCATTAGAATATTGTGCTAACGTTGAACCTATTGAAAGTTTTAGTATACTCATGCCATCATCTTAGGAGGGTTACAAGAAAATCCAGGAAGTTAAAATTGTTTCTAATGGTCATGGTGCTTCTAAAATTGAGGATGAATCTAACTCTTCATGTGCTTTTACTAATGAAGATGGGTACATTGTTGTTCATGAGATCGGAGAATATGACCTCACTAAGTCAACAAAGGAAGTTTGGACAAACAACAAAGATGATTAAACTAACTCAATTGTATTCCAATAGAGTGACACAATGGTTTGTAAGGAGAAATAATCAATTGTTGCTACAGGTGAAGGGTATACGAGTCCCTTTGTTGGTGCTTTAGAGATTATTATTGACAAACCTTGTGAAAAGATGGATTCCTTTAATGAATATATATTTGATCATAACGTTGTCCCACCATCATGAAAAATGCATGACATCATCTAGTGAGACAATTGAGTTTGATGGCGATATTGTTTCTACAGTTGAAAGCAAATCAGAAAATTTATTGTGTGATAGCCCATATCACTTTGATGAATTTGAATAGGGGCCTTTAGCATTGTAGGATTTGAAGGATCAGTTATTGGTCACCAAGGAGAAAATTGTGGAAGTACTAACAAGGGCAAATAATAGTCATAAACACATTGAAGATCTTATTTCAAAAACACATATTGAGAAGAAAAAAATAATAATTGCAAGTGGAGTCACTAACACACAACTACGCACAATGAAAGAAGCATTAAAAATATTAAATTTAATACTTGCAATTGCTCATGGATATGGATCTTACAATGAAGTTCACTAAAGACAAGGAAAAAGAGGTTGATGAACTTTTCTTATAGCTAAGCTCATTTGTCATTATATAAAGAAAAAAATTAGATAATTACTACAACCACACCTAAGGAACAAGAAGGTAATACAAGGATTATGAAGATTAAGCAATAATTGAAGGGATTGATGAAATCTATAGGTATAAAATATTGCATAATATTTCCAATTCCTTATTCTGAGGAGATTCATAATGTTGATGGAGATTAGAAGGTACAATAAGGATTTGAACTCATAAATTCTGATGATCAAACTTCACATGATAATGTAGTTGCAGCTATGGGATAGCTTCTATAATAGGTTATGTAGGCAGATAGAAGATTAGTTGCATGAGTTCTACTAAAGATAGAAGAATAGTTGCATGAGTTCTACGAAGACACCAATGAAATTTATGAAGCAAGTGCTGATTTTATGATTGTGAACAACAGTCCATTATCTTCATATTATCTTGTTCATCATGAGATGATAGATATGTTCTATGTGGATAACCTTGATAAGGGGCATTAAGCATGAGATTGTGTTTATGGATCCAAGCTACACTCTAGGTATGACTTTTCATAGTGGATTTACTTTTCCTTACTACATGAAGATTATCACAATGTGGTATGTGAAGTTTTTGTCTGCATGGATCTAACAAGAGGTTCGAATTTTCGTTGGAGTCATCTTATTGAAGGGTTGTCCATGGAAACTAAGAGATTGCCACTAAGTAAGATACTCCATATTGACAATGCATGATTTAAATTAGACATCACTCCTTTAAGGTGGTTATCAAATGAAACATACGTAATCCCCAACCTTGATATTGTTGTTTGTCATCCATTATTAACCAATGATCAAATATTTCATACCCCTAGTTGATGAGTTGGAAAATTCCATTAGTATGTAGCAGATTGGAGAATTTTCAAGATTGGTTTGAAATATTACAACGTGCACACTAATGATTGGTGGTTGTCCTATAATGTTAATCATAAAATTTTAGACTTTTGCATTGATGTTAGCAGTCAATTGCACAAGTTGGAATGCACAGGATTGTCACTTCCAACTCTTGGAGTGCGATTATTGATGTTGATGATTTTTTGTGTGATGTGTATCCTTTCACTTTAAGGATTTACGATGATTCATTAGTGGTATGTGGTATTGTGGTGGATCCAGTTGAGTTGCCTATTGGGTCAAGGCCACTGACAATTTACTTTTTGCAGTGGGCTATTATGGATTAGATCATCTTGGGTTGACGATTGACCTTTTTGACTTACCACAAGGAAGGGGGTGCTATTGTGGGTTACAAATTGATGGGGTAGATACTATTTTTGTTGATACTACTAGTTTCATCCAATGAATACTTGATGGGTATAAATGGAGATCAGAATAGTACAGTGTCAACATGGTGGAGTTACTATTTGTGTTGGTATCTATGCCTAAGGACTTTTCTAGGGGTTATTGGTAACTAATGATGATTGAAGAAACACCCCACGAGAAGTTATGGGCCTTAAAGATGATAATGTTTTTGTTGTTATCTCTCATTGAAGATCTCATATGAGTCGTTTTGAGTTACTGCAAATGGATTGGAGAGAAATTATGAGTAGAACATGGTCTCCTACTAAGTTGGTGACTTTTGGGAAGACACTTCTATCCAAGGGCATAAACAAAAAAATTATTTTGGCCAAGATTAATCCATTTTGCAGCAATTGTTTCTTTGGAAAAGTGTTGTATTTTAAAAATGCAGACTTATTCAACTACATATTTGAGAAATTCCAATCCAATCAGCACATTGTCAAGAGTTAGTTTTGGGCTTCGAATAGAGAGAATGTCAAGTTTGGCTAATCAATTTGGATGTTGGTTAGATGGTTGGGCACCAAATAGGTATAAATTCTTCTATTTAGATTGCATTTATATTGGGACAATAGATTAGATTTAAGTGACAATTGTGATGGGGAAGTGCAAAGTGTTGGGAATGTTTTAGCTTATGATGAATTTCACGATCTTACTCCTTTGGTGCCAAGATTTGGGTCCTTCAAAGGGCAATTATCTGAGGAGTTGACCGAGTCTTTGTTGTATTGGATTGGTCTTCTTATAGGTGGGTTTTAGGAGATCTCTTGTACATGTGTTTAGCAGGACAATGCTCAGAGTGGATGGTGTTTTAGATCTCCTAGGTTGATTTGGGACTCTCAAATTTTACTTGGTTTCAGTTCAGATTATCATGGTGATTTTAGGGCCGAGTTGTTATTGCTTGAGGACAAGCAATTTTTGGGAAGGGAGAACTATAATTTCCCTTTTATTTTGACCTTAGAATATTATTAAATGACTAAAGATTATAAAATATCGATAAATAAATAAATTTAATGACGACTTATTTTAATTATGTAATAAGGTCGTAAAGTAATAATTTAATTAAATATTGAATGGTCTTAAGTTTTTCAGGATCATTCGTATTTAATTAGTTTGGCATTGGACCATGGTTATTAAATGATTTTATATGTCAATAGAAAATTAATAATATCACGTTATTATTTCCCAAGGTAAAATAAAAAATTAAAAGGAGAGAAATTTGCAAAGCATTCTAGAAGTTCTTAGAGTTGGTTATAAAAGAGCAATGAAAAGCTCATTTAAGATATGCTTGGTTTATTATTTCTCTTGAAGAACTATGAGAGCTTCTGTCATTCAGTTCAACAAACCATAGGATGGAAACCCAAACGAATTTGGGTGAATTGCACAAAACCCAATTCCATCTATTAGATAGATTCATTTCAAAATTTGCATTTGAGTTTCATTATAAAATTGGCGAAGACTTCTTCTAAGACCAATTTTGAAGGTATGATAGAATTATTTAATGTAGTGAAGATTTGATATTGGTGTGATTTTTTTCCTACTCATGGACAAGCTATTGGCTGGGCAAAATAAAGTATCATTATTTGGAGGCCTATTATCTATTCAAAGGTGGACAACTTGCATTTGATATATAAATGCAATTAAATCTCAAGGAGCTTGTATCGTGGGGTTTTATTGAAGACATCAGTCTCGAATGTCTAAAGAAATCTGTACATTGATAAACATTTGAGCCGCCAGTTTTGTTAAATCTTCTAGGAAGTCGTGGAATATAAAGATTTACCATGGCACGTATTTTGTGAACCGTCGTTTGGGTAAACATGGAGTAATCTTTGGAGATCACCGCATTTCTATTGCCGTCAATGAAACCAGAAGAATCATTTTGTGAAAAGGAGTTTATTTGCAGAACTCAAAGTGGATACATTTTGGCATATGAATTAGTGACTATCATCTTTCCTTATTCCTGGGCGAAAATCTTGAAACATTCTGAGCTAGTTCAGGGCTTCTAAGGTCGACTTGAATAATGGATAAACATATTAAGAACATTAGTCAATTCTGAGTGTTTAACAATTTTAAGTCTATAAATATATTCTTAATGTGATGGGACACCTTAAGCAACATATTAAGTCTAAAAAAGGTCAATCAATTTTAAATGTTTAATATTTTTAAATTTAGAAATATAAAATGTACATGACATAAATTTTGGTGAAGTTATTTTTGATCGACTTAACATTTTAACTACTTTCCAGCTGCATGTATTGCTAAGGGGAAGTCACGGAATCGCCATTAGGAGACCCCAAGTGCTGGTTGATGCCACTAGAGTTTATTTCATGAGTTTCTTGGGTATTAAGAAGGGCGTTGGACTTTTCCTAAGCTGCGTGGGCATTTGGTATGCTTTTCTGCTACTGTTCTGTGTATTGTCGTGGTTAAACAATTGTATATACACTCAGTAGTTGTTATTTGCGTTCAGATGCATCTTCTTTTTTAGGTATTTCACATTATATCTTTGTGTTCCTCGATATCAGTTAGCTGGGAATTTTATATCTCTGTGCAAACATCAATGAACTTCTAGATATATTTATAGGACTAAAATGTTTGATTGTATTTCAGTCATTCCAGTGCAAATTTGTAATCATTTTCAAAACAGTAAAATAAAATGTCTCAGTTATTCATCTAGTGATTGATCTCAATGCAAAATTACAATGCTTTCTGAAATCTGAAACCTAAATAAAAATAATCAATTCATACAAACCCGCAAATTGCTCACAGGAAATTATTGAAAAACCTGTGTAAAATCCAGTGGGATAATACATGATATACCCAAACCTTCAAGGAACTTTACCTCATATACATTACCAAAATCAAAGTTTCTAATAATCTTTCAATTAAAAACTCAATCCTTTTTTAGACACATCATCATGTCATTTCTTACTACAAACTCCATATTTTCCTATCAATCTTTTCCTTGTACCTACAATTGATCTTCTCTAGTTGATTTCTTTACCTTTTCAATTATAGTTTTTATAAATTCTACAAACTTTTTTATTTCGACACACTCTTCTATTTATTATAGATATTTTTCAACTCTAGAACGTTTTTTGGATTATCATCATACAGTACTACAAATGACATTTTCTTGATACTCCTATTCTTTGATTTGTTATATGCAAACTCTATTTGTACTAATACCAAATCTCAATTTCTCATCTTCTCTCCCACTAAACATCCCAACAAATTTCCATAACTTAATTTTTTGTATTTGCATATAAATGATATGTTGAATTGAACTATAACATTATCTTCATCTTTTTTCATAATATCTTATAAGAAAATATCCACCAAATTTAGTATCTCTATCTAAAATCAAAGTCCTCGATAACCTAGAAATCTCACAACTAGGATAAAATATAAATTAGCTATATTTATTGTATCATTTGTCTTCTAACATGCTATGAAATGTACCATCTTAAAAAAAAAATCAACCACCATAAATATGAAATCATCACTTTTTAAAATTCTAAATAGTTCTAACACAAAATTTACAATTATATCTTTTCAAAATAAAACAACCAAAAACTAACAATGATTTATACAATCCAATATCTTGACTTCTCCCTTTACAACTTGATAGATCCTACTAGTGCCACCATTTTATCTACTCCAAAATGACCATTAGACTATACTATCTTGATTAAAAAATTCCCCTATTGAGATTGAAATACACAACTACCTTTGAATAGCATGTCATTTTGTTTTAAAATGATCAAGCCACTTGTTTCTATCTATATTTTTTAGATGCTTTCCATGTTTTTGCAAAATCAAAATTAATTTCAATAAATGCCTTGATGCATCATATCCTACTACTTTTGTTTTCTACTAAGGACATTTAGAACCTTGTTTGATTCTCTACTCTTATGGTTCAACACAACAGTGTAATTTTACATAAATTCCACCCATTTCATATATCTTTGGTATAGTTTAGTCTAACTATCTTGTCAATAGAAACAAGTCACTATATAGCCTTATTTATCTATATATTTATAATATATTCATTAATATGAACTTCATTTTTTATTTAACTTTTTTAGATTAACAAAATAAACTGAATTATATTTATTAATTATTTTTGGATTTAATTGTGTGTGAAATTTTAACATCCACGTTTTAAATCACATTCCATTATCCATCTCATCAAGATGAAAGTTCAAAGGAGATGTATGATAATTTCAAACAAGGGAGTGAAAAGAAGGAGTAAGCACGAAGAACAAGGATGAAGAGAAGAAATTAATAAAAACCAAAAATACAAGAGAAACAAGAAGATAAAAATGATATAAAACTTGCGTGCCTATTAACTCCTTAGTGAGCTGAGAAGAAAAGACACTATTAGAAAATATTAAAAAAGTAAATAAAGGAAACCAATGAGATACCTAAGATTGTTCAATAAAATAAATATGAGAAAATTAGAGAATACATGAGAATATGTAAAAATCTAAAGAAAACTCAATAAGTATACACACAAATTACAAATAAACAATGAATGATTTGAGAATTTACATTATAAATAAATATTAAATTATTAAAAGTGAGAGATGTCATGTCCCCTTTCTAGAGTGGACATCAAAGACGAAGGAGTTGGCGTATCATTGGAGTCTCGTAGGCTAGAAGAGGTTGATTGGGACTCATTCAGTGCATATAGTGATTGGATTTTGGCTTTACGAGCAGTTTGGAGCAGTTCCTAGATTTTAAGGGATATCCCTAAATTTTAGGAGGTCATGACAGTTGTCAGTCGTAAGGTTATTCAAGACCTTTCAGATGGTTTCAGTTTCAGGAGATTTGGGTGTGTTTCCTAGTTTCTAGGAGCATCCCTAGATTTTAGGGATGAGACTGCCAGTTGATCCATGATTTCCGACATCAGTCACAGACAGGTGACAGGTTCAATTTCAGGCTTTTGGTGTGTTTCAATTTTTTTGTAGCTATTTAGGTTATATTTTTAATATATTTAAATATTTCCTAAGTTAGCGTTTTAATATTTTAAATAAGGCTATGTCTATAGCCATTTCGGAGTAATAAGGGGTTTTTGGCTTCATTTGGATTCGTATGCCCATGTGTTATAGCTCGTTGGAAAGGTCTTGAACTTTTCTAAATGATTTTCACTTGCCAGGGTCCTTTTGGAGCTTGGAGTTATTTTATATTGAAAAAGTGGTGTTTTTTCTATACTTGGGTGCCCAATATTGGGAAATATGACATTATTTTAAAGCGCACTTTTCTTATATCTTTAGGGTTTGATTTGGAAGGAAAGAGATATAAGGAGAAAGAAACCTAATTTCTCATTATCTTTAACATATTGAAAACTTGTTTGATGCGATATTGCTCTGGTAGAGAAATTCTTCAATTTGGGACGCAAACCCCATGATTAGTACTGGCTGGGACATAGCCCTCAGCGATTGATTGGCAGTGGATTCTTTTGGCATTGGCATTATTGGTCAGAGTGTATGCGCTATTCCTTGTGGAGATTCAAATTGTTTGGTGAGGGTTTCAGCAGGGTGGTTGAATTTCCTAGTTGGGGCATGATTGTTTCAGTTTGATGCCACCATTACAATAGGTACACTTTACGCTGGAAGTGGTGAAGACTTTCATTCAGCCATAGTTGGTGTTCTTGGTTTGTGTTCATCATCTACCCTTCAATTGGCGCCATTATTGGATGTAAGCACATCCCCAGTGCGTAGAGAATAATCTGGATTCAGAAATCTGCCTGGTACGATTTGTATCAATTCTGATTTAATTGAATGTTCTTACTTGTTTCAGCTTCCTTCCTTATTTGTTGTTCTTTATTCATTACTTGCTTATATATTCAAAAAAATACAAAAAGAAACCAAACATTCTGCAACTTCTCTCTATTCTGTAAGACCATCAACAAAATCACAGGAAAAATATAGTTTATTATTTTAAAAATTACAGCAGATTAGCAAGGGGATCCATTAGGGATCTTTCAAGAGACATAAAAATGTTATAAAATAATAAACCCTATAGAGATTGATAAGGGAAAAATAAAATATAGAAGTATTGCACAATAAACAAATAACCAAATATATGACTAAATAATAAATAGAGGAATAAAAGAAAAAAAATTGAAAGCTCAACTACCATAGTGAAAAAGGAAAATAATGCATGAGACATAGAGGAAAAAATTGAAAGCTCCACTACCATAGTGAAAAAGGAAAATAATGCATGAGACATAGAGGAACATAAATCAAATAGTAATAAATAAAACAAGTTTGTAATAGACCTACACTGAAATGGAATAACAATACCTATCTCATATGGTGAAAGAACCTAAATGCAAAGCACAAAAAATTAAAATGTATACAACACATCTAAAGCTATGAAAAAATATCTATAATCAAATAACTAATAAAAATACAAAATATAAACAAATGTTATCATATATTTGAGTCTTATAATGTGTGATATATATACTAGCTTATGTTAGAAAACAAATAACTAACATTTGTTGAGATTATAGCTATGTTAATATTATTATAATCTTACATTAGTAAGAAGTCTTGGATCCTTAAAAAAAAAAGGTTTTGATCTTAATTAGTGTAGTTAAAGCTTTGGGTAGATATTTGATACTAAATCCCATATTCCTTTTACATATGTTGACACTTAAATAGAGGGGTCAAAGGATAAGGTAAATTAAGGTATACTTGAGCATCTCAATAGTCATGTTAGTAGTAACAAACATAGAATGTAGATCATTTGTCAAAATACATTGATTAATGTATTAAGTTCAAAATCTTCATTTTGGATCAAGAGACATAAAGGATTTGTTTGAGTCTTTTATTCAATGATTATATCATGTTTAAATATAAAATAATTATAAAGTCCATTATTTTCTTTAAATGACCTTATTAACAAATAATTTAGAATTTAAGTTGTGTTTACACAATGAGATGGTTAGATAAGTTAATATTAGAACAATAATATAATAAGGTGTATGCTTTCACTTTATTTAATTAGTGGTGATTCGTCTTTTGTGAGATTGTTGTGACTATCATTTATTTTTAGATTGTAAATACTTTCTACTTTAACATATGGTCAATAATATAATGTGATACTCTCAATTTAAAAAAGAACACCATTTTCCTTCAATATCATTTTTTGAATTTTACCAACATTGTAATTAAAATCGAGTTTTGTTTTTTATTATGGAAAAACAGGTTTTGAGGGGACCCGAAACCCCTTACAACAGGTTTTGGAGGGACCCGAAACCCTCAGATTTTACCAGAATCTGGAACCCAAAGAACAACGCTGCCAAAGAAAATAAACCAAGAAAACCAGCAGCCCAAACAAAGCTGAGCCGGCAAAAGCCAGCAAACACCAGCAGTAAGAACCAGCCAAACACTTAAGATATAAACAAAAAAGATCAAGTTGGCTCTACCAACTAGGCTAAAGATTCAGACTATGATGAGGGTTAGCATACACCCTCAGCCAAACAACAGGGATGTTTCTGGCTCCCTTGACCTAAGACAGAGACTTCAAACAACAAAAATCATGACTAGCCCATAACCAAAAACAACCACAATCTAGACTGGGCCCTTGAAAACTATCAGCAACCAGCCAGATAAGAAAAGACAAGGAAAAGGGATTTTGAAAGGCTTCCCTAACCTTAAAACTAGCTTTTGAAATGACTCCCAGAACCATTTCAAAGGGTTTTGCAGTGGTATCCTCAACCACCTTGAGCTGAAACAGAGGCCCTATGAAAGCATCCATCCAACCAAGCTCCGCCGCACTCTCCACCTCAATAGGAGAATACAGAAAATAGCTTGAGAGAAAAGATCCAGCAACCAAAAAATCACTAGCCTCAAGAGAAAGGTCCTCCCAACCATGAGAGGAAGCACCAAAAAACTCCTTAACCACCCAAACACCAAGCAGCCACTCCACCTCCATAGGAAGGCACAACGCCTCAAGAAGAGAACCATGGGACTGAGTAGTAAGAGAAAAAGCCCTCAAAAGGAAACCATTCATGGAAGCACCGAGGGCCCACATAGAAGAAACGAGACCACCAAAAGTGTTAGCAAACTCCAACAACACAGAAACAACCCCCACCTCAATAGGGAGAGAAAAAAGTTTCTTCAGAAGGAGAGACCACACCAACTGCAGCACAATACCAGAACAACCTCTGCCCAACATAGCCGCCTCAAAACAGTAGCACCCAACTCCATCCTCGAAAGATATCTCCATCTCTATAGGAGATAAACCCTTCTTAACAGGCACATAGAGAGAAGAAGGGTGCCAAGAAACGGCCCAAAACTAAAGCATTTCCACCCAAAGGGCATCAGAAGAGCTCCACAAATCCCAGGCCGAGATGAGGAAAATGAAAGAAGAAGCACTGCAAGCACAAAATCCTCCGACCCAACAGGGGAAAGGGCGCAAAGAAGGGACACAAGCCAAAGCGGAGCAAAAAGGCCTTACAAGACCGACCCAATAGAGAAGAGAGGAGGAGAGAGCCGCCAGAAATCCCCACTGGCTCCAATCCACTAAGCCCGCAGCTGCAACAACCCAAACAACTGCCTCAGTGAGAGACCCCAGAATCCAATGCACCAGAAAGAGGGAATGATGGGGGCATCGCGAATCATCCAGGTCAAGCCAGACAGCAATGCCCATAGCCAAGGCTCCCAAGCCATCGTCCTCATCGTCGTTTGAATCCTCCGCAACAGCCGAAACCCTAGCTCCCGCGCTCCCGCTCATTGTGCTACGAAGTTTTTCAAATGTAATTGTTTAAAACCGAGTTTTTTTATGAAGATAGTGGGAAGAGTGAAAAAACATCATGACTGTAGTCTAGAGAAGAAAATTTGTAACAAGGCTCTCTCTAGTTGTGAGCATTTGAAAGACAGTGCAGGATTATGAGTTTTCTTATTGGAATTTATAGGTAGTTTATTCTGAACCAAAAATACACACAATTGTAGCATTAGCAATCACACACAACTACAACTAATGGATTCCATGGTTTGCAAAAGAGAAAATTGATTATGTGGCAACTTTGAAAGATTTTTCATGATTTATTAATCATGACTAGGAAAAATCAAGCTACCTATTAAAAATATCATTTTTCTACCAAATATCCGTCAAAATTGCAACTAGGGTAGATATAAAATGTGAGGTCTAATATTCAACTCACATGCGGCTATGGGACATCGTATCAAATCACACCATTACTGCAATCATGGTAGAATTTGAATGCTGTAATTTTGTTTGTTTTGTACATGATTTTACTAGTTGTGATTGTTGTGCAAAATTTTCTTATTTTTAAATTTTCCTTTAAAGTACAAACAATATTTTGTTTAAAAAATTAGAGGTGATATTTCGAGGATAGTTTTTATTTTATTTTATTTTTTACAATCCAAGTTGAAGTTTTTTAGGTCTAAAGGGGCTTATAACGTTTTAAATTTTGCAAAAAACAAAATTTAATTTCTAGGGTTGCTATAAAAATGACAAATATACATAATCTTGTATTATTAGACATAAAAACTCACTAAAATGGATTTATAATATTTGACGTCGATAGATATTAATTATCATACTATCATTGAACTTCAAGAATGAAATAGAATCTTGTTAAACATAAAAACTAGGGTTACTACTCATCTAGGCGATTTTGACAAAATATTATAGATAGGCCTTTCTAATTTTCAAGTTGTCAATCTTAGATGATTTAATCCTAAAGTTCAAAATGCAAATCCAACTCACATGAGCCTGCTTCCAAGTCTCCTTCATGTTCCCCTTGAATCTTAAAATATTCTTCTCATGTCTTGTTCTCTCTTTTACTATGACACTTTAGACATGATTAGAGTTCTATATTTTCCCTTAAGTTTTCTTTAATACCATACTTTCTATTTCCATTGTATATTAAATTATCTTTACCACCATACATTCTATTCAAATTAGATATCACCCTCCTTTCATTCATCTTTTATCAATACCCCAATCCAATAAATAAATTAGCATGGTATGCGACAATTTTAACAAGTCATAAACTCGTCTATTTTAAGTGCATGGGAATTCAAGAAGTGTAATTATTAGTACATTTTACTTTTTATTTGGGTTCTATAATTGTAAGAGCTGACAAGCATGCTTTTACAAGCAAATATGAACCTCAATCAATAGATGAGAAACCATCCCAACTCAATTTGTATATGGACCTCTAGATTCTTCTTGAATTCGACATAGTTGAGTATTTGACAGATTTAATATTGGTAGCCTTTTTATTATGCACATATTTTGAAACATAGCTCTTGTGAAAAATTAGTTAGGTTGCAGTGTTCATATAACTTTTTATACATACAAATAAGTTAGTAAAGCAAGGTCATTTAAGCTAAACTATACTCTTCGCCTCTTACAAGAGTAATGGATTCGATATAAGAAACCCAACTTATTGCTTGAACTTGAACATGTATAAGACTAACAAGCATGACAAAATATTTCTTTCAAATTTTATCATTACAACATAAATCATGTAAATTCAAAGTAATTTTTTGTCTACTTAAATGCATAACACACGCAAGATGATTATTGTTACCTTTGACATCATTGTTCACTTCTATAATCCTAAGATACACTAAGCTTACTTCTATATGCACTATCAAATCCATAAGATAAAACCATCCAAACTCAATTTGTTTATGAAACCTTAGATTCCTCTTTGAATTGATTTAAAACATGTGAGGAATTTGAGGGTATTGATAATCTCCTTACCATGAAGCTACTTGTTTTAAAACCTAGCTTTTATGAAAGGCTGGCTAGATTAAAATTTATTTTGATTATTTTAATAGATAAATTAATTAATAAAATAAGGTTATTTAGATCAAACTTTATAACTTTTTCTTGTTGAAAGAATGATGTATTCAATAGATGAAAAGCTGGATGTTTAATTTTGTTCACAATTAGGACCAATCGAGATGACAAAATCTTTCTTTCAACTTTCAATTATTGACACATCATACATCCAACAAATAAATTAGGAAGATGTGAGACAATTTAATAATTTAAAAACTTGTCTACTTAAATACATAGCAACTCAGACAATGTAGTTATTGGTGTCTTTAAAATTATAATTGACTTCTAAGTGGTACCACTCTACTTCAAGAGACAAATATGAACTCAAATATATACCCAACAATATAATTAATCTCAATCAATATATGAAACCTTAATTCCTCTTGAATTTAATTTGACTATTATATAAATTAGCAGAAAAAGATAATCTAGACCAAAATTTACATATAAGCTTAATCATTTATAACATAAAAAAGTATCATAAAATCAAAAAACAAATATTCCCAAAAAAAGAACATTAAAATTATTAAGAGGCCTACTATATAAATCATAACCATCCATCTCAAATAATGATTACTTAGAAAATCTCACAGCAATTGTACTTCTTTTAATAACATTAACTCAACTGTGATTTATTACATTTTAGTAAGCATTATTTAATGAATGTTAATCATAGTCACACTATACCTATATAATAATAGCATGAAAAGTGTAAATAGAATTCAATTATATTAATTTATAATGGAAATAAAATGATAAATTAGAGGATGCTAAAATACTCAACGAAAAAACTGCAAATCAGAGGATTATATTCAAAAACCCAATGCCTGTTCAACAAAGCCAGCAACTTTTTGAACTGCGCGGAGGAGTCTGCAGGACGGGATACAGTTTAAAATAATAATTATTGTTTAGCGAAGGGAATTCAATCTGTCCTTCGAATGCTTTGTGGATAAAAGTTTTTTTTTTCAAGTTGCTCATAAATATTATTTTCTATCTAGTTAGTGATGAAGTCAAAGCACAGCATTGGTGCATGGGCTAGTTAAAATTTCAACCAAACTTGCTCTTAAAATTTTATTTATTACAACTTTGAAAAGCTTAACGGTTCACACAGCTGACAATTTGAATTTCTTAAAAATTCAAGAATGTGTCCGGAAACTTCCTGTGCTTTCTCTTGTTGAATGAAGTGATGTCCACCTTCAATAACAACTATTTCCTCGAGGAAGGGAAAAGTTTTCTTTAAGCCTCCTCCATGGACGTAGTTTTTGATACCAGGGGTAGTGTATACCAAGTCTTTGTCTCCAACTATATACTTAGCTGGAACTGTGACGTTTGCCCCAGTCCACGGGGCTAGAAGCTCCCAATTTCTGCACCAAAATAGCCCATTTGATCAGAGTCGAATTCTCATGCCTCCAAGAAAGATTATGCATACACCCAGTGCTTTTAAAAAAATCACTACTTTCTTTTTAAGCTTTGAGAGTGGTTTGTTAACAGTGTATTGTTTTATTAAATGCTTTTGGATCTGAGTGCATAGAATGTCCAATTATTGATGTTTTTGGTTTCGCTTCTCGACCCATCATCAGGGTGAAAAAGTCATGACATTGCTTCAACAAGATGTAAAGGACTCTGCCTGACCCTTGGATACTAAATTTTTTTTCTAGTTTGAATTCTTATATAGAGTAAATGTTTCAAGACAGTCTGGAAAAAATGATCTATTATTGATGATTGAAGTAGCTTCTCTCAATTTGCTTCAATGATATATAATACAAGGCACACAGAAAAATACTTTTAATTGAGGTGTCAAGGTAAACCAATGAAGTTGATCACATAATTCCTCACCCAAATTCTTAGACTGATGGATAAAAAGAGGAACTCATGTGAATGGCATATTTCCCAAACAACCAGATATTATACTTGGAAGGAGAAAAAAAGAAACGTTACAATAACATGCAAAGTTAAAAACAGTTAGTAAATTATAAACATTTTTTTTCATGTTTGAACTTATACTTGAATACTCCACTTTCTGTTCTATAATCATGTTACCACTTCCAGATGCCATTTCAAAAAATTATTTGAGAGACAGATTTTGGGGAAAGTCTCCTATGTCTGGACTTCTAAGATAAATAGATTCATTCTCGAGACCCGAATTCCTCCACATTTTTCGAGTGATGATATCAATATGGTTTGGCTCTGTTTTTATAAGAAAAAATAAATAAATTTTAGCGTCATCATATGCTCAAAGCTATTTTCTATGGGCCTAAAAATTCTTTCAGGTAGGCCCTTCATTCTTAGCTTCGGATAAATGATGTTGAGTATGTCATCCAACTTAAGCAATATGAGTCACTGCATTAGGAGGTAGATCTTGGCCAACTAAAAGTAGGCAGATGTCCCAAACATACTTGAGCAGCACTTTCCACATATACAAAGAGAAATTGGGGAGACAGAGTCCCCCAAACAAGGAGGGTATGGTAATCTATGATCACGCCAGCTATACTTGTCACAAAAGTTATATTCTATTTTTATTGCATATTTTTGTTATTTGCAGATATCTCAATCTTCCTATAAGCTTCCTTATTTTTAAAGTTTATTGTATCTTCCTCTATAGATTCATTTTCTCTTTCTTCTATTAGAAGCTTCTGTTTTCCTAAAGCTTCTTTATACATGATTAGAATCTATAAATATCTAATACAATAGTATATGAAATATACAATTGCAGCTAATTCCTTTGTGCTCTTTCGTGCTTGCAATTCTGCTCAAATCACAAGGCAAAGCTCTTTAATTGTTAAATCATTCTTTTGGCTGATATGAATCTGCTAAGTTCTTTGTTGAGACAACAAATTCTTTGAAAGAAATGAATAATAAAGTGGGAGGAAATATGAAATGAATTCATTGCTAGATTCCATCCCCTTTTCTCCAAAAGACACAACATAAAGGAGAAAGGTGAGTTGCTAACAACTTCATTCAGCATTGAAGGAAAGCCTAGCAAAGAGGGGATATATGAATTGATGGAATTGCTAAAAATCAGTCAGTTTGAGGAATAGTGGCAGCATAAATATGAACATTCTATGTTACCATATAAAAAAAGAGAAAATTAATAAATATATAGAGAAATTTCAAATATTTATATGATAACATTGATAAAACATTCATCATATACATTAAAGATCCTTAATACAAAACATTTGTGTTGAATTGAGAGTAGAGTCAAACAAATTAGCACATGTCAAAACTTATTTGCTTTCATAATTTATTGTCAATATGCATGTGATATTAAAAAATAGTATACAAGTTACAACAAAATGCCCAAAGGCTATAAGTTTCACTTTCAAGTACAATATGAAAATACAAAGACAAAGAAAGTATATTGCTGCCCCCAATTTGCATCAAAATCAAAGCCCTCTTCTAAGTCATTGCCACTATGAGGGTGTACCTCATAGAGTGGAATCCCACCAATCCCTCCTATTCCTCCTCCTCATCAGCTTGGGTGGCATCCTTGGGATCAACATTCCATCGTAAATTTGGAGTCTTTCGATACATTGGAGTTTGACAATCATGAAGTTGGAGAGCACTATACAGCCCTTAACTTATGTGCTTGTCTAGAGGTAAGCCTATTCCTCTTGAAGAAGTGGATAAAACCATAAGTGTAGCAATTCCTCCTATAGCAAAGGAACTAGCAACCTATGAAAGGAGGCAAATGGCAAACATCCTCAACTTTAGTGTATCCTTCCCATGCCATGTCCACCATCCATTAGGGTCAATTTGAGGTAATGTAGCTCTGTTTTCACCTCTGGTTTATTGAATGTTGAATTGCAAAGATTTGTTAAGGAAAGAAACTGTGAACGAAATATTTTAGACTCATGAATTGAATTCATCTTTTGAAAGGCCTTCATTAACCATGCTTTCACCTCTTCCTCATCACAAGGAGACAACCTTCCAACTTTGGTGCATGCCATGCTAGATATAGAGCAAAGGTTGCCATATGAAGCGGGGTGTTCATGGTGTTCCACCTCCGCATCACAATGGACTTAATATGTTGCTCATATAATCCCAAACTAAAATCCTTAGCCAACATTGTTTGCTTCATCTTTCCAAGCATGTTGTCAAATGTTCCATATATCTCTCTAAGACTAGTAGAGTTTGCATTAGCAATCTAATGACATCTACAAGTGAGATGGAGCAAACATATTTGCAAAATGCAAACAAAAATTTCAAAAAATTAATTGACAAGTTAGAAACTAAGAAAATTGAAACATTGAACAATAAAATTAAAATATTTAAAAATTTAATAATAAAATCAGTAATTTGATATTTAATATTTAATAAAGTTAACACTTTATTAATGAAATCAGCAATGTCTTACTTCACAATGGGCCACCAATCACCATTAAGGATCCTTTGTTTGACGGCTTTTCCTATAGTAGAGTTTGAATGGGGCCATCTAATCCACTCTAAATTCACCATCATAAACTATAGAGGCCCATGCACATCAAGCATTCTCTCTAACAAAATGAGGTAACTGGCATATCTTGTCTCCATAGGTGTAATGTCCCCCTTTTAGCCAATCATGTGGTGATCTGTTGTTAGCCCATTTTGCCTTGGTCCCGAGGGCTAACCATGACTTTACAAGGATTAGTGAGGGATTTGGCCTAAGCATTTCCAGTTTCAGGCCAATCAGAGGTGTTTTGACAGGGTTTCCAGATACTTACTATTTATAGTAAGTCAGCTATGGCTCAGTGACTAGAAATATTTGAAGCATTTTTGGATGTCAGTATTTTGGTGCATTTAATTCTTCATCAAGTTTGCCAATTTAGTGGACCATTAACTAATTGGACGATTAAATTAAAAGTTCCTCAAGTTAAATTTAAATATTTAGCTTTAATGATTAATTAATGTTGGGACTAATGTTTAAAGGGAAAAATTAAAAGTTCCCTTTCATTATGGAGACATAAGGGGATATTAATATTTTATTATAACATTTTTTATCCCAAATTTATAGTGTATTGGGAAATGTGCCCAAATGGAGTTATGAATAAGAGCTTTAAATGTTGTGTATCTTGGAGTTTGAGTTTTCCAGCATTTGAGGACGTAATCCCTCATATGTGACATTTCCTATGCCTGTGAGAGACCAGGTCTGGGAAATTAAAAAACAAATTAGCATTGGAATGGATCGATAGATGTGGATATTTACAGTTAAGACTGTGAATGCTCAGTTTTGGGGAAAATTGCAAATCATGTGACAGGTAGTCACCGTAGTTTACAGTGCTGAAGTATATTGCAGATTGTTTGTAATTTGGGAAGGGGGTTTAGACACGCCACCATTCCGTTTATGTGTAGACCCCTCAATGAAAACACAGCGAATTTAGAAGTTGCTGCTACTTACAGCACTCAGGTCACCACAGTCCAAACTACAGTTGCTTGGCTCCTTGAAAATATCCCCTGCAATTTGTAGCTGGATTTTATGGAGTACGGCAGGGTGTGGGATGGGTAGCGCTTAGCATATACATTGCAAGATATTCAACCACTTAAGTTGGGACGTGTAGGGAATGGAAGGGTTGTGGGTCGCAAACAGTGATATAGGACATAGCCACAACTTGAACTAGCTCTTCAACGCCAATGATATTCCAGGTTTTTGAGTTGACATTTGTGATTAGAATGTCGATTTCATTTACTGGGCAGTTGTTTGAAAAATTGTTGTAGTATCCCTTGACTAATCTGACCTCAAGTTGTTGATTAAAGGCTCAAGGAATATTGTCAAACACTTTGCCAACAATCTGGTCTTGATGCTGATTGTTTTTTGTTTTTTTGGGGTTATTGAATGTGATTTGATATGCTGATATAACTTGAAAATATATTTGAGATGACCAAAAATAGATTGCAGCTACTAAATGAACTTGAAGTGCAAGCATATGATTGAGAATGATGATGCATATTCAGCTACAGCACTAAGGCAATTCTACAAACATTTACCATGCATTTTAAGGACTACAATATTCATCTACAGCAAAGGGACATTATTACAAACACTTGGCATGCATATTCAAGACTGAAATCTTCGACTACAGCAATTGGAAATTTGTCAAAAAATTAAAATGCAACCTTTAATCTATTGATTATCTCTTTAAAGCCTTTTCAATACCAAAGCATACCCGGAATTTAGAAGATAACAGGATTACCAAAATTCCACTGCTCTGCAATTTGCAGACTTCTCCACGAGAAAACATCAATAAAAAATGAATCAAGAATGGTAAAATGATTGCCCGTACATACCTTTATGTCTTCCAAACCCACGCCCAATTTAGGGATTCAATTATACCATGATTCCAAGAGAATATTCTCTTTTGGTTGGGTGTACCACATGAGGTTATAATAATCATTAAAGTGGGGCCATTTCATTTAAAGTTGCAATTGCCAAGTTAGGTGTGCAAGATGGGGGTCACTTTATGATTTTAAGTTACACTTTATAAACATCTTTTATAAAGTCACCTTTTAATGTAATATTGCCACTTAAGGTAAAAGTAACTTCATAATATAATGACATAAAGTAACTTAAAAATATAACATCCCAAAGCCAAAATTGGCTAAGTATGAAACCTTTTACAACCAAAATCATCTACTGTCCACTAAATTCACCTGGGGAGATGGCTAACAGATGAATCTCTGACTCTTGAGTGATTAGTTAGGAAAGTGGGGACATTACAAGCACAATCGAAGAGAGGCTACGTTCTCCAAGATTGAATTTATAGCAAAACCCTAAGTTTCTTCTTCAAAGCCAAAGCTTCTCTCGAAAAGACAAAATGTTGAAAATGATTCAAGAATGAATTAAATGAAATCAAAATGCCCTTTTATAATGTTTAATTTGCATTTGTCTTCATCTCCTTTAATTTACTTTAATTTCATTTCTTTTCCCTCCTTTTTGGTGCACAATATTAAAATATAAAGTATACTTTATTATTCACTTATAACTCCCCTTTTAAATAAAGTCCACTTAATTTATTAATGATATGCACTTAATAATTAATTATCTAAGTTACTGGTTCGGGTTCGGATTCAGGTTCGGATTCGGGTACGGATTCACGGATTTAGCAACAACAAAAAAAAATCCTAGGTACGGGTACAGGTTTGTCCATACATACATATATATATATATACATACATATGTCATATATTATATATATGTTCAAACATCAAAATTATAAATATATATGTTCACAGTTCAAACTTCAAACATACAATGTGACTTTCCCATACAATGATACATAAATGATAATAGATAAATCATAAATCCATAATTGCCAATGCCAATAAATAATCTGATATTCATATATCGTAAATGTAATATCATATTCATAATTTGCAAAAAAAAATAATATTCAAGTTTCAAATTGATTCAAGTTTGTTTATACATTTTTGACTTTTTTGACCTATAATTTTCATGTTTGGTTATACTTTTTTGATTTGTATGACCCATGGGCCCCGTTTTTGGGAACCCACGGGCCTTGGTTCTCCCTGGGCTCCACCTGGGTCCTGCCCAGGTGGCTGGGTTCTCTGTGGCAGTCACCTAGGCAGGACCCGGATGTAACCCAAGGAGAACTAGGCTTGGACCAGGACCGGGCAAGAACCAGGACCTGGACCCAGCCTTTTTCCCCAAGAACCAATACCTGAGTTAATTATTATTAAAGTATAAATTTAATAATAATTATAACATTAGAACTTCATTATTTCTCAATTTCGTCTAAACCTGGGAGTTAACCAATATATCCACTGTGCATCCAACTGCCTTACTAAAAATAGTAAGGATCTCTCTCCAACCACTGACTTACTATAAATAGTAAGTCTCTCAAAATGGAACCAGAAACCTCTTAATAGCCTAGCCTCAGTTTATACCAACAAACTGGAGAGGATAATAGATAAATCATAAATCATAAATCCATAATTGCCAATGCCAATAAATAATCTGATATTCATATATCGTAAATGTAATATCATATTCATAATTTGCAAAAAAAAATAATATTCAAGTTTCAAATTGATTCAAGTTTGTTTATACATTTTTGACTTTTTTGACCTATAATTTTCATGTTTGGTTATACTTTTTTGATTTGTATGACCCATGGGCCCCGTTTTTGGGAACCCACGGGCCTTGGTTCTCCCTGGGCTCCACCTGGGTCCTGCCCAGGTGGCTGGGTTCTCTGTGGCAGTCACCTAGGCAGGACCCGGGTGTAACCCAAGGAGAACTAGGCTTGGACCAGGACCGGGCAAGAACCAGGACCTGGACCCAGCCTTTTTCCCCAAGAACCAATACCTGAGTTAATTATTATTAAAGTATAAATTTAATAATAATTATAACATTAGAACTTCATTATTTCTCAATTTCGTCTAAACCTGGGAGTTAACCAATATATCCACTGTGCATCCAACTGCCTTACTAAAAATAGTAAGGATCTCTCTCCAACCACTGACTTACTATAAATAGTAAGTCTCTCAAAATGGAACCAGAAACCTCTTAATAGCCTAGCCTCAGTTTATACCAACAAACTGGAGAGGAAAACACTACCAACTGCCACCTGAAGAGCTCCATAACACCCAAACTAGACCCTCTAATCCACCATACTAGCCTATGAAGGTCAAATGATAGGCTAATCCTTCAAACTTTGATGTTCATGAAAATGGGGACATTACAATTGTGATAACCCTATGAATGGAATGTAATATTTTGAAGATTGAAACTTAAGTAATTTAAGTTGGTTTGAGTTGCAATTACCTTAGAACTAAGTTGTATAAACTCGTTGATACTTGAATCATAAGTTTTGGAATGAAAAGTATGCATGCAAAACTGTTATGACACCAAACACACCATGTTCACTTAGCAGCAATGACATGTCAAACTGAAGAAAAAAATATATAATTCCTCCAAAGCTCAAACAGTTACAATGGTATCAGAGCTACAAGTCCTACCATCTTGTGAGGGTTAATGAGTGATAGAGAAAGAGGGTATTATCGACGTGAGTTGAGAAAAGCATGGCAAGCACCACCAATTCTTGAAGGTGAAACTGTGTCTGGTATTTTGGGCATCAATCGAGGTTCATCTTCACAACAGGGTGACCCATTCTCAACAGAAAATATGGGTGATAGTGATGATGAAAGACCAGAACCAAGTACCAAGGATATGCTTAATGATTTGGCTAGAGGACAGTGAGAGCTTCAAATGTCATTGCAGCAGATGGCAGCTCTTATGAATCAGCATTTAGCATTAATGAATGATGGAAACAACGAAAATCAAGGTAATCTTAACCCAGGTGGACAAGGGGAACAATGGCAATGATGTCGGCTCGGTGAATAATGGGGGTGCAAGACAGCAGAATAGAGCAGGATCAGCAAGCACTAAGCCTCTTATGCCATGCTTTCCACCTAGACAGAATGACCAAAACAATGACCCCACTCAACAGGAGATACAAGATCAGATTTTACCTGATTGGAGGAATTTTGGGTTAGATTTTCAGGCTGAAATGTCATTCATAAATTACATGGATTTTAGAATGGGACATTTACCTATTAGGGGCAACAGGCAACAACATTATGACCTCAAGAAGAAAATAGGACAGCTCACAATACCTTTCTTTGATGGTACAGGAAAGACTACAGCAAGGGCCTGGGTTCAAAAACTTGACACATATTTTCATCTTAACCCAATGCCAGAAGAAGATGCCATCAAATATGCAGCTTTACACTTAGATGGCAGCGCTCATGAGTGGTGGCACCATGGTATGGTGACCTTGGGACATGCGCAGATTGTCACTTATGTAGAGTTTACAGAGAAGCCAATTGACAGATCTGACACTAAGGACCCTAAGTTGCATTTTAAGGCGTTGGCACAACTTAGACAATGGGGATCAGTTGATACATATGTTGTTGAATGTAATGTCCCCTTTTCTAGGTGACATGAGATGAGCAGGGGTTGACCTACCATTCGAGTTCCCGTAGGTCAATGACATGGTTAGGGGACTCATTCTGAGGGTCATGGAGCTTTGTAGGGGCTCTATGAGCCATTTTGGACCATCAGACGATAGTTCCTATTTTTTAGGGAGAACTGGCAGTTGACTGAATGACCACCTGGGGGACCAAGGAGTAGAGCAGGATCCTTTTGAGCAGTTACAGGTGTTTGGAGAGAGGTTCCTACTTTTTAGGGCGATTCCCTACTTTTTAGGAGGTTGTGGCAGTTTCCATATTTGAGGTTCCACAGGACCATACCATGGTTTCAGTTTCAAGAAGATTGGGTGTGTTTTCTAGTTTCTAGGAGCATCCCTAGATTTTAGGGATGGGACTGCCAGTTGGCCCATCTTGTCCGGCATTAGTCACAGGCAAGTGACAAAGTCAGATTCATGTTTAGTTGGTTATTTTGGGCTATTATTGGATCTATAGAAATATTTTAATATATTTAAATATTTCCTAAGTTAGAGATTAAATAAATTAAAATAAGGCTATGTATATAGCCATTTCGGAATAATAAGGGGTTTTTGGCTTCATCTGGTTTGATATGCCTATGTGTTATAGCTCGTTGGAAAGGTCTTGAACTTTGCTACATGATTCTCACCTCCCGGAGTCTTTTTGGATGCTTGAAGCTATTTATTCGCAATAAAGTGATATTTTTCTATAGTTACGCCATAATTGGTAAAGTGTCATTTTAATTATAAAGCACAAGCTTTATTATTCTTTAGGGTTCGACTTGCAAAGGGAAAGGAGTTATAAGGAGATGAAAACCTAATTGATAGCATCTTTGATCATTTTGAAACTTGTGAATTTGGGAATTGCTCTGGAAGAGTGATTTTGGTCTGGTACGCAAACCCCAAGTCCGAGCTTGCTGGGACGTAGCCCTCAGTAGGAGTTGACAGTGGATTTATCCTGGATTGCACACAGATTGTCAAAGGTAGAAGACACATCTTCTTGTCCTAAAGATTCAACGTGCATATTGGGGGTTTCAACAGGGCAGCTGGTCTATTTCAGCTAGCACGTGATTTGCAGCAGCTTCCACGCCTCCTTTGCAACCATGCCTTGTTTGTATGTTGGCTTGAAGGGTTGTATTCATCTTATTTGGTCTTCCTTGTTCGTTGCCAGTAATATTCCTCCATCTAGCATCAATCCAGATTGAGAACAGCTCCAAATAAATGTATGGATTCTTGCTGAATACAAAACTAGGTTATTTGCCTGGTATGATTTGCAGTATTTTCAGATTGCTTAAGTGTTCTTACATATGAACATTGTTTACTGTTTTATTTCACAGTTGTTGCTATTTATCAATTACTTTACTTATAACATCAAAACCCAAAAAGAAACAATCCCTTTCTGCAACTTCTGCCTATTCTATAAGATCACCGGAAAATTACAAAAATATAGTATGTTTAATTAAGAATTTACAGCAGCAACAGCAAAAGGATCCATTTTGGATCTTTCATTGAATTTCAGAGGTTAGCAGTGTTGGTGACTGATATTTCAGAGAGGAGATTGGTTGTCTTATTTATGGATGGTTTGTCAGATCCTTTATGGGTCAAGGGTCATGAATCCTTTGACTTTACAGGGAGCTATTAAAAAGGCTAGAGACTTGGCACCTTCATCCTATAAAAGTAAATTTCAGCCTAAGGACTCCCATTATAGGAAAGACAAAAATAAGAAACCACATAAAAAAGACACACAATAGACACATGAGGGTGCTAAGAAATTGGATAATGATCAGCTGAATGAGCTTAGGAGGAAAAAACTATGTTTTCATTGCAGGGAGCCATGGGACCCTTCCCATAAGTGTCCTCTTAAGGCCAAGGCCAAACAGAATGAATATTTTTCAGCAAAGGATATAGCTTCTGAGAGTTTAGAAAATTCATCAGCTTCTGGGAATAGTGATGGTGGATCAGCAGCTGGAGGGAATTCCAGTGATGACAGGGTGTTAGCACGTTTGACAAGTACCCAAAAGGCAATCACCTTCAAAGTTCGTGGAGTGATACAGGGGCAGCTTGTGATATCTTTGATTGACACTGGGGCCACACATAATTTCATTGATGCTCAGTTGGTGGAGAAATGGGGTCTACATACAAAGGAGCATGAAGGATTCAAAGTCATGGTGACTAGTGGGCACAAAATCCTATGCACACAGAAAATCACGAACTTACATATGTGGATAGGTGACTATGAGCTAGTGGATGATTTCTATGTGGTTGATATGGGAGACTATGATGTGATATTAGGCATGACTTGGATGGCTTCATTGGTGAAGTTAACGTTTGATTTGGAGAAGGTGGAGATTAAGTTTGAGCATTAAGGTAGGAAGGTGGTACTACAAGGCTTATCTGACAGGGGACTTAAAGTGGTTTCACTTAGAAGGATGGAGCATTTTATGCATCATGATCAGGTTCAGTGGGCTGCTGAGATTTTGGTGAAGCCAAAGGTAACTGGACAGCAGAAACATGAGTAACCTTCACAGGTGCAGTCATTGTTGACCAAACACTTCTGATATACCGCCAGGTAGACCTCCTGACAGGGGATTTGAACATGTTATAGAATTAGAGGGGGCTAAACCTGTTATTACCACACCCTACAAGCATCCGAAGAGGTATAAGGATGAGATTGAGAAAGCTATCAGAGAGCTTCTTGAGATGGGGCACAGTAGACCTAGTAAGATTCCATTCGCTTCCTCAGTTTTGTTGGTAAAAAATAAGGATGGGACTTTCAGGATGTGCATTGACTACAAGGAGTTGAATAAGAAAACAATCAAAAACAGATATCCGATTCCCCGCATTGATGAACTCATAGATGAGTTACATGGAGTTTGTTGCTTCTCCAAGATAGACTTGAGATCCGGATACCATTAGATTCGGGTCAGGGAAGATGATGTGGAGAAGACAACTTTCAGGTGTCATTTTGAACACTTTGAGTTCTTAGTCATGCCCTTTGGTTTGACTAATGCACCAGCTACCTTCCAGTCCTGTATGAACAAGATACTTAGAGATCAGTTGAGATTGTATTGATATTTTTTGTTGATATACTTATTTACAGTAAGACTTGGGAGGAGCATCTGAAACACATTGATATTGTGCTGAGCATTCTTGAGCGGAAGTCTCTGTATGCAAAGATGTCTAAGTGTGCATTTAGAATGACTGAATTGCTATATCGGGGTCACATTATCAATGCTGAGGGTGTCCATGTGGATCCGGAAAAAATCTGAGCTATTATAGATTGGCCGCCACCCAGGAACATTTCACAGCTTAAGGGATTTCTCAGATTGTGTGGATTCTACCGTCACTTTGTGTGGAGTTTTTCTCAGATTGCTGCTCCTCTTATAGATTTGACTCGGAAGGATGCATTTGAGTGGTCAGATAGATCTCAGCAGTGTTTTGACAGGTTTAAGGAGTTGATGAGTGCTCAATTTTGGCTTTTGATGAGGGTAGGTACATTGGATTTTGTGTCTCCATGTGGTAGTAATCTGCCTCATTGGATGAGTGAGGTGCATTGAACTTGGACACGTTATCTTGAAGTGATGTGATTGGATAGGTGATGACTAGGCACCACTTCAGCTACTTGCATCTTGTAACTCATTAGAAATTTAGGTGATTGATGCATATCTCTTGATACTCAACATTTCCAAGCTTCTCCAGTGATGATGGAGGAAATGAGATGAAGGTAGGGGATATTTCCAAATTGCATCATCCTTGGGGATCGGTCTTTCTAACTTTGATTAACTCTTCTATAACTATCTCCCTGATGTATTGGCAATGATTCTTGGATTTTTGAAGGAAATTCAAGATTGTGAAAATTTTCTTCCTTTAGCACATGCATTCTCATGCTTGCTCTTGTGAATCCTGTGCTTCCTTGAACTTGGAACACCTCCTTTCATTCAACAACACTCTTGAGGGTGTTAATCATTGCATATGCACGAGATGAGGTTATGATGCTTGCCTCTAGCAAGGTTACAATGTTCCTTGTCTTTGCTTTAAGCATGCTGATGTCGATGTGTGAGTCCCCCATACCCTAGTAAATTTGATGTCGTGAAGCAACTTATCTTGGATACTTAATCTTCCTAATGCAAAGCCTTCGTTGTCTTCTCATGTCCTTAGGTTTGAACACCACGAGCCGATCCCTTGCATGTCCCTATCTCTTGATGAAGTTCCTTCTTCTTTGCTTCCAAAACCTGGAAAGCAAACACACCTTGATCAAGACATAGAAGAGAACAACTTCGATCTTTAAATCAGAAATGAATTCCCTTTGTTTAATCTTTGATTTTCATATTTCAAGGTCTGATTCGCTGATGTTCTAAAATCTGATTGGTCATATTTTCAGTATGAGAATCCACTTTTATGTTTGATTTTATCGACTTTAGGTTTGATACATGTCTTAATTTTCATTGGTTTCAAGTTTGGGACCTGCTACTATTCACTACCTTCCCAAGACATGGATTGGAAGTGACTCCTTAAGGAGTTCCGTCTTTCAAGGGGGCCTTGATAGTCATTCAAAAGTGATCGGAGATTTAGAGGTGCATTGACAATGTCAGGTCAGAGATCCAAGGGGTCACTGACTGAGAAAGTTGGGACTTTTGACAAGGCATTGGCAATCATCAAAAAGAGATCAGACATTTGGCTAGGCATGGACTGGAAATGATTGGGGTTTCCACAGGGCATTGACAATAAGTGCAAGCTGATCAGGGATTTGCTAGGTCATTGACAATACCTTCAATCTTGCTTGATGATCACCCTTAATCCTTCCCTCATCACTTGACAAATTGAATTGGTCTTTCCTTGACCACTAGCATGATTATTAACTTAGACACCTTCATCTATCCTTGGGCGGGGATTTTACCAAGCACTGACAGTCATTGAAGGAGGTCATGAATTTAAGGAGGTACTGCCTGTCAGAGGTTGGGATTTTAAGGGGGCATTGACTGGAAGAGTTCGAACTTTTGAGGGGGCAGTGACAGTGACCTCACTTATGCAATTTCATTGATAGAGACACTTACTTCATCAATATTAGGGCCCCTTATCATCATCAAAGTCCTCCATGTGGTTTAAGCTTTCATCTTGCATATGTCATCTCAATTCCCATGATTGATCTACACACTTGCACTCATTGTTTCCATTTGTACTAATTATGATCAAATGAAATGATCATCAAATCGTTCATTGCCAAGCCCTAAGAGCTGACTAATTCAGCTACACCCTAAAGAGAAAGAGAACCTGGTCACTTCTTGGCCACCTGAGACACTGCACTCCCTCAATTGAAAAGGTTAATAGCTAAAGACACTACAACTAACCTAGAAAACAAAAACAAAAAAAAAGTGGGGGCCCCCATTTGTAATGGGGCGATGTGTGAAATGGTCACAACAATATGGAATAGTGTTTTTGGAGTCAAGCTACATACAAGTCTACCATCCTTGAATATGTGAAGGAAAAACTAAGGATCAAACTCTACAAAATGAAGTAGACTATGAATTTCTAGTAAGTTTGTCGCATCCATTGCTTGTTCATCATCAAGATTGGAAAAGTATTTTTAAAGATGTCATTGCATTTATTGTAGGGGTACTTGATGAAGATCTTATTTATGTTGTTATGAGTTTCACACATCTCTTTATTATTTATCCTCATAAGGACAAATTGTTTTACGAATAGGTGATCAAATTATTTGATTTGTACAAGGATGTTGTGCATGTTAGAGATAGTAGATCTTGCAATTCTCTTTGGCAAAAATTGTTTCATTTGATAGGTAGAGAAGTCACACCAAATACTAGCTATCATCCACAAATTGACGGTCAAACAAAAATAGTAAGTGGATTGAGGGACAATTGAGGAATTATGTTTCAAATTAGCAAACTACATTGACCAAGTGGTTGCACTTGGGTGGATATTGCTAGAATAATTCACAACACATGTCCATTGGTATGTCACCTTTTAGAGCTTTAGATGGTTATGATGCACTTTCTTTTGCTGATTTGTTTCTTTCAAAAAGTAGAGTAACTACAGTAGGTAACTTAATTAATCAAAACCAAGAAATATTGAGGGCACTGAAAGATAATTTGTAGCAAGCACAAAATTAGTAGAAGACTTAAATTGATTGAAAAACGATAGAAAAATGTTTTGATGTGCATGATTTGGTTTTTTTGATATTGCAATCAAATAGGCAAACTTCTACTAGGAGAGTGGAATTGAGAAGCCCAAATCTCAATACTATGGACCCTATAAAATTGTGAGGATAGGTGAAGTGGCTTATGAGTTGGAGATTCCATAGACTGTCAGGCTTCATAATGTTTTCCATGTCTCGTACTTAAAGAAAGTTCTTGGTCGGCATATTGTGACTTCAAGGGATTTTCCACCCTTGGATGTGTAATGTCCCCTTTCTCCAAGTGATCACCTAGAGGAGATTATTAGCCTATTTTATTCCTGTGGGCTAATTAGATTGATGCAAGGGAATAAATTAATTAATTAAAAATGTTAAATAGTCCTAAATACTTGGGATTATTTATATTTAATTAATTAGCAGTTGGTCATACATTATTTTATAAAGTGACTTTTTGGTAATGTCAATGACAAAATTATAAAGTCAAGTCACTTTTGGAGGGAAAAGTTAAAAAAAGAAGGAAATAAATAAAGTATTACTTTCGGAAAGGAAAAGCATTATAAAAGGAGGAAAAAGTAAAATGAGGATTCATTCTTGAGTTGTTATTTTCAAAGAAACTTTCCTTGAGAGATTGAGAACTTGAGAGCTTTAGCTTGCACGTTCAATAAACCCTAGAGGTTTTGGCTGTTTGGATGGAAACCCAGATCAGCCCACTTGATGAATTCATCTCAGCATTCACAGTTGCATGTCATTGATTAGTTTTCATGGAGATTCGATGATCTATCTCGCATATTTTCAAAGGGTTTGTTATTTTATGTATGGAGGCATCCCGGGTATGTGTTACCTGATGGCATTAGAAATTTTCTGATTTGTAACAACAGCATGTGTTTGTACACGGCAATACATTTCTATATCAAAAGAATACCATTGGCTTATTTAGATTCTCTATATTTCATTGATTGATTTCCTTGAAAATCTATATTGTTCATCTAGCATGTTCAATCTACATATTGCATGTCGCAATATTACATTATGATGAAATAAAACATGAGTAAAAACAAAAACTCAAATCAGATTTGAAGCATTATACAAGTCCATGATATTTCATGAGGGTAAGTTGATCTTGATTCCAAAAAAAAGTGATGGATACCTGAGTCAAAAATTTGAGAAATACGAGTGTCACAGGATATTTGATTAGATGAAAGAATCTACAAATTGAAGATGCCACTTGAGAAGGACCTAAGATACTTGAGCATCCCAATTTGCACTTCTTGAGGCAAGAAATTTTGGGAAACGAACTTGTCATGTCACATTTTTAATCAATTTAATATCATGGATAAATTGCTCAATTCAAATAAGATGATTTATTTCTTGTAAGCCTTTAGGACCAGCCTCGTTATGTAACTTGTAATTTTAAAATTTTGGGCCCAATCATCCATTTAGGATTAGGTTGGTGGTTTCGAAGAGTTATTTTAATTTATTTTCCCTCCAAAATGAGGTTTGGAATTTTGGGCATGCAACATATAAAACTTGTAACAATTCTATTTGGGAAATCATCTCATCTTGTGTCAATTTATTTGTTGGAGCACTTTTTGTTCAATTTAACTCTGTGGACGAAAACTCATAGGAGATTGCAATCAGCGGACAAAAACCCATTGATTGTAGGTATCAAAGGATGAAACCCCTTTTGGTACATGAGTGTGATATCATTTAGAGGTTATAACAGAGCTTCAAGGAGTAATACAATTCAACTAGTTTAGTTTTATGTGTGTTTGCAGGTTTAGAATTGTTGTTTATGTCACAATATACTATTGTGTCTGTAGTGGTTCCATGATATTGTACGTAATGCAAAAATATGATTGATATATGTAGTGTCATGAAATTGCGACTGTAGCAATTCTCGACCGCATTAGGGTCCTCATGCACGCAAGATCGAATCCTCTAGCCTGATCGGAGACCGGAGATTGCTCAACCCTCGGAATTTGCTTCTTCCTTGGCCTCCGCATAACCCTATCTGCACTCTACCCTGGAGAAAGGGGTAGGACAGGGGCGTGGCACTCTTGTCCCTCCCCTATTTTGGGGCAGGACCTTTCCTAAGGATGCATTGTAGGTTGTGCAGTGAACGGGAAAACTTCCCCGATGTCAGCCTGTGACGAAAATCAGTTTCATTAACCCTAATTGACATGTATTTAAGTTGCATTTGCCCTCTCATTTTGGTAAGTTGGATAAGTTGGATGAGTAGGAAGTTTACATGCGATCAAGCGTTCAAGAGCATTCAAGCATCCAAGCATTCTTTTCTAGCATTGAGCATTCTCAAGTCTCCCTTCAAGGCTAGGTGTTGCATTCAAGTCAAGGATTCAACCATTGAAGAGGAGATTGATTCCAACATTCAATTCCACACAAGCATTTCTATCAACATTGCTATCACAACCTCCCTTGAGGTGATTTACAATTCAATCTTTCATTTACATCTACTTGCAAGTATTTTCTTTCATTATTTGGTTAATTCCTCTCTTTTTTGTGTGTAGGTTGCAGGTGCGCAGCTGTACTTTTGGATTTGGGCTCCATTTGCAGAAGTGGAAAAACCCTTTTCGTTTTGTGGATTTTTCGAAGGACCGTGTACATTCCCGCCACAGTCTAGGCAACTTTTCTTCAAATTCGCAGGGCAACTTCGTCTCGACATATTACTGCAGATCCAAGTGCATAGCTTCATCCCATGCTCCGATCTCAAGTTACAATCAGTTCTTTGTCACTTTTGCACTACATAATTCAATCAATTTCTTTCCATTTCAAATAGGAAGAGGAGGATTAGCTTACCATTGTCATTTCACTCACAATTCTATCTTCTTCTTTGAAGGTTGAATCTAGTGAGTTCCCCTCTCCTCTTCCAATGTAATTGGGTGAAAAGTGTTTGAAGGAAAATCCATAGTGAAACTCTCAACTCTCCTTGGAGGGAAAGGGTGGTTTTCCTCTTGATCTCTCATTCACACATGTTTCACCCACCAATACACATTGGCCCCATTACAGTATCATATACCCGACGTCTTGCATGCTTTCCTTTGAACAAAATTGGATTTTTTTCATTTGCAAGTTTAAATTTTCTGCAAACTTAGTGGTTAAATCATTAAAAACCCTAGTTTTTAAAATTAAAATTGAACTTGTGATTTGTAAAAATTTCTTGTGGTTATCTTAGATCTGAAAATTGTTTTGTTTATTAAATTCAATTTCTTCATTGTCTTGTTCAATTTGCAAATCAAATTTACAAAATTAAGAGGTTACTTGTTAAAACTCTAATTTTCAAAAATCATCTTGAACTCGTGCAAAAATTGGATTTCCATTTAATTTTTAGATTTCTGATTGTTCTCAGACTTGTTTTCATTCCTACAATTCAAATTTTTAATTTCCCTCCTTTTTCCCAAAATTCAAATTTCAAAATTAAGTGGTTAGGTCATAAAACCCTAATTTTCAAATTTAATTGGATTTTGTGCAATTTTTTATCAATTTCATTCACCATCAAATTTCTAAACATTTTCCAAGGTGTCCCTATCCATTAAGTTTGACCTTTTCAAATTTGCAATTCAATTCGTCTTTTTTCTTCAAAACCCTAATAGGGTCCTATTTTTACATTTGAGCCTTCATTTCGACCATCTAGAGGTTGTAAAATTCGTCAATTTTTTGGGGTTAGCTTTGAAATCATCGTAATATTCATCTCTGAAAATTTCAAAAAAAGTTGGCCGGACCATGTGCGTTCCCGCCACAGTCCTCGACTTTTTTCCCAAAATTTCGGGAGACTATTATGACTGTATTAAATAGCCTAAATCCAGAAGATTGGATGATTTTGTCAATTTTTGATCCCTCTAGAATCGGAAATACCTCCACAATTCAACATTTCAAATTTCAGGAAAATTTTTTAAATTAAGAGGTTAATTATAGTCTGCCCTAATTTTAAAAATTCTGATTTTACAAAAAAAGTGGTATTCCCAAAGTTAAAAAACTCGGACTTGCCACGGACTCGGCAAACCAAAAATTTGGACTCGGACTCGGACTCGTGAAAGACTCGGCAAGGACTCGGCAAGGACTCGGCAAAAAAAACAACCGTAGTTTTACAAAAAAACATAAAGAAATTAATGCATTTAGAGAACATAGGAGCCATAATTGAAACATTACACATGTCATACATGATCTACAAACGCGCAATATTTGAAATTTGAAATACTAAATCTAAATACCCAGATTTCTTCAATGCTAATTATGTTGTTATATGGAGCCTAATCAAACTCGGAGGTTAAATTTTCACTACTTCCATCAGCGCAGTTTCCCCCTATATTTTTCGACGGGGGTTTGGGGGCAGCGCCCCCAATTTGGGGTCAAGGGGCATCGCCAAAAATACTTTTATTATTTTATATAGGCGTCGGGTGTTATTTCTCTATTGGAAAAAAAACCCTTCATGAGATATTTCACTCCCTCAATTACGCCAAATGAAGGCAAAATTTTTATAAAAAAACTCACTTTTAAAGGTTGCATGACGTTTTTTTTGGGTCGTGCAAGTCCATCTGAAAGACTCGCGAGTCCGTGCAAAAAATTTGCTCGAGTCCTTGCAAAAGACTCGCGAGTCTTTCAAATGGACTCGCCAGGACTCGCCTCGAGAGTCCTTGGCGAGTCGACTCGCGGCTCCCAAGGACTCGCGAGTCCGTGGCGAGTCCGCGATTTTTTGAACTATGGGTATTCCCTTGGTCCTAATTTTAAAATTCCAATTTCCTTTCATTTTTGGAAATTGTGTCATCCTCTTCCCCCAACAAAGTTCAAATTGCATAAACATTATTTTCTTAAATTTTGCATTACTCAATTTTGTAAGCTTTGTTTCTATAATTCAAAATTCAAAATTCAGTGCATGAGGTTTACCACTATTAGTCCTACCTACACTATCCTTGTTAGATGAAGCATTAGAATTAAGGCCTCCAAAGGTTTAATTACCGAGGAGATGGAGCTTAATTTGGGTGACTTCTTTAATGAGGATCATGCTAATTATTCCCATCTTAATCATGTGCCTATTCACCCCATTGACGAATCCCATGATGAAGAAGAAGCTTTAACTAGGGTCTCTATAGATCAACTTTCCACATTGGACAATCAATTTGATAACTTTCAACAATGGATGTCCCAAGAACACCCTGATAGTGAAGCTCTTCCATTAATTGAAGGCCTTAAGCGCATGATTCAAAGTGATAAGAATGGAATTGATATATTGTGTGGCATTCCACATATTGTTGATTCTAATGTCATGCCTATCAAGAGTTGTGCCAACACCCTAGGTTATTCACAACCTTCAACACAAGTCAATCCTTCTATTCCTTTGACTACCCTTATGACTAGTATTCCTACTTTTACCTCCAACATCATGGCTACTTCAACTCAAAATGTCATCCCTACAACAATTATTATGGGGGCAATCCCTCTTCTTCATTTAATCCTTCATCTTTCCCTGTGTCTTCCATAAGTATTCCTATTATTCCTCAACCAATCAATTTGACACAAGGGGGCAATTCCTTCAACAACTTTGTTCCTCCTTTAAGTGTCCCTTTTCCTACCCAATCATCACCTATGCCTACTTATCATAATGTCCCACCACCTTATTCTCAGTCCATGCCTTCTTTCACTAACATCACACCACCTTCTCAATCAACTATGTCTAACATCAATTCTTCTACCAAAATGACAATTAACAATCTTGCTCAAACCATGTCTTCCTTACAACAACAAATTGCTTCTATGAGTCAATCCAAGTTTAGTGTGCCCACCTTTGATGTTGTGAGCCCACTTTCTCTTGATATTGTTAAAGTCGTGCCACCTAAACATGTTGAGATCCTTCAATTAGAACTCTATAATGGAAATGGTGATCCTCTTACGCATGTCAAAACATTTCAAACTTTGTGTACCAATTTTGCTTATGATCAAAGGTTGCTTGCAAAATTGTTTTCAAGAACGCTCAAAGGCTTGGCTTTACAATGGTATTGCTCTTTGCCTTCTTATTCTATCACTTCTTTTCAACAACTGGCAAATGCTTTCATCCAATAGTTTCAAAACCACATTGGTCCTAAAATCACTTTGACTAATTTAATGCATTGTAAACAAGGTGTTAAAGAAAAAGTGACTGATTTCATTGGTAGATATTAGCATTTGTGTGCTCAAATTTCTTTTCATATACCTGATAATGATATTCAAAGAATTTTCATTTCTAATTGACAAAAAGATATCAGGGAAAAGCTTCTTTTGTCTGAGTTTACTTCCTTTTCGCAGTTGTACGCAACACTCCACAATTATCAACTAGTTGTGAGTCAAATGGAGCAATCCACTCCTATGGCTCCGAGTGATAAGGGGGAGAGTGTTCAACAACCGTTTCCGAAGTTCAAACTAACAAAAAGCTTCATCAAGTTCAATGATACAATCAACAACCACAATGTGAATGCTACAACAGGTGTGCCTTCTATTTCTAAATTTTTCCAAAGAGAAAGACAATTTACTCTTTTGAATGAATCTTTACATAGTATTATGTCTCAATCGTTGCACATAAATGTTATCAAACTTCCTCCTATAAAACAAATTGATCCTTCTAAACTTGCATCCCCTTATTTTGATAACAATTCATTTTGTCAATTTCATCGTCAGCCTGGTCATGATACTGAGAAATGTTTCGCATTGAAGAATAAGATTCAAGACTTGATTGATAATAATACTATATCTGTGGCAGGTGTGAATGATAAAGGGAATAAATCAGTAGCTCCTCCTAATCAAAATCTTAAGATTTTCACTTATCCATTGCCTTCTCATACATCTAACGTTATTGAGATTGTGCCTAATTCTTTCTCTTCTAAGGAATTCACCTCTATGGCTCCAAACTTGGTTAATATGGTGGAAACACAAGATACGCCTAAGTATCCTTGTATTACATTTGACCCTAGCGAGATCATTAGAGCACCCGATGGCCCTTTATACATAGTTGCGAAGGTTAAGGATATCCCTTGCCGTGGTGCCCTTATTGATCCCTCTTGCATGGTTAATGTCATAACTGAAGAGTATATTTTCACTTTACGATTGTATAAACCAATATATGATGCTTCTAATGTGGTTGTGAAGTTATTTGATGGATTCTCTTGTCCTACCATTGACTCTATCACCCTTCTTGTTGAAGTTCATACTAAATCCATGGATGTTGACTTTGTTATCATACCCTCTTTTGAGCAATTCCGTGTGAAGTTGGGCTATCCTTGGCTATCTTCCATGAAGGCTATTGCTTCTCCAATCCACAAATGTCTGAAATTTCCTCACAATGGAGAAATCATAACCGTGAACCATAGCTTATTTCGTCCATCCGAAAGAAGCCCCGGTGTTCCTATTGATTTCTTTTGACCTAAACAATTTCAATATCTTCCATCAAGGAGCGATGCTCTTTTTCACTCTTATCAAAAATGGAAGAAAGATATGATCTTATCCTTAAGTCAACCTAGATCCCCAACACTTGACATTCCTATTATTCTTCAAGATAAGGTTCTTCCCCTCACGGATAGAACTAATCTCCCTCCTAAGGAAGATTGTCAACCTATTCCTATGGATGTGACTATACCTTCTCTTAAGGAGAACAACAATATTCCTCCTAAGGTTAGATCTGTACCTCCTCATGATGGACCTGGTCTCCTTCCTACACCTAATATTCCTCCTTTATATGGCGCAGTTCCACATCCTTCCTCTTATTGAGAGAAGAGGCCTCCTTCTCCTCTTGTTCAACCTAAACGACCTCAACCTAAACCTTCAACTATCAAGGAGAGAAACATTCCTACTTTTTCAAGTGTTCCTCCTTCTCAGCCTTCACTAAGACTCGACGAAATCGTTGTGCGAGAGAATGCCGACAAAGACGCCGTGTTCGATCTCATGAAGCTATCCCTCAAAATATTCAATCTCCTCAGACTCCGACAGTTGACATGATTCCCTTTTCTCCTAAGCAAGATGTTCAACCTACATCTCCAAATCATAAGTTGCACAAAACATGTGATGGTTTTACTCCTATTCGTGTTCTTGCTCCTCTTTCTCTAAACTTTGATGAAGAAATGGGTGAAAATGTTATTCATGATGGCAATACAACTCCTAATGCTTCTGATAGTGAGTATGAATATGTTGATGTGGAGAAGCATTTATCAACTGAATTTTCACAAACCCTAATCCTAGCTCCTAGAATCGAACAAAGTGACTTACAACATGAGCATAGTCCTTGTTTGGATCTTGTGATAGTTCCATCTGTTGTGCTCGATGTTGCTCCTCTGACATGTTGCTCGCCTTCCCGAAATAGTGATCAGCAAGATTAGGAGGCGGATGTCGTTCTAGATTAGCAATATTAGTACTGTAGATCTTCTCTCTATCTCATGTCTTGCTCTTTTGTGACCATTCTTCTATGTGTATCCCTCTTCTTCTATTGTTCCCTAAATGTCTACTTGGGGACGATGCAAAGCACTGAGATCTTTTCTTGGTCTCTTTCATGTTGACTCAAAAGACATCCTCTCTTCCCTTTCTTCCAAGGTAGTGTCCTTCTTTGGGGAATGACAATTATTATATGCACATATACATACATGATATACATGAGTTATCATACAGCATATTGACCCCAAGGAAAGTGAAACTACCTCGTACCTTGTGTTTTGTGTTCATTATCCTTGGGTTTATTCCTCGATTGGGGACTAAATTCTTGCAATAGCGTGCTTCCTCTCTTCTCTCTCTCTTGGGTGTATCCTACCTTAAAGCAATCGCTCCCGATAAGGCGTGTGCGATCGCTTTAACATGGGGGCATACACTCCGCTCATATTTTCCTTCTTGATACTTAGAATTACTTAGTGAACTTTGTTTTGCTTTGTAATCTTTAGTATCCTTGCTTCCATGACTCATAGTGAGGGGAACTTTGCTACTTGCAGTCACGGTTCTCCCCTTCTCGATCTTCCCTTTTACTTTGTCAATCGAAGTCGTAAGATCCTAAGTCAACTGGGGGCTTGGCGCATCTTGCCTCCTTGACTTGGTAAAAGTCTTTCAATCTTGTTTCCTTGTACTTTACCAGTAGTATTGGTGTACGCTCATACTCCCGCTAAAGTGGGGGCTAAATATAGTGTCATAAAATTGCGACCCTAACAATTTTTTACCGCATTAAGGTCCTCACGCACACAAGATCGAATCCTCTAGCCCGATCGGAGACCGGAGATTGCTCAACCCTCAGAATCTGCTTCTTCCTTGGCCTCCGCATCACCCTGTCTGCACTCTACCCTGGAGAAAGGGGTAGGACAGGGGCGTGGCGCCCCTATCCCTACCCTATTTTGGGGCAGGACCTTTCCTAAGCATGCATTGTAGGTTGTGTAGTGAGCAGGAAAACTTCCCCGATGTCAGCCTATGACGAAAATCAATTTCATTAACCCTAATTGACATGTATTTAAGTTGCATTTGCCCTCTCATTTTGGTAAGTTGGATAAGTTGGATGAGTGGGAAGTTTACATGCGATCAAGTGTTCAAGAGCATTCAAGCATTCAAGCATTCTTTTCTAGCATTGAGCATTTTCAAGTTTCCCTTCAAGGCTAGGTGTTGCATTCAAGTCAAGGATTCAACCATTGAAGAGGAGATTGATTCCAACATTCAATTCCACACAAGCATTTCTATCAACATTACTATCACAACCTCCCTTGAGGTGATTTACAATTCAGTCTTTCATTTGCATCTACTTGCAAGTACTTTCTTTCATTACTTGGTTAATTCCAAAACTAGGGTTTGACCTAAAGGCCAACCCCCAATCCCAACCCATTTTCCTATCTTTTCTATGTGTAGGTTGCAAATGCGTAGTTGTACTTTCGGATTCAGGCTCCATTTGCATAGGCGGAAAAACCTTTTTCGTTTCGCGGATTTTTCGGAGGACCGTGTACATTCCCACCATGGTCTAGGCAACTTTTCCTCAAATTCGCAGGGCGACTTCGTCTCGACATATTACTACCAGATCCAAGTGCATAGCTTCATCCCATGCTCCGATCTCAAGTTACAATCAGTTCTTTGTCACTTTTGCACTACATAATTCAATCAATTTCTTTCCATTTCAAATAGGAAGAGGAGGATTAGCTTATCATTGTCATTTCACTCAGAATTCTATCTTCTTTGAAGGTTGAATCTAGTGAATTCTCCTCTCCTCTTCCAATGTAATTGGGTGAAAAGTGTTTGAAGGAAAATCCGTAGTGAAACTCTCATCTCTCCTTGGAGGGAAAGGGTAGTTTTCCTCTTGATCTCTCATTCACACATGTTTCACCCACCAATACACATTGGCCCCATTACAGTATCATATACTAAGTTGCAAGCAATTTCAAGGTCACTTGTCACAATTTCAGTGTTGACTAGTTTGCTAGTTTGTATAGATTTTATGTAGAGTTTGCAATTTATATTCCAATTTATATTTTTCTATTGCTACTAGGGTTGAGCAGCTGTATTAAATTTCTTTTGATGCATTAATCTGATTATTTCAATAAAATCACATTTGGAGAGTTGTCAGTGCAATTGGTGTTTATGTGTTAAAGCCTAGTTATCATTGTGTGTGGAGATTTGTTGTAAATGGTATAAAGTTGTTTTATCATTTCTGGATCTGATTTAAATGGTTAAAAATTCAGTGGGATACTACAGTTTTGGCTACCACCATTCCAATTGCTAGAAATAACCCTATCAGCAACAAAACAATTCTTTTGTAAGATTTTCTAGGAAAACATTAACCACTTTGGAGATTGCTTCTTAAATGATGCTAGAGAGAAACTAGAATGGGTGAAAGCAGCCACAAAAGATACCAACATTTCTCTCTTGCTTGAATATCTTCTTGATAAATTTAGGAAAACTCGAATCATTCAATGCATCAAAGAAAATGCCACTGGGAAAAATAAAAAATCAGATAGAAATTTAAAATTCAAAAGTTACGAGTCTGAAAAACATACAAATCAATTGCTCGATAATAGTTCAAACCACCAACGAAACCTGTCTTCTCAAATTGTTTTCCGTAGTATTGGATTTCTTCATCAGTGATCCAAGAAGGAAAGCTTGTTGGACTCCCAAGAACTTCTAATATTCCTTTGTCTAGAGGTGCAGTGAACAAATCTGTCTTGGTTGTCAAAAAGAACTTTTTCAGAACTTCGGTGCAATCATAACTAGCAAATTCTTCCTCTACTCTTCCAGGTTCCTGTGACATTTCAAGGATATCT
The DNA here is from genome assembly GCF_030272615.1 of Cryptomeria japonica. Lineage (NCBI taxonomy): Eukaryota > Viridiplantae > Streptophyta > Pinopsida > Cupressales > Cupressaceae > Cryptomeria > Cryptomeria japonica. The sequence goes on from NC_081405.1 coordinate 472,197,356, forward strand.
TATAGTTACATAAAGAGAAAATATATTATTGCAAATAAATATAATAGAAAAAGAAACCCTTTGATAAAGTTTTAACTTCTAAGATATATCAAAGATGCCTTCAAGACACTAAAGTGATATCTACCAAAAAAGAAGCAAGAAATTAGACTTATATGGATTCTCAAGGGTTGATAAACTAAAATGACCATTAAATTAATATGATCAAACAATCGTCTATACTGGCAAATTTGCTTGACTCTACAGAAAATTGTGTGAAACCCAACATACTTATTGAAGGGTAGACCAAGAAGATATTTTGGCCCAGTAACTTAACTCTAGGAAAAAGTACTTGTGTTTTGTGCTTAAGTGTCAAAACCACTTATCATATGTTTTAAAAGTACTAAATAAATACTTTCTTGGTTGCAATGCAATAAACAAATGAAGAAACGTTGAATAATACTACAACAAAAATTACCAAACACAAAATCACAATTTTGCTGATTAGGAATAAGGCAATTTAAAACCTTTAAAGTTAAATTACCAACTCAAATTTATTCAGGTTATATAATTTACAAATGGGATATCTACCTGATTCCAAAGTAGACACAGTAAAAAACTCGTCATACAAAAGATAATAGTTCTTTCAAGAAGAATCTTTGTAATGTTAAAAGATTCCACAGGAAAAGCAAGAAAATAACATTGGTCTCAACAAGAGTCTTTCTAATGCTAAAAAATTTCAGAATAGAAACAAAAATTCTGATAAATGATCTCAAACAATGTCAATAAACAGATTCATTATCCATCCTTCACACACGTTCTTGTTTGCCTTTGATATTGTAACTGCAGAAAGGTATAAATTTTATTGAGGGGGATAATGAGAGCAAATGTACGATTCTCTGATTGTAACATCTTATGAAAAATGAAGATCTAAAAATATATGTTAAAGAACCTAAAAGAAAGTGTGCAATGTATTTTCACTCATTTGCATTTTGTTTAAAAGTATTAAATATTTTATAGGTTCCTAAAATTTCTCAAGAACCTTAATATATATTTATTTTAAGCACAACCTGTAGCAAGTTTCTTCTCATTGTGCTTCCTTTGGATGCTGCTAAGTGAGCATGTACAACATGTTGGAAGCAATTTTTTGTTAAATCCATAAAAGAGTGTTGTGAATTACGAAGTTGTTTCGGCACAAAAACCTAGCAGCACTAATAGAATCAAGCATGCAATCAGAGTACTCCTACTGGGAATATAATTGTTGCATGGAGTATCAGTTCCAACTGACACAAAATGTGAAGAATATTTTTATGTTGCACAGAGGTAGCTGGAGCCTATAGATGATGGGATTTTTCTATTGAAGAGTTCTTACCCTTAAATCAAAACATAACCCCCTCAAACTGTTTTGCATTGTAGCTGCCCTTTGAGGCCATGTATGGCATAAATATAGGAATGGATTCCTTGTCTTAGGAGCAATGGGTAAGCATGGCTCTAGATGGTCTCCAAATATGACAACCTTATTATGTCAATGAGTATAAAATGAAATTGTACATTTTGTATATATACTTATCATATTTTCTGTTAATGCTATGTTTGTTCACCTCCTATTTTGAACATAAGTGGGTATGGATGCATTTTATTATGAATGTATTTTAATTCATTTACATGCTTAATTTTAGATGATTAAGGTGTTAACAAGAAAGTGTGATGTGTTTCTACAATTTATCACTTAAATTGGATGTTCCAAACCCTCTTACCATGTCTTGAGTAAGCATCTTCTACCTACCTACTTTAGATGTCCCTTAAATGTGTATTGTGGATGTTGATGTGTAAAATGTTATCAATGGTTGCACATTAAAATTTGCAAGAGGAACAAGCACTTTGTTAGACAAAGAAGTTAAATTCCATCAAGGGCTAAGAGGATCCTTTATCAGATGGTTACCATTGTTGACCAAACTGTCATAGGTGAACAAGGGAACTAAGGACATTGAGATGGAGGAATAGACTTAGATATAGAAATATCAATTTCGTGATGCATAAAGTGCTACTTGAAGCATTGAGGGAATGAAATTCTATCCTATATGTGATCCAGTTGATCATGCACTACTTGAAAGCCATAGATGATGGTGACATCAGAGCTATGAAATAGTTGAGGTGATAGAGCATTCTCTAATGAGAAACACTATCCCTAGCCAAAACGATAGTTTGTATTTGCTTCAGCAATAATGAAGAAGCCCTTGTGGTCATTTTCAATCAAGTCATTATACAATTTGTGAGAAAATCTAGACAAGAAAACTTAATTGTGGAGAAAGATGAATTTAGATGGAGTGTGCAAACTTCTATCATGCCTTTATTTGTCTTTGGGTTGAGAGTTTGTGAGGATTGAACGTTTTAGTCATGCCAACACTAGGTGTACATACCTGTTTAATTGGAAATCAACCAATACCATGTGAAATATTCTCCCACCAAGAGGAAACCCTCACTCATTATGTGGGAACTATCTACCTTAGGGTTCCAAAGGAATTGCCTCATATGATGCAGATGATGTATGACTACACTATGCCTTTGGTCACTACATGATGGGGTCAAGAAGCTCAAAAAGCATCTCTACACTTTTGAATTAGTGTAGCAATTAAAGGGGTCACAGAGCCAATGTGGAAATTTCAACGAATTCTATCAACATTAGAAGTTTATGTGCTGAATAGGCATAGTGATCACATCTATAATACTAGGTATCATACAAAATAATTATAAACTAACATTTGTGTTCATGTGTGTTTTGTGAAACTCGCGAACACAGAATAAAATACCAACTATTATATCCTCTCTTGAACAAGGAAACCTCAAATGCTAAACAATGTGATCAAGTAAGGCAACCCCAAGGTTTACAATGTGAACAATGCAACTTTGCGACAGATAGACTCAATGAACAATGTGATATTTCTATTTACACAAAGGGACTTACACTTAACTGGAACAAGAATTTGAATTCTAAACTAACTTGAACTTCAAATAAAAGACAAAAAGGGTTGAGGTTTGAGAAATCTAATCTAAACCTAAGGGCAATGATGATAATGGATAGTGCTTTGATAGACAAATTCCATAAATCAAGCCTTGCTTTGCCATTAAGAAACTACACAAAACTGATGCAATCTCCAAAGGTAACAAAGGATTTTCATATTGTAAACATTCATCCAAATACCCAAAGCTTGCACAATCCAAATGAACATCCATAATCGAACTAGTGCTAAATTAGGTTCAGACTAACCATACATTGCAATTTCCAATCAACAAACAATAAATGGTATGAACCGGAATTCCATCTGACATTTTTGCATTTCTCAATTACAATCAATGAACTTCAACTAAATTTTGAGAAGTAGAAACCATGCAAAATGTTGAAACGAATCACAAAGATCCACCATATCTTCAATGAAAATTATGTATTAATTCAACCATAGTCTTGGCAACAATCTCTAATCTCCTCCTTCTACCACTACTATTCCTCTATTAACCCTTAACAAAGGAAAAGGCCAAGCCTTTTATAGACCTTGAATTACAAATGAAGGGCCCACATTGATTTCAAATCAACGGCCAAGATAATTCAAAGCAAACCCTAGTTGGGGTAGTTGTTGATGTGTTTTTTATGACACCTTCAAACACAAAAGAAAATAAGAAGTATCTTATCCTCTCTTGAACAAAGACTTCTTGGATGCTAAACCATGTGATCAAACGAGATGACTCCAAGGTTCCGATAGTTAGGTCTTGACTTTATATTGTGGATAGACTCAATGATTGTGATGTGATTTTGCTGGAATCACAAGGGGAATTACGCTTATACTTGAACTCCGCAGGAACTTGAGATCTAATTGACTTGAAAAAAGATAAAAAGGGTAAGGGTTTAGAAAGACTACACTACTCCTAAGATCAATGATGATGATAGATGTTACTTAGATAGACAAATTCCCTCAAATCAAGCCTTGCTTCATCATGATGACAACAACTAAACAAGACCGATGCAATCTTCTAAGGAAATGTAAGATTTTCACATTGCAAATACATCACTCAAATACCCAATGCTGGCACAACTTGAACAAGTATCCACAATCGAACTTAGCAAAATAATGAGATTCAAGCTAACTTTACACTGTAGCTTACAATCAGCAAACTACAAAAAGTATGAACCAAGGAATTCATCATAATATCTTCATAAGCATCCACCATGATCAATGAACTTTAATTAAATTTGAGAAGTAACAAGGAATCATACAAAATGTAGAAACACAACGCATACATCCACCATAACTTCAATGAAAGTATTGGATTGATTTCAACATAATTTGGCAACAATTACAGGCTTCCTCCTACTCTACTTCTACTCTTAACTACTATATATTGATCCACCATTCTCTATTAACCTTTACAAATGAGAGGTTTGAGCCTTATATAGTGCTCTCAATACAATTCAATGGCTTAGAACAATTTGAGATCAATGGCCGAGATTACAAAATGAAATCCTAATTAGGGTTTGTTACAACAAACTTCCTTCTAGCCAATAAGATCAATACAATGAATTGAAGATGTGTATTACATTGAATGTGAACCAATAGAAGATAAGGTTAGGTATCTCAAACTTTGTGTCTTCATGGGATCCATCAAGTTCATTGTATCTGGACCTTTTGACTTGGGGGCCTTTGATTGGATGAATGATGATTGGGATGCCACCTCAACTATCCTTGTAGGTTATCCCAAAGAAGTTCTCCAACTTGATGCTAGGAATCTTGAAATATTTCCTTCCTTAACACCTTCTTTAGCTTTGAAATTCTTCTTGCTATCCTTTTGAAATGTCTTGCATCCTCTTTCTTGAATATCTTGAATTTGTCGTCCTCTTTGTCACTCTTGGAGTGTGAATTTTGTCCTTCCTTGCACTACTAACTTGAAGTCTTCACGTTGTCGAGTCTTGATGTTGATGTCGTTGCAAATGTTGTGAAATCTCCTTCCTTGAAGTGTTGTAGACTTTCACCCTTGTTGCAAGTCTTCCTTGAACTTGTGATCGTCTTGATCTTGTCTTGGGACACTTCCTCAACATGATTAAGTTCTTTATTCACCTTTGCCTGACTTGGATTACATGTTTCTTAACCTTTTCAAGTTGTTGGGATGTCCTGATGTAGAGTCGCTCATTGCGAAGTGTCCCTCATTTCATTGCTAAAGCTTGAACTTCTTGAAGTGCTTTCATCATCTATTCGCCATCATTGTGAAGTTCTTTTCGTGCCTTGAGTTGTATCTTTAGTCTTTGATGTGGAATTCCTTTTCACTTGATGACCTTTGCAATTGCATTGCCATGCATTGATGTTGAACCTCTTGACTCCTTTATACAGCTGAATCCTTTGTTTCCTTATCCCTAAGCTTTAGCATTCATTCTTTCCTCCCTTATTCATACCCTAAATCTGGTCCAAAAATGGTAAAAATTGCCTTCAAACTTGCAGCAAATCAGTCCTTGATGGGTCTGCAAATGATGCCTCAGGCCTGTGAATCGGATTTGATTCTACCTTGTTCCCAAAAATGATTAGGTTTTGATCAATGATCAGCCTTCTTTAATTCCTTCCTTCTACAATTTCGATTTTGTTCCCAACTTTACTTCTTAATGCTTGACAAACTTGTTCGAATTTTAAACTTCCTTATGTTGGCTGCGATCTTGAAGTCCTCTTTGTCATGTCCCCTCCTTGATCGTTATATATATACTAAATGAAGTAATTATTATTATTAATTAATATAATAATAATAATGAATTTCTAATTGAAATTTATTTATTTATTAAATGTATTATTTAATTAATATCTATTAATATTTATTACTAATAATATTCCTGAAATATTCAAATAAAAATAAATAATAAAACTATAATAATATAAATAAATAAATAAGTAACAATAAATATAATAATTATTAAGACAACTAAAATGAAAGGAATCTGAACATAGACAGTGTCCAAGATAATCAAAAGCGATTAATGAACATTGGATCGACATCCAAATTAATACGTCTCCACAATAACATTAAGGATTAATTAGAGTTAATGGCACTAAACTAAAGGAGGGATTTATCTTGTGAAAATTGTGTAATGCCCCGTCCCCGAACTAAGATGGGATTGTCAATGGTAACGATATTTCAAAGGACGAATATGATCATACTCGGCTAAGGCGTGAATCAAAAGTGATGGGAAGAATGATTGAATTAGTTTAAATTAAAGATTTAAACTATTATTAATAGAAACAAGAATACAATGATCGGTTATATTAACTATGGGCCATAAAGCCAATATATGGATGACGCACTATCACTTCATGAAATTAGTGATTTATCGGTTGAAGGACAAAGGCCTCAGCAAAGGTAACCACGTGGAATCTGCATACACTCAACAAATCTACGGCAAGCATCATATCTAAATGTCATCAACATAGCGGTGAATAACATGAGACATCAATTAGGTGAAAGATATTGATTGGAGGTAAACCTATAATGGACGACCATGAAAGTCATCGTGGGAGCATGGAAACATCGACAACAACGACTGGGAGGCAGCAATAACAAATATACAATTAAGCTAAGGGGAGTGTAATCTACGAAATGAATCATGGAGGTATCAATTAGTAAGAAGGCTAATTGTATGTGGGTAAGGGAACAACAATTAACAGATACGTAAATATTATCAGTGATATAATCAATGGTCAGCAAGTGTGGGATGACATGGAACTGTTTAGCAAGCATCGATTATTAAGAAGATTAATTATGGGATATAAAGTGACATTTAATTTCAAACAGCCAGATCACTTATTGGACACTGATTAGGAAGTCTAATCGATAAGCATAATCATCTTGAAGAGGTGCGATTGGTATGAGGAAGGGAAGCGATGGTGAATGGACATGACTTGTCATTCCCATTGCAACATATAAGAAGATATTCGAACTCATTTCAAGAAAAGGCGGGAAGGGGGAATGGGGAAAGTTATTTCCTATATCTCTATAGTGCTCCTATGAACCAAGGGAGAGTTGGATAAGAGGAGAGGAATACCCATTCCGTTGCAAGGAAAGAGACTGCACGGTTGGAAGAAACTATATCAGGAACAACATCATAATTGCATGAACATAAATCTATATTAGGAAAAAGCAACCAAAGAATACTATTCAGATCAGATTTAGGGGACGAAAGAAAGGGACTTGAGGCTGACGGCAGACTCCCCATCTACAGGCGACATCTACAGTGCGAACTCCAACCGCGGGCTACGATCTGCGTACAGGTAAGAGGGGTTAAGAAGTCTTAAGGTATATATGTGTGTGGACGTGTGTGCCACACACACATATATATTAATGCATTTTTATGAATACATATATCTCTAATGATTACTTATACGAATGTAGCAATTAAGATAGGTATCTATGTAGAATATGTATGTATATTTAGGATCATTAGAAAGATTAAAGAATGTGTAAATGAAGACGTAAATTATGGAATGAAAAAAACAGTAATGAATTGTAAAATGTAATATTAATGTAATTATATGATGGAGGCTATAGGGAGGAAATGCCCTTAGCCTAATGGAGGGATTATGATAATCCCTAGTAGGTAGTATATACTGAATATCTATATGCATATATGTATGGCTTGGTTGCAAAGTTCATCCAGGAAGAGAAGGATCTGGCCGGTCCTCTCTGGTAGACTTGGATGATGAGATGCATCATCCAAGGCAAGGAATTGATCAGATATAATGGTCTTCCTTGGTATGGCTTGGGTGTAAGAAATTACATCCAAGACAGGAATCGATTAACCTTCGATTTCCTGGATGGCTTGGGTGTAAGAAATTACGTCCAAGACAGGGATCAAATTAACCTTCGATTCCCTGGATGGCTTGGGTGTAAGAAATTACGTCCAAGCCAGGGATCGAATTAACCTTCGATTCCCTGGATGGCTTGGGTGTAAGAAATTACATCCAAGACAGGAATAGAATTAACCTTCGATTTCCTGATATGGCTTGGAACCAAGATGGGTTCCAAGAAGGCGAGCTCCACGGCTGCCTAAGGACATGTCCTAGTGCTACACTCGTATCCTTTTCAGGAATTGAAATGAGTGTTAATTAAGTAATTGAACTTTAATTGCAAATTAGATTAGTTATGTATACATTTTGTTGTGTTCTAACAATCTGTTTTGCAGGAAAATGATCTCTAACTAGTAGGGACATTACACTCTTCCCTTTCAAAGCGATTTTGAAATGCTCTTAGTTCGCACTTGTTGTTGTTGAAGCAGTTCTAATTTGTCTTGAAGTGTTGAAAATTCGCATCCACTTCTTTGTAATTTGCTCCTTGAACTGCCATTAATTGGATTTTGTTGTTGTTAAAATTCACCTTGAACTTCTACCTTTCTGTTGCTTCATTTTGTTGATGTGTTTCTATGACACTATGCAACACAAAACAAAATACTAAGTCTTCTATCCTCTCTTGAATAAAGAGCTCTCAGATGCTAAACAATGTGATCAAAGGAGACAACTCCAAGGTTTTGAAAGTAAGGTCTTGACTTTATACACAAATAGACTCAATGATTGTGATGTGATTTTGTGGGAATCACAAGGAAGACTTATGTTGATACTTGAACTCTTGCTTGAATACTACTGGAATGCGGAAATATACTTGATTTGAAAAAAAAGATAAAAAGGATGAGGGTTTAGAAAGACTACACTACTCCTAAGATCAATGACAATAATGGATCATACTTGGATGGACACATTCCTTCAATCGAGCGTTGTTTCATCATGCTACCAATAGCTACACAAAACCAATGCAATCTTTCGAGGGAAACAAAGGGTTTTCATATCATGAATCATTCACCCAAATACCCAATACAGTGGCGCAACTTGAATAAACTAATCCACAATTGAACTTAGCACATTTTAATGTTCAAGCTAACTATGCACTACAATTGAAAATCATCCAACTGCAAATAGTATGAACTAAGGAATTATCAACATCCACACATTACTATTAACCTGCTATTAACCTTTATAAATGGGAGAATGGAGCCTTAGATAGTTCTCTCAATACAATTCAATGGCCAGGATCAAATCCACATCAATGGCCAAGATTGAAAGATACAAATCCTAATTAAGGTTTGTTACACCCATTACATAGCATTTAATGCTTGACCAATGATAAAATTACATTTTATTGAACACATGTCCCTCCTTGAATGTTGACCAATGAATAATGAAGTTAGGTACATCGAACTTTGTGCCTACATGTGGTAGTTATCCTCCTTGTTGGATGAGTCAAGTGCATTGAATCTAGACGTCCTTTATTTGGAATGATGTGACTGGCTTGAAGATGACTGGGCGCCACCTCAGCTTACTCCTTGTAACTCATCACATGTCTTTGCAATATAGGCAATATCTCTTAATACTCAACATTTCCAAGCGACTGATGCGATAATGGTGGGAGATATTTCCAAATTGCATCGTCCTCTCTAACCTGATCACCTTCACTTGAAGCCTCCGTCTTTGATTACTCTCTTTCTATACCGGCAATGATTCTTGGATTTCCGGAGTAAATTCAAGATGTTTGTAAAATTCTTTCCTTTAGCACCTTCACTCTCATACTTGTTCTTTCATGACATTGATGTTTACTTTGTGATGATGAGTCCTTAGGCTTCCTTTGCAATGTTGCTGAATGTTGGGGTGTTTATCATGTGGAGCAATCCACCACCTTGCCTTGCTTGGTCTCTCCCATTGTGAAGTCTTCTCTCATTTGAGGCACTTCCATGTGTTGATCTCCACAATGCTGAAGTTATTTCTCCTGCATTCCACGTACTTACTTCTTGTATCAGACCTTGATATTGTTGGCAGCCAATTCCTTCATTTGAACACCTACAACAACAAACAAGCTAGCATTGAACACCTATGATATGTATGTAGATTTCATACATTTTCCAAATTCTCTAACCTGATATGTCTTCCCAATGAGGGTGAAATGATGCTCTGATTTCTGATCTCATGTCTGATTTTTATGTTGCAATGAGGTCTGACCTTATATTGTTCCCCTTTCTTTTGCCAAGTCATGGATTCATCAACCTTGGAGGTAGACCGGACCCTTTGGGGTGTGAAGACAAAATGCTAAGGATGGATGGCCGGACTTTTAGACAGTAACTGGAAGTGAGCAAAAGAAGTCCGAGCTTTTGACCAGCAAGTGGAAGTGAGCAAAAGAAGTCTGAGCTTTTGACCAGCAAGTGGAAGTGAGCAAAAGAAGTCCGGTCTTTTGACCAGCAAGTGGAAGTGAGCAAAATAAGTCTGGGCTTTTGACCAGCAAGTGGAAGTGAGCAAGGTAATCTGTGGATTTCAAGGTGTAAAGGAAGTTTTCTACCTTGTTGCTAAAACTTGCTGATTTCAAGCACTCTTCACTCAATTCAAAGCATCTTAAATTGAGTAATTTCAACATTTCCTCTTCACATCAAGGATTAATCTTGCCACCTTCATCCGAGATTTTGAGGTGCAATTGGAAGATTGCATGATGATGGTCGGGGTCATCGGAGTGCACTAGAAGTCCATGGATTTGGAGGGTCACTGGAAGTGTGCTGAGGAAGGCCGGGCTTTTGAGGGCCAACTAGAAGTTGATGAGGCAGGCCGTGGATTTGGGAGGCAATTGGAAGTTTCCAAGGATGGTCGGGGTTTTAGGGTGTAAGTGGAAGTTCTTCATAACTTCTCCAAATTGTGTTTTCCTTAATCACTTTCATCATCCTTATCAATCTTAATCATTTGCATGATCAAACATTCAATGCTGATTCACTTTCTATTGCCAAGATAAGGAAAATCAATCATGGCCAGACTTTTTGATGGTAACTGGAAGTGCTCTCAAACTGGCTAGGCTTTTGGAGGGTCACTGGAAGTGCTCTCAAGCTAGCCGGGCTTTTGGAGGGTCACTGGAAGTGCTCTCAAGCTGGCCGGGCTTTTAGTCCCCAAGTGGAAATAGTGACATGTCCTTCCACATTAATATTTCTTGTTCAATCAATCTTTTTGAGGCATCCTTATCTTCCCTTGCTAAGTAAACTTCCTCGGCATCACTCGACATTGTCTTTCAAAAATCTTCAAGTATTCAACTTCTATCAAGCATAGATCTCAACAAGTGGAGGGGTATGTGCATCTAAGCCGGGGTTTTGAGCATGAAGTGGAAGCAACTGTCAAAAGGTAACTCACTCATTGCCACCTCCATTCAACATCACCATCAAGACATTGATTGCTACTCATCAAACACTTCTTCTTAGTTGATTGCTCATTACTTCTTATCGCTCCTCGACTCCATATTCCAACCTAAAGATGTCCACTTGTCTTCTTGACTACTCATCACACTTAAGACTCATACCTTGACCTGACCTAGAAGTTCAACTGCATCCCCTCTCAAGCAATAGGTTAATAGCTAAAGAAGCTACTGACAAGCTAGACAACTAAGACAACTAACCTACAAGCAAAAAGTGGGGATCCCCATTTGCAATGGGGCAATGTGTGAAAACATAGCAACACACTTCTTATCCACTTGCAATCAAACCTACAAAAGAAATAAAATTTGAATTAAAACACTATGAATTAAAGAAACAATAATTAATCCCTTAAAATTAATCATATCCTTATTTCACTGAGGTTTGGGCCTAATTTCAACCCCACATGCTTCATATTATCTCCTCATTCTTTGAAAAGGATGAAACTTAGCTTTAATCTTCCCCATGTTTCATACTTTAGGTCTTGACCCTTTAGGTCCACACATTTCATGTAGATCAGGACCTTATCCTACACGCTTCAATAGATTTCCTTCTTTACACGTTTTGTGAGGACATATCTCCATTTGCTCAACACGTTTCAAAGGCTTTAAGGATTTAAACCAGCCCATTTTGCATCTCTCAATCTCATAAGTAGGCTAAACTTAGAATTGCTTTTTCTTTTGTTTCTGCAATAAGATCGCCTTCCTTATTTGTGATCTTTTCTCTTTGTATGGCAATAAAATTATCTTCCTCATTTGTGAGGGTAAAACCACACCCCTTTATCCTTCTTCCAGCCAACTTTACTTCTCAAAATTGTCTCTCTTTGTATTTTCAATAAAATCGCCTTCCTCATTTGTGAGGGTTAATTTGCATCATGTTCCATGTTTATGAGGGTTAATTCACACCCCTTTATTGATTTGATCTTACTTGCAATTCGATTCTTAAGTGAGGGGTGATTTGTTTTTTCTTCCACGTTTGTGGAAGTTAATGTGCACCCACTTCTTCAAAATTTGATTTTACGTAAGGCAATTTCCTTGGGATGTTAATTTTTCTTTCTTGTTTACCTAGCTTGTTGCACACCCCTTCCACGTTTTGGGAGGTTAAACTTGTACTTAGGCAGTTTTTCCTTGAGCAATTTTTTTTTCCACTCTTGCCTTCCACGTTTGTGGAGGTTGATTTGCACCCTACTTCCATATTTTGAAAGGTTAATTTTGCACAAGGGAATTTTCTTCTTTGGGAGATTGATTTTGTTTTCTTCATTTCCCTAGGTTGTTGTGCATCCCTTCCATGTTTTAGAAGCTTTAATTTGCACTAAGTGATTCCCATGCTTTCAAAATTCGATTTTAACTTCCTTGTTTAGGGAGCCTGATCTGCACCCCTTTCTTGCCTTGATAAGTTGACTTTCTCCTTGAGCAATTAGACTTTAAATAGTTGTGCAAAATGGTGCGCTCTAAGTAGGGGTACCATTTTGTTGAGGTTGCCAAATCGCTTCATGTTGTTTGTTCCTTGAAAAATCTTCCATGTTTTGAAGAGTAAATTCGCACCTTCCTTCATTGATTGTGAAGCTTGATTCGCATCTTCTTCCACCTTAAATTTTTCTCCTTTGATCTTGAGGGTTGATTGATCACCTAGACTTGGTATCTTTCACTCTCTTGAAGTTGATTGACTTCCTTGTTTGGGGAGGTAAATGCACACCCCCTTCCATGTTTATGGAGGTTGATTTCCCCTCTTTTTGTTGAGTCACTCAATCAAGGATTTCAATATCTCCATCCAAACTTAGCTTCCCGAAATTGCCCCTTAAAATTGCTAAGATTTAAAGCGCTCATGATGAAGGCTTAATTTTCATTCCAAAAATCGCCCAAGGCAATTTAAATATTCCTTGTTTAGGGAGGTAAATTCGCACCCCCCTTCCACACTTGTGGATGTAAATTCGCACCCCCTTTCCACATTTTCTAAGGTAAATTCTCCAAGTCTATTGCCTTAGAATTTTGCTTTCTTCTAAAGATGAAAATTGAAATACACAAGAGTTTTTATTACTTTCAAAATTGACCCTTCAAATTTTGCTCAAGAGTGGAGAAGGCAATCTCAAATTTGTTTCACTTATCATTATTCTCCAAGGGTGAAAAATCGAAGGAAATTTCCAAATTCTCACACCTTGACATTTTTTCTTGACAATCTTGCGACATGACAAAATTTAGACAAATCGTGACATTTTTACAAATTTGTAAGACAACAACATTACCTCAACCTACACACCTCTTCCTCATTAGCAAAAGTTAACGACTAAAGAACTACTACAAAGCTAAAACCAAACTAAAATACCTAACTAAGCAAAAAGTGGGGGTCCCCATTCACAATGGGGCAATGTGTGAAAATGTCACAACAATGGTTACAACAACCACTTCATTACATTGAATGCCATCCAATGAGAAAATTACAAGCTTTGTATACATAACTGTTGTCCTCATTTTTGTTTTCAAAAATGATGGACCATTACATAAATTTTTTGTCAAAAAATGAAAGTTTTACTCTATGGCACGCTTCCCGAGGCAAAACTTTGCCTTGCCCTTGGACTGGTCTAATTCTCAGTCCATCCGCAAACCACGTTTCAAATTTCATCGCATTCTGGTTTCGTTTGTTATATTTTTCCTTCAATTTTGGGTTTTTTTCTCCCTGACTGCAAGTGGGAAATTTTCCTTAAGTTGCAAGTTTTATGTTTTCCTTTGTTTTAGTCTTTGAAGGGAAATTTTTAGTTAGTTACAAGTTCACTTTATGTAAAAATAGAACTTCTTGTTGAGACAAGGACCAGCTAGGACTCGAACCTAGGACCTTCCATACGCTGCTGGAGTGCTCTACCACTGAGTTACTGGCCCCTCTTAGACCAGTCCATCGTCGGTCCGGGTGTGGCTTATTTCCAACACCAACACCTCCCCTTAAGCCACACCTCTCGTGTGCTTGGGACTCCTATCCTGGACCTAGCTCTGATACCATGTTGAGAAATGGACCAGCTAGGACTCGAACCTAGGACCTTCCATACGCTGCTGGAGTGCTCTACCACTGAGCTACTCGCCCCTCTTGAACCAGTCCATCGTCGGTCCAGGTGTGGCTTATTTCCAACACCAACACTTGTAACTTACTTTTTATTTCCCCCTTGTTGCTTTTTGGCTTTTTAAGTCATTGTAGGAACTTTTTAGACATATTACAAGTCAACTTTAAATTATAAAGTTTAAATAAACTTGTAATTCATTTAAAAAGTTCCACTTAAGTGATTTTAAGTTATGGTAGGGGTTTTTCTCCTCCATTACAAGTTTTATAAAGTCACTTTTACTTGTAAAAGGAATTTTATTTTCCCTTTACTAGTCTTTTGTTTAAAAACTTGTAAAGGAAGTTTTATTTCCCTATTACAAGTATTTTAATCTTGTTGTTTGCTCTCACAAACCCGATTTTGCCTTATGAGGGGAAAATTGAACATTTTAAACATGTAAAAAGGTTTAAGAAACCCGATTTTCCTTATTGCATGCATTTTTGAACTTGTTGTTCTTTCCCAAGAACCGGATCAGCATTCTCCTTCCTAGAGTTCGATTTTGCAAAGACTTCTAGATTGAGTTTTGTGGAGAAATCTTAGGAAGAGGTAGGCATTTTGGATTCTTTGCTATTTTCATGCATTTTCCAACTCTCTTCACGCCATTTGGTGGATTCATTTGCTGGTTATAAGGCGTTGAAACAGCAACATGTGTTGAAGAAATACCACGATTTGCCTATGGAATTTTCCACGAATCCTCTTCCTCCTTAGTCGATTTTGCTTGTCTTTCTTAGACGTGGGGTTTGGATGAAGATTTGACCAATTCTCATGCCATTTTGATAGCTGTTTTTGTTGCATAAGGCATTTAGGAAAAACGTGGCTAGGATTTGAATCTCCTTCTTGTATCTATTTAAGAGTTTCAATCTTCTCTTTCAAAGATAGCTTCTTGCTTCTTGGAGGGCATTTTGATTGATCAAGGTATGATTCTTTCCTTTCTTCTTTGTTTTTATTTTTTGTTTTTAATTGTTTATTTTCCTTGGTCAATTTGTACATATGTTAGTTTTGTTCTTGCCTAAAATTGGTTTTGTGAGAGATTTTTCCCCTTGTTCCAAGTTTGCAAAGCAATTTGCAAGTTGCATTGTCTTTCTCTATTTTCCCTCTTTACTTGCATTCGGGATTTTAAATCCCGATTGCAAGTAAGATGAAAATAATTGACCTACCCCTTTGGCTGGAAAATTTTAACCATTTTTTGATGAAGTTCCAAATTCTAAGTTGGAAAATACTCATCCTTTCAAAATAAGGTTTTTAAAACCAGATTACAAGTTAAAAAGTTCTTCCCATTTTCTTGAAAGTGATCTTCCCAAAATCCTTCCATTTTCATTTATACTCATTGCCATTATCCGTACATACTATTCCTGCTATTCCCCACATGTCAAAATCTCATTTTTCACCCACTTCTTCATTTTCCTCTTGCATTCGGATTTCAAAAATCCAATTGCACGTTGTTCTTCCCCACTTTTATACTTGTAAAACACTCCCCAAGATCCGAAATTGGTCAAAAGCCAAGTTTCAAGCATCCCCATTTATTTCCCATCTTCCTCTCACAAAATTGTGAAGTGCAAGGGTTAGAGTTTTTCCCATACGAAGAAGGAAAGATGATAGTTGTAGCCGATCTTGATGTTGCTTTGACACTTTTAAGTCTTCATCGCAACATACCAGGTTGTTCTTCAATGTCAAATTTGCCATCATCTTCCGTTCCAAAGAAGATGAAATATAAATATGACAAATATCAGAATGAGGTTTCTCCTACACAGGTTTCCTCTCCTATGGATCACATCAAGGATACAGAAATTGGGCATGTTGACATGTCAGAATTCATCAAAAGGGTGGAGGATCCACAAAATAGTAATATTCAGTGGTTGTTGGACAGCCACATTCATCATGCATCTTCTTTCCCGGTGGCTGCCGTAGAACCTGAATTTGTTCTTGCTTGTGCTCGTCATTTTGACAAGGAGACAAAAACCATTAGAAATGATGATGGGGAGGCAATAATCCACCTTGATGCGGATACTATTGAGAAAATCTTCAAAATACCATCAGCACCTGTGTATATGGAGATTTCAAAGGATAGTGCAACTGAGTACTATGTCAAGAGGGAAAAGGACTGCAAACGTCACATTAACAGATGGATCCATGAGCCACGAGCCGCTTTCACAAGGTGGGCTAAGTTATACCGTTGTGACTTCAAGTGGGAAATTGGAGACATCATTACTCTCCTCAGCAAACTGTTAGGTCTTGAGCATTCTAATGTTTTTGAGCCTTGGATGTATCAGTTTATCATGTTCATAAGGCAGTCCCATCACATCTAATGGGGAGAAATTATCAGTGACGCTTTGTGTGAACAACTTGCAGCAGTCCCTACACTATGACATTTTACATGAACTCATACTTAGTGTATTTAGCAGCATCACTTAGACATTTCCCTGGTCTTTCTACCAAGGGTGATCGCTCGCTTATACCAGTGTGGGAGTACTACGATCAGCTACCCTTGAGACCCAGCAGGTTACATTTCAGAAGGGTTCAGGATGCATTCTTTGGTTATTTCATGTGTCAGTTTGACAAGACTCTAAAGAATAGAAGAATATCAGATGAGGCATGGGAAAGAGTGAATGAATATGGTTGCTTGTTCCTTCAATTCCCGACTTTCACGTATATGAGAGTTGGATGTTACAGTGGGCAGCCATACATGCTCCCTAGATACTCAACTGATAAGATTATTCTCATGGAGTTGGGAAGACAAATCATGGCAGTTCATGCACATCAATCTGTCAAGCATAAGGTTGGAATGGGGATTTCTACAACTAACCCATTGAAAATTGGCCGGTACTCCCTCATCACATCCACCAAAGCCAAAGCTATGGAGACCGAGATGCAGGAGATAAAACTCAAAAGGTTTAAGTCAAGGGCATATTTTGACTACTGAGGTATGAAGGAGAGAACCAAAAAGTCATTCATACATGTGCATCGCATAGAAGATATTTGGGTGGATCTCCGTACAGAAAAGGAGGTTCTTAAGATGGATTACTGCAGGCTCACCCTTGAGCAAGTTATTGATTTGAACTTGGTGGACATTCCGCAAGGGATGATTGATGATGGGAATGTGCTTGATCCAAAGTACGTCTCACGAAGAGTTGATGAAGCCCCACTTCCTTTAATCCAGTGGTCACACAAAGAATGCACTTCCATTCTTGAGAGATTTCAGCCCATCTTAGCTAACACCAACACTTGACTCAAAGGTAATGGTGTTAGGCTCATCAAGATCAAGGTTGGAAAAGAAGATGATTCTATGGGGCCTCTTGGAGGTAAGTCCGAGATTTAGATTGACAACAAGGAAGGTGCATCATCTTCAGGAACGAGGATCAAATTGCGGGTTAGTCAGGCAATGGTGCCCCCTCCTGAGGAAGCAACAATTCGTGGGAAACAAAAGTCTCAGATTCACATTCATGTGATTGATCCTGATGATCCAGAGGAAGGACAACAATCAGATGATGCTCCTAAGTCACTGGCTCCGGAGTCACCTCGTGAGATTCCCTCCTCAATTTCCATGGAGCTGCCTCTATCTCCTCCTGACACAGTAGCAAATGACTCCCCTCAAAATGTCATTCCCCTTTCAGCAGTTGAGCCACCTCTTGATCATCAACAAAAGAGTTTGCTGGAAATTTTCGAGGATACTCCTGCATGTATTCATTTGTTAGAGATTGATACCTCTACTTCCATCTTTGAGGAGTTTATTAAACAATCTTCATGCCCTTTGGTTACCGAACAAGCCATGGTTGCCATCTAGACAGGTACTCCCCCCAAGATGACCATGGCTGTTCAAACAGAAACTGCTTCTCCTTTGCTTTCAGCTGCTACTGAAGGAGAACTAATGGTTTTACCTACATGGCTTAGTTCTTTCACTCCCAAGAGGAAGAAGCGGGAAATTTCTCCTAATGTCTTTAATTATCAGCAACTTAAGCAATTTAGGCCCAAGGTTGCTAAAAGAGTTGAGACGATCTCAAGGGTAACAGTTGACAACAACAAGATGACAGTGGCAGAAATTGTTGAGCCCCTTATAGATAAGCCACACGAGGAAATGCAAGCTGCTGATTACAGGGTCACGAGGATAGAATTGGGTAAGAAAACACATGAAGTGGTCAAGCATGATGCCCAGCAATCCGTAGCTTCACTAGTACAGCGGTATGATGAACTTCTAGCGAAGAAAGACAAGCTAGAAGAGGAGAATAGGCAACTTGTTGCAACTATTCATAAAATCACAAAACCTGCTAGTGAAGGGAATAATCCTTCAAGTTCTTTTGGTTCACGAGAATCAATTCAGGGAGTTGAGAGAGCTGCTCAAAGGGTACAAGCATTGGAATCTTGGGTAGATCAACTTCATGATTTATATGCACAAGTTTTGAGGGAGGTTTTCCAAATGATGATCAAATTGAAGACCATTGAAGAACAATTGAACCAAGTTTCTAATACTTTCAAACAGAACTTGGAAAAGGTGGAAGATAGCTTGACTACTTGGCTCAAAATTCCTCAACAAAAGTTGAGTGTTCTTCTAGAACATCAGATTATTCCTTCGAGAGTTGTGTATCTAGAATATCAGGAACTCTTGGAGAACAAAGCCCTTGTTCTCAAGTCACTTGTTGAAGACATTGATGATACCATCAGACTTTGATTGGAAGTAGTTCAGGATATGGTGTCTTGTTGTGAGAAAGCTTCTTGCAACATCATGGATCATAGTGGGGAATTATTGGCAGAAGAAAGGGTTCTCTCAGATCTACAGTTGAAGATTCATCACGAATCTATTCAAGCCTTGGTTGCCTATCAAATCTTCGTGCAGGAAATTCAATCTTCCTTTGAGAAGAATAATGCCACAATCCTTCGTTGTAACAATGTTATTGTGAAAACCATGATCGTGACAAAGAATACCCATGAACCGAATCCTGATGAGCTGCAAATGGTCATCCAGAAGTTCGAAGGATTCATGTTTTCACATGCTGCAACTTAAGTGTTTTTCAACACTTAGTTGCATTTTTCAGAATTGTAATCTCTTAGTTGTAGTTTTTCTAGTTTTTCTTTTGACATGTTTACTTGTAAAAACATTTTGTAAATTGCAAGTCAAGTCATTACTTGCACTTTTGTAATTACAAGTAGATGAGTAACAAGTCAATTTAGAATAGGACTTGTAACTTTGAATAACACATAGTTAGTTATTGAATAAGTCTTGGCGGTTGAGAGAATTTCTCAAGTTAGCTAGGATCCTCCCACCTTTTTCTCATGACTCCTCCCCTATAAATACTTGAGAGAGTCTATTGTAATCTTGATCTTTTTGAAAGCAAGCAAAAACTTTGTCAAATTTGCAGCAAAGAAGTCTTTGAGCTTTTATGTGTAAATTGAAGTATTGAAAGGAATAGAAGAAAATTATTCAAGTGTTGAGACTTTGTGCTACATTCTTGAGTTTGTGTTCAATATTGTCTTTCTTGCAAGTGTTTCTTAAAGGGCTTAATCAAATTTGATTTGCAGACTTTGTGCTGCAAATATTGGAGATTAATTTAGTTAGAATAAAAGTTCTATTGAGAAAAGCTGTAAGACTTTGTGCTTACACTCGTTCTTGAAAGAGATTAGAAATAGATTTTATAATAGGAAATAGATGTGAAACTTTGAGCTCACACTAGTTCTCGATATCGTGTGTAGAAAGAAATGAGTTATTTCAGACTTTGTGCTGTCATAATTTGTTCTTGACATCATTAGAATAGAAAATGGTAGATAGGACTTCACATAGTCAAGACTTTGAGCTTGATATTGTTGTCTCGTCCCAAAGGAAGTGATGGAAGTCTTTGAGCTTTCAAGAAACTTCATTTCCTTTCTCTCATTTCATTTCAAAAAGTTGTTACTGTTGTTTTATGTTAAATTGGCTTTCATTGCAAGTGGGGTTCTTTTTGATGTCATTACAAGTTAAGTCACTGCAAGTTGGAACTTTTTGAGGTGATTGCAAGTAAATGAAATTACAAGTCAATAAAGCAACTTGTAATGAACCAAAAATAACCTGATTATAAGTAAAAGGTCTTGTTTTGATTCCTAAAGCTCTAGTCGGATCTTGAGCACCTATTTGCAAGTTGGGGGACTTTTATGTTACATTGCAAGTGAAACCATCACTTGTAGTCGGGCCTTTAAGACCCGACTATAAGTGCATGGGGTCGTTTTAATGCAAGTTTATTGTTTTGAATAACAAGTTGCATTTCACTTGCAATCGAGTTTAAGCAAAAATCGTGTAATGTAATTGCAGGTTTTAGCACTGTCAATGCAAATCATGTTATAGCTTGCAATCAGAACTAAAAAGATCTGCTTGCAAACTCGTTTTTCAGGCGGATTTTTCCCCCTCATATTGCCCAACCTGCAATCAGGTTTTTCCTTCCTATGTGCAAATGCTCTTTGAACTCTTGTAGTCGGGTCTTCAAGACAAGTGGTATAACCCCATGTTATTTCTCAAACATGGAAGAAAGGTTTACTTGCAATCGTGTCTTCAAGACCCAATTACAAGTGAAAGTGTAAAAGTCTTTCCCTACATTGCACTTGTAATGAGCCTCCTAAAACCCGAAATTGGTCCAAAATTGTAATGTCCCTGGAGGGAGTTGTCTATTTGAAGCTTAAGACCTGTAAATCAACGTTAGTACTTAAAAAAAATATGCATGATAAGTAAACATTTGTGTTATTTATACTAGTAAAGATATATATATATCTATTATTTTACTTATTCAACAATTAAATGCTCATTGATTGGTTGCTATACAAAATGGAAACATTCCTTAGGTTGATCTTACCTTGACTGACCCAACCCTCTATTGAGAATTCTTTCTCAGTTAGGACAACCCAGGTAATATCTGCCTAAGGTCTCTATGGGATCCCTATTAATGAGTAATATCATCCATACTCTCATAACTTGGCAAAGATCCCACCTCTATCCAAGTTTCCCTATCTCTGACATATGCATATGGTTAACCTCTACAATATATATATTGTCTCTAAGGGTTTCGTTATGAATTCCCCCTCTGGATCACGCTCGTTATATTTGTCGGGTATACTCAATACCAAACCCAATATAACACTAATTTTTGATCCCTCATATTGAATTTATCTTAAAATTATGGTATCATAATCTCGCACTAACCATTATTATAATAGTGCTAAGGGTTTTGTAAAAATTAATATTTAAAATGTAGTAATAGATGTGTTTAATTTGTTTTAACTTATCTATATGTATGTGTAAGACCATTGCATTAAAATTTTAAAAAAAACATCTCAAATATAATAATTTATTAACACTAAATTACCTACGTATACCCTCGGCTCTGGGCGTCCGCACTGGGATCTCTTTCTCTGCCGTCTATCGTGCAGGGGCAAGGCGTTGTGATGGCGCCACCCTTCCTATTGGCCTGTGTGCGGGGGTTACACAGGCGTCCGAACCCGACGGTGACTGTTTGCAGCGTGGTCGAACTTCTATGTTCGCGCTTCCTTCTACTCCTCCGCCCTTTTTTTCTCTGTCTCCCTTTTCGTGTCTTCCAAACGCACCATTTATATGCCGCACGGGGTGCTTCTTCGGCGGCCATGACTTCTGGACGTGTCCCTTGGTTTATACGCCTTTCAATTTGTTTTATTTATTAATGTTCTATTTTCCATTTACTACTTTTATTATTATTATTTTTTATTTCTTTTCCTATTTAACTTAATTTACATTTTAGTATTTAATTTTTACTATTTACACTTATTTTAAAAGAAACTTGATTAATCATTTATTTTTTCTTGATTTATAACAATAAGTATTATTTGTCATTTATTTATTTATTTCTAAATAACATTTTATGATCAATGCTTAACTATTTATTTACTTGATAATAATTTATTGTTTATCAATTATTATTATTTATAAATAACAATTCATAATTAATGATTTATTATTTTTAATTGGTCAATGATCCATGAGTTTGACAATTTAAGTACCAGGGTCTATATATTCATTAATCGGGGGTTATTGCAGTCCTTCCCTCCCAATTTTGCTTGTCCTCAAGCATTTTAAGAGCCTCTTCCTTCTCCCAAGTAGCATCTTCATTGGGTAGTCCCTTCCATTTGATTAGGACCTCTTTCACGGTTCGGTTCCTCAACTGCCTTTCTCTAGTATCCATGATGACTTTTGGCTCTAGAATAAGTTGTCCCTCATCATCAATTGGGGGCAATGTTTCACACGGTACCACTTGTTGCCCCAAAACTCTTTTTAACCTAGATACATGAAATACATTGTGAATTCGGCTATCTTTAGGAAGCTCTAATTCATAGGCCACTTCTCCTACCTTCCGTGTTACATGGTAAGGTCCATAGAATCGGGGTTTGAGCTTCTCTGTCCCATTCTTTTTGATGGATGTCTGTTTATATGGCTGCAACCGTAAGAAGACTAGATCCCCTATTTCAAATGACCTCTCCACTCGTTTCTTGTCTGCATAGAATTTTTGCTGATTTTGGGCATGATGTAAATTGTCTTTGAGTGCCTTCATGAGGTCAATATTCTTTTGGATAAACTCTTGAGAGCTAGGTACTTTGCTATCTTGGGTGTTCAATCCTCCAAGAAATGGGGCCTCATAACTGTATAGTGCTTTGAATGGACTCATCCCTATAGACAAATGGTGGGTGGTATTATAACAATATTCTCCCAAATGCAACCATTTAATCCAACTTGTTTGTTGGCCTGTGACATAGTTCCTTAAGTACCCTTCTACCCATTTATTCACTATCTCTGTCTGCCCATCAGTCTGGGGGTGATAACTAGTGCTTGGTGTTAATGTTGTTCCTGCTAACCTGAAAAGTTCTTGCCAGAATTTGCTAAGGAATTTACTATCTCTATCACTTACAATGTTCTGGGGAAGCCCGTGGAGGCGAAAGATTTCTCTAAAGAATAGTTATGCTATTTGTTGTGCCTTAAACTCTGAGGAGGTAGGGAAAAAGTAAGCATATTTTGTGAGTCTGTCCACCACTACATAAATGTTGTCTTTCCCCTGAACTTTGGGTAACCCTGTTATAAAATCCATAGATATACTTTCCCATTTCTGACTTGGGATAGGGAGTGGTTGCAATAGTCCTACCGGATGTGATAATTCTATTTTATTCTGTTGACATGTCATGCATTCCCGTACATACTTGTAAATGTCCCTCTTTAGTCCCTTCCATGAGTATTTCTCCCTTATGTGTTTGTATGTTTTGTAGTACCCTTGGTGTCCAGCTAGAGGGCTATCATGATATTCCTTCAGGATGGTGTCTTTTATTTTAGATTGAGGAGTTAGATATACTCTACCTTTGTAGAGGATAATACCATCCCAAACTCTGAATTCTTCACTGGGCATCTTCCCTTCCATGATCTCGGCGGTCAGGGGGTCTTTGACGTATTCTGCTATTATATCTTTTTTCCAATCCTTCGTAATTTTAGTGATAGTGTTGATGTGAGGTCGTCGGGATAAAGCGTCTGCGGCTCCGTTATTCACTCCTTTAACATACTCTATATCAAAATCATATGCTTGGACCCTACTCACCCATTTTTGTTGTCTATCATTTAAGTCCCTTTGACTTAAGAAGAAGCGCAAGCTATTATGGTCTGTTTTTACCAGGAACTTTCCACATACCAAGTATTGCCGAAACTTTGCTAAGGCGTGCATTATGGCCAACATTTCTTTATCATAGATGGAATAGTGTTTCTCCATTTCTGTGAGCTTGCGGCTCTCAAAGGCTATCGGGTGTTTCTTTTGCATAAGGACAGCCCCGATACCTTCCCCTGATGCATCACACTGTAATTCAAATGGTATGGAGAAATCAGGAATGGCTAATACTGGGCACAAACTCATGGCTTCCTGTTGACGTGTATTTTATACACAATCATACACAGAATAAAATACCCAAGGGTACCTTATCCTCTCTTGAGAAAATAGTCTCTAACTGCTGAAGATTCGCGTAAAGGATCAGTTAGGTAGACTCCAAGGTTCTTTGATGTAGGGTCTCTACGTGTGGACAAGCTCCAGTGGTATGATGTGATTTGCTGGAATCACAAGGGGACTTACATTGAACTTCCGATCTGCTTTGCTGGACACAGGCTCTTACTAACTTAGATTAAAAAAATGGAAAAAGGATAAGGGCGAAGAGAGGATCTAATCCTAATACTAAGAATGTAGGAGCAATGATTGATTTTTGATGAAACTCTAACTAGATCTTGTTTTGACATCAATGGAACATCTACACAAGACTAGTGCGATCTTCTAAGGGAAGCTTTATGATGTTCAAATCATCACCGCAGGCATAGATACCATCCAAGTTGATGCATATCAATGAAGAGGCGACAAATTGAAATTGAGCTTAAGCTGAACGATTCCAGTCGACTACACAAGGCAAGTTTGCAATCAACAAACTGCTAGTAGTATGGATGTACGAATTCCACCATCAATCAATCACATTCCCTCCATTCATTTAATCATCTACCATTTAAGATTGAAGACTCAACAAGAAACCATGCAAATTGCAAAAAAAATGACATATTTCACCATTACTTCAATGAAAATGGAGTTTGTTTACAATCAATGGCAACAATTTCTTGCCTTGTCCTC
Organism: Cryptomeria japonica; assembly: GCF_030272615.1. Taxonomy (NCBI): domain Eukaryota; kingdom Viridiplantae; phylum Streptophyta; class Pinopsida; order Cupressales; family Cupressaceae; genus Cryptomeria; species Cryptomeria japonica. The sequence continues at coordinate 472,222,335 of NC_081405.1, forward strand.
CTATTCTACTCTAATTGCTATTCTATCAACTATATTCTAACTCTTCCAACTATTTACAACTCTCTCTAATCATCTAAATTAACTTTTACAAAATGAAATGTTTGGGCTTATATAGTGCCCACAATACAATTTGATGGCTTAGATCAATTCAAGATCAATGGCCAAGATTCAACAATGAAAACCCTAATTAGGGTTTGTTACAACCATTACATAACATTTAATGTTTGACCAATGATAAAATTGTATTGCTTGGACACATGTCCCTTTTAGAAAAATCGACCAATGGATAGCCGGGGTAGGTACATCGGAGTTTGTGCCACCTTCCATGAGTTAAGTACATTGAATCTGGTCATGCTGAGGTGGAACACACTGACTGGAGAAATGATGACTAGGACGCCACCTCATCTAACACTTGTAACTTGGTAGATATTCATCTTGATGTTGTTGAGAAACTTGCTTTAATTAATTCCTCTGGATCTATTTTGCTTCTTCAACGAGCCCTTGTTCTAACTCCTTGCGTCCTTGATGTGCAGGAAGATGATGTACCTCGCCTTGGAACGCTGGATTGAAAGAGGTCGCCCATGTCCTGGCTAAGACCGTCCCGGCGAAGACCGTCCTGGCGAAGACCGTCCTGGATCCGGCTTGATTTTCCTTGATGAGATCTCCATTTGATGCCTACACAACATTTCAAAATTAGTAACATGATTTTGCAATACATAACATAAATTAGAGAGCAAAATTTAGGAAACCTAATGATAAGTCCTTTATTAATCATTTCCTAAAAACGACTATTGAGCTAATTGAAATTCAAAATTTCAAAATTCACAATTTAGGGCTATGACGATCAAAATTCAAAATTAAAACAATAAAACCAAATCGCCATACCTCTCTTGAGAGCCTAACTCTAAAATGCAAAAGAAGGAATTTGCCTAGGCAAAATCAAAATTAGATGGCTTCAACGTGATCTCCTTCTTCAAAATATCAACTTCGCCACCTTTGATATGTCCTTGACTTGATCCTCTAACACCTTGGCAAGTTCGCCCAATATAGATTCGCACCACCTTGGAAGTTACTAGCGCCTTCCCTTTGAAATTCGCTCCTCCTCTTGAATGATACTTTCGCACTTCCTTTGTATACTCCAAATCGCATTTCTCCTTTGTCTTCCTCAAATCGCATGTAAGAGATGAAAATGATGATGTGAAAATGAAGATTTTCACCCTCCCTTTATAGCGCTCATACCTCTTACCACCATATAGGCCGACTTGTGTAAAAAATAAGGCAATTTAAATGATTTTTAAAACAAATAACAAAGGCCGACCTCTAAAATACCAAGCGCTCCCTTTTGATTTTTAAATTAATAATTAATTATTAAATGCCTTTATTTTTAATTAATAAATTTCGATTTTTTACAAAGGCAAAAGTAATTAATAAATATCAAACGCAATTATTTCAATGCCATTTAATTGAATTTTCAAAAATTATCGATTTTTAGCATTTAAAATAAATTCAAAGAAATGTGTTTGAGCGCCAAATTTTGAAGATGAGGGATACGTACCTCATCGCCCCGGTCCCTGGCTGAGGGACAGGAGCGATTCATTACCTTGGTCATGATCCTTGCATATTTTACGTCCAAGGTCTTCATTTCTACGTTGAATTTGCCATTTTCCTTGGGATCTTCGAACTTGATTGACTTATCCTTGCGATTGAATGTCCTTTTGTGGTGATATCGCCCTGGTCCCTTGAAGAGGGACAGGAGCGATCCATGTGTTCTAGCTAGAATTTGCCATCTCTCAACCTTTGTTCCTCGTTCATTATCTTTCAAATGGCGTCCTCGATCTTGCCCACCCTTGCATTGTCTTGATTTTGAAGGAGCATAAGTGTTTTAATAGAAATCGCTTTGGTCCTTGTCCAAAGGACAGGAGCGATATGAGCTTCTTAGCATGTTTGACAATGTTTGGACGTTCGAAACTTTGGCATGTGATCTTCAAAAAACGCCTTGGACCTTGTATAACCTTTTGAAGTCTTGACTTGGTATGAACTTGAAGCAAAACGAAGAGTCCAAAGCAAATCGCCCTGGTCCCTTGGAGAGGGACAGGAGCGATATGGTCTCCATGTTCAATTTGATGATCATTTTACGTTCAAAATCTTTGTGTATCGTCTTCAAAAGACACCATAGACCCTCTAAGACCTTGCAAAACTTTGACCTTACGTAAACCTTGCATGAGTTGGCCAATATATCTAATATCGCTCTGGTCCCTTGGAGAGGGACAGGAGCGAAGTTCATCATTATGTGCTTGTTCTTGTTTTTACCAACTTGCAATCATCTTCATTACGTGAAATGATGTCCTTTCGACCCTCTTGGTTGCTCGAAACTTGTTTGTCCTTTGAAATTTATGCCATTCTGTAGATATCGCTCTGGTCCTTCGGTGAGGGACACGAGCGATTCGCCTTGGTCCCTTGGAGAGGGACAGGAGCGCATTTCGCTCTGGACCCTTGGAGAAGGACACGAGCGAAATTTGACTTTTCGCACTCTCGATCAGGACAATTTTAATGGAATATAACATTTAAGTATAAGTCTTATACTTTAAGTTATATTCCATATATACTTTCAGGATGTTTGAGAGTGGTTTCAGACCTCCAGGAGTTATATTGCAAAATCTAGTTTTTGGAGGTTTTTTCAGTTTCCAGACTTAGTCAAATTCAGGATCAGGACATTCCAGACTTAGCCAAATTTCAGGATCAGGACCTTACTCAAGCCGGACTTACTTATCCATGTGATCTCCCCGACAGCGCTTCAAGTTATATTCATTTGATAAAATGCACCTCTTTGGACCTTTTCACATTGTCAAGACGTTAAAATCCTGCAAGGACAAAGCAAAATCTGATTTGTAGCTTCGGTCCTTCACTGAGGGACAGGAGCGATTTTTCCCCTGGAGGCATTTCTGTGCTCATGAAAATCTTCAATTTATATTCAATGGAAAGATCTCGCCTTTCTCCATCACTTCCAACTCGAAATTCATCTTGACTCTGCAGGAATAGTAAGATATTTGAAAACGAGCTCCCGTCCTTCACTGAGGGACAGGAGCGATTTTGCTCATACAGGCCAAAATATCATGATTTTACACATTTTATCACTTCACAAGGCAAAAATAAATCATTTCCAATGCCCAAGATCAAATATCAAAAAAGTCAAAATTTGGTCAAAATTACTCAATTGGACAAAATTCATGTTTCATCATCAACACTTAGACAAATTTAAGCTCTGCATTCAAAATTCCAATTGAAAATAGACCATTCTGGCGAATTCGTTTCATTCAAAATTTGCATTCTAGAAAAGGAAATTCAAAAAGCTCCCAAAACCGACTGGATTCAAACCAAAACCCTAAAAAGCAAAGCGAAAACGAGCAAAAAACATGGGTCCCCATTTGCAATGGGGCGATGTGTGAAAACGTCACAACACTTCCTTGAGTTGTTCAAAGGCTTGTTGGGTTCTGTCACTCCATGAAAATGCCCCCTTTTTGGTCAGGTCTGTGAGCGGGGCTGCTATCTTGGAGAATCCTTTTACGAATCGTCGGTAATAACTACATAACCCCACAAAACCTCTAAGTTGAGTGAGAGTTTTGGGTTTGGGCCATTCCTTGACGGCTCTGATTTTTTCTTCATCCACACTTACTCCTTCCACATTAATTTTATGCCCTAGGTAGAGTATTTCTTTAAGACCAAACTCACATTTCGAGATTTTGGCATATAGTGACTTTGTCTCCAGTATATTCAGCACTTCCTTAATATGTTTGAGATGTTCTTCCCATGTTTTGCTGTAAATGAGAAAGTCGTCAAAAAATATGAGAAGGGACTTCCTTAATTGTTGTCTGAAGGTGTGATTCATACAAGATTGAAAGGTGGCTGGAGCATTCGTAAGTCCAAAAGGAAGCACTAAAAATTCGAAGTGCCCATAATCACATCTAAAGGCTGTTTTTTGTACATCTTCCTCCCTCATTCTGATTTGATGGTATCCTGACCTTAGATCAATCTTGGAAAAATAACAAGCTCCATGTAGTTCATCCATCAGCTCGTCGATCCTGGGGATCGGGTATCTATTTTTTATAGTTTTCTTATTTAAAGCTCTATAATCAATACACATTCTCATGGTTCCATCTTTTTTCTTGACTAACACCACTGATGAGGCAAAAGGGCTGCTGCTGGGCTGAATGTGACCCATTTCCAATAGTTCCTTAATGGTCTTCTCAATTTCCTCTTTAAATTTGTGGGGGTGTCTATAAGGTGTGGTAATCACTGGTTTTGCTCCTTCTTCTAATTCAATAGAATGTTCAAAACCTCTTTTCGGGGGAAGACCAAGTGGAATGTCTCCAAAAACCTTTTTGTATCTCTCAAGGATGGGTTGGACATCTATATGGATCCCTTGTTCATCTGAAGGAGTTTTATCTAGTATCATGCATTGAGCTACCCACTCACTTTGATCGTGTCTAAGGATTTGTTCAATTTTATTGCAAGATACTAGCTTGGGACACCCATCTGGCATGCCTTTTAAGATTACTTCTTTTCCCTCATGCTCAAAGCATATTTCTAAATTAGGGTTATCCATAATGAAACGCCCCAAGGAATTTATCCATGGCATTCCAAGGATAACATCATTTTGTATGTTTGCTACATAAAAATCTCTTCTAATTGTATGTTTCCCAAAAGTGATTTCCACTTGAGGGATTATTTTTGTACATTGATTTATGGATCCATCTACAAGGGCGACCTTAAATCCTGGGAAGTTTTGGGCTTTTAGTCTTCTTTTTGCCGCCAAATGTTGACTAATGAAGTCATGTGAAGCACCTGTGTCTACTAAGGCAACCACTTTCTGTCCTTTAAGAGTTCCCTTAATTCGAAAGGGTCTATTCATGTTCTGAGTTATGACTGCTAGTGATCCCTCTGTCTCGTTGGTCTTAGCCCTCTTGTTAAATTCTTCTATTTGGTTTACTCTGCCTCTCTTACATTGATGCCCTTTATCCCAAGGTTCTCTACATTTGAAACATAAATTTTTCTTCATTAATTCATCCCTCTTTTGACACCTATGTCCTGCACTCCAGGGCTCCATACATAAATAACATGGTTTCTCTAAATTGTTTTTCCTTGAATCATCTCTTCGATAGGATGGTTTGGAGGGGTAGACCTTTGTCTTTTCTTTGGATTGGTTAGATTCAACCCTTCTTGCTTTCCTGATAGCCTCGGTTAAACTTTGGGGTTCGAATGGTTTCACTACATTTTTGGTGAGGTCTTTGAGCCCTTCTATAAACATACGAGTCAGCCGCTTCTGAGATAGGTCAGGAATCATAACCGATAATTCTTGGAACCTGCTAATAAATTCATCTACTGTGCCGGTTTGTTTGAGGAGCACTAATTCTTGAAAGTACCATTCGGAATCCCTTTCGTCAAATCTGTTGGTAAGTTTTTGAGAGAATTCCCCGTAGGAGTTTATACTTTGATGACCTAGGGAAACCAGTCCATTATGCCACCATTCGTGAGCTGCTCCTTCTAGGTGGAGAATCGCGAATTGGAGAGCGTTCTCTTCTGTCATGGGGCTTACAGTGAAGTAAGTATTTAGTTTTTGTAACCATGCATGGGCTGTGATTTTTCCTAATCCGTCAAAATTGGGAAGGGATACTTTATTCACTTTGTGTTGGAGTTCTTTATTCTTATGTCTCCGGGGTGCTTCCCTACGCTTATCCTCACAGAAATCTCTAAAGGATACCACTTCCTTGATATGAGGATCTAGATCGGCATATGCTCTGGCGATGTCCTCAGTGCTAATTCTATGTGGTTCTATCCCCTCCTCTTCCTGAGATGGTTCACTGTGAGGTAAGAATTGGGGTTGAGGCACCTTGGATGTTGAGCATTCGTTATTATTCTCTGAATGATTAGAGCTAGTATCTCTTTTATCGGTATTATGGCCTTTACTGGTTGAATTTCCCATGGATTTCAAAGCTTGGAGGATGGCCTGATTGGATTTTTTCATCTCCTTAATCAGGGTGTGATTTGTTTGTTCCAAATAAGACCTCATCTCATTGGCAAATTCATTCATGTTGGGCTTCTTTTTCCTCTGGTAGACTAACATAAACTCCACAGGATAGCAGGATTATGCTCTGATACCACTGTAATGTCCCTGGAGGGAGTTGTCTACTTGAAGCTTAAGACCTGTAAATCAACGTTAGTACTTAAAAAAAATATGCATGATAAGTAAACATGTGTGTTATTTATACAAGTAGTAAAGATATATATATCTATCATTTTACTTATTCAACAATTAAATGCTCATTGATTGGTTGCTATACAAAATGGAAACATTCCTTAGGTTGATCTTACCTTGACTGACCCAACCCTCTATTGAAAATTCTTTCTCGGTTAGGACAACCCAGGTAATATCTGCCTAAGGTCTCTATGGGATCCCTGTTAATGAGTAATCTCATCCATACTCTCATAACTTGGCAGAGATCCCACCTCTATCCAAGTTTCCCTATCTCTGACATATGCATATGGTTAACCTCTACAATATATATATTGTCTCTAAGGGTTTCGTTATGAATTCCCCCTCTGGATCACGCTCGTTATATTTGTCGGGTATACTCAATACCAAACCCAATATAACACTAATTTTTGATCCCTCATATTGAATTTATCTTAAAATTATGGTATCATAATCTCGCACTAACCATTATTATAATAGTGCTAAGGGTTTTGTAAAAATTAATATTTAAAATGTAGTAATAGATGTGTTTAATTTGTTTTAACTTATCTATATGTATATGTGTAAGACCATTGCATTAAAATTAAAAAAAAAATATCTCAAATATAATAATTTATTAACACTAAATTACCTGCGTATACCCTCGGCTCTGGGCGTCCGCACTGGGGTCTCTTTCTCTGCCGTCTATCGTGCAAGGGCAAGGCGTTGTGATGGCGCCACCCTTCCTATTGGCCTGTGCACGGGGGTTACACAGGCGTCCGAACCCGACGGTGACTGTTTGCAGCGTGGTCGAACTTCTATGTTCGCGCTTCCTTCTACTCCTCCGCCCTTTTTTTCTCTGTCTCCCTTTTCGTGTCTTCCAAACGCACCATTTATATGCCGCACGGGGTGCTTCTTCGGCGGCCATGACTTCTGGACGTGTCCCTTGGTTTATACGCCTTTCAATTTGTTTTATTTATTAATGTTCTATTTTCCATTTACTACTTTTATTATTATTATTTTTTATTTCTTTTCCTATTTAACTTAATTTACATTTTAGTATTTAATTTTTACTATTTACTCTTATTTTAAAAGAAACTTGATTAATCATTTATTTTTTCTTGATTTATAACAATAAGTATTATTTGTCATTTATTTATTTATTTCTAAATAACAATTTATGATCAATGCTTAACTATTTATTTACTTGATAATAATTTATTGTTTATCAATTATTATTATTTATAAATAACAATTCATAATTAATGATTTATTATTTTTAATTGGTCAATGATCCATGAGTTTGACAATTTAAGTACCAGGGTCTATATATTCATTAATCGGGGGTTATTGCAAAAATGCATTCAAAAACGCTTAAAAATGAATCTCTAGGGTCCAATTACAAGTGCAAACTTGTATTTTCCCATTACACATATGAGGTTGCATGTTCATTCTCCATAATTGCAAGTCAATGCTCTTGTTTTTATACACATGTAATGCAGTCCTTAAAACCCGAAATTCACTTGTGAGCCCATTTTTGCATCAATTTATCCCTTCCCTTGTCAATCTTATTTGCACACACAATCTACCAAATCAATAAATTAAGGCATGGGCATTGTTTTATAACAATTCCATCTTGAATAAGGTGTTATGGGTTCTTCATCAGTGAACAAAAGAAGAAGAGATACAACAACAACTCATGGATGCAAATTATAGAATGCTTTCAAGACAGAGATAGGCTTCTTACCTCAACCTTGAAAAAAACTTCCCTCCTGAAAAGCTAGTACTACCCCAAGAAAGAAGATAAGATTGAAGTTCGTTGGCCAAGGACACAAAGATCATTAAGAATGCAAATTCCCGTTCCGGTTCGAGATATCTTCATCAATCCTAAATACTTCAAGTTCTAGCATCCTCAAGCAGCATGAAGATTATTACAAACAAAGGATGATGTAGTTAGAGTCATGTCTTCGGACACAAAATAATTTCAATTATGCATTTGTAATTTTGTTTCAACAAGTTACATGTTAAAAAAAAATTGTAATTGCAAGTGATGCTTTCACTTGCGTTTTTGTAAAATGTAATTACATGTAATACAACTACAAGTTGAGTTAGATTAGGATTGTGGTTGGAATAAGTCATGGTGGTTGAGAGAATTTCTCAAGTTAGTTGGGATCCTCCCACCTTTTTCTCAAGGTTCCTCTCCTATAAATAATTGAGAGGGTCTATTGTAATCTATATCTTTTGGCAATGCAACAAAATTCTACCAATTTGTATGTGCAATCTAAGACTTTGAGCTTAGATGTAAATCAAATTGCTTTCAATAAAAGAGGCAAGTTGTGTTGAGACTTTGTGCCAATTCAAGTTGTTATGTGATGACATTTTCTAGAATTGATTGTGATTTTTTGTTCTATTGTTCAAGAAGGATTTAAATTCAATCCTGCAGACTTTGAGCTGCTAGTTGTATTTAAAGTTATAGGTTTGGTTTCCAGACTTGGTCTTGCAGACCTTGAGCTACTTGTCACATTTGAAACTATTGTAGGAGGCTCAAGCAAAGGGGCTAACTTGCAAACTTTGTGCTGCTTTTATTTCTATGTGCATAAGAGGTGCATCATGTAGTTAGACTTTGAGCTGCTACATATTGTGCTTGGTTACCAAAAAATCATCTAAAAAGGTTGATAGGAGAGTAGATAGTTGAAGACTTTGAGCTTTCTTTTTGTTTTCCCGTCCCGGAGAAGCAACGGAGGACTTTGTGCCTTTATGGAAACATTGCTTCTTTATTTAGTTTACTTCATTAATCATTTGTGCTTTCAGCTGTGATTCTTTTCTGAAAGAAGAGAAAAGAATAAATGTCTTTTCTGAAAAAAGAGAACAAGAAAGAGTTTCACCCAGATTTAGAATAGATTTAGAGTTAGTGTATTTTTGAATTGTTGAAGTAGAGAGCAAAGGGGGAGCCTTCCCTAAATTAGGAGAGTTTTATACTCACACACTGTGGTTGAAACCACAATTTTGTACATCCCCCAGGTGTACAAAATTTTCAACCGACACTCCACAAACCCTTCTAAAATCCTAGGAATGGCATTTCAAGCTTAGAAAACACTTAGATTGCTGATGAAAATAACTCAGATCAGGAAATGAATTACTGGTTTTCCTTTCACAAATTTGCCTCTTTTAGACCTTAAATATCAGAGTCTCCCACCTTTTCTTCTTCTTTCATCATTTGGCTTGGAAATTTGATTTGCACTTATATCTATGCTTGAAGTCAAAAAACTCGTTCCTTTGCTTCTGATTTACCTTTGAACTCTGATTCTTTTGATACTGAATTTTAACCTTGCTTATCACGATTTCTTCCTTATCTGATTTTCACCTTTGCTGTACTAGAATTCACTCTTTAGTTCTGGAATTTGCTTCTGCAAATCTGGAATTCGCTTGCTCTTCTTATGAATTGTTATGGAATTGGTTGTGGAGTGCAGTGAAAATGATATAAGCATCTCAAATGATAATCGCTCCTCTATCTGCTTTGCTGTTCGTTCCATATCTACTGTTTTTCACACTTCTGCCTTTTGCTGGAACATGGATCTGCTCGGAATTTCGCTTGTATTGAATTTGAATTGTGGAAAATGATTTTTTGGGGGGTTTTTTGTTTTATATGTTTCTTGAAAATACTTAACACTCCATTGCTTCTCTTACAAGGTCAGCTAAAGATACCATGTCTTCAATTGTTTTCCATTTGTTTTTACATTCCAATAAGGGTCAGCTTTCCCTTTTTTATCACCTGTTTCACAATTAAGTTAGCTTTCATTTTCATTTTATCATATGTTGTGATCATACAACTGAAGTAAGTCAGCCCCTTATCTCTTCTTATGTGTTTTCCTTACAAGATTTAATGTTTTAGGTCAGCCCTCATTTGTTTTGATCAAAATTTGATATATATAATATGTATACAACTCTTGAACGGGATTTCAGAGTCACTCTACATTCCTGAGTGGAAATAAGGGTCTGCCTTGCACTACTCAGCGGAAATTCAACCCCCTCTTGCATCATTACACAGCTTCGTGTAATTCCCTCAAGATTTCGGGGATTTTAGGTGGTTGTGCACTACATTTTTCGGTGATTTCGGAGGTTTATGCATTAATTCAATTGCATAAAAAAAATTTGTGGATTTTCAATGTCTATGCATTGAAATTTTTCGTGGATTTCATCTCTTCATGCACTCATACAACAAGTTGGCACTTGTTCTTGGATAAACTTGATGAAGGTTTTCAAGCCTTTATGTATAAAAATCATTAATACATGGTAGGGATCCACTTAGGTTATGCATTAAAAGGCGGGAATGAAACTTTCTCATGCATTCCAAAGGGAAAATATGAGGTGTTCGTCCATTCAAGGGTGGAAATTCGCCTCTCCCTTGCATTGCAAAGTGAAAATTAGCATCATGCGTGTATTTTTGCGGGGAATTGAGGGTATCCTTGCATTTCCAAGTGGAAATTAGACTTGGTCATGTATTACTCATACAAAATTTAACCTTATCCTTGCATAAATTTCGCTTTCACAATGTCAACTTTGCAATGAATTTCCCTATTTCACACTCAGTTTGCTTGGAAAGAAACTTGATTTCACTCTTTTCAAATGTGATCTTGAGATGAGTTTGTTCTCACATTTTAACATTTTCACAATTTTCTCTTGCAATTTCATTCATCTACATCACATTTCAAGTTTAGTCATAACTTCTCCAAATCAGAGTTTCATGATATCATTCTCTCTCTCCCACACAAGTCTTCCTTTGACATATCATTCCTAGACCCACTTCTGGACTTAACAACACGAAATCCTTCTCATTCTAAGGCAAGAGACTTTGAAACCATTGTGAAACTAAGCCAAACTAAGAAAACACTTAAGCTACCAAGCAAAAAAGTGGGGGTCCCCATTTGCAATATAGCGTGTGTGTTTACAACACAACACTAGCGCCAATTCAAAAAAATGTCCATGAACATTTCAAAGATAAAGACTCATTACACACTTAGAACCTTCAGATAATTCCTTCCAACCTATCAACTAACCAAGATATAGACTCAAAAGGGAAGAAAAATCACGAATTGGATCAAGGCACTTTATCTTTGATTACCCAAGTGCGTGCAAATGTATTCATTCCATCTCACAAGACCATTGAAACTCCTAGAATCCATCATGATGACCTACATGAGCAGTCCTATGCACTGCGATTTAGGGTTTAGATTTTTTATTAAATTTCCTTTATAGTGGGGCACCCCTATATGCTATCACATGGTTTTGTCATGCAAAAGTGTTGCACCCATACAAAATTTATGTATTTTGTCAAATTTCCAGCTAAAAATCTTGTTGTCTCCTCAATTCATATTCATGTTTCAAAACTGTTTTGTTTGAAAAATATTTGTGGTTTTTCGTTCATAAACCTGCAGGGATAATAAAGAAAGTTCTAAAATCATGTAGTAAGGTGAAGAATAGAGATCAATCAATGGTGAAGAGGCATATTAATGAGAGAAAAAGAATCATGTAAAAAACGGACAAATATATTAAAAGAATATGTTGCATGCATAGTTCAACTCAACTCTCAGTCAGTCAATTTATTTTTCAATGAATCAACTAGGTTAACACTGTATTCCATAATAAAATCACCTCATTAGTATATTAAGTTCAAAAACATTAATTTCAACTTCCAGTATTTTACTCAATTTTATATATACTAATGGCTCTACTTATCCCGCACACTAAAAGTTGTATTAGTCTTGACATTTTGTCCCTTGATTTTAGTATAGCAATTTCTCTAATACCAAAGTTGAATATAATTTCTCTTCGTGATGCATCTCTTTTCTCCATCTATGACCCTCTTCATTATCCATGCATGCCTTAGTGAGTGTTTGCAAGATTTATTTATATGCATATCCAATAAAGAGTAAAAATTGCCTATCAGATAATTTTAATGCATAATTCTCTGGATACAATAGAAGACACCTGGAATCTGTATACATAGTAGCCTTCACCAAAAACAGACCTCAACTTCTCAGTCGGCTTACTTTTAGGATCACGCGGTTGAAATGGAACACTCAAATTCACAAGTGCTATCACCCTGTCTGGTCGAAAAAGACAAAGGTATGAAGCAATGAGAGAGCCCCAATCATGCCCAACCACAAAGGCCTGTTCACAATAATAAAAAATAGAATTAAGGAAATTTTGACTAATGCCTTCTTACAAAAACAATTTCGCTCAAAAGTAATAACAGATAACAAGGCACAAATTGATTTAAATGCTAGTTTGGATTTAAGTTTATTACATAATACTTGTTTATTAAGAGTATTAATTGTCCATACTAACAAAAACAAGTCTCTGCAAGAGGCATAAATGTTTGATAACAATTTTCAGGTCACATGCAGATTGCAAGTAATTGTATACAGTGGATTAAGAACAATCAAGCTGTTATGACTCAATTTGAAATAACTAATCAGACAAGTTAAATATGGTTTAGTATAGAATACTCCTTCCTATACCCAATGTCAGGAATTCTTTCCAAGGATGTAATGGCAGCTGAATATGTTCGCTATTTTCAGCCATGTTAAAACACTAGAATGAATGGAGTAACACAGAAAAACCCCATGTGTAGTAGACAATCAAGCACGAGTACAATTCATTTATAGCTATAGCCTATATGTATGTATTGAAGTAAGAAAACATAGGATATGAAGGTAAATTGGTTAATGAAAGTAAAATTGCACTGTAAGGTTTGGTATTCTGCATCTAAAGGACTCTTCCCCATAAAGGGTAACAATAGCTATAGCCATGCCCTAAAGCCTAGGGTAAGGATTATGTTTTGGAGATCTTATGTAGGTGCTCTCTAACAGACTAAACTGCTGGCCTATTCTAGCAACCAAACGACCATTGGAGGTCCTTTAGCCTGTGCTTTTTGTAGCTTCTTGAGAAGCTGTTGTGTTGGTATGTGTAAAGTTTTGTGGAATTTTAATGTTCTATGGTTTTTCGTTCCAAGTCTCAAACATTGAGACAGATGTGTTTCCAATCTTACAAAAAAGAAAGAGAAAAGTGTATATATATATTTAGTTTTAATCCATTAGTTTGCAGAAACTCATATTTCAATAAAAACTAGCAGTTGAAGTCTTGAAGATAATGGATTCAATAATAATGTGAGTTCTAATCTATTTGCAGATTTCAACATATTTTTAGATCACGATTTCAACAAATCTATTTCACATTTTTGACAAATATTTCAGTCGAAAGTTCTCTATTTCAGAAACCAGAACCAAGAATCCATTGGTCTCTAGCCCTCATCTGGAATTCAATCTGAGTTCTTAAATTGCATTTGCTAGTGGTGTAAGTTGTAAGGAACCCCTTGAGAGTTACAAAGAAGTAAGAGGAGCTGTGAACAAAATTGAATATGCTTGATATTGATGGCAGACAAAAATGTGGAAGAGTTGATTAGAAGTAACAAAGGCAGAAAAGGTCGCTAAGGACCTGATAAACAAAGAATGGAGATTGACAGGATTGAACTTAATCATAACCCTTTGTGACGGACAGTAAAAGAAGACAGAATACAATGAACCAAGAAGTTAACCAGATCAATCAGTGGTTATTTGTGATGATTCATGTTCCCAATCAGAGCCCTTTGCAAAGGATGGTAATAGGAGATATAATCAGAACTCAAGAACCAAGATAACCAAGAAGTTAACTGGATCAATCACTGGTTACTTGAGAATACTTGTGTTCCTAATCTTGATTTAGTCAGTGATGATCTAAAAGTTGAAACCATCTTTTATTCCAATCACAACCTATGGATGAATACCAGAAAACCCAATTTACTACTTTATACAGCAAAAGAGTAGCATTTGATGGGAGAAAATCATGGAATATAAGTAGATCAAGGCTGATCAGCTACAGAATGCACAGGCCAAGATCAACAATTGGGACAGGATTGAGTCTGATAGGAACCCAACTGTAGCTGGATGGAGCTGCTATAAACCCGAGGTTCATGACTTGTTTAGGAAACCGGAAAGGCACAAAAAACTCAATCTAAATATTAGATAATATTAAAGTTCTGAAAACTCTATATAATATTTTCCACTGTAAAGTTGTAAACCCTATCTATGAAAAGTACAAAATTGAAAGGAGTTTTGTACAAATTTGAAAACTAAAAACCGCGCCAAAACTGGAAAGCAATTAAAACATTGTAAAGAATTGGAGGAAATCACAGGTAAACTTCAATTTATTTTTTTCTGAAAAAAGAAAATTAAAAATTACTTCACTGTTAATGAAAAATATATCAAAAAGTAAACAGAAAGAAGACTGATTTTTCTAAAAGAATAGTTGCCGACTCAGACTGAATCTGTGGCAGTAAGGATACTGCCTCAGAAAAAAAGTCTCAGACATATCCATAATATCTCCTGCCCAATAGTATTATGACAACCTAGGATAATAGCTGCCCCTTTTCACTTTTCCCACTTCTAAAGTTACTTTCCCCTTTTACTCCTTTTCTACCTTTTACACTTCTTACGTGTGGTCGTAGTATACTTTCAGTCACAAGTAACACAACTACATAAGAAAAAAGTGGAGCACACCTACACACCTATAATATAGATTGTACCTGGACATCCAAAACAAGAATGGTATAAATGCTCCAAAATGTCTCCAAGTGGAGTGTATATTGGTACGAGAAAATATCTCAATACATAGAAAGGGGTCACCCTTATTTAGAGTATTTCTACAAGTTTTGAGGATGCAGGGACACAAGAACATGGATCAGGGGTGGCAAAAAATTCCTTGATTTTACGGATGGCTATTATAAAAAGATATCAAAATTAGTGTTTGGTCATCCATAGACATTGACCCACTTTTGGTAAATAAACTAAAAGAAACTGAAACTTGAATTGTTTTAAACAAGTAATAAAGAGCAAAAGATTTGGCATTCAAGTAGGATTAATGAATGATCTGATTTTTTAAATTTGTCAACTAAACTAACAATAAAACGCACGTGTTCTTTAGTTTTCATTATAATTATTCTGGAACAAAACATTCAAAAATCTTGAACAATAATATTGCAAAACAGATCGCAAAAGATAGATCATGACTTGGAATCCTAATGCTACCAACAACGGGAATAATATCCATTTCTATTTAAAGAAAAATCGCCCACATGTAACGAATAGAAAGATAAAATTTGCCAACCATTTTAAAGCATTTAGGCTTTTAGCTACTAAATTTATGCTCATTGTTGACCATTGAAGCATGCATTCCACACAGATATTAAAACTCCTAATGCGAAAAGTTCAAACTCAAGAAAAATGGTTTACTTGGAATACGTTTAAAACCTTTGTCAAATAACTAGAAACATCAACACAATGCCTCAAAGTTGGAGCAGTAAAATGATTTTGCAAATAATATAGAGAATTTTGAATGGTGAATAATTATCTATTTATTATATTTATGCACCAAAATGATGCACATGATCTAGGGATGCCCTAACATCCCCAAGATGGTTAAGGGATGTCATGAAATCCCTTGGCCATCTTGAGGATGCCAAAACATCTTCAAATTTTCTTAAACACAATGGGAGTCCATCTCTTTTTAGAGATATTCTTAAGATAACCCAAAGCTTTTTTAGATTGGGACACAAGGAAATGTCCCATTCCCAAGACATCTAGGATGTTTGGGATGTCACTTGGATCCGCAAGGATGCATCCTTGTGGAACACTACTTATTTGCAAGAAAAGGGTGAAACCATAACCCTAATATCTCTAGTTGTGTGGATCCTATCATACATAAGTGGCCTCCAATACATAACAAATTAAACATTTCCTAAGAAACTATGATAAAAAAACATCAAATTGCAAAATATGAGCATTCTAGAAAAATAGCTCATTAACAATACATATCATGCCCTTCCCTTTCTCTTTGAGAACCCCTATCCCTAAAAATTGAGGACCAAGTGGAAACCCTCCCATATATTTTCTTATGCTTCCACTTCTTTAGTCTTTTCTTGATGAATAAGATAC
This sequence comes from Cryptomeria japonica, assembly GCF_030272615.1. NCBI lineage: Eukaryota > Viridiplantae > Streptophyta > Pinopsida > Cupressales > Cupressaceae > Cryptomeria > Cryptomeria japonica. The sequence continues at coordinate 472,238,595 of NC_081405.1, forward strand.
CCTCGCTCGAATACATAGAGGTTTGAGAACAATTTTCACTTCTTTGATATTATGGATAAATTCCTTGGTTTTGGTGTGTTGAAGATTCTCAATGGTTAGTCACATATGGGTTCAAGTAGGGCTCAATTAGTAAGATCCTTTAGTACGTGACTCAAAATCTCATCTACTTAAATATTCAAGTCTGTTCACGAGATTGGAGAAAAAATGTTATCAACAACTGTGGAGCAGATCTAGGTGATAGAATACCAAAGAAATCATCTTTTTTTATTGAAATAAAACATTTTAAAGTAGAAAATTTGCAATGAAGACTCTTTGTTTTCCTTTCTCAGGGATCCCTCAATAAATTCTTCCATCAAACTTTGTCCAGCTGCAATGCAGTGCGCCCATTCATCACATAGAAAATGAAGGATCTTATTCAATTATTGTGCATCATTTTCATTACAAGATTCACTATTAAGAGAAAGTATCAACATTATTTTTATAAGAGTCTAGAATTTTTTAAGTGAACATTGCTTAATAACAAGACTCAAGCATTGTTTACTAATGTGTGCTTCTTGTTACATGTTGAAACCCTATCCATGCTCTTTCCTCTCTATTATTGCCACAGTTTTGGGAGTCAAATCCCATCAGATTTCTGTCTCAAAATGCAATCATGTGTTAGCTTAAGGAAGGGAAATCCCCTTGGAGAAAACAATGGCATCCTCACAAAACCCTTCACCATGAAATCCAGGCCATAATTTCAAATCTGTTGTCCAAAAAGAAACCACAAATTTGTTAGAAAGGGCTTTTAGAATCCTGCAAAAGTATGCCAAGAATTATTCACCAAACCTCATTTCCCAATAGATAAGTAGAAAGGTTGCTAGCTGAAAAATGTAAAATCCATGTAAGACTCCTACACAATAGATGAAATGGAACATGGCTGGTCAAGGAAAAAAAATATTTTGCACGTTCATTTGGGTCTTGTTATCAATCAAGCTTGCACCCTCTGCTAAAGCTATGAACTTCAGCTGCCTATTGAAATATGGGAACACTTCGAGGTTGTGAGTAACCTGAAGACTGAAGTGGACCTCCAGAGTAAGCTGGTTCTTTTCAAAATCTTCACCTAAACTAACAATTTCTTCAAGGAAAAGAGTGAGTAGGAGAACGTATAAAACTAAAATCTAAACCTAAGGTGATGCACCAGATGATGATCTGAGATTCACAACAAATAACACACAATAAAGCGAGCAATGAAAGACTCTCCTACACAACCCAATATTTATAATCTTTGCATCAACAATTCATAAGAAGGTTAAAAATTACAGTCTCAAGAGGAAAAAACACTCTTTCTCACAACCTAAGGCTGCTATTTCAGACACAAAGCTTATAACCTGCAAAAGTATACTTCTGCATAAGATCCCCACATAAAAACACAGTTTCAAGGACAAAAAATGTCACAAAAGGCCTGTACTAACATTAAGGACACAATACCAGAAGAAAATGGGAAGGTATGAACTGATCATTACTGCAAAAGGGTGTTACAATGCTGTCAAACTCTCTGAAACTAAGTTACAAATTCATTCCTTTCTGTAGAGAGAACTCAAAAAATTACAATCTGCAAGAAGCAAAAGGTAAGAACACCTGAAAAAGTGAAGTCCTGCAGTATATATGCTTTTCAAAAAGAAGATAATGAATACAATAATCCACCTCCTCTTGGGCGAGCAGAACCAAAAAGCCCACTTTGAAGACCTAAAACAGGTCTGAAAGGGAACACACTTGGACCAAAAGTCAAGCCAGCTCATACTACAACCATAAAAGCTCTTAAAAGCACCATAAATGGCCCCAAAATATCTCCTGACAGGCCTGCAAGCCTTCATAAATGCAAAAAATATCTTTGACCTGCCAATAAATGGAAATAAAACAAATATCTAATAAAGTGCTTTATAAATCATCACTTTACTAAACATTTATATTATTTCATTTTTACAATTTTCAACCTTCCTCTAACCCACTTGGCCCTCCTTTTATGAATGCAATAATATCCTTTGACTTATTAATAAATTTAAATAAAGATCTAATAAAGTGATCATTTATTATTATTATCACTTTATTAAATACTTACTCATTCCATTTTTACAATAAGGTCAAGATATTGATTTAATAAAGTGATAATTGCTTCACTTTAATAAACATTTTCACACATTTAAATATTAGAATCCAAGAATTCAATAAGGTAATTCAATAAAGTGACAAAATTAATTCCACTTTGATGAATATTTACCTATTACATTTTTTACATTTATCAATTTGTAATTTTACATATGACATTTATTAAGTAATTTATAGATTTTCACTTAATAGATATTTATCTTATTTAAATAAATATTTACTTAGTGATAATTTAATAAATTATTTAATAGATACCATGCGTAAAAATATAAAGGGATAAATGTAAAAAAAAGGCCCCTCCCCTAGGCATTTACGGGGGATAATTGAGAGGAAATAAAAATGAAAGAAACAAGGCAAAATAAAATGCCCCCATGAATCGATGACAATATAGGGAAAAGAAACCCTAAAAAGCTCATATTCCTTCATTTGATATTTCTCCTTCTCTACTGGAAATTGCTTTTCACGCCATGTTAGGGTTTGGAGCTGCAAAATCGATGATTCTGGGTGCCGCCACAGGGATTTCTTGCTATGTAAAAGGCGTGGAAACTGCACTCTTTGCTAAATGTTGAGAATTTGACTTCCACTGCTGTGATTTGAAGTCGATTTTGTGTGTTGGGCATGACCTTCTGCGAGCTAGGCGCTGCCTTCTTTGGCCGCCATGCTGCTGTCTTCTACGAACAAAAATCTGCAGATTTTTCCGCCATTAATGGTTGTTTCAGGTGCACATTTTAATTTTTTTGGACTGAATAACTAGATCTTCTGAGCGTATTCCTTTCGAAAAAAAACTGTAAAATATTGGCGTTTGTTGTTCTTCTTTGGTTGCTTCACACACACATCAGACTATGCCTTGACTGCGATTTTACCGATTTTATGACAATGTAATGGAACCTTTGATGATTCGATCTTGCTTCACTACTATAGGGTCATAAATATGGTTCATGATTTGAGCCCAGTGGGCGGGTTCCTCTTCTGGAGTAATTGACAATACAAAAGTATATTTTGCACCACCATGAAGGTGTGCATTCATCATAGACGCCAAACTAAACTCTGCTGTAAAATATTGTAACTCCTGCACTGCGGCCATATTACAGTTATCATCCTTTACCGCAGTCGGCCTTAACAAGACATTCTCCCTTGTTAATGAGTGTAACATTTTGTTGCTTGCTGTGACTTTATTTCTGTTCGAAATCCATGATGCTTTGACTATGATTTTACCGTAACATTGCTTTAGTATTCTCCTTTAAGAGTTTCATGATATCCTCATCATCTAGATCTGTGCATTGATATCTTGTAGCTCTCTTGTCGCCGTGACTGATATTTTGATGTTCTCTGGAGATTTTCGATAAATAAGAGCATTCTAAGATCCCCCTCATCACCTTTATGGCTGACATTGTGCACCTTCATTGTTCATTGCTCATTGTCTCACATAGCTGTAGCTGTTGATATTTTTGACATCCACCGTCAAACGTTTTTATAAAGATGCCCCCTTTGGTGCATGGATCTTGCCTTGAAATTAAGGACATTGCTCCTATTGTTGCCAAACCTCTCCATTTTCGAAAGACAAAACTGTTGTAACTCAGTTCCTTCTCATCAAGATTTTTGTAGTGGTATCATGCTCTTCTTGCTTTGTGTATACTTGTCATTACCCTATTCTCCACTAAGCATGAATGATCTCTGCAATGACCTTAAGCTTATATGGTTGTTATACCCCTCATGTGGTGTATCTGAATACTGCTCCCATTTAAATAGATGTATCTTTCACCTTTATCTCAGAGTATATGATCATATGTTACTCTCAGATGCCTCCTTATTGCTTCAGGACTGCACCCTACATGCTACTTGTTTGATATCCTTGAAGTGCTGCAACCTGACCACTGCTTTCTTAAAATGCTTTAGGACTGTTAAAACCATGTTTGAGCTGTCCTCTTTTGTTCATTTGCTATCCTGTAGCACGCTGGGCTCAACCCTTGTGGGAGCCCATTTCACCCCACATGCTGAAAATGAACATGATCAGATCCGTAGTTGCACATGAAACAAACATATTAGATAAGATATGCGTATGTATGATGATTTTCTTGATTTCTCTTGGACACCTAAAATATGCATCTCCTTTCAGTGCACATCAAGACTAACTTATACATGTATAAGTGAATGCTCATGTATAGTGCATGACTTTTCATTGCTTAGAACATAGTTCTAACTCATTGCCTATCGAATCATGCAAGAAACAGGAGCATTGAGGACCTGGGAAGCAAGGATGAGCAGGACAACACCAGCAGATTTATGGATCAGCCAACGAGCGCCAGTCATTCAGGCAATGATTGGTCACCCTCTAGACATGCATTCTTAGCATTTACTTATTCATGTATAATTTAGCTTTCATGTGCATCATGCATATTGAATGAACATGGTCAATCTCATGGCTTATTGTGTGAGACATGCATTCTATCATTTTAATAAAGATTACATTCTTTCCGAAAGACTTGGCTAATCTTTCTATGCTTCGTGTTTCGTACATTTATATCAATGAAATGTTTTTACTTTGCAATCTTTGCTTTTTGCATTCTTTTGAGGTTATTTCATTTGTAATGAAATGCAACATAGAGAGGCCATTAAATACCACTTGCTCAAAAACTTAGTGGCTCTACCTAATTGAGCCTATAGGTGAAAATCTGGTAACAGGTCTTCATAGGACACAAAAAATGTCAAGATCTTGGTTCAAAAGCAATGGAAACCCTTGATCTCATTAAACCGCTTGATGATGATGCCATGAATAAATTAGAACTCTTTATAAAATAATAGTCTCCAACTTTCAGCCTAACAAAAAATCTTCCAAAAGCAGTTTGTGTTTGGGTATGAATTCCACTGGTAAATAAGTGAATACTAATGGAAGTCTTCTCTGCAAAAATATATTATATCAATGTCTATGGATGACCAAAAGTGGTCAATGGGACTCAATAGTACACCAGTTTACAAAGAAAATTCCACAAAAGAATCCTAGAGAGGCCTCACGAAGGGGAAGAGCCAAAAAAAAAATGCAAAACAGCAAGGGACCACCAACATAGGTGGTCAAGAAACCAATACAAATAGCGAAGTAGAGGGATAAGAACCCCAAAGAGCATAAACTAAGGAGTACAAGAGAGAGAAGGTCTCATCAACTATCATAGTCTAGGCTAGAAATAGTCATTGGTATCATTATCAATCACTACGGAGGGGCCAATACGAGATCTAATAGTGCTCATAGCGGAGTGCCTAAGGCTAGGAGGGCCAAACATAACATCCAAGGCCAAAGTAACTCCTCTATTAGTGAAGAAGATTGTAATATGTGTACATCCCCATGAATGGAGGGGTGCCCAAAAAGGGGTAGACTTATGCCATTGAGAAGGAGATGAACCACACCATTGGGAAGAAATAGAACCATGGTGATAACAAGGAACATGTTGAGGTAGAAGTTGTGAGAGGCATCGCCTCCCAAGTCTACCTATGTCAATGTGTGAAGTAGTGGTATCTAAAGGTCTTTTAGAGCTATTGATCTCTTGGATATTCTAGAAGAAGGATGTGATGAACCTCAAGGCTGTAGAATCCCTAGATACCCCTTGCAAGGAATTGCACCAAAGGGTGGTGGCCTCCCATAGACAAGGGCCAAGCACCACTAGTTCAAATATCTAAAAAAAGTAGAGAGATTGTTACCTACTTCCATATAGAGGTAGTAACATCTCCCCAAAATCTCATAGTAAATAGTGTGTCTTAAGATGAAATATTTTTCAGTTTCCACCTCCGTGAGGGAACAAATACAACATATCCAATCTTGGCAAAGAATATAATGATTCATCTCAAACCATAGCTGGTGGGAACAAGGAACACACCTTCAATTAGCCAAGGGAAAGCCTCTCAAGTTGCATGACTAGTGACACTAGAGATATTGAGTACAACATAAGATACCATCTTCTATCTATAAGAAATGTTATGCATAAAAGTTAAGCTTTGAGCTAAGTGGTACAAGACGGGAGGTCCAAGTTACTTGGATGTTGTCTATAGATACCCCTCCTAGCAACTCTAGTGCTGGTCACATGACCAAGAATTTGAAATTTCCATAGCAGTATCTAACTGTTATTTTGTGTACATCTTCATCCATTACCTTGATTTGGTGATAAACAAATCTCAAGTCAAATTTCAAAAAATATATTGCTCCATGGAGTTCATCAATCAACTCATGAATCCCAAGTATTGGGCTTCTTATCAATGCATAGTAATCTATACACATTCTCGTAGTGCCATCCTTCTTTTTCACTAGCTCTACTAATGAGGCAAAGACAAAGACGCTCGAATTAAAACATATGAATCCCATCTCCAATAAATCAATGGCTTTCTCAATTTCCTCTTAGAAAGCTTTTGGGTGATAATATGGAGTAACCATGATAGGATTAGAACCTATCTCAAGCTCTATGATGCGCTCAAATCCTCTATTAGGAGGCATCTATGAGGTAAGTCACTAAACAGTGTACCCTCAACTATGGAAGTATCTCTCACAAAGCACTAAGCCATCCACTACATTGATCACTTACAAAAAGATATCTCCATCCTCCTAGTTAAAATATTTGTAGGAGCACCATTGGCCATACCACAAATTGCAACCTCCTTACTGTCATGATGGAATTTCAGCTCCATGTTTTTTAAATTTTGGGATATTTCTCCAAGGGAATGAAGCCACTAGACTCCTAACCTAGAGTCATTTTCCCTATACCAATTACATAGAAATCATCATACAGTTTGTATGTACCCAATGTAATTTCTAATACTTTTATCCTCCTGGTGCTAGTATAGTACTTCCAACTGCCACTGCGACATCGAATCCCTAAAATTCTTTTGTAGATAGCCCCCTTTGTTTTACCAAACTCTCGTTAATAAAATTGTGGGTGGCCCCATTATCAATCAAAATTGTCACCTTTTATCCTTTCAGTACTCCATGAACTCTAAATGGGTGGTACCTAGTTGCAGCTAAAGTGCTACTAGTAGTCTTCTCCCCCTCGGGTATTTCTATCATAAATTCTTCCTCCTCTAGTACTACCTCTAGTTCTATTGCCTCCTCATCCGTAGAAATTACCTCTATGTAATGAACCTGCCCTTTTAGGAGACACCTAAGCCCTAATTCCCAAAGCTCTTTGCATGAAAAAACAAAGCTTCTTCCTCCAAAGTTCATTTTTGGATTCCATTTCCTTAGTGGTTTTAGGCAATTCTTTGTTCTAGTAACTCTCTTGGAATGGTTTCTTTTGCAGTGCAACGTGGAGGTTCTTGGCTATCCATAAGGGGTTGATATGGAATCCCCATGGGATGTTGATCTCTGTTGTCCTATAGGCTGAAATCTACCTCTATTATTTGAAGTTTCAAGATCCGGGACCTTTGTAATAACCTCTTGTAAGGATGTAGGATTGAAATCTTTTACTAAGCCTCAAAGAGATTTAGTTAAGCCTCGAATAAACAAAACCAGAAACCTTCTTTCTAAAACCTCAAGCACCAAAACTAAAACCCTCTCAAAATCTACCACATGTGAATCAACTGCGTCTGTCTAGGTTGAGTTTATTCACGAAAGAGAATTTCTAGATCACCTCTATCAAATCAATCAATCAACTTGCCCTACACTCAGCATACGAATGACTGTGATTGTGCCCCTAAGTGATCAACCCACGGTACTACCACTTGTGTGCTATTGTAATGTCCCCTACTTGGACCTAACCTAATCTGCCCTAAAATTCTTCAATTAGGGTATGAATAATGCTTGGAAATGGAAATAATTATCTCAGTACCTGATGTAGGGCCTGCAACCAAGTTAGTATCACAAGATAAATAAACATATAAGCCAATATTGTATAAATAGAATTTAGATTTACTATTGTAACATCCAAGATGTACATGCGGAATTCCCTCTAAAATTCTACCCAACCATCTCATCATCATTATGGTACACCAGTTGGGAGACCATACAAGGCACCTTGAGCCATTCCACCCAGCCTAGGAGCACAAGATGACAACCTTCATTCGGCCTCCCAATCCCACTTGGGGTGTCTCTACCGACATGGCTTCCTAGCTACTTGCAATCCTTCGTATGTACCATGAATCCCCTCCAAAATGAGATGACCCAATGTGATGCAGGAGCATCCCCGATTCATAGCAATCTTGCATCAACCAAAAATATTTCCTTTTTATTTTGCTTTCGGTTTGCAGTTTCAGCATTTCTTTCTGTGTGTCCCGGATTTGGCTCACTAGAACCTGTGGAGTTGGATTTTGCTTGAAGACTTGATCATCTTCCTTATTCCCAAACCATGGAGCATTTGGATCATTTTCCGGCAAGTTATCGCTACCGGTTTCCAATACAGTTTTTTGTTACCGGTTGCCTGGACCTATTTGCATTGGTGATCTACCGGATCCTTTTCATAGCTTGCGGAGCCCTGAGCGTTGATTCCGATGTTCCTTGGCGTGTGGCCGACCTTTCCCCTTGATCTACACTTCATCCTTTGGATTTTCCGAAGGAATTTCTTTGGCGGAGGCCGACCTTGTTGGTTTTACACGTTAGGTCTTGTTCTTCGGATTTTGATCCCTTTTGGGTCGACCAAATCCCCTTGGATCGTATAAATCATTGTCATAGAGCATTAGAATGTAATCAAGGGAGTTAGACTGAGCATAGAAGATAGATCTTAAGAAATGAGGTCCCAGTTGTGACCTATTCTGTATTTTGAGCATGTTTTAGCAAGCTTGTGAGCCGGTTTCTGTAACCCGGTTGTTACCGGTTGGTTGTAATCAGTTTTCATGATATAATTCAATCTGTTCTGCATTTCCTCCATCATGTCCTTGTGTTTCCGTTGTGTTTACTCTTGCTGACCGGTCTGGACTGATCTCTTTGAGGTCTCTCCTAGCCGGTGACTGCTTCACAATGGATGAGAATCCCCAGGATTAGGTACACACGTAGGTTGTTGGGTTATTATTTGTGCAACCTGAAATGATACTCTTTATCTGCTCAATGCTCAGTACTATGTAATCTCTTTCTCTTTTCTTTCCTCAAATGAAACTGTCTTCCCTTTATATCTTCCATTGTAAGGGAGAAGTCACACCCCTTCATCATGCCTTCCCTTGGCAAGGGTCACAACCTTCCACAATTACCACCCTATCAAAGGGTCACAACCTTTCATCATTTTTGTCCTTATAAGTCACTTCCTTATTTTCTACCCATTCCTTTCTTCTTCCATTAACCTTCCTTAATCCCTATCCTTCCTTCATCCTCTCTTCATTCCATATCCTTTATACTATCCTATTTTATTGAGGAGACACATCTCTTGGAAAAGAGACATCCATTTAAAGGTTCATGCCTCCTCATTGTTGTCTTATCAGATCTGCACTTCTTATTTAAATCAGATGTGCACTTTTGATTCCCTTAAGTATTCCCCCCTCAAATGAGAATCTCTTCTCCCTTTTATATCTCATGTTCGAGGGAGACATAACCTTTCATTTCATGTCTTTTCACCATTCATTAACTAAATTAAATTTTAATTATAGTTAATTATATTCTTTTATATTTTAATTTTATTTTTATTTTTTATTTATTATTAAATTCTATTTCAAAGTGGTGACATTACAGTCTGTCCAACCCAATATTGTTTGTCCTCAAGCAAAGATCATGGAGTGTTCAAAATGGCTTCCAATATGAAATGGCTTTGGAAACACACGTGGAATAAACATGTTGGAAACACACGTGGAATAAACCAAACATGCAGCATACACATGGATATATGCAAACACGGAACATACACGCAAATACACGTATTGTAAGGTTCCTTCTCATTGACTAGAATGATTCACTAATTCATATTTACCCTGCAAAATGGTAGGATCATGCTCTAAAACCATTTGAATGTCCCCTACTTAGACCTAACCTAATCTGCCCTAAAATTATTCAATTAGGATTTGAATAATGCTTGGAAATGGAAATTGCTATCTCAGTATCCTGATGTAGGGATTGCAACCAAGTTAGTATCACAAAATAAATAAACATGTAAACCAATATTGTATAAATAGAATTCAGATTTACTATTGTTCATCCAAGATGTAGATACGTAATTCCCTCTGAAATTCTATCCAACCATCTTGTCATCATTATGGAGCACCAATTGGGCGACCATACAAGGCACCTTGAGTCGTTCCACCCAGCCCAGGATCACAGGATGACAACCTTGATCCAACCTCCCAACCCCACTTGGGGTGTTGTTGTGACGTATTCACACATCGCCCCATTGCAAATGGGGACCCCTTCTTTTTCTTTACAGGGTTTGTTTTCTAGGTCTTTTAGGGTTTTGTCTGTTAGCCTTTGCAGGATGAGTGTTGTCGAGGGGATCGTTGGATTACAGGCTTTGCTTGAGCTAGGGTGAGTCCACAGGGCCCCAGAATTAGGGTTTCTTTGAGAGTCTTCCTTAGGGCCTGGTTTTGCTCTCGTTGCAAATTGTGTCTTGCTTTGTGAGTGGATATCATTCTTGAAGGTCCGAGCTAGGTCGAGTTGGTGAGTGATGAAGTCTGAAATGTCATCCTGATCTTCAAATGCCCTGAAATTTGGCTAAGTCTGGAATGTCCTGATCCTGAAATTTGGCTAAGTCTGGAAAACTGAAGAATCCTCCAAAAACTAGATTTTGCAATATAACTCCTGGAGGTCCGAAACCACTCTCAAACATCCTGAAAGTATATATTCCATAAAATGATCCTGACGGAGAGTTCAAAATGTCAAATTCCACTCCTGACCCTTCCAAAGGGTCCAAAGCGAATTTCGCTCTTGACCCTTCCAAAGGGTCCAGAGCGAAATTCTCCATAAGACATTCTACTTTGACCAAAACCTAGAACTAATGCATTCCTAGGCTTGAATGAAGGCAAAAACACTTGTTTGAATGAAGAAATGTGAAAATGAAGTCAGGATCTTGGCCAAGATTAGGAATTTCGCTCCTGACCCTTCCAAAGGGTCCAGAGCGAAAATCTTTGTGCACCTCAATTTATCACTTGTCAAGATCAATTTCATAGTTCCTTAGGCATGTTTGGGGGTGTCTTGACATGTTCTAACTTTAGGAGGTGAGTAAAGGTGGATGAGGTGAAGATTTTAGCCAAGAATGTGAATTTCGCTCCTGACCCTTCCAAAGGGTCCAGCGCGAAATTCTTGAAACACTCATTTTTTTCCTTTAGCAAGAGTCAAGACCAAGGTGGAGATGCATGAAGAAAGATCTATGTTTGCCCCCCAAGGAAGATTAGACTTTGAAAAATCAAGAATCAAGGTCAAAACATGATTTTCGCTCTTGACCCTTCCAAAGGGTCCAAAGCGAAAATCCTTATAACTCTTGTTTTCTTCCTTATTTTGGCTAGGCGTTGGCTTGATGGGAGATGAATGGGTATGTTTTTTCCTTGAGAGGGAGTTTGATTGATTTTGAAGAACAAGATTTTGGCCTAAAGGAGAATTTCGCTCCTGACCCTTCCAAAGGGTCCAGAGCGAAATTCATCATAAACTTCATTTGCTACCTTGTTTGACCTTGAAACCTTCTTCCTCGGGTGGAAAATGATCTAAGTTTGCTTCTTGAAGTGGTTTGGAGTTTGAAAAGTGAGTAATCTAGCCTAGAAGGAGATTTTCGCTCCTAACCCTTCCAAAGGGTCCAGAGCAAAAATCTACCTAAGACTCATTTCTTCCATAGTTTGACCAAATTTTGATTTGCAAGGCACCTTGAAAGGAAGGATGGACATCTTTTGCCATTGGAAATGTTTGAAAGCATTGAGAAGTGAAGGATTTTGAGCCAAATAGTGAATTTCGCTCCTGACCCTTCCAAAGGGTCTAGAGCGAAATTCCTAGAAAAACCTATTTTTCCATTGGAGGAGGTCAAGTCCTTAGTTTTTATGGCGTAGATGGAAGTGGGATAACATGTTTTTGCCTCTTGAGGTGGTTTGGAATTGGAGAAATGGAGAATCAAGCCCAAATCATGACTTTCGCTCCTGACCCTTCCAAAGGGTCCAGAGCGAAAATCCTCTGAAACCTCATTTCCTTCCCTATTTGACCAAATTGTGATGTCCAAAGCATGTTGAAAGGGGAAATGGACATGATCTTGCCTTTGAGAGTGTTTGGAAGTTGTGAAAATGAAGGATTTTAGCCAGGAAAGGAAATTTCGCTCCTGACCCTTCCAAAGGGTCCAGAGCGAAATTCCTTGCAAGCCTATATTTTTAACCTTGCTTGAGCTTAAAACCTTGTTCCTAGGGCGAAGAGAGATGAGATTTTACCTTGCAAAGAAGATTGGGATTGAAAGAATGATGATTTTGGTCTAGAAAGGGAAATTGGCTCCTGACCCTTCCAGAGGGTCCAGGGCGAAATTGTGCAAAACCTATCTTTTCCCTTAGTTTCATGCCAAATCCAGTGTGGATCATGATTAAAGAAGGCCTTAGGAATAACTCCAAATTGCCAATGATTATCAAGATTGAAGGAGTTGAGCCAAATGATGAAAATCGCTCCTGACCCTTCCAAAGGGTCTAGGGCGAAAATTCTTCAATCACCTATTTTCCCTTGCAAAATCAAGTCAAACTTGGGTTGGATGAGAGGAGAGAAGTGTTTTCTTGCCTTGTGAGGTGGATTCAAGTTGAAATAATGGAGGAATAAGCTCAAAACAAGATTTTCGCTCCTGACCCTTCCAAAGGGTCCAGAGCGAAATTCTTGGAAACTCATTTTTTCTTCTTGGAGATGGTCAAATTCTTGAGTTTTATGGCATGGTTAAATGGACTTTGAAGTGTTCTTGCCTTTGAATATTGGATTGAGGTAATGGAGTAGCCAAAACAAGCTCAAACTAGGAAATTCACTCCTAACCCTTCCAAAGGGTCCAGAGCGAAATTCCTAAGATCCCTTATTTTCCTAGGAAAATCAAGTCAAACTTGGGTTTTTATAGCTTGCATGAGTGTGAGAATTGATGTTCTTGCCCTTTTGAAGTTGGTTGAGGTTGAAAGATGGACGAATAAGCCTAAAACAAGAATTTCACTCCTGACCCTTCCAAAGGGTCCAGAGCGAAATTCTAAAATCCATCTATTCCTCTCATATTTATGCCAAGCCAAGCCTAGACAAAGATGGTAGAGATCCTTGAGATTTCCCTTGAATGGATTTTTGTCTCCAAAAATGATGATTTTAGGCTAGGGGAAGAAATTCGCTCTTGACCCTTCCAAAGGGTCCAGAGCGAAAATCTTAAAATCACCTATTTTCCTTGCAAGTCTAGTCAAACGTTAGGTTTTCATGGCTTGGATGGGTGCGAGGAGACATGTTCTTGCCTTTTGAAGTTGATTGATGTTGAAAAATGATGGAAATTAGCCCAAACCAAGGATTTCGCTCCTGACCCTTCCAAAGGGTCCAGAGCGAAAATCCTAAGATCACCTACTTTCTTTGCAAGACAAGTTAAAATTTTGATTTCTATAGCCTGGACAGGAGTGAGGCAATGTGTCCTTAGTCTTGGAGGTGAATTGAAGTTGAAAGGATGGAGGAACATGCTCAAAACTTGAAAATCGCTCCTGACCCTTCCAAAGGGTCCAGAGCGAAAAACACTAAAACCATCCTTTTCTCCAAATTTTGTGCTAAGTCAGGCCTGGACTAGGGTGAGAAAAGCTATTTGGAATGCCTTGGAAAGATGTTTGACCTTCAAAAATGTGAATTTTGAGCTAAAATTGGAATTTCACTCCTGACCCTTCCAAAGGGTCCAGGGCAAAATTCTTATAGGGTCTGTTCCTGGAGAAAATCTTGGGCAAGTTTCATGTTAATATCTTTTTGTTGATGATTTAAGTTGAAAATGCTATGTTGAATTGAATTTATCATGTGTCCTTAATCATCTTTTGGTTTGTTTTGGCAGATGAAAGAAGACCAGGCCAGGACAAGGACGACCTTCTCCAGCCCAGCATCAACAAGGATGACCTTCTCCAGCCCAGCCTCATCAAGGACGACCTCTTCCAGTCCAACATTTGAAGGAAAGACAAGGTGGCATCCCAGTCATCACTCCTCCAGTCGGGTTGGCCCACTTCAGCATGTCCAGATTCAATGTACCTAACTCATCAAAGATGGCACTAACTTCGATGTACCTACCCTGGCTATCCATTGGTCGAATATTCCAGAGAAGACATGTGTCCAAATAATGCAATTATTTCATTGGTCAGAATTAAGTTTGTTGTAACAAACCCTAATTAGGGTTTCATTGTAAAATCTTGGACATTGATCTAAGCCATTGAATTGTATTGTGGGCACTATATAAGTCTTGGCTCCTCATTTGTAAAGGCTAAGGATAGTTAGTCAGTAGTTAGAAGGTGAATAGTTAGCTAATAGTGGATAGTCAGCAAATAGTATAGCAATTAGAGTAGAATAGAAATAGAAGGCAAAGATTGTTGCCAAGATGTTGTTGTAAAAGGCTTGTAAAACTTCATTGAAGAAATGGTGAAATCTATGGGTCGATTCAACAATTTGCATAGTCTCCATACTTCTCAGATTTGATTTCATGTTATTAGATGAGTGGAAGAAATGTGTTTGATTGATGGTGAAATTTGTATATCCATACTACTAGCAGTTTGTTGATTGCAAACTTGCCTTGTGTAGTCAACTAGAATCATTCGGCTTAAGCCTAACTTCAATTGTCACTTCTTCATTGATATGCATCAACTTGATGGTGTCTATGCCTGTAGCGATGATCTGAACACCATAAAGCTTTCCTCCGAAGATCGCACTAACCTTGCGGAGATGGTCCTGGGATGTCAAAACAAGACTTAGCTAGAATTTCACCAAAGGTTATTCATTGCTCCTACATTCTTAGTGTCAGAATTATATCCTTTCCTCGCCCTCATCCTTTTTCTTTTTTTTCAAAATCTAAGGTAGTGAAATCCTGTGTTCCAGCAATATTCAAAACAAATCAAACGTTTAGTCATCAAGTGTAAGTCCCCTTGTGATTCCAGCAAAATCACATCATACCGCGAAGAGCTTATCCACGAGTAGACATCCTACAAAGCAGAACCTTGGAGTTGCCTCGACTGATCCTTCGACAGTCGGGAACTTTGTTCAAGAGAGGATAAGATGCCTCTGGGTATTTTATTCAATGTTTGGTCGTGTACAAAATACACATCAATAGGTGTCTCTACTAGCATGGCTTCCTATCTACTAGCAATCCTTTGTATGTACCATGTCTCCCCTCCAAAATGAGATGACCCAATGGATTGGACTCCCTGGAATTGGGTACACATGTAGGTTGTTGGCTTATTATGTGTGCAACTTAAAATGATACTCTTTGTCTGCTCGATGCTCAATACTCTGAAATATTTTGCTCTTTACTTTCCTCAAATGAAACCTTCTTCCCTTTATATCTTCAATTTTAAGGGAGAAGTCGCACCCCTTCATCATGCCTTCCCTTGGCAAGGGTCACAACCTTTCATCATTTCTGTCCTTAAAAGTCTCTTCCTTATTTTCTACCCATTCCTTTCTTCTTCCATTAACCTCCCTTAATTCCTATCCTTCCTTCCCCCTCTCTTCATTCCATATCCTTTATACTATCCTATTTTATTGAGAAGACACATCTCTTGGAAAAGAGACATCCATTTAAAGGATCATACCTCCTCATTGTTGTCTTATCGGATTTGCACTTCTTATTTAAATCAGATCTGGATTTATTTAAATTAGATCTGCACTTTTGATTCCCTTAAGTATTCCCCTCTCGAATGAGGTTCTCTTGTCCCTTTTATATCTCATGTTTGAGGGAGTCACAACTTTTCATTTCATGTTTTTTGACCATTCATTAACTTAATTAAATTTAATTATATTTAATTATATTCTTTTATATTTTAATTTAGTTTTTATTTTTTATTTATTATTAAATTCTATTTCAAGGTGGGGACATTACAGCTACACCCCCAAGATGAAGGGTAGCGAATTTGATGGCCTCACCCTCCATTATGGATCTCAATGATAAAAATGGGACCAATTTTTGTATCCATGAACATGCAATATACTTATTGGATCTATTAAATGTAGGAAGTGTCAATTTTTCTAATGCTTGTTGAAGATCTCGTGGATTTGTTTGTTGCCTTGTCTCAACTCTCTAACGGCCCTGTTTCTCTTCAATCCTATACCTAGTTAGGAATCCCATAGTCGTTCCCCTCACCATCCTACCTTTATCTTTCGCCCTATGATCTAAAACCTTGTTATCCTCAATTTTGGCTTGCTCAAAATTATGGGATAACCCCTACAAATTTTTGTCCAATTTGTAGCCCATGGTTCTAAGCACGTTGATCAAGGTAAAATTTTGTTGTCTCTGTTTGGGACTTAGCCCTCAAGAAATCATCTCGATTTGAAGTCTCAAGTTGTCAATTTGAAAGATTGAACAAAATGCCTTTTAGGAGTTAGTTTTATCTTTATTGATTTTGGTGTCAAATCGAGTCCTAAACCCGATTCTACACTTGTATAGGGATTTGTGGTGTCAAATCAGGTCTTAGCTCTGATTCTGCACTTGTGTAGTTAGTTTTGGCGTAAATCGGGCCCGTAGACCCGAACTGTAATGTCCCCTTCTCACTAGTACTCAGACATTGATGGAGTTTGGCCTATTACTTGACCCTCGTAGGCCAAGGAGTTGATGAGAGGGTTGCTTGGGCAGTACTTGCGGCTTCACATTTGATTCTTATATGATTCTGGGTGAAATAATGTACTTTCACGTATGATGTTATTTGCACTTTATATTATAATAATATTTTAATATTATTTAAAAGTGCAATTAAATATTATTTTATTAAAAATGAATCTTCTAGAAGGTGGCTGACCTCTTGGAGAAAAAGAAAAAATAGAGGGGGTAGGCTAATTGTTGGATCATCCAATGTTTTGACATCTTCTTTGCTTGGTAGCTTGTGGAGCCAAGGGTTTCTGCAGTTCATTTTCAGTCATAGAGAACGATAACTCTCTTTGATTGGCATAACTGAGGTGGTGAAAGATCCTCCGAAGGGTTGGAGATTGGGAAGGATAATTCAGTCCTTTCATTGGTGCTCAGAGTTTGTGGCCAAGGGCCGATTTTGATAAGACAATTGGAGGTTTTTGCAGACATTGTGGGCTTGGAGTCTTCATCGATTTTGCTATTTAAGAAACGATTTGCATCCTACATTTTCTGATTTCTGAATCTCAGTCATTACCAGTCATCATAGCAGCCTCAGGAAGACCACAACTTTATTCAAGGAGGCCCATAGGTGCATCGATTTCACTTCCTAGTTGGAGCACTCCATTTGTGAGGGCATTGTGATGATATTTGGTACTTAAGGAGTGACCTGGAAGCTGCGTATAATTTAATATTATAATTCTACATCAGAACAGGGGTGGCTGGGAGAAGGCATCGATTTGAGCTAGGAAGGAACTCCTTTCGTTGGATATTGATTGCTTCTTCATCATCGACATAAGGCTCTTCTATAATGAGGTTCCTCTTGTAATTCGTGGTTATGAGCATTGCCAGTTTAGTTACTTAATGTCGCTGCTTTAGTGAGCTTTCTTAATCAGTTGAATATATCATTGTAAGCCAAGGGGTCTGGTGAATTTCATAGCATCATTATACTGGGATTGCATTCAATAAAGGGGTTGTTATTTGGAGCCACATAATGTGTATTTATGCTCAGCATGTTAGTTTGCTTGCCAACTGTTTGACATAATGCCACTTGGCTGTAGGTGTTTATTTGCATAAGTCATCTATTGTTTGTGCTCTACTTATAGTTTAATCAAATTAGCTTTTCAATTCAAGGCATTACATCTTTATGTTCAAAACTTACACCAAAGCAAACAACCTGAAACAACATAACAGCAAACTATCAATTGCACACCAAGTGTTTGATAATATTCCTTGAGGGTCAAAGCAGCAATTTTACATCAGGATCTTCAAGGGATATTACACAAACTGCACCTAACTTGGTGTAGTTCGGATCTATGAAACCAAACAACAACACCACCAAGTCTTACCATGGTTAAGTCCGGTTCAGAGGCCCGACCTACACCACCCCTTTTGTTGCAGCTTTTGTGGTGTAAGTCAGGCCTATGAACCCAACTTACACGAGTTGTTCCTCTTCAGGTGTATGTCGGGCATATAGACCCGACTTACACTTATTTTTTTGATTTACCCTCCAAGGTGTAAATCGGGGTCTGTAGACACGATTTGCACCATACTTTTCATAAGCACTACTCTAGGTGTAAATCAGGCCTACAGGCCTGATTGACACCTACACTTGGAAATTTTTCTAAGTGTAAACATGTCATACAATTGATTACTTAGAAATTTTCTAAGTATGAAGATGAAAGATTTATCCATGGAGGACTTTTGAAGACAAGATCTTTTCACCATTCTTGAAGATGTTTGGGGCTAATCTGAAGGTTTTTCTCAAACATGTTGCAGTCACAGCTACCAAATGACTTCACCCTCTTCAAATCAGAAAAAGATGAAGTTCAAAAAGCAAGACTTCTATCCGGTCTTCCCACCATCCTCAGTGGCATCAAACATTGCGAACACTAAATGATTTTGAAAGACAGACTGCCTGGCAACAATATGATTTTCTAAAGAAGGATGATCATAATAAAGATGTGTCTCCAAACACTTAGTCATTTTTATGCATCTCTAGTGTAGTGGCATTTTGTAATTTCAATTGACACCTCAGGTTTCATTTCACATATGCACTAGTACACATATAGGATTGCACATGTCCTAAGTCAAATAGGTTTCTACTTTTGACTTGGTCACAATTGGTTGTAACTTCACCCTATTTTTGTGCATGATCCCTCTTCCATATATATGAGGGATCTTTTTGTAATATTAATCTTTTGGCTAATACGTCAAAACTCTGCAGAATTGAAAAGCTATCTAAGACTTTGAGCTTGTAGTGTATTCAAGAAATTTAATTAAAGAAGAAAAGAAGTTGCATCCAATCTTTGTCTTGGGACTGCTTTATTGTGTGAGGGAATATTTTTATGTCATTCTTTTCTACTTCTTTGAGATTAAATCTTGCTTTGTGAAAAGTATTTGAGCTGAAAGAGATAAAGTAAAATATTGTAGACTTTGTGTTATGATATCCTACTGAGAAATTTGTATTAAGTGGATAATAAGGCGAAGACTTTGTGCTTTGTTGAGTTATCTTGTTAAGGTGGAAAGTTTTGTGATATATTTGGAAGACTTTGTGCTTACAATATATTGTGAATCTTGTTTCAGTGTCAGTAATAATCATTATTTAGGTTACAGTGGTTGATAGGATTTGAGTATTTGAAGGAGACTTTGAGTTCCTTATATACAAAAAACCTGTCCCTAAAGTCATTTTCAGAAAAGGAAGCAACGGAAAGCTTTGTACTTTCATGGACACTTTGCTTCCAATTAGAATAAGTTTTTAAGTTACTGCAAGGTAGAATTGTTTTGTTGAGAAAAGAGAAAAATCCATTCTAGATTGGGAATTGGATAAATACTTGTTTTGAAAAAAGAGAACTAAGTTATTGTATCATCCTGAAATTAGTGTAAGGTTAGCAGGTAGACTAAGAGTAGATATAGATTGCAATAGAAAGGGGGGGCCTTCCCTTATAAATAGGTGAGATCATATCTTGCCTTTTGAGAGATATTATCTCACACACTGTGGTGAAAATCCACATTTTGTAAGCCTCCTCGAGTTTTCAAAATTTTCACCCAACAGTTTCCTTAATCTTATGGCCAATCATGATAGGGAAGTCAGGACGACTACAGTAGGGTGTCTCGAGAATCCCTCCCTCCTAAGCCCAAGGGCAACACTCCTTATGCCCCCTTCGCCTCATGGGACCATTTGGTCCCGACTATGAGGTGGCGTAACTAGGAGAGGACCTCATCACCATTTCCCCTCCTTTTATCCCCTTATCCCTTAACCATGGTTGATAATCATTAAATCAACATATGAGAATTTATGCATCAAAGTCTTAATTTAGTATATAGAGATTATGCACTATTACCCACTAATATATACACTAGAGATCATATGATTATATAAATCTAACTAACTCATACATCATTTAGAGCGTAAGTCAAATAAACATTATCATCACATTATTAACTAATACTTTTCCCATACCAAATCGGAGTGAGAATATTAATACTATATGCTACTTGTTCGATGTCTAAAAAACTGTTCTTGTCTTCCTTCGATGATGCCCTCTTGGCTGCTTTAATAGCCACATATATCATTCCTAGATGGTGGAAGGTCATAATCTTCCGGTTCCCCACAGTTGTGGCTATTGTGAGAGTCGTCTCCTACTAAATTACTGTCGCCCCTTCATATCTAACCCTTTCTTAGAGTCGCCTTGTTCTATTAGAACCATTCCTCCTTAATTCTTTATTTAATTAATAACTTACGAGATCGCTACCATAAGGGAAGAAGAACGATTTGTATAGGCAAAATGGCATTCGATAAACACATACAATAATCTTTATTCCACGAACTAGTGTTGTCATTATGATTAACGCTAGGGGAGGAAGAAATTGTGAAGTCTTACTAATCGTAAGACGATTTCCAGATTTTATTTGATGATGTTTGTAGTGTCATGGTTGGGGGATGACAATAAGGATAAGGGAGGACCTCAATAAGGTCAGCAGGTGAGTCTTCCCCTTCTAAGAAGCCCACCTCACGTTGGATGGACAAAGAGTTCCTACCAATTGGGGCCAAGAGGTCAAGTATGGATACTCCATGCTCTTGGGCTTAGTCGTGGTGTAGTCAAGGCGTCTTATTAAGGAGTAATGATTAGGGGAGCAGGTGTCTTCCCTTCTAAGTAGCCCACCTCATGTTGGATGGACAAGAGTTCCTGCCACTTGGGGCCAAGAGGTCGAGTATGGATACTCTACCCTCTTGGGCTTAGATGTGGTGAAGTTAGGGCACCCTAACATGCTTCCTCCCCAACCCCTATTATGGTGGATTATGAGAATGAAACTAGTGATTCTTGTCTTCTTAAATGATTCATTTAAATAGATTGAAATAATTCATAATATATATGCATTTATATGTTACACTAACCCTTATTGAAATATTAGAAGAACTATAAGTTATCTAACATGATTGCAAGACCTATTCCACGGTTTTATCTTGCTAAAGACATATTTAGTAGTAAAGTTAAAATTTTAACTCGATTACATCTCTAGTTTAGTTGAACTTGTGCATGTGGTCAAAATCCAGAGCAATCCCAAAAAAGGGACATTACATTCCATCGTCTGATACTTTTTTGTAAACTAACCCAAAGAGTGTATCCACTACACTCCTAAGACCATATCAGTTTGTCCTATGCCACCACATAGAAGTCATATTGCAGTTTGTGTCTGCCAAGAGTAACTTCCAATTGCTGAATTTTTTTAATAAATGGGATGGTAAAACTATACTATAACATTGAATCCACTAAAATCTCCTATTTGTAACCCTTTTCTAGTAACTAATCCTTCATCAATGAAATCAGGTGTAACTCCACTATCAATTAGGACTATAACTTTATGCCCTTGCATGACCCATAATACTCAAAAAGATGATATTTTGGTGCACTTATGATGTAGGAGCATCCCTGGTTCTTGGCAATCTTGCATCACCCAAAAACATTTACATTCCAATTTGTTTTCTATTTTGTTTTTTGTTCAGTCTAGCTTGCAGTTTTAGCATTTCATTCTACGTTTTACTGCATTTGTTCACCGGATCTTGTGGAATTGGATTTTGTTTGCGGACATGTTCATCCACCTTATCCTAAGTTCTCGAGAAGTTTGAATTTTTTTTCCGGAAAATTATCGCTTTCGGAATATGTGCTAGTTTTGCTTATCAGAGCACCGGAGCCGCTTGGACCTATTTTGCTAATGAAGAATCTTGTGGATCATTTTCATAGCTTGTGGAGCCTAATTTCGTTGCTTCCAATGTTCCTTGGCTTGTGGCCGACCTTTTTCTTAGGTCCGCACATCATTCTATGTCGTTTTTGGAGGAATTCTTTTGGCGGAGGCCGACCTTGTTTTTCTACACATTACATCTTATTCATCGGCAATTGTTCCATCTTGAGCCAACGCGGATCATTCTAGAGCTATGAATTTAATATAGATCAATGTATGTAAGCATACGGAAGTAGTAGATAGAATATAGAGAATTCGTCAGAAGATTAGGAGATCCGGAGTTAGCTTTGGCTCGCATCCTTGCTTGAGCCTGGATGTTGTATGTTTTGTAATCAGGCCTGTGTGCCGAACCTGTAAGCCTGCATATTGCCGACCAATTTGTATTTGAATTCCTTGATATAATGAAAGTCTGATTCTGCATTGCCTCCATCGCATTGTGTTGTTTCTGTTGTGTGACTCTTGTTGCACGGTCCGGACTGTTCTCTTTGAGGATTCTCCTATCCATGACTGCTCCAAGTGGTATCAGAGCAAGTTTCGTTCCGGAGATTGCAAAGTGAGGATCCGACGTACAACTGCAGAGGACTTGCGTAAAGATGGCCCGGAGAAATGCTAGAGATGGTGGAGCATGTGGAAATGCAAATCTTGTTGTGATGGAAATGTTGAGAGGAATTGCAGCCCGATTGGACATTGTTGAAATGGCCTAGAGAAGAGGTCGACATGTCGAAGATATGAGCGATGATGAAGGAGAAGTGGAGGTGGGAGAAGTAGGAGCGAATCAACCGGCTATTGATCCGGAAGAAGAGAGATTCTTAAGGGTTTTGACCCGGGTGAATACCAAACCACATTTTAACCCACCGGATTATGATGGCAAGTTAGATTCGGATGAATTGCTCGATTGGATTACGAAGATGGAAAAGTATTTGATTTTGAGAACACTACCGAAGACAAGAAGGTGAAATATGCCTGTACCAAGTTGAAAGGACATGCGTCTCTTTGGTGGGAACATTTGCAGGTAGATAGACAGAGAAGAGGTAAAGAGAAGATCAAATCTTGGGAGTGGATGGTTAACAAGTTGAAATCGAAGTTCATGTCTGCTAATTATCAAGTAAATCTGTTCCGGAAGTTGCAAAACCTGAAGCAGAAGGAATCTAGTGTGAAGGATTATGTTGAAGCATTCTACAAGTTGAATATCAAATCCGGACACGCCGATGATGAGATTGAACAAGTCACCAGATATTTGAATGGGTTACGGATGTCAATACAAGATAAACTCAGTTTAATCAAATTGCAGAATGTTAAGGAAGCTTATCAATATGCCCTAAAGGCGGAGGATAAATTGAATAAAATACATGAGCAAAAGCAAAGAGGTAGAGGAGGAAGATTTCAGGGAAGAAGATTTCAAGGAAGAAAATTTTAGGAAGGAAGAACCTATACCGAAGGAAAAGAACCCTGTGTGGATCAAAACAAAGACAAGGAAGCTAGCAGAGATGGTAGTTCATACTAGAGGGATGACAAATTTTTACCGAAGAAGAGAACCTGATGGTTACCGAAATGAGGGATATGGAAAGGAAGATAGAAGACAGGATAAGACGATGTTCAGAGGAACCTACTTTAAGTGCGGAGGAGAATCATGCTTTTGAATGTAAGAAGACAGAGGACCATGGAAGACAAGCATTGGTGGAAGAAGAACCTACCAGATCAGCTAATAGACCTGAAGATGGAGAATTATTGATGATGAGGAGAGCATTATGCCACACCAGAGACAAGCAGGAACCTTTGCAGAGGAAGAATTTATTCAAGACAAGATGTAAAGTAGCCGGTAAGTGTTGTAAGATTATAATTGATAGTGGTAGTTCAGATAAACCTTGTTTCAGAGGAGATGGTGAGTAAACTAAAATTGGAAAGATTGAAGCACCCTAAGCCTTATGAGATAGTGTGGAATTAGGATGATCATAAGGTACTAGTAAGTGAACAATGTTTGGTAAAATTGAGAATTGGATCTTATCATGATGAAGTTTTGTGTGATATTATGCCTATGGATGTATGTCATATCCTGTTGGGTAGACCTTGGCAGTATGATAGACAAGCAATACATGATGGAAGAAAGAACATATACACTATTGTTGCAAATGGGATGAAACAGACCTTGTTACCTTTGGAAGAGCCTCTTAAAAGTGAAGTTTGTACTAATGCTAGAATTTGTTTGGTGGATGGAAGGAAATTCTTGGATGGGATAAGACATGAGAATATGTGTTTTTCTTTAGTTCCTAAGAAGACTGAAAATTTGGAGCATGAAGAAGAACAACCGGAGGAGATAAAAGAGTTGTTGACAGAATATGAAGACATCATTTCTGATAATGTACCTGATGGACTACCGCTTGTGAGAAGTATCAATCACTGCATGAACCTAATTCCTGGAGCTAGTTTGTTTAATAAGGCAGCACACCGGATGACACCACCAGAAAATGAGATATTGAATAGACAAGTGCAGGAGTTATTAAGGAAAGCTTTGATCAAAGAAAGTTTGAGCCCTTGTGCAATTCCAGCAGTATTAGCACCTAAGAAGGATGGAGAATGGAGGATGTGTACTGACTCTAGAGCGATAAACAAGATTACAGTGAAGTACTGATTTCCCTTGCCTAGGATGGATGACCTAATGGATTGTTTAAGTGGTGCCAAATATTATACAAAGAGAGATTTGAAAAGTGGATACCATCAGATCAGAATCTGAGAAGGGGATGAGTGGAAGACAGCATTCAAGACAAATGAAGGACTATATGAATGGTTGGTGATGCCTTTTGGATTGAATAATGCACCGAGTACTTTCATGAGGTTGATGAATGAGGTATTGAAGAAATTCTTGGGTAAATTTGTTATTGTGTACTTAGATGACATCTTGATTTTCAGTAAGACAAAGGAAGAACATATGTTGCATTTGAAACAACGTTTGCAGAGGTTGAGAGAAGAGAAGTTGTTGATAGACATTAAAAAGTGCATTTTCATGAAGGAAGAGCTAGTCTATTTGGGATTTGTGATATCTGCGAATGGATTGAAGATGGATCCCGAAAAGGTAAGAGCAATTGTTGAATGGCCTACACCGAAAAGCATTGGGGAGGTAAGATCATTTCATGGGTTGGCTAGTTTCTACTGGAGGTTCATTAGAAATTTCAGTTCAATTTGTATCCCTATGACAGAAACAATGAGAGGAGATAGAAAGGATTTCAAGAGGACACCTGGAGCAAATAAGAGTTGAGTTATTGAAGCAGAAGGTGACAGAGCACCCTATGTTGGCTTTACTGGATTTCAGCAAAGTATTTCAAGTGGATTGTGATGCTAGTAGAAATGCAATTGGAGCAGTGTTGAGTGAGGAAGGAAGACCAGTAGCTTATTTCAGTGAAAAATTGAATGATGTCAGAAGAAGATATTTTGTGTATGATCAAGAGTTTTATGCAATAATCCAAGCATTGAAGAAGTGGGGACATTATTTACTACCTAAAGAGTTTGTGTTGTATACCAATCACCAAGCTTTGCAATACTTGAACAGTCAAGGTAAGTTGAATCAAAGACACATGAGATGGGTGGAGTCCTTGCAAAGTTATACCTTTGTTTTGAAGCATCGAAGTGGGAAGTCAATTAAAGTTGTTGATGCCTTGAGTAGAAGGAAGAACTTGTTGACAGAGATGAGAGTGGAGGTATTGGGTTTTGAGGAATTGAAGAACCTGTATGAGAATGACCCTGATTTTGCAGAACCTTGGAAAGTTTGTAAGGAATTTGTTGTGGTGGATAGGAGTAAGAGGCTCGATTATTTCATTCAAGATGAGATGTTGTTCAGAGGAATCCAGTTGTGTAAACCTAGGAGCTCTATGAGGGAGAATCTAATAAAAGAGAAGCATAGTGGAGGACTAGCAAGACACTTTGGTGTTGATAAGACAGTAGCCTTGGTTAGTGAGAATTACTTTTGGCCTCAGATTCACAAGGATGTTAGGAAATTTCTTCAGAGTTGTAAAATTTGTCAACTTGCAAAAGTAACAACCAGAATGTTGGATTGTATAAGCCTTTGACAATTCCGGAGAGACCTTGGGAGGACATAAGCATGAACTTTATACTAGGATTGCCTAAAACACGGAGAGGAAATGATTCTATATTTGTAGTGGTGGATAGATTCTCAAAGATGGTGCATTTCATACCTTAAGAAGACAACAGATGTCATGCATATAGCTAACCTATTTTTCAAAGAGGTGGTGAGACTACATGGATTACCTAAGAGCATAGTTTCTGACAGAGACACTAAATTTGTTGGATATTTTTGGAGAACACTTTGGAAGAAGATGAAGACAGATTTGAAATTCAGTTCTACTTTTCACCCACAAACTGATGGATAGACAGAAGTAGTAAATAGGAGTTTGGGAAATTTGTTGAGATGCTTAGTTGGAGAGAAAACCGGAAGTTGGGACCTAGTTCTTGCACAAGCAGAGTTTGCCTACAATAATTCCGTGAACAGGAGTACCAGAAGAACACCCTTTGAGATTATTACTGGAGTACACCCTAGAGGCATATCAGAGTTAAGAAACATCAGTAATGAGGATAAAAGGAGTGTAGAAGCGGAAGAATTTGCAAAACATATGAAGGCAGTACATAATCAGGTCAAACAACATTTGGAGGACATGAACAGTAAGTATAAGGAGAAAGCAGATGAAAAGAGGAGACAAGGAATTTGAAGTGGGAGATGAAGTGATGGTGTATCTGAGAAAAGAAAGATTCCCAGTTGGTACCTATAACAAGTTGCAGATGAGGAAGTTTGGACCTTGTAAGATCTTGAGGAAATTTAGTTTCAGAATTGCATATGAAGTGGAGTTACTTGATACTTTGGGTATTGTTTGTTGAAAATTTTGTACACTTGGGGAAATATACAAAATTGTGGTTTCAACCACAGCACATAAGTAAAAACTCTCCTAATTAAGGGAAGGCTCCCCCTATCTAACTACAACTTTGAAAATAAAATAGGATGGGACAGCAATCTTTCTTCTTCTTTCAAGAAAGACAATATCATTTTCTCTTCACAGAAAAGGATAGCGATTGAATATAAACAGCAGTAACCTCTTTCAAATGAAATGAGAGAAAGGAAATGAAGTTTCCTGAAAGCGCAAAGACTTCCGTCACTTCCTTCGGGACGGGACGACAATATCAAGCTCAAAGACTTGGTTATGTGAAGTCCTATCTACCCTTTTCTACACTAATGCTAGAAAGAACGAGTTATGACAGCTCAAAGACTGAAAAACACTATTCTTTTCTACTTTAAATAATGGGAAGTAGTATAAGCGCAAAGACTTATAGCTATTTCTCACAGAATCTATTCCTAAATTCTTTTAAGAACAAGTGAAAGCACAAAGACTTGCAGCTTCTCTCAACAAAATATTCAATTTAATCTATATTAAACTCAACTACTTGCAGCACAAAGACTGCAAATCGGAAGTGATTAAGCTCTTTAGGAACACTTGCAAGAAAGATAATATAGAACACTAACTTAAGAATGTAGCACAAAGACTCAAAGCTTGAACAATTTCCTTCTATTCCTTTCAATTCTTGAATTTACACATGAAAGTTCAAAGATTTCTTTGCTATAATTTTGGCAGAGTTTTTGCTTGCTTTCCAAAAGATAAAAATTACAATAGACCCCTCAAGTATTTATAGAAGAGGATCCTTGAGAAAAGGTGGGAGGATCCTAACTAACTTGAGAGATTCTCTCAGACTTATTCAATAACTAACTAAGACTTTAATAACTAACTAAGACTTATTTCAACTACAATCCTAATTGGACACAACTTGTAGTTGCCTTACATGTAATTACAAAAGTGCAAGTAATGTGTAACTTGCTTTTTACAAAAAATACTTTTACATGCAACTTGTCAAAACAAAAATACAACTAAAGATTACAAAAGTGGAAAAATACATCTAAGTGTTGAAAAACACTTAAGTTGCATTTTGTGAAGACACAAATCCTTGAAATTTTTGGATGCTCGTTTGTAGTTCCTCAAGATTCGATTCATGGGTGTTCTTGGCAACAACCATGGTCTTCACAATAGTGTCATGACACCGGAGGAGCGCAGAATTGTTTTTATCCAGGATAGACTAGATTTCATGCAAAAAGGCTTGGTGTTTCATTAATATCTGAATTGAAGCAGCCGAGAATTGTTCGCTCCTCCATTCATTATGAATCCTCATCTGTAAATCAGCAAGAACTTCTTCTTCTGGAATCAGTTCTCCATCCTGACTTACTATGTTGCAAGAGGCCCTTTCACAATGTGAGAATATCTCAGAAAACTTCACCCCGAAATCGCTTTGCATCACCAATCTCCTCAATGAGGGATTTAAGAACAAAGGCCTTGTTTTCCAGGAGTTCTTCAAATTCCAAGAACATGATCCTGGAAGAGATGATGGCATGCTCCTGCAAAACACTCAGCTGTTGTTGGGGCATGGTACGCTAGATTGTCAAACTTTCTTCAACACTTTCCAAATTCTTTTTGAAGTATTAGAAGTCTGATCCAGTTTCTCCTCAATGGTTTCTAACTTAGACATCATCTGAAAAATGCCTTTCATTACCTGTGCACATAGATCATGAAGCTGATCAACCCAGGAATCCAGTGCTTGTACCTTTTGAGCAGCCCTTTCCACTCCACGAATTGATTCTTGGGAACCAGAAGAACCTATGGAGTTACTCCCTTCAGCAGCAGGTTTTGTGATTTTATGAACGGCTGCCATAAGTTGTTGGTTTTCATCTTCTAGCTTGTTTTTCTTTGCTAGAAGCTCATCACACCTTTGCACCAGCGAAGCAACAGAAAACTGAGCATCATGTTTAATGACCTCATGCGTCTGTTTGCCCAACTCTATCCTTGTAACCTTATAATCGGCAACTAACATTTCCTCAAGTGGCTTATCTCCAATAGGTTCCACAATTTCAGCTACCTTTATCTTGTTGCTATCAACAGTTACCCTGGAGATAGTCTTGGCCTTCTTAGCAACTTTGGATCTGGACTGTTTCAGTTGCTGGTAATCAAAGGCATCAGGTGAGATTTCCTGTTTCTTCCTTTTCGGAGTAAAAGAACTAAGCCATGGAGGCAAAGTCATCAACTCCCCTCCAGTAGCAGTCGTAGGCAAAGGAGAAGCAGTTTTTGTTTGAATCACCGTGGTCATCCTGGGAGGAATATCTGTTTGGACAGCGACCACGGTTTTCTCAGTTACCAATGGGCATGAAGATTGCCTCATGAATTCTTCAAAACCAGAAGTGGAAGTATCGATTTCTGATAACTGGATGCAAGTGGGAATATCTTCAGGAACTTCCAACACACTCTCTTGTTGAGGATCAGGAGATGGCTCGTATGCTGAAATGGGAACAGCATTCTGAGGAGACTCATCCACAAGCAAATCAGGAGGAGAAAGCGGCATCTCTAGAGGAATGATCTCATGAGGCGAGTCTGAAACTGGAGACTTGGGAGCATCATCAGATTGCTGCCCCTCTTCTGGATTATCTAGATCAATCACCTAAACATGAAATCGTGATTTTTCCTTCCCACGAACTGTTGTCTCCTCAGGAGGAAGCACGACTAACTCGCAACTTGATCCTTGTGCTCGAAGATGATGCACCCTCCTTATTGTCAACCTGAATCTCAGACTTTCGTCCAAAATGCCCCATAGAATCATCTTCTTTACCAACCTTGATTTTTATAAGTCTAACAGCATTACTTTTCAGTCATGCGTTGGTGTTAGCCAAGATAGGCTGAAATCTCTCAAGTATGGATATGCACTCTTTGTGCGACCATTGGATCAAAGGAAGTGGGGCTTCCTCAACCCTTCGAAAAATGTATTCAGGATCAAGTATGTGCCCATCATCAATCATCCCTTGTGGGATATCCACCAAGTTCAAATCAACAATTTGCTCAACTGTGAGCCTGTAGTAATCCATCCTCAAAAACTTCGGCTTCTGTGCGGAGATCTACCCAGATGTCCTCAATGCGATGCACATGCACAAAGGATTTCTTGATCTTCTCCTTCATACCCCTATAATCAAAATCAGCTCTAGATTTAAACCTTTTGAGCTTGATTTCCTGCAATTCAGTCTCCAAGGCCTTAGCTTTCACAGATGTGACAAGGGAATACCTGCCAATTTTTAGTGGATTTGTGGCAGAGATCCTCATTCCAACCTTGTGCCTAGCAGACTAAAAAGTGTGGACAGCCATGATCTGTCTTACCAACTCCATAAGAATGATCTTATCAGTTGGGTATCTGGGAAGCATATATGGCTGACCACCATAGCATTCGATCCTCATATAGGTGAAGGTGGGAAACTGCAGAAACAAACATCCATATTCGCATACCCTTTCCCATGCCTCATCTGATACTCTTTTGTTTCTAAGAGTTCTGTCAAACTGACACATGAAATATCCGAGGAATGCATCTTGGACTCTTCTGAAATGCAATCTACTGGGTCTCAACCGCAACTGGTCATAATATTCCCAGACTGGTATAAGTGAGCGATCACCCTTGGTAAAAAGACCTGGAAAGTGTCTAAGTGATGCTGCCAAATATACCAAATATGAATTCATGAAGAAAGTCATGGTGGTAGGAACTACTGCAAGTTGTTCGCACAAGGCATCGCTGATGACTTCTCCCCATGAAATGTGATGAGACTGCCTTATGAACATGATGAACTGGTACATCCATGGCTCAAAGACATTGGAATGCTCAAGGCCCATCATCCTACTGAGAAGAGTTATGGTGTCTCCTATCTCCCATTTGAAATCGCAGCGATACAACTTTGCCCACCTTGAGAAGGAGGCTCGTGGCTCTTGGATCTACCTATTGATATGTCTCTTGCAATCTTTTTCCCTCTTCACATAATACTCTGTTGCACTTTCTTTGGAATTTCCATGTAAACAGGCACAGGAGGTATTTTGAAGACCTTCTCGATCGTATCTGCATCAAGACGGATTATAGCTTCTCCATTATCATTTTTGATGACTCTTGACTCTTTGTCAAAATGATGGGCGCAGGCAAGAACAAATTCAGGTTCTAAGGCAGCCACTGGGAAAGATGATGCATGGTGGATATGGTTGTCCAACAACCACTGCAAGTTATTATCCTGTGGATCTTCTACCCTCTTGACGAATTCTGACATATCCACATGCCCTATTTCCGTGTCTCTGATGCAATCCAAAGGAAAAGAAACCTGGGAAGGTGCTACCTCATTCTGATATTTGTCATATTTGTACTTCATCTTTTTTGAAACTGGACATGCCAGCAAATCTGACATTGATTGTGAACCTGGAATACTGTGATGATGACTTAAAAGAGTTAAAGCATCATCATAGTCAGCTGCAAATATCATTCTTCCTTCTCCAAATGGGAAAAACTTCGATTCTTGAACTTCACGATTTTGTGAGAGGAAGAGGGGAAATATATGGAAATGGGAAAATCTTGACTTTGACCAATTTCGGATCTTGGGGAAATTTTCGCAAGTATACAAGTTGGAAAAAACATACATGCAATCGGGGTTTTAAAACCCGAATGCAAGTACACTTGTAAATTTGCAAATGGAGAAATGGATGGAAAATGAGAAATTTACTTGCGGAAAATGACGGAAATGGAAAGTACGGATATGGGAAAAATGAATGGATAGAAAAGGGAAAATCCGGGAATGTCATTTTCATAAAAATGGGAAAAACTCTTCAACATGTAATCCGGTTTTTAAAACCCGAATTTGAAAGGGAGGGATATTTCACATCTTTTCAACTTGGAATTTTAACCAAAAATGGTTAAATTCCTTAACCGTAAGGGAAGAACAAGAATTTCCAGGGAACTTGTAATCAGGATTAAAAATCCCGAATACAAATAAAGAGGGAATTTAGGGAAGAACAATGCAATTCACAAATTGCATACCAAGGGGAAGATCTCTCTCACAAAAACCGATTTTTGGGGGAAGAACAACATATTTCCAAAAATGCAACTAAGAAAGAAAACTAAGAAAACAAGAAAATAATAAAATGAAGGAAAGAAAGGAAAGAGAACATACCTTTCTTCAAACTGAAAATGCTTCTCCATAAATGCAACAATCTTTGGAATGAAGAAGATAAATCAATAACTAGAGACCAACTGCAATACTAAACCCTTGCCACAATTTGCAAAAAACGCCTTATATGAAAAAACGTGGCAGCAAATGAGTGTAGAATGGCTTGGAAAATGCTTAGAACCTCCTTAACCCTAAACGCCTTGGCATGAGAGGCAAAAACAAACTAGGAGATTGCAACTTGATGAA
Organism: Cryptomeria japonica; assembly: GCF_030272615.1. Lineage (NCBI taxonomy): Eukaryota > Viridiplantae > Streptophyta > Pinopsida > Cupressales > Cupressaceae > Cryptomeria > Cryptomeria japonica. Next base: position 472,270,950 of record NC_081405.1, read on the forward strand.
GATTTGGTCCCCCAAAATGTGGCGTTTTGGAACCATGCGGTTGCTGATTTGGAGCAAAAACCAGTAAATGCAAACCCCAAATGGCGTGACAAGTGGTTTCAAATGCATAAGAATAAGGCAGAAACCAAAACGCCTCCTTCCTAGAAGATCTCCACGAAAATCGATTGAAAATTTCAACAAATTTGCTTCCAACTGAAAATCGGGTTTTTGGGAGACAAGAACAAGTTCGAAATACATAAGTATGTGAAAATTGGGTTTTTTAGAACATATGACAAGTTCTAATTTTCACTTTTTCACTTACAAAGCCAAATTCGGGTTTTTTTGGAGAGAAAGACAAGTTTAAAATTGCACTTTTTCACTTACAAAGCAAATTCGGGTTTTTTGGAACAAACTGCAAGTTTAAAAATTGTTAAAAATGCACTTTGTGTAAAATCGGGTTTTTGGGAGAGAGTTGCAAGTTTTAATTACTTGTAAAGGGGAAATAAAATCCCTACAACAAGTTAGAATTGCTTGCACACATGTAATGGGGGTTTAAAATCCCTATTACACGTAAAAACCATTAAAGTAAGGGTTTTTGGAGAGAACTACAAGTTTACTTGTAATTTAGCCAAAAAATCCCTATTTTAACTAAAAAAGACCAAAAAACAATAAAAATGATAAAAACAATAAAAGGGAAATTTAAAACAAATTACAAGTAACATTTTTTAATAAAAGTGCACATGTAATAAGCTGAAAATTCCCCTACAAAGACCAAAACAATGAACATCATTAAAACTTGCAGTTTGAAGAAAATTCTCCACCTGCAGTCAGGATTTTAAAACCCGAAATTGAAGGAAAGACATAGCAAACGAACCTAGAATTCGACGAAATTCGAAACGTAGTTCGAGGATGGATTGAGGATTAAGCCTCAGGAAGCATGCCATAGAGCAAAAATTTTCATTTTTTCACAAAAATTTTATGTAGTGGTCCTTCATTTTTGGAAACAAAAATGAGGACAACAGGTATTTCATGTTGAGACATGGACCAGCTAGGACTCGAACCTAGGACCTTCCATACGCTGCTGGAGTGCTCTACCACTGAGCTACTGGCCCCTCTTGGACCAGTCCATCGTCGGTCCGGGTGTGGCTTATTTCCAACACCAACACCCCCCCTTAAGCCACACCTCTCGTGTGCTTGGGGCTCCTAGCCTGGACCTGGCTCTGATACCATGTTGAGACATGGACCAGCTAGGACTCGAACCTAGGACCTTCCATATGCTGCTGGAGTGCTCTACCACTATGCTACTGACCCCTCTTGGACCAGTCCATCGTCAGTCCGGGTGTGCCTTATTTCCAACACCAACATTTCACCTATATTCAACATTGCAGACCTACATCAATATCATGAGGCAAAATTCAAGGGAAGACAATGCAGTAGACTTGGAGAAGCAAAAGCCCTAGAGGGTACCAGACCAGATTGAAGACATTTTAAATAATAGAACTGGGCGTAGCACCCGAGGCAACCAATACAGAGAGTATCTTGTGAAGTGGAAGGGCAGACCAGTTGAAGACTCATCATGAATCTCTCAGGCTGAGGTAGACCGTCTTGGTTTTCCTCTAGTGCCTACAAAGTGAGGGGCTCACTTTTTTATCAACCCCGGATGTCTAATGCAGGAGCATCCCTGGTTCTTGGCAATCTTGCATCACCCAAAAACATTGACATTCCAGTTTGCTTTTTGTTCAATCCGGCTTGCAGTTTGAACATTTCATTATGTGTTTTACCGTATTTGTTCACCAGATCTTCTGGAATTGGATTTTGTTTGTGGACATGTTCATCCACCTTATCCTAAGTTCTCAAGACGTTTGGATCTTTTTCCGGCAAGTTAACACTTCTGGAATATGTGCTAGTTTTGCTAATCAGAGCACCGAAGCCGCTTGGACCTATTTTGCTAATGGAGAATCTTGCAGATCATTTTCGTAGCTTGCAGAGCCTAATTTTATTGCTTCCAACGTTCCTTGGCTTGTGGCTGACCTTTTTCTTAAGTCCTGTAAAGCGGAAAAATCGAACCCTAGTTGTTCTCCCCTCCCCAACTCCAAGGAGAGAGAAGGGAGAGTCACTAGGGTTGATGGTTTTCACTTAGGGGAAACTTTACATTCAAAAGAGGGGTTGAAACCCACAAGATCCAATCCCACGCAATGCAAGATTGGATTCTAAATGAGTTTCAAGGGTTAAGACATCAAGGATACCCTCTTTTGTAAAGAATGTAGATAGAAAGATTGAACTAGGAATGCATGTAAAGTAGGAAAGATTCGCTTATAAACAGAGATAGGGATATGGGATGAAGCTGCAGACCTGGAATTAGTAGTAAAATGTCGAGACGGTGTTGTTCTGCAAATTTGAGCGAAAGTTGACGGGACGATGGCGCCCGGCGTGCACACGGTCCTCCGAAAAATTCGCGAAACGAAGGGGGATCCGTTCGTCTCTGCACAAGGATTCCAGATCTTCAATTACAGCCGCGTACCTGCAACCTACACACAGAAAAGAGAGGACGATTGGGGGGTTAGGGATGAGGGGTTTGCCTTTAGGTCAAACCCCGGTTTTGGAATTAACCAAGAAATGAGAATGTTGTAAATGTAAATGTTTGTAATGTAAACAAGTACTGATACCTTGTCGTAAGAATGTTTGTATTCTTACATGCGAAGGTGTAATGAATGTTGTATTTTGTATGTTGTAAGTGATCTCCTCTTCAATGGTTGAATCCTTGTCTTGAATGCAACACTTAGCCTTGAATGGAGACTTAGAATGCTCAATTGCTTGAAGGAATGCTTGAATGCTTGAATATTTGAATGTTTGAATATCGCTTCCGCCTCTTGCGCACATATGTCTTCCTCTTTCTTTTTTTTACCTCCTCAAATGGGAGGGGAAATGTAGTTTATATACTTGTCAATTAGGGCTGATAGACTGATTTTCCCGACCTTAGGCCGACCAGGAAACATTATTTCCCGAATTGCAAACTTAAAGACCCGATGCCCAAAAGAGACCGGGCCAAAAATAGGGTCAGGGACTAGGGCGCTGGGCGCCATGGTCCCACCTCCCGGGACAGCAGGGTGCAAGGAGGGATCAGGCCAGGGTGCAGAAAAATGCAGTTTTTGGTGTTATAAACAGGTTTCGGGGTCTCCATTCAGGTTCAACGTTGCGCCGCCATCGTGAAGACCCAAATGCAGTCGAAATTGCAAGTGTCGCAATTTTAGGATGCTACATTTAGCCCCCACTTTAGCGGGAGTATAAGCGTACGCTCATACTTCCAGTAAAGTACAAGGAAACAACATTGAAAAACTTTCACCACGTCAAGGAGGCAAGATACACCAAGCCCCCAGTGGACTAAGGATCTTACGACTTCGATTAACAAAGTAAAAGGGAAGATCACGAGGGAGAACCATGATTGTCAGTAGTAAGGTTCCCTCACTATTAGTCATGCAAGAAAGATATCAAAAATTGTCAAGAAATTTTCAAGTATCTTGAAAAGATATGAACGGGATGTATGCCCCCCTACGTTAAAGCGATCGCACACGCCTCACCGGGGGAGATTGCTTTAAGGTAGTGATACATATAAGAAATGAGAAAGGAGCACGTTATCACAAGGATTTAGCCCCCAAGTGTGAGATAAGCCCAAGGATAATAGACACAAAGCACAAAGCACGAGGTGACTTCGCTTTCCTCGGGGTCAGTATGATGTATGATAATTCATGTATATCATATGTATGTATGCATAATTGTTCTTCATTCCCCAATCAAGGAAGGTCACCTAGAAGAAGGGAACACATGTGTCTTTTGAGTCAACATGAGAGAGACCAAAAGAGATCTCAATGTTTTGCATCGTCCTCAAGTAGACAACACTAAGGACAACAAATAGAAGAATGAGAATAACACATAGAAGAAGTAACAAAAGAGATCAAGAGAGGAGGAGAGAGTCTGTTATGCTAATGAAACTAGTCTAGCACGTCATCTACCCCCCGATCTTGCTGATCAATATTTCGGGACGGTAGGAAACGCGCTAGAGGAGGAACATCCAACACAGCAGATGGAGCTATCACAAGATCCAAACAAGGGCTATGTTCATGTTCCGAGCCACGTTGTTCTTGTCTAGGAGCTAGGATAAGTGCTTTAGAAAATTCGTTAGATAAATGGTTATCAACATCAACATATTCATACTCACTATCAGGAGTAACATTTTCATCATGAATAACATTTTCATCTATATCATCATCAAGATTTATAAAAATAGGATCTTTAACTCGCACAGGATCAAGACCATCATGCATCTTATGTTTAGGAGATTTCGGCTCAATCGTCGGCTGAGGAGAAAATGGAATAATACTGGCTGAAGGTGTTTTTGGGGATTGCAAAGTTTGAGAAGCAGCTGCTTAAGCTCTAAGACGACGCTTTCGTCGGCGTTCACGTGCAGAACGATTCTGTCTAGTCTTAGTAGGAAGTTGAGGAGAGTGAGGAGGAGGAATATTCTCATCCTTATCACTTGGGTGTTTAGGTTGTGGTCTCTTAGGTTGAACAATAGGAGAAGAGGAAGGTCTCTTCTCTCCATAAGAGGAAGGAGGAGGAACTGCTCCATATAAGGGAGGAATATTCGGTTTAGGAAGGAGACCAAGTCCATCATGACAAGGAGGTATAGGTCTACTTTTAGGAAGTTTATTAGATATAGGCATACTCACATTCATAGGAATGGGTTGGGAATCTTCTTGAGGAAAGACATTAGTTTTATCTTTCAAAGGAAGAACTTCCTTCTCAAGAACGATAGGAATGTCAAGTTTGGGTGTTCTAGGTTCACTTAGAGATAAAATCATATCTTTCTTCCACTTTTGATAAGATTTGAAAAGATGATCACTTCGCGGTGGAAGAGATTGGAATTGTTTAGGCCAAAAGTAATCAATAGGAACGCTAGAAGTTCTTTCAGCTGGTTTAAAGAGACTATGATTGACAGTAACAACTTCACCATTATGGGGAAATTTCAAACACTTATGAATAGGAGAAGCAATAGCTTTCATGGAAGACAGCCAAGGATAGCCTAGCTTCACACGAAATTGTTCGGATGATGGAATAATAGCAAAGTCCACATCAAGGGATTTGTTATGGACCTCAATAGGTAATGTAATAGAACCAATTGCAGGAGAAGAAAATGCATCAAATAGTTTCACAACCACATTTGTTTCATCATAGATCACTTGATTCAATTGCAAAGTAAAAAGAAATTCTTCAGTAATGATATTAACCATACAAGAAGGATCAATAAGCACTCCACGGCAAGGTGTATTCTTGACTTTTGCAACTATATATAAAGGACCATCAGGTGCCCTTATAGTTTCACTAGAATCAAAGGTGATGGAAGGTTCTTTAGGGATTTTCTGCTGCTCTACAAAGTTAATCACATTCGGAGTCATAGACACAAGATCATCAGGTGAGACAGAGGAATCATCAGTATCAATCGCATTAGAGGTATGAGAAGGTAATGGATCAGTAAAAATCTGAAGATTTTGGTTAGGAGGAGCTACAAATGTATTGCCTTTATCATTCACACCAGAAACAGAGATAGTATTATTATCAATCAAATCTTGAATTTTACCTTTTAAAGCAAAACATTTTTCAGTATCATGCCCAGGATGACGATGAAATTGACAAAAAGATTTGTTATCAAAATAGGGTGAATTAATCTTTGCAGGATCTATTTGCCTTATAGGAGGAAGAGTAAGCACATTTTGTTCCAATAACTTATTCATAATACTATGCAATGATTCATTCAAAGGAGTAAACTTTCTTTCTTTCTTGAAAAACTTAGAAATAGGAGGCACACCTGATGCCGCATTCACATTGTTGTTGATGATGTTTTCATTGAATTTAATGGACTCTCAGTTCGGTTTAAACTTCCCAAATGGTTGTTGACTACTATCACCCTTATCACTCGGAGCCATAGGATTTGCTTGTTCCATTTGACTCACAGTCAGTTGATAATTGTGAAGAGTTGCACACAACTGTTGGAAAGAAGTAAACTCAGAAAACAGAAGTTTTTCTCTAATATCTTTTTGTAAATTAGAAATAAAGATTCTTTGAATATCATTGTCAGGTACTGGAAAAGAAATTTGAGCATACAAATGCTTATATCTACCAATGAAATCAGTCACTTTTTCTTTAACACCTTGTTTACAATGCATTAGATCAATCAAAGTAACTTTAGGACTTACATTGTTTTGAAATTGTTGAATAAAAGCATTTGCAAGTTGTTCGAAAGAAGTAATAGAATAAGAAGGCAACGAGCAATACCATTGTAGGGCTTTATCTCTTAATGTTCTAGTAAACAGTTTTGCAAGCAACCTTTGGTCATAAGCAAAATCAGTACATATTGTTTGAAAGGTCTTAACATGTGTTAGAGGATCACCCTTACCATTATAAAGCTCCAAATGCGGAATTTCAACATGTTTAGGGGGGATAGCTCGAACAATGTCAAGAGAAAGTGGGCTCGCAACATCAAATGTGGGCACACTAAACCTAGATTGATTCATAGAGGCAATTTGTTGCTGTAAAGAAGAGACAGTTTGTGCAAGATTGTTAATGGTCGCTTCAGTCGAAGAGTTCATATTAGACGTGTTAGATTGTGATGGAGGTATTATGTTATTGAAAGAAGGTAGAGAGTAAGGTGGTGGGACACTATGATAGTTAGTCATAGGAGATGATTGGAAAGGAGGAACACTACAAGGAGGAATGGAAGGGTTAAATGAATTGCCCCCTTGCGTCATGTTCATTTGTGGAGATGAAATAGGGACACTCATTGAAGGAATGAATGAAGAAGTCGGATTGAATGAAGGAAGAGGGTTGATTGAAGAAGAAGGATTGCCCCCATGACTAGTGATCATAGGAGGAATGTCTTGTATTGAAGTAGTCATTATGTTTGATGTAAAAGTAGGTATACTAGCAATAGAAGTTGTCAAAGGAATAGAATGATTAACTTGAGTAGGAGGTTGTGTATAACCTAAGGTTTCGGCACAACTCTTCATAGGCATCACATTCGAATCCACAATGTGTGCAATACCACGCAAAATATCAATTCCATTCTTATCACTTTGAACCATACGTTTTAGACCCTCAATTAATGAAAGAGCTTCACTATCAGGGTATTCTTGAGACATCCATTGTCGAAAATCATCAAATTGGTTATCCAATTTTGAAAGTTGTTCTACAGAAACCTCATGGAGAGCTTCTTCATCATTAAGAGGATTAGAGGAATTACCCATGTCCTCGTTAAAAAAGCCATTCAAATTAGGTTCCATCTCCTCAGTAATTAAACCTTGGAAGGACTTAATTCTAAGGCTTCGTCTAACGGGAATAGTGTAAGTAGGGCTTATTGTTGTAAAACTCATGCACTAAAGAGAGAGAGAAGATTTTGAATTTTAGAGGTAGCCAATTTCAATAAAACCAGCCAATCTCCTAGATTTAAGCTGTTAAATGCAATCAGGACAATCTCCCAAAATTTCGAAAAAAATGTCCGGGACCATGGCGAACGGAGTGCACACGGTCCTCGCAACTTTTTTCGAAATTTTCAGGGATGACAGTTATGATGATTTTAAAACTAATCTGAAAAAATTGAGTGATTTTACGATCTGTAGATAGGCCAAATTAAAGTTGCAATCTCAAAATTGAACCCTACCAAGATTATTGAAAAATGCAAATTTTGAATTTTGAAAAAGAGAGGGAAACTGAAATTTTGAATTTTATGATTAGAGGGAATGCTAAAAGCAATGCAAGTTTTGAAATTTAAAAGTTGACTCGATTTCATGCAAAATATCAAAGTTGTTGCAATTAAACACTTAATTTCAAAAGTCACAAACTACAAAAATCTGAATAAAACACTGAAATTTCGAATGAATGCCAACACACTTTTCAAATTTAGGACTGTAAGAAACACAATTTTGATATGAATTTTAATTTCAACAATTTTTGAATGATTAGAAGCCTCAATCCAAGCAATCGCTAGACCAACTTTGACTTTAATTTTGAAAGTGTTAAAATTGATAAAATCAGCCAAAATTCTGGATTTTAGCAGAAAAATACAGTAAGATCTAGCTCCCGAAATTTCGGAAAAAATGTCGAGGACGATGGCGCTCGAGGTGCACACAGTCCTCGCAACTTTTTTCCAAATTTTCAGGGATGAAAGATATTGTGATTTTATTGCGGAATCCAAAGTTACAGCCGATTTGGAGGTGTTTTGATTAGTGAAATTATCAGTCAAAGGTTGAATCAAGGAGGTCTTAAAAATTAGGGTTTTGACATTTAACCACTTAATTTTCAGAATTAAAACACAAATATGAATTGATAATTTGCAATAGAAGGGTAGATCTGAAACAAGCATTAACAATTGTACATTTCACAAGTTTAATTACTAAAAAAAAGAAAATTTTAGGGTTTTTATGCAATTAGCCTCTAAAATTTGCAAAAGATCAAACATGGAAATGTAATTAAGGAAGCAAATTTTTCAGATCTAACCATGAATAATCAGAATGAGGATGTTCACGTCGGGTTCACCAAAATGTAAAGCGGAAAAATCGAACCCTAGTTGTTCTCCCCTCCCCAACTCCAAGGAGAGAGAAGGGAGAGTCACTAGGGTTGATGGTTTTCACTTAGGGGAGACTTTACATTCAAAAGAGAGGTTGAAACCCACAAGATCCAATCCCACGCAATGCAAGATTGGATTCTAAATGAGTTTCAAGGGTTAAGACATCAAGGATACCCTCTTTTGTAAAGAATGTAGATAGAAAGATTGAACTAGGAATGCATGTAAAGTAGGAAAGATTCGCTTATAAACAGAGATAGGGATATAGGATGAAGCTGTGGACCTGGAATTAGCAGTAAAATGTCGAGACGGTGCTGTTCTGCAAATTTGAGCGAAAGTTGACGGGACGATGGCGCCCGACGTGCACACGATCCTCCGAAAAATTCGCGAAACGAAGGGGGATCCGTTCGTCTCTGCACAAGGATTCCAGATCTTCAATTACAGCCGCGTACCTGCAACCTACACACAGAAAAGAGAGGACGATTGGGGGGTTAGGGATGAGGGGTTTGCCTTTAGGTCAAACCCCGGTTTTGGAATTAACCAAGAAATGAGAATGTTGTAAATGTAAATGTTTGTAATGTAAACAAGTACTGATACCTTGTCGTAAGAATGTTTGTATTCTTACATGCGAAGGTGTAATGAATGTTGTATTTTGTATGTTGTAAGTGATCTCCTCTTCAATGGTTGAATCCTTGTCTTGAATGCAACACTTAGCCTTGAATGGAGACTTAGAATGCTCAATTGCTTGAAGGAATGCTTGAATGCTTGAATGTTTGAATGTTTGAATATCGCTTCCGCCTCTTGCGCACATATGTCTTCCTCTTTCTTTTTTTTACCTCCTCAAATGGAAGGGGAAATGTAGTTTATATACTTGTCAATTAGGGCTAATAGACTGATTTTCCTGACCTTAGGCCGACCAGGAAACATTATTTCCCGAATTGCAAACTTAAAGACCCGATGCCCAAAAGAGACCGGGCCAAAAATAGGGCCAGGGACCAGGGCGTTGGGCGCCATGGTCCCACCTCCCGGGACAGCAGGGTGCAAGGAGGGATCAGGCCAGGGTGCAGAAAAATGCAATTTTTGGTGTTATAAACAGGTTTCGGGGTCTCCATTCAAGTTCAACGTTGCGCCGCCATCGTGAAGACCCAAATGCAATCGAAATTGCAAGTGTCGCAATTTTAGGACGCTACAGGTCCGCACATCATTCTATGTCGTTTCCGGAGGAATTCTTTTGGCGGAGGCCGACCTTGTTGTTCTACATGTTACATCTTTATTCATCGGCAATTATTCCATCTTGGGCTGACGTGGATCATTCTAATGCTATGAATTTAATATAAATCAATGTAAGCAAGAATACGGAAGTAATGGATAGAATATAGAGAATTCATCAGAAGATTAGGAGATTCAAAGTTAGCTTTGGCTCGCGTCCTTGCTTGAGCTCGGATGTTGTATGTTTTGTAATTAGGCATGTGTTCCTTACCTGTAAGGCCACATGTTGCCGGCCAATTTGTATTTGAATTCCTTGATATAAGAAAAGTTTGATTCTACATTGCCTCCATCGCATTGTGTTGTTTATGTTGTGTGACTCTTGCAGCATGGTCCGGACTGTTCTCTTTGAGGACTCTCCTATCCGTGACTACGCCAACCCAACAAGGTTGTAAGTGTGCTATTTAAATATTGACTTTTTTCTTTTCATATAGTTTCATCTTTAACTATTTTGAGTTTTGGTTCTTCCTCTTCTTTGAACATTACTTTTGTGTAATACACTTGGCCTTTTCCCAAACAATTGTGTCCAAGTTCCCATGGTTTTCTGTAAGAAAGGCATAATATTGCTTCAATGTAGCTCATTTTTGCTTACTTCATCAAAATTACTCTTTTATCATAATGCCTTTTGTTGAGAAAAACCCTTTTGAAAAGGTTCTATATTTGGCCCTATAGGAGGGTTTTCTTGAAAGAACTTATTCTTGGTTTCAAAAAAATTTGAATTCAAAGCTCTTTTGATAGCTTCTTGAAGGGTTAATGGATAAAATGCCTTAATTAAACCCCTACAAGGTTCAATTAGCCCTTTAATAAAAAGAATAATTAATCTTCTTTCTCAAACATCAAGCACCATTACCAATAATCTTTAAAATTCTTCTACATATCTTTCCTCCTTCCCTTCATGTTTTAATTGTGTCAGTTCTCTAAAATGGTTCTAAATCCTTTCTATCAAATCTCTCAATTAACCTCTTGTAGAATTCATTATAAGTGTCTATTTGTTTGTGATCTTGGGTAACCAAACCATGGTACCACCATTCCTGAGCTAATACTTCCAAGTGTAAGGTTGCAAATTTGATTGCATCCTCCTCGGTCAATGGTTCTAATGATAAGTATGTGTCTAATTTCTGCACCATGCATGAGCAACAAATCTGTCAAAAGTAGAAATTGTTAACTTACCCAAAGCTTGTGGATGTTCATTTTCTTGGTTGTGGTCTATGCTCCATTCTCGATCCATTTCTTCCTCTATTCATATTTATGTAATTTAAGAGAGACATTGCCTCTCGAATTTCTATATTCTAGCAATGATATCATCTTGCATTGGCTTTTGTCTTTCTTCAATGGAAACTTCTTCTCCACTTCGAATGAAAGTGGGATGTGTTATGTTGCAAACATACACGCCCCATTGCAAATGGGGACCCCCACTTTTTTTTTTGCTTGTTTGCATAGATGTTCTAGCTTAGTTGTCTTAGCTTGGCAATAGGTTTTAATCCTTTAACCTTTTGCTTGTAGGAAGTGCATTTATCGACCCTTGGAATGTCTTAGGAGTGGAAAGTTCGTCCTTAGGATATGGTCAAGTCTGGAATTCGAGTTTCAGGCCCAAAATCCATGAACAAATGTCAAGGTGGTGGAATTGTGAGAAATGTTGTCAAAAGCTTAAAAAATTGTCAAAATTGTCAAAAGATGTAAAACCTTGATAAAAGTTGTCAAAGGTTGTCAAAGTTGCAAAATATTATCAAGGTTGCTAAAAATTGCAAAAGTGCTGCAAAGTTGTTGTCAGCATCAAATTGCTAAGGATTTAGGATTTTTTGAAACACTAAGGAAGGAAAAGGATGAAATTCAAAACCTGGACAAGGAAAATTCCTTGTCAAGGTCGGGTTTTCCGATCTTGATAGGAAGGAAAGTGAGAAGAATTTGTAAAATTCTTTGGACAAAAATGTGGTTCAAGTGAAATTCTTTGTGAGGAATGCAATTCAAAATAAGATTCAAAAGTTAAGTTGTGGATTTACAAAAATAAAATTGATCTTTGTTAGCAAAATCCACAAGTTTCCTCTAGGAAACTCTTCACCGACGATTTATCCTTGTCTTGGCAATTTTGGCACCTTCAATTCCTTAGCAAATCGATCCTAGTGCTAATGTATCCTTAGGAACTCCATTTTGGCAACCTCAATTCCAGCTGAACCTTGTTTTGTCGACCTCAATTCCAGCTGAACCTTGATTTGGCGCCCACTTATCCAAGCCTATCACATCATCTAGCGCCCTCATATCCTTGGAGCACATGAATCATCGCCCACCTATCCTTGGGAGACCTCATCTAGCGCTCATCTTTGTCCTTGGGCCCTTCTTATTACCGCTAGGGAGGAGTATATCTAGGTCGGCACTTGAAAGGAGGAATAAAGCCTTGAAAATTTAAAACAGAATTACCTTGTTGAAGTCAGCATAAAGAAAAGAATTCAAAATCAAAAAAATTAAAAGTATTTCAGCTGAGTCAGCTGGACAAGGGGGGTAATTTAAACCTTGGAATGCTATAAGGTGACATTGAACTTTATTTCACCAAATGCAACAATTCAATTCGCATCAACAGCAGATCAAGTCCTGAGCCGCAGAGCAGAATTAAATCAAGACATGAGTAAATTGGGTGAAGTGAGGGATGGGGATACTCCAATCTTTCATTTATACCTCTCAATGTAAAAAGATCATGAATTATACCCAGCCAACCTAGGGAAGTAGGATTAAATCCTTCAAAATCCACTAATCCAAGGTGAAATTCCTAATCTGACCTAGCCGACTAAAATGAAGATTTAATTAATTCAAGTTGAAACTATCAAATATGCAAGTTGGCTTAGTGAGGTGGGAGTGAATTCAAGGGTAAGGGGAGGCTATAAAGGCAGATCAAATGTTCATTCATACCTCTCGATGTAAAAAGATCATGAATTATACCCAGCCGACCTAGAGAAGTAGGATTAAATCCTTCGAAATTCGCTGATCCAAGGTGAAATTCCTAATCTGAACTAGCCAACTTAAATGAAGATGTAATTAATTCAAATTCAAATTATCAAATATGCAAGTTGGCTTAGTGAGGTGGGAGCATGAATTCAAGGGTAAGGGGAGGCTATAAAGGCAGATCAAATGTTCATTTCAAACATTAAGTTAATTCAATTCAAGGCGAATAATAGAAGAGCAGAACTGAGTGAAGATAACCAGCAGATCTGAGACGACTTTTGATCAATTGCCTTTCAATTTGAAGCGAATTTTGTCAGCTTATAGGGCAAATTGTAGGTCAGACATTGGAGCAATTTTGTGAGGTCTGATTTTGACCGATTTGGAAGACAGTTTTACCAGTTTTGGGGGGCAGAATTAATGCAAATTTTATCAGCAGCTCTAATTCAAACTTCCAGATCAGACCTAAGGGAATAGTTCTTTAGCACGAAGTGGTGCATTTTCACAGGTTTTGATAGTCATTTCCAGACTTAGAAGATTTTCGGATTACATGCTTAATAGGGTATCAATATTCCTTTCATTTATTCCTTAGTGTTCTGATACAAAATATCTTTGTCTTTTCAGGTTTAGTGCAAGCAACGAGGTGCATGGAGCGCGAACTCAAGCACTTTACCTAATCAAGTGGATAACTTTTACAAGGACAAGGTCTACATTCCAAGGCCAAGACATGATTCACATTTCAATGATGAGGACAAGGAGGAAAGATCATCATAACCTCAGATTCAACCACATGGAATCAAGGTGTTTAAATACTTGGAAAACATTCACACATCAAAAGACAAAGTGGTGAAGGATGAAGGACTCAACCACTTTGAGGAGGCATCAAGGAAGGACACTACAAAGAAGGAAAGAGCAAGTGCTAATAAGGAGTGATTACAAATAAAGGATGGAATACCTCAACAATGCAAGAAAAGGACATCATGAAGAAGATTGTGAAAGATGAAAATGCAAGTGCAAAGATCAGCATAAAGAGGGATACAACTACAACAATCTTGAATTTCCTTCGGAAATCCAAGATCCCAAGATCAATATGAGGACTCTACTATATGGATAGACTACAACAACAAGAGAATGAATGCGAGGAGGAATTTCATGATTCTAAGGATGAAGATTATCTCAAGACATGAAGAAGACTCTACAAGGACACCAATGTCAAGATGTAAAAGAGAAACATGATCTAGGAGAAAAAAAAGTTTTAGATGAGTTAAGAAAAGTTAGAAACTTGATCATAGAAGATGATGCAATTTGGGAATATGAACCGTCATAATCATATCAAGGATTCGATAATGTTGAGTATCAAGAAATATTGCTTGCGATGAGATATCAGGTCTACAAGACGTGCAAGTAGTTGAGGTGGCAACAACTCATACTCAAGCCAATCAAATCATGACAAGTCGAGGTATCCAAATTCAATGTACCTAACTCATCAACAACTACACATGTGGAAGGCACTAAGTTCCATATACCTAACCTCATTTTTCATTGGTCTACATTCAAAGGAGGACATATGTCCAAAGAAATGTAATTTTCTCATTGGTCCAAGAGGAGTTGGTTGTAACTAACCCTAATTAAGGTTTTATTGTTAAATCTCGGCCATTGATTTTAAATTAATCCTGGCCTTTGAATTGTAATTAGGATCTCTATGTAAGGCATTGCCTTTTCATTTGTAAAGGTTAATAGTTAGAAGTTCATAATTAGGATACAAGTAGCAAAAGAGTAGGAGGAGAGGACCAGGAATTGTTGCCAAGGCTATGTTGGAATAAACATATAGTTTTCATTGAAGATATGGTGGATTTTTGTGTGTTGTTTCAACATGTTGCATGGTTTCTATTTCTCAAAATTTATATTTGTTTACATGGAGTTAATTAGTTTAATGGAAAATCTCATTGTCGATTAATGGTGAAACCAACATGTTCATACCATTGTGATTTGTTGATTGCAAGTTCAGTGCATGGTTAGATTGAACTTAATTGAAGGATTAATTTCAATTACTCTATGCTCATTGTTCATGGTGTTGATGTGCATAAGTGATATGAAAATCATTTGAGTGCCCTTTGGAGATTGTACCATCTTTGTGTAGTTATTTCCTCATGGCGAAACAAATCTTAGTTTGGTTTCATTAAGTCACAATTATTTCTTGCATTATTACGTGTTAGCTTAGATTTCCTTAACCTTTCATCTTTTGCCTTTTATTTTCCAAGTTAGTTAAGTGTTCCACATTCCAACAAAACGTAAGTCCCCTTGTGATTACCAGCATTATCACATCAAATTACTGAGTATCTCCAACATTAAAGTCGATTGTTCGCATTGTAAACCTTGGGGTCAACTTGTTTGATCACGAAGTTTAGCATTCAAGGTTTCCTTGTTCAAGAGAGGAAAATACTTAGTATTTTTGTGTTTGAGGTGTCATAAAAAACACATCAACAAGATGAAGGAGTATATCTATAGACCCAACCTTGGTTCTTTGTGTGTCGTTTATGCTCATTATTGTCCTATTAGAAGTTTCCCTGCTATCTTGATTATTGGAATTTTCTTGAATATTTTATCTTATGTAACTTATCATATCTATCTTAAGATCAAATTTTCTATTTATTTCATTTGCATAATCACAATTGTCATTCACTCTAACCATTTTTACTTCTGTTGTTTCAGAATCCAAAGGCGCTTCAATCACTTTGTGCTTAGAATTTTGAGTATTTCCTAGTTCTCTAGTTCTCTTTGATGATATATATTGGCTCTATCACTTAATTGCATATGAAAATAAACTCATAGGCTGGCGAAATCCAGCTCTAATACTATTTGTAATGTCCCCTTTTAAATTTTTCTTATTTTTCTTTAAGTAATAAAATCTAACTCACAATAATAGTTGCACAATTACTTATAAGTACAAAATTAACCTAGAAATTATAGCTGAACAGTTTATTAAATAATTCACATTTATGGCTTAGAATGTATCTCAAAAAATATAGAACTTATTCTATTATCTCTGCTGTAAAGCTTCCTCCAATCTGCAGTGATTTCTCTTTATCTTTGAAATATCTTAGAGTCTGCCTGAACAAGGATTTTTGTCCACTAACTCAATGATAGAAATTAAGGGGTTTTCGTTTCAAACCTCAAAGCATTTCATCCTCAGGTTGCTGAACCACAATTCACTATCCACAAGGAGTAATAATATAAAATGTCTTCAATGATTCATGTCTCCTCCTCCTTGATTGATCTTTCATTAAAATTAAACTTAATTAAATTTTAGCTTTTTTCTATAAAATTAATCATTCTCCCTTAAGAAATTGCAGGAGGACAATGCAAGATAAAGACAAGAACTGCTGCAAAAAATAAAATTGTATTTTGAATAGCACATCAGTATTTTAAACTTTTAAAACTTGCAACCACATACAATAAACTGCATAAAGAAAGCATGAACACAAGAACACTAGGTTTTACGTGGAAAACCCTTTCAGGTAAAAAACCACAGCATACAATAGCTTTCAATAACAAAATGGGCACCAACCCAAAATACAAGAGTGAGCACCAACACACAAAGAACACCAATTCTCAGAGAACACCAACTTCGATCAACTAAGACACCAACCTCAGTTTGAGCACCAACTCAAAAATACACTAAAACCTGAAGCAATTCTGACAAATTCTCAATAAAACATTACCACTTGAATCACCAGCTCAAGCAATATACTCCAATGTTCAATCCTATGACTTTTAGCACTATCACTCTCTTTTTCACAATTAATACACCCTCAACCCTTCTTCTTGAGATATGATTCTCATGGCAAGCTCACACCAATAAATTACTTCACTCACCACTCACCAAAAATTGCTCGTTGGCTTTTCTCACTTTTTATTTCTCACAGTTCAAGCATTATTGTTGTTATGCAGTTCTAAGAACCTGTAATGTTCCGTACGCAGTACGGTCTCCTTCAACTGCTCCACGTATGGTGCAACTTGTGGATGGTCTTCCTCAGAGCATACAATGGTTACCGTAGGGTACACTTCCCTCACGCAGTCAACATACGGTAAGATTGGTATGCTCCTTAGGTCGTGTTGATGTGTTTTTATGCACATAACAATACAGAATAAATTACCAAGATAATTTACCCTCTCTTGAACAAAATCACCTCAGATGCTAAGAATGAGATCAACTAAAATGATTCCAAGGTTTCTACATGTCAGGTCTTGACGAGTGGGCAACTCAATGGTTGATGTGAATTGTTGTGTTTCAATTGGGGACTTACGCAAATGTTTGGATTATCATGAATGATGTGGAATAGGTGTGCTGACAACTTAAGATTTATCAATGTGGCCCTGGATTTACTTCTTACTAGAAAAAGGGGGAAAAAGAATAGGGTTCAGGAAATCTATTCTAAAAATAGGAATGTAGGAAATGATGAATGGATAAAGTGGAATCAAACCAGGCAAGGTCTCACAATCAGGTATTGACACAAGCTTAGTGTAATCGTCTAAGATATACTTAAAGATTTCCAAGTTATCACCATCAAACGTTGACACCATCCAAGTTGACGCTTGTCAACGGATGCGTAATAGTTGAAGTTATGCTTACTCAAATTCCAGTTGACCACACAAGGCGCACTTACCAGCAGCAAGAGGCTAGTGGTATGGACTAAGGATTCCACACAAATAAATTCAACAAATCTTCCACTCAATCTAACATACATGAAAATAAATTCTAATCTAAATTCTATTCTAACTTGGAGGAATTGAGAACCATGAATGCAAATACAACACTTGAAGAGCAAAATCACCAACAATTGATCAATGATTAGGATTCAAATAGTTGTAGCATATACCAACTATTCTACAAAAACTCTCTCTTACAAATGAGAGACAAGGAGGCATATATAGAGTCTCTTACAAAATGGATGGCCAAGATTGATCTAAGATCAATGGTCGAGATCATGTCAACAAAACCCTAGAATTGCCCTAATTAGGGTTACATCAAAAATGGTGCCATCAACATATGGCCCAATGAAAAGATACCTAGTCATCAAATAGGGAATCTTCTAGAAGATTCCTCCCTACATCTCTCTCTCTCCTAGCATACTCCAAGAATCTAGCCAATACTGAATCTAACTCCTCCATGGAAATGCTAGGCAAGGTATCCTGTTGTAAATCAATCACGTCTAGTGAATCCGAGCAAGCATTCAAAGTGTTCTCCCATTCTGGCATGAGCTTCTGCGAACTATGAACATGAATCAACAAAGAGACCAAGTCATCTATCTGACTCTTATTCAAAGAGTCCAACTGGCAAAAATACATAAATTTCATCTTGTCTCTTAATTCGGGTAAGTGTAAACCACTAGCATCACTAACATCAACACCCAATAATTCCTCAATCGAGGCAAGGATCTTCATCTGAATGTCCTGAATTAATCCTTCCATCTCCATACAACTCGACTGGGCACTCTCATAAGTTGATTTCTTCACGGCTAGTGAACAATACCAGCCATGGAAATCATATCTGTCTCCACTGTGCACAATGTTGTCGCTGCCCAAGGTGGAATTAGGAATCTTCTTCAATGCCTGGAGGCGTGGAATAGTCTTCTCTTGGATAGGCCGGAATTCTTCCCAAACTCCCTCCAAATATTGGATTTTGAATACAAGCCCTGTTGTCCTATCATATGCATGGACAAACTGAGTAAGGAAATCATCTACCTGCTTTCTTGTGCTATCAATCCACTTTTCCACCTCTGAGTGTGTACCTCTCGCTACCTCACAGTGTAAATGTATTCCATGGTCAATTGCATAGGGGAAATAAGGGTGGGATTTTCACGCCTTGTCCCTGCAATATACTCTTTGAGTCTGATATTCTCTTCTCTGTACCTTTCATTCTTCGCAATCGCTCTGCCTAACCTTGCATCAATTGCCTGGAGGTTTTCACCAATCTCCTGAAATTCCTGCTTTCTGGATGTACGACCAAGGGCGACTGAAGTGATCTGGAAATCCATAGAAGTAGCAATGTCCGTTGTCACGCCTGCAATAGGAACAGCAATCTGCACAATCCGCATTCCTGTCTCATCTCTAGCTATGTGCGATAAAATCTCCGCTCTCTTGGGCTCCTTCTCCTTAGCATTCCTAGCTAGGTAGTCATCAATATCATCAATAGGCTGCACTTCTATCATTTGTTTACTTTTTTCCATACTTCTCATCAGCCATTCAGGAATAGCGGCCATCTCCATACCATCATCGAGACACACTTCTCGATCAAGTCCTTTCAATGCCGAAATAACATCATCATTATCATTAGGACTATCCCTGGTCCAATCATATACCTCATTTCCTAAGCTAATTTCCAAAAGGATGGTAGGGGATTCCGGGTGATCATTATTCTCATCAGGAGGTGCAGATGTCGCTGTGGCATGGAACTCCTGAATATTCTTTGGTAGTATCACTGTGTTGGAACACTGCTGAGTCTCCTTATTCTGTTCTCTTACTTCAATCACTTCGATTGATGAGACACTGGGAGGGGGTGAAGGAATGATAAGTGGAGGAATGATAGTTTTCTGTTTCTTCTTCACTTCCTCAATCTTCTTCCCTCTGGCCTTGACTTTTCCTGACGTGTTCTTCCTTCTCTTGGGAGCTTGACTCTCTTTGTCTGCATGAATCCTGACATCACTGACAATCCTCTGATCATCCTCAGAAGTGGACTCTTTTGGCTTCATCCTTTCATAAGTGAAGGGAACACCCATGTCAACTAACTTATTCATCTGCATATCCACCCATAGGCGAGAGAAATTCACGACCTCTCTCATCAATATATTCAAGTCAATCTCTTCTGACTCTGACCAATTAGGCAATAGGATTGTCTTCTTCATTTCACTCTCATACTGTGGATGTGTATGATCTCTATCATCTAATACCTGATCAGGAATGAGGAAAAGTCCACACTTCCTCATGAAATCCATTGACATTTTGGACCACATTCTTCTCTTCACTGCTTGCTCGTCCATCAGGTTAGCCCAATAATCTTCTATGTCAACCTTGTGAGTGAACTTCTCTCCTCTGATCCTTCCAACCTTCTTGTTTGGATCAAATCTTTCTCTCTTCTTATATGTAGCAAATCGATAGAATGCAAGCTCCTCACTCGCAGCGCTGGCGGCTATGGCGGACTGGCAAACCTCTAACGTCTCCCCAACTGAAATAGGGAATGTCATTCATGTCCTGTGCTTCTCTCTCTGGATAACATCGAACTCTAGAAGTTGTCTCACCACTTCCAATAATATCATTCTATCGGTAGGATACCTAG
Organism: Cryptomeria japonica; assembly: GCF_030272615.1. Lineage (NCBI taxonomy): Eukaryota > Viridiplantae > Streptophyta > Pinopsida > Cupressales > Cupressaceae > Cryptomeria > Cryptomeria japonica. The sequence continues at coordinate 472,291,076 of NC_081405.1, forward strand.
GAAGTCTGTAGGGTTCAGATTGAAACCCATGAATCCTAAGGTATGTGAAAGTGGGAAACTGTATATACCAGGATCCATTATTTTCTATTAACTCTGTTGCCTCCTTGGACAATCTTTTCTGGATTCCGCCTTGCAACATCCGTGTGATGTACATAGTGAATGCATCATTCACTCTCTTATAGTCTTCAATTCTATGCATGCTCAGCTAGGGGTAGCATTCATGACTCTTGAATTGTCCTTGCCCATTCCCGACTTCACCTTTGCATATTAATCCTTTGTATGAAACAAACCGTGCAAGTAGGTACACCAGGTAAGAAGTCATGGCGAATGACTTGGACCACTCTACATTCCTCAGCTGAAAATCCAGGTTGTCACTTATAATCTTGGACCAATTCACTAGTGTTCCTCTTAGACAATCCTGAATGAAGTAGAACATCCATCCATCAAATATTGCTCCCTGCGGCATCCCCATCACTCTGTTGAGTAGGAATATCAAATCACTATATTCCTCCTTAAAATCTATGCATATGAGTGTCGTGGGTGCCTTGGAATGATGATATCTAGGCTCAATCATCCACTCTTTGTTAATTAAATTCTTGCATACACCCATCTTCTTCGTGTATCTTTCTGCATAATCCTCCTTGGTCACATCCTTCATGTCTGTTCCATGTGGAATTCCAAACACCTCAACAATGGCATCCTCAGCAAGGTAGGTGATGACAACACCCTTAGGAGTCTTAATCATTCTTGTGAGCGGATCGTAGCATCGTGCACACTCCAAGATAAGCTCACTGCACTGTATGGACTGTGGAAATCCAGCGGCATGGAAAATGCCACTCTTCATAATGTTCGCATAGGCTGGGGAAGGAACTTGATCTCTGACTCCAAACATCCGGCGCTGCATCTGGTCGAAGTATAGGAAATGCATGTTTGTATCAGTGATCTCCTTCCGTCTGGATGAAATCTTAAGCTCTGGATAAAATCCAGTCTCCAGCATCTTCAATAGTTCTTTCCTTTCCTTGTATCCCGACTTTGACATCGCACCTGTACGAAGCTCGAAGTTAGACTTAGGAAAATAAACAATGTTCGTAATAAAATTCCCGACTTTCTAAAGATTTAGCTAATTTAGAGCATGGAGTCAGGAAAATAATCCATACACTTGGTAAATTTTAGCAATTAAGTTCAAAGTGTGACAACACTATAGCATGGAAGCCTTCCATAAAATTCACTGAATACCTCCTTATGCTTAGAAAATATGCAAGCTAAAATGCAAAGGAGTATACCGGATAAATGATGACTAAGGAAAGGTGTGAAAGGTTGTGTTTTCACACAATGAATGTCTGAAGACACCTTCCGCAGTCAACAATGGAAGTCAACAATTTTGAAGACAACCTGAAAATGAGACTTTTAAAACATGTTGTAATCTTCAAAAATGTGCATAAACTTGATAAAAATCAGTTCTAATGATCAAAACAATCATATTCAGGAATGTAAGTATGGCTGATAAAAAATTAATTTCTGAGGACAAGTCTGAAAACTGAATACTTCAGACTTACCAGCACCTTGCAAACTAGTCAAAAATCCCTGAAAATGATGAAAAATGGCTAAGGAAACAGCCCCAAGCAAAATTGTCAAAATGGTTAGATGGCTAGAAATGAAAATTTATGAAGACAACCGCCTAACAATGGACTTTTCAAACCTACAACAGCAATAAAATGGTCTAAAAGAATGCACAGAAAACTCCACAAAATGCCTCCAAATGCAAAATGCCTAAGTTGGAATTGGCTGGGCAATAAAAACTTAGGTCTAAAAATTGATGGCAGCCATTAATGGATGTCAAAATCTGAAGCAAACCTCATATTTGAAGCGAATCAGCAGGCTGGAAATGATGGCAGCCACCAAGCATGAATAAAAATCCACCAAAATATGGCACCAAATCACCTCCCAAGCAAAATCGAAATTTTCCAACTATGGCGCCAAACTGAAAATCTGAAAATGTTTGTCAATGGCAGCCTTGATCTGCAGCAATGAAGGTCTGAACAGCAAGCAAAATGGTGGAGAAAAAATCGCCTAAGTCTCCAAACATGAAATTGCCAATTTTCACCAAAAAATGCTAAAGTTTGAAAAAATCGCCAAACTTAGCAAAATCGAAATTCTGAAACCGGTATTTAATGGCACCCAAGGGGAATAGATCAGCAAGTTGGAAAAAATGGAGGAAAATAAATCCTCAATCCCACACTTCACAAAAACGCCTTGCTAAAAATTCGCCCAACTTGGAGAAAAATCGCTTTCATGGAGACACCTGGCAGATTTAATAATAAAATAATGCTAAGTCTCCTCTCATATACTTGCTTTCACCTCTCACTTTCACCACACAAGCAATGTGGGATAAAACACATGTATAAATACTTGCTTGGTGAAAACCTAACTTGCTTCTAGAAGATTACAATATTAAATGGTTATTGCAAGTTATTAAATTTTGCTTTTAAATTTTAAATAATCATTAATAATTATTTAAAAGCAATTAAAAATGGGGCTTATTTATTAAAATATTGCAAATTAAATCCAAAATAAGCCTCTAGGGGAAATCCGACTTGGGTTGGGATTGAAAATCCCTTCAAAAATCATTAAAATGTCAAAATTTACCCCATAAGGGAAACTCGACCCTAGCTTGGATAAAAATCCATGCATAACTTCATCAAAATGCACACAAAAAACCTCCGAGGGGAAAATCGATATGAGCTTGGACAAAAATCCAAACAAAAATCCACTCTATTTGCAAAAAATCACCCCTAGGGGAAATTTGATGGCAATCGGGATTGAAAAATCCACACTCCAAACTCACTTAACTTGGAAAAAACCTCCCTGGTGGAATTTCAACCTCAGTCTAGATGAAAATCCGGACTCAAAACTCTTCAAAATATTCCCAGTGGAAAATCGATCCCTATCTGGATGAAAATCCGGACAAAAATCCTTACAAATTCTCTCAGGGGAAAATCGACCTCTGTCTGGATGAAAATCCGGACAAAAATCTGCACTTAGTTGTCACAAAAATCCTGGTGGAAAATCGACCTAGGCATGGAATTATCCTTAACATTGTCTGCACTTCAGTCCGCACTCCAGTCCACACTCCTGGTGGAAAATTGATGGCAGTCTAGATAAATCCTGACGCTTAGCCAAATTTTAGCACTTCCAGAGGAAATTCGACTTGGGTATGGATAAACGGTGGGGGAAAATAGTAGCCAGTGTGGATTTCAAGGGAAACCCATGTGTAGTATGGATTTTCAGTGGGGGAATGGGTTGGGTAGTCTAGAATGTGAGGGGAAAAGCACCTCTAGCATGGAATTTGACCCTTTAACCCTTGGAATAAGGATTTCCCTTAGGATTTTATCATTTTAACCACTCAAAATCACTTAGAGACATTAAATTTACACTGGACTCAGGCTAATTTTCCAAAAATATGAGCAAAATGCTAGGAAAATATTGGAATAAAGTGCGAAATCAACTTAAATAATACCTTAGGAGCGAGAAAACAACTCCAAAAGGTCTATGAATACCTTGGCACTTTAAAATCACTAATGTGCGTGTTTAAAAACATGTTAACACTCGAAAGGTCTACACTTAGACAAAAACTTAGGATCATTAAAATATCAACGTTTTACAACTTGATCCTATAACTTCAAAAACCCTAGACGACACTAGGCATGATCTAAACTCCGAGACTTGGGCACGGGAAACGCAAAATTGCCCACTAAGCAGCCAAAACCCTAACCTAACAACGCAGAAAGCCGGCAAAGAGGGGGTCCCCGTTAGCAATGGGGCGATGTGTGAAAAGGTCACAACATGTCGTACGGTGGTGACCATACGGAACACTCCCCTCAGGAAGTCGGTGTGCGGTGAGCTTGGAGCTTGATCGTACTGTGGTAAGGTCGTACGGGCCGTACGGTTGGTGTATTAACCGTCGAGTTTCGCCCTTGAACCCTCCAGACATTTAGACAGTTCGGCGTTGCAAAATGGAATGAGTTTATTATTATTCTAGATACAAGAGACTTAGGTGTAGATGATGAATATTCGCACATGCACAGGAAATTATATTGATAATGATCGCACAACAAATTACACAGACTCCAAAAAGAAGCAGAATAGGGTGAGGAGAACTCCCACCGAAACTACGGATGCCAAGTAGGGAGGATCTCTCACCTCCGAAATGACAGACAAGCTGAACTCCAACTAGAATTCTCACATACAAAGAAAAATACCAAATTCGCATACCCACAACAAAGACCAACTCGGCATATATAGGGGCTCTGGGAAACTTCCCGAAGGGTTACAAACGGGCCGACACAACAAACATAACTTAACTAATAAAATATAAAGGGGGTCTGAAAGATTTTATTATTAAATTTAGGTCCATACAAATATTAATATTATTTAATTATATCGGGGACATTACAGAACCCGTGGAAACACAAAGAGTCTCTAGCACATGTTGTATAACTCTGGTTTGTTTTTTTAAACTTCATGTAAGAAAACTCTTCTAGATACCTTCATTCTCAATACATCTCAGAAAATAGGTTTTGGCTCTATATTTGCTCTGTGTACTCCTGCGATATCATTGCACCTGAAGACCTATAATGTCTCTTATATGGTGATTTTCTTGAGCTTCTGAAAATCAGGAGTGACAGCCTTTCTCTTCAACGTTCCTCTGGTCCTTTTACTTGGTCCGGAATTGGTATCCTGCTCAATATGTGTATCCACGTCCACAACCGTCCCTCAGCTAGAATTGCTCCTCGAGACTGCTGATCATGTTTTTGAAACTATATCTAATTCAATAATGTTACTGATACGAAATAAGATAATATATGAAACTAACATTACTAATGCGACAAAAAAAGTATTTAATATGAAGTCAATATTACTAACACATAATAGTGCTAATATCATTATGGAATATAATACTGTCAATATTACTGATATTACTATATAAATGATAAGATAATATGAGCTAATAATAAACAATATCCAATACAATTAATTATTAAAGGGATTTAACAAATAATTCAATAATATTATAATGAATACAAATATATATGTATTTTGACTCTTCACTATAATAAGCATCTGTGGACATGATGAAGGAATTGGTGAACATATTGGGGAGGGGTACAGCATATGAGCATCCTTATGCATACACCACCTCGAAGTGGGACAATATGAGCACATAGAGGCCAAAGGAGTACAAAGGGTACGATCTTTGGGTCTAGGAAGAGATGGTTTCTAGGGCAATCTCCGCAATCTTTCCCCTCCACCATGGCTCAAATACAAGAAGTAAAATCGTTAAGGTATTAGGATGATGACTAGATGAGGGTCAAAGGCACCTTATTGTAGCCTCCCTAATATCTCCACATGGATCAATTGTTAAAGTGAATCAATCATAAGGGGCAAGAGGTTGATATGATGGAGGGGAACGGTGCAAAGCCCTCACTAGATATGCCACCTCATGAAGATGGTTGAGGACAATCAGTTAAGGACCACATGGGGACACAGAAGATAAGGTCTTGTTGTTGGGCCTAGGGTAGAGGATACTTAGGGCATCTCATCATGTCTTCCAACTCAACCCTCGTTATGAGCTTCCATGTAATTATTGGTTTATACAAATCCAAACCCTCAAATTGGATGTATTTCATAAGTTATATCTACATTGTTGTGTAAAGCGGAAAATCGAACCCTAGGCGTCCCCCCCCACTCCAAGAAGAGAGAAAGGAGGTCACTAGAGTTGACGGTTTTCACTTAGGAGAGACTTTACATTCAAAAGAGGGGTTGAAACTCACAAGATCCAATCCCACACAATGCAAGACTGAATTCTAAATGAGTTTCAAGGGTTGAGACATCAAGGATACCCTCTTTTGTAAAGAATGTAGATAGAAGGATTGAACTAGGAGTGCATGTAAAGTAAGAAAGATTCGCTTGTAAACAGAAATAGGGACACAGGATGAAGCTACGGACCTAAAATTAGCAATAAAATGTCAAGACGATGCTGTCCTGCAAATTTGAGCGAAAGTTGACAGGAAGATGGCGCCCGGAGTGCACACGGTCCTCCGAAAAATCCACGAAACGAAGGGGGATCTGTTCGTCTCTGCACAAGGATTCCAGATCTTCAATTACAGCCGCGTACCTGCAACCTACACACAGAAAAGAGAGGACGATTGGGGGGTTAGGGATTAGGGGTTTGCCTTTAGGTCAAACCCCGATTTTGGAATTAACCAAGAAATGAGAATGCTGCAAATGTAAATGTTTGTAATGTAAACAAGTACTGATACCTTGTTGTAAGAATGTTTGTATTCTTACATGCAAAGGTGTAATGATGTTGTATGTTGTCTGTTGTAGGTGATCTCCTCTTCAATGGTTGAATCCTTGTCTTGAATGCAACACCTAGCCTTGAATGGAGACTTAGAATGCTCAATTGCTTGAAGGAATGCTTGAATGCTTGAATGTTTGAATGTTTGAATATCGCTTCCGCCTTTTGCTACCACCACCCCCTTTCTTGGGAGGGGAAATGTAGTTTATATACTTGTCAATTAGGGTTAGGAGACTGATTTTTCCGACCTTAGGCCGACCTAGGAGAATTGTTTTCCAATTTGCAAACTTAAAGACCCAATGCCCAACAAGAGGCTGGGCCCAAAATAGGGCCAGGGACCAGGGCGCTGGGCGCCATGGTCCTGGGGGACCAGGGCGCTGGGTGCCTGTTGACGTGTATTTTATACACCATCATACACAGAATAAAATACCAATAGGCATCTTATCCTCTCTTGAGAAAATAGTCTCTAACTGCTGAAGATTCGCGTAAAGGATCAGTTAGGAAGACTCCAAGGTTCTGTTAGTAGGGTCTCTACGTGTGGACAAGCTTCCAGCGGTATGATGTGATTTGCTGTTTCCTTCAAGGGGTCTTACATATTCCGAAAGTTCAAAGATTTTACTAAAACTAAAGGAACTTTTCAAAAAAATAACAAAAGAGTAGGGTTTTTTAAGAAGTCTAATCTAATCTAACCCTATGAATGACTTAGTATGGACAAGACTTGGCAAGATTCAACCAACTTCAATTTTGCCATAAGATAACAACTCAATTGAAATTAGTGCGATCTTCTAAGGTAACAAAATGATATTCAATGCATCAAAGATCAAAGATACTACCACGAAGGTACATATCCAAGATACAATAATGATTGAAGATTAAGGGACTCAAAGTATTCTCCAGTCGACCACGCAAGGCGTTCCTACAATCAGCAAGAAGCTAGTGGTTTGGATTACGAATCCTACCAAAGATCAAGTCTCACACAATGTCCTTCAAATTAACTCACTACTTTGATTGAGCATGATTCAAGTAAATCAAACAACCATGAAGATAACTTAAGAAAGTTGCAACAAAACACCATAACTTCAATATTTTATTGATTTCCAAGTCATCATGTACAACAATTGCTTAAATTCCTCTCTTCAAAACTCAATCTTGCTACAAAATAAAATTGCTTCTAACTTCTAATCTCTTAGCTATCTCTCTTCTCTATTACATCAACTATTGACTATTACACTCTTCCCAAATGAAATGAAAAATGGGGGTATAAATAGCATCCCCAATTACAATGAAAGGTCTAGATCGAAAGAAGATCAACGGTCAAGATCATGACACCCAAACCCTAATTAGGGTTTGTTACAAATGGCCTCCTTTTTACTGAACAATATTAAATGCATAGCCAAATATTAAATTTGGCACAAAAACCTAGGAGACATAAACCAATGACAAATAAGATGTCATGTCATCTGTAACAACCTTTCATCTAGAATCTTATTCCCTTTCCAATTCTCTTTCTTAGCATATGCAATGAATCTTGATACGATTCCTTCGATTTCTGCAATTGGAATCTCGGGAAGATTCTTCATACTCTCTTCCAAGTGGATGACCTGATCGAATGCATCTAGAAGAGCTGCGTCCCACGAAGATTCAAGTTCCTTCGTTCTTTCAATCAAGAGCATGGTGGCAAACATTTGATCATATTGCTCATCTGTAACATTTGCGTCCTTACAAAAGATGATCTTGATTCTATCCTCTAATTCCTGCATATCCACATCTGTCTCGACCTCGATCCTTCTACCAAGAATGGTACGAAGTACCTCAAATACTCTGTCCTGGATCGGATTGATCACCTCCTCAACTTGGCCACATCTAACACTGATGTCTTCGAAGAAAACATTCTTCATATGGAGTAAAGTTGACCACTGAAACAAACTGTGAGATTCCCCATCCAAGATCTTCTCTTGCGCTAAAACTTTCCTTGATGTGTGTCTAATAACTTTCAAGACAGGAATGATAACATCCTCGGTATGGGCGAATGCAGCTACTGTTATCATCAAATTGTGGATTATCTCAAGAACCTGGATAGCTTGATGAATAATCTTCATCATCCTTGTTACAAATTCTATGGCCACTGTATGAGATCTATCCATCCAATTACTTGTACGTTGAACCATGTTCCTGAATCTTTCTGCCTCACTGATTGATTGAAGTGGAAGTGCTTGCACTGGTGATCTAGCTGGATCCTGACGTCCCAAAGGTTCATTGATGTGACTGAAATATGTCCTCCATGCACCGACCTCTCTCTCAAGCTTTCTATTCTTCTCCATTTCTTCTTTAAGCTTGTCCTTCAATGCCTCAAATGAGTCGGTAGCATCGTCTAAAGTCTGCTCAGCTGTGGATGGTCCTAGCTCAAATGTCTGTATATCATATTCCTCTGCTAGGATCTCACCTTCATATTTGTCTACTGCCGGTGTAGCTATCTGCAGTTTTCTGGATCCAGTCTCATCTCGAATCATCTTGGACATCTTGGTAGCCTTTCTCTTCTCTGTCACTTCCTGGGAATGTCCAACAAGGCTCTCTAAATCAATTGCACTGTCCTCGTCCTCTACTACGATCACCTTGGTTAATCTTTCTTTCAACCAATCTGGGATAATCGATCTTGTTTCTTGAACTTGAATCTCTTGTGCACTATTTCTTCTTGTCTGGGAGGAGATGTCATTTCATTGTCTTCTTTATCTTCATCTAAATCATAATCTTGGAGAGATCCATTTGGTGAACCATGTTGTGCCTGTCCTTCTTCCTGCTTGTCATTCTATACCATAGACTCCATGGATTCTTCCACTTGAATTGTTCTCTTCTCAGGTCTAGAAGAAGTACCGGATGATCGATCTCTGTTAGCCTCTTGTTTCCTCTTGGAAGACTCTTTCTTTTCTGACCTTTCTTTTCTCTTCGAACCCCTTGGATGGAGATTGCCCTCACTGGCACATCGAAGGTTACCTTCTCCTGAATTTCTAGGATTGGGATTGCCTTCACTCACACTAGCTCCACCTTCGGCTGGTTTCTCTTCCAAAGTGAAAGTCATAGCTATGCCTTGTTCTCTCAACTTCTGATGTTGTATGTCAACCCATCTGCGAGTACAAGACAAGACTGGTGCCATCAAAGTATCTAGATCCATGACCTCGGGCTCATTCCAATCTAACCTTATTGTTTTGCTTTCTCGATCATAGGAAGACTGGACATGCCTGCCACTGTCCTGAGCTTGGTCGGCCACTCTGTAAATCCTGCATTTCCTGATGAAATCCAAAGGCAATCTAGAATGCATTTTTCGTTTCACTTCAAAATCATCTAGGAGGTTCATCATAAAATCTTCAATTTGGTACTCATGTCTAAACTTTCTGCCGACTGTCTCCTCTAAATGTCCATGTGGATCGAAGCTTTCTCTCAAAGCAAAAGATGAAAAAGCATACAAGGCTAACTCCTTCTCTGCGTCATCCATAGCTAAAGCATTAGGACATACCTCAACTGAATTGCCCAAAATGATAGGTACTGGAACTCCATTCTGATGTCTGTGTCTGAATGCCTTCACATATGCTGCCAACTGTCTTGTTACTTCAAGTAACACAATTCTGTCTGTCGGATATCTCGGCAACATGTATGGAGGTAAAGGACATCCATGTACTCTAATATAAGTGAACTTGGGAAACTGAATGAACCAAGCACCGTACCTCTTTATGAATTCCTGTGCATCCTGAGATAATCTGTTGTGAATGCCACCTTGCAACGTCCTTGTGATGTTCATCGTGAAGGTATCATTAACTAACTTGTAGTTACTTCCTGGCGGATGATGCAAGTAGGCATAGGAATCACAAGCTCTGACCTCGCCGGGTCCTCTTCCAATCACTCCTCTGTGAGGTAGTCCTGCGTACTCAACACTCCTGATCAAGGCATAGATGACATATGAACTCATGTAGAAAGACTTAGTAGCCTTGAGTCTTCTCAACTGTACGTCCAAGCAATGGCTAATCATCCTAGCCCAATGTATCGTACCTTTCCCTTGAACGATCACCTGGATGAAGTAAAACATCCACTTCTCAAAATAGAAGGCGTGAGGGGCTCCTGTAACTCGGTTGAGCATGGTAATCAAATCTCTGTACTCCTCCTGGAAATCAATCCTGTGTGGTGTGTTCGGGACCTTGCTCAGACGGGGACGGCTCTTAAGTAGCCAGTTCTTATTGATTATGCTTAGACAAGCATCTGGATCATCTTCGTACATTGATCTGGCTCCTTCTATGCTCTTGTATATCATGTCCCTGTGCTCTGGAAGATGGAAAGCTTCACTTATAGCTTCCTCTGAAAGGTACGCCAAAGTGTTTCCCTCATTGGACACGATTGTTCTGGACTGTGGATCATAATGACGAGCACATTCGATCATCAACTCATGGCACTGAATAGCTGGAGGAAAGCCTGCCGCCTTAATGATGCCACTCTCGATTATCCTCCAGGCGACAGGTGATGGCTTACCAATGTAAGGGACATCTCGAAACTTCTTCGTGCTAAAGTTGCCCAAGTTTGTATCTCCAATGTGGCTCCACTTAGACACGATCTTGGTCTCCACTTCTTCGGTCTTCTGATCTTCTTTCATGAGAGCTGAACGACTGGTGGATGCTCCCGCCTTCGGGGTTGCCATACCTACACAACATTTCATAATGAGAAGCTAGATTTTGCAATAAATAACATAGATTAGAGAATAAATTTTAGGAAACTTCATGATAAGTCTTTGAGTTATCATTTCCTAAAATAAAACGATTGAGCTAGGAATTCAAAATTCAAAATTTCAAAATCTAGGTAATGACGATCAACTAATAAAACAATAAAATCAAATCGCCATACCTCAAATCGAGAGCTAACTCTAGAATGCAAAATAAAAAGGATTCGCCTAGGCAAAATTGACGTATAAATAGCTTCGATGTGATCTCTCCTTTAAAATATCAATTTCACCACCTTTTGAGTTGTCTTTGACGTGATCTTCAAGCCTTGGCAAATTCGCCCAAATGAAAACTTTAAGTTCGCACCACCTTGCTTGGAATGAAATTCGCTCCACCTTGGATATCAATTCGCACTTCTTCCTTTGATCGCATATGAGATGAAAACGATAATGTGAAAATTATGATTTTCACCTCCCCTTTATAGCGTTCACCTCTTACCACCATATAGGCTGACTTTGGTAAAATAAAGCAATTTTTAAACGATTTTTTAATAAGTAATAAAGGCCGACCTCCATATCTTAGCGCTCTTTTGATTTTTTAATTAATAATTAATTAAATGCCTTTGTTTTTTAAATTATCAAATTCGATTTTTTAAAGGCAAAATAATTAATAAATGTTAAGCGCAACATTTAAATGCTAATTTATTGAATTTCAAAAATTATCGATTTAGCATTTAAAATAAATTCAAAAATATTTGCTTGAGCGCCAAAATTTGAAAATGAAATAAACATACCTCATCGCCCTGGTCCCTTGGAGAGGGACAGGAGCGATCCTTGTCTTCTAGCTTGAAATTCATCGTTTTTTATTCTAACTCTTCGTTCCTTGCCTTCCAAATGGCGTTTTAGACCTTGTGCAATTTGTTTTGCTATGATCTTCGAAGGATAACATGTGTCTTGGCAAATATCGCCCTGGTCCCTTGGAGAGGGATAGGAGCGATCCTCATAATTTCTCCTTGACCTGGCATCTTTAATCTCTAATCTTCATTGTAGGGCGAATAATAACATTGTTTGTTCATTCCATGCTTGTCCCACTTGATTTTTTTACAAGGCATTTAGACTTTAGAAAGATTATCGCCCTTGTCCCTTGGAGAGGGACAGGAGCGATCTGGAAGCTCTAGCCAAAATGCGTCATCTTCCAACCTTGATTCTTCGTTCATTGCCTTTTGAAGGACGTCCTTGATCTCACGTGCACTTTCCTTGACATGCATTTAAAGGATCATGAGTGTTTTAATGAAATCGCCCTGGTCCTTGTCCAAAGGACAGGAGCGATATGAGTTCCTTGCACAAATTGGTAACACTTTGACATTCAAAACTCTTGCATATCATCTTCAAAAGACACCTTATACCTTGTGTAATCCCGAAAAACCTTGACTTGGCATGAATTTGAAGAAAAATGAAGGATCCTAAGCAAATCGCCCTGGTCCCTTGGAGAGGGACAGGAGCGATATAGCCTCTGTGTTCACTTTGATGATCATTTAACGTTTGAAGTCTTTGTATATCACCTTCTAATCATGCCTTGGACCCTTTACGACCTTGCAAAACCTTGACCTTACGTGATATTTGAGAGATTTGGCTAATATAATCAATATCGCTCTGGTCCCTTCCTGAGGGACAGGAGCGAATTTCAACATTTTGAGCTCGTCTTTGCCTTGTTCAACTTGCAATCGCTATCATCGTGCAAAATAAAGTTCCTTGATCGTTCTTGATCACTTGATGCTTGATAAACTTTCAAATTTTATGCCTTTATGGAAATATCGCTCTGGTCCCTTCCTGAGGGACAGGAGCGAACTAGGTGTCTAAGTGCGGTTCCTTCAATATTGGCAACTTTGGATACTTTGTGCTTGATTGAGATGTCTTAAGACGTCCTTGCCTCCTTGTTCTTCATTTTGGAGTGGCTTGAACTTGGAAGAATAGCAATATAATCATCATATCGCCCTGGTCCCTTGGAGAGGGACAGGAGCGATTTTGCTCTTGTGGGCTTCATTTCACTTCATCTCCTTCAAAAACTATCTTCAATTGTCTTGTCATACTTCCTTTCATTCATTCATGCCTTGAGATCGGTTGTAACTTGGCAAGAAAATCATCTATAACAAAAATCGCTCTGGTCCCTTCCTGAGGGACAGGAGCGAACTTAAGCATTTTGGTCCTTTGATGGCATTTGGTAATCTTCAATTTATCTTCAATGAGTTCATTTCACCTCCTTCCTTGCCTTCAAACATAAACTTGACTTGATCTTTGCCTGAATTTTGTCTTGTGAAGAACTTCGCTCTGGTCCCTTGGAGAGGGACAGGAGCTACAATGTACTTCGCCCTGGTCCCTTCTTGAGGGACAGGAGCGATTTTGGCATTCTGGACCATTTTTCTTCATGTTTGCACTTCAAGTTATATTCATTTGATAAAACATATCTCCTCGGACCTTTTTGAATCGTCAAGTCATCAAAATCCTGCTAGGACAAAGCAATATTTGATTTGTAGCTCCGGTCCTTCACTGAGGGATAGGAGCGATTTTGCTCCTATAGGCCAAAATAACATGATTTTACACATTTTATCACTTCACAAGGCGAAAACAAATCATTTACAATGCCCGGGATCAAAAATTAAAAAACTCAAAATTTGGTCAAAATTGGTCAATTGGTCAAAATTCACATTCCATCATCAACACTTAGACAAATTTAAGCTCTGCATTCAACATTCCAATTGAAAATAGACCATTTTGGCGAAATCATTGCATTCGAAATTGCATCCTACGAAAGGAAGCTCAAAAAGCTCTCAAAATTGACTGGATTCTGGCCTGAAAAGACAGCAATTAAAACCCTAAGGCTAGACCCTAAATCCAAACAATTGACTGACTAACAAAACCCTAAAAGCGAAGCGAAAAGCGAGCGAAAAAAACGAGCAAAAGAGGGGGTCCCCATTTGCAATGGGGCGATGTGTGAAATGGTCACAACAGCGCCATGGTCCCACCTCCCGGGACAACAGGGTGCAAGGAGGATCAGGCCAAGGTGCAGAAAGATGCAGTTTTTGATGTCATAAACAGGTTTCGGGGTCTCCATTCAGGTTCAACGTTGCGCCGCCATCGTGAAGACCCAAATGCAGTCAAAATTGCAAGTGTCGCAATTTTAGGACGCTACATGTTGTCTAATCTCATTGTGGGTTTCGAAAAATAGGCTTATCTCATCTTATTCTTCAATGAAGATTATATCCCTAACTATGTTTACCCTTGTTTCATTTTGGATTTGTGATTTTAGGGCAAAAATTAGGGCATTTACAAAAAAGGGACATTACATGACCATACCACTAATCTGTTGAGATCTGCACACCTTTAAGTCGACTCAACAAAAAATATATATTCAGTTCAACCATTTTCCTTGATGCATAAGGAAACAATTTTGCATTTTAAAAATACAATGAATGGATGCTTTCTCCATTAAATTTTTGGCATCATTACACGCCACGATACTCTACGTTTTCAATAAATAATTCTTCCCACGCAAAACAAACCACACCATCCAGTAACTTAATCACCACGTATGGCTTAAACACCATGCTCAACAAATTAAGAAATATCATGACTTTCATAACTCACGTCGAAAAGAAAAACTCAACTGAAGGATTTATCAGTTACTTTAAAATTCAAAAATGATTCCCCTATTAAAGATAGCTCGAACATGTATCCTCCAGAAAACAAAATAGCTCATTATTGCAGCACAATATGTTACAAAAGGTCCAAAGCCATTGCACTATATGAGGATAAAGAAAACGTTTCTGAAAAAAAAACGCATATCATCAAATCTAACACCATTGACTTACTTTACAAGCCATCTCAGCCCATGAATAAGGTGAATCGCAACCCATGAATTAACTTATTTTGATTCCATTAAAAAACATCCTTGTGAACATCCAACTGATGACTTGTCAATCTAATTTGGCAAGATAAGCCAACAAGCAGGTCAAGAGGATAGGTAGCCAGCTCAAGTTGACATCCAAGTTGCATAAACACACAGCCAAGTAGCTCAACCAGACAATCAAGTATCTCAACTAGACAAGCAAGTAGGCAAGTAGCTCAACCAAGTAGGCAAGTAGCTCAAGCAAGTAAACAAATAGCTCAAACTAACACCCAGGTAGCTCAACCAAGTAAGCAAGTAGCTCAACCAAAATTTGATGAATAATCAACAGCTTAAAGATATTTCATTCCAATTCTCTTTTTAGAAACCAACCTTTGACATCAATGACAAAATCTGCAACATATTTGAGGGTAAATCACAACCCTAGGCAAAAATCAACAGCCATCTACTTTTGAGAAAAAGAAGCTGACCAAAGGAAAGTAATCTATAATAAGGAATTTGTGGCTCTTATGTGTGCCATAGAAAATCTCAAATGATGCATGTTAGAGCATATAACTCTAGGTAGTCCATCTTAATTCTCACCATTTGAGTTCCTCATCCATCAAAGATGTGTCGCACACAAACATTGTTAAACATGTTTCAAGTAGCTCTGGCCCTATGCCCATTGGTTTTAAACATTAAATTTTGGTAGTACTTTTTGAGGTGAAATAATGTTCAAGTCTAAGGGATTTTGATGACCGCTCAGTTTATTGTACATCATCATAGTGATAAGTCTCATTTACTCTTTAGTGAAGGTGAGAGAGAAAGAGAACCTCGAATTATTTCTCCAAAAGAATGAAATTCACTTTGTAGACACATAAAATTGATTAAAACAATATTTAACCACTTATCCCTTGATTAATTTAATTAATCATTTTATCCTATTATCACCCCTAAATTAATTAAATTACATTTAATTGATTATCCCCTTCCACATATATAATTAATTTATTAATTAATTATACATCTCATTTATCCTAAAGTTTGATTTATTTCAATAAATCAAACTCAACCTTAGAGAACATTCCAATTTTATTCCTAATCCTAATTAGCTAAATTAATCCATAATTAATTAGGCTAATTTAGTGATTCCTACAAACCTATCTTCTAATCCCCTCATTAATCTAATTAACCCAAATCCTAATTCCTATTAGTATTTATTCAAATTTAAAATACTACACACCTACCCAAGTCATCTCACCCATCAACATCACCTTTGACCAAGGGGTGCTCACACATGTGTGAGAATTGATCTTCCCCATAGAGCCACCCTACACTTTCCCCTTTTGGCCCATATGTCATAACTCCCTTTTCCTAGTCCTTACTCCTTTGCCACAAGTGTTTACACTTGTCAACTTCATGAGCTTCCCAAGGTTGCTCACACGTGTGAGCACATCTTCCTCTTTTCCCTATGACAGTTGTTGAAAGATCCCCAACTAAAATCTGATCTGAATTTTCTGATAGTTTCAAATCTTAATCTTTGACCAGCGATAAGGATGACTAGATTTTGTTTGGTTTTTAGATTGTTTCTATTTTTTGTGTTTTTTAAATGCCTTGTATGGAGATGTACACAAGAAATGCAATGAAAGAATTGACTGAAATAGAATTGAATATTCTGAAAACTTTTAACAGCAACTACAGAAACAAATTTTGGAAGCTTTATTATCTAGAAAGAACAAAGTTGCATACCAGGTGATCCCACGCCTATCCTGGAATAAGGGTTTTATTGACAATTTGCAAAATAATGGCTTCCAATGCAATTCAACTCCTCCAATGAGGTTTATTCACCATAGTAATAATTATCTAAAACAATTTGATGATCAGACAGGAGATATGGCCAGGAGACTCCATCCAAAGTGCTTCCAAATCCGTCATAATTTGCTGATTGCTTCCAAATGTGCTGAGATTTGTCCAAATTGATTGCCAAATTATCTTAGCTATGCCTTGA
Source organism: Cryptomeria japonica (assembly GCF_030272615.1). Lineage (NCBI taxonomy): Eukaryota > Viridiplantae > Streptophyta > Pinopsida > Cupressales > Cupressaceae > Cryptomeria > Cryptomeria japonica. The sequence goes on from NC_081405.1 coordinate 472,308,024, forward strand.
CAATGATTTTACCAACAATTACTGCTTCAAAAACCCTCCCAATTATTTATTTGAATCTCCAGGCAGCTAAGGATGGTACGGCTGCCCTAGGGAGAGGTACAGCTGTCCAAAAATGCTTCCAATCTGCTGGAAAGTGCCAATAAACCACCCAGATCTGAGCCTCAACCTCTGAAATTGCAGAAAGATCACACAAACCCTCTGAAAATGGTCCTCTAGACCTGATTTGAAGGTTTCCTTGAGTGCTGACTTGATAGAAATGGCTGGGGTTTCGTCCAACCTGTCCACAATTGAAGGATTTCATCTCCAATTTGGTCTCCAAACCTGTTGTAACTGCTATGGCAGCAAATTGCAGAGCAAAAACAATAAAATCTCCAAAATAATGATACCAAGTTTTGCACGTAGAAGCTTCCTTATGCCTCCCAAACCTAATTCGAACTTCCTCTTGGCATCTAGAAGATTCCAATGGAATCTTAGGCTCTCATAAAAGTTCGCCTAATACAGGGGTAAGCTCATCATTGAAAGTGGGGCCACCTTTAATAACATGTTTCTTAGGAATATGATCCAAGGTAATTTCATAAAGTTGTTTTATAATAACTTGTAACTTAACTTTTTCTATTTTAAGAAAAAGTGCTTTTATAACTTTAATTTATAAAGTTACTTTATTAACTTACCAAAGTCATAAAAATGACTAAGTATAAGATTCCCTTTGGCAAGTAGATCATCCCCAAACACTAGAATTCACCTGTGGAGATGGGTGTCAGGTGAATTTCCCATCCCGATAGATCACTCAGGAAGTGGGGACATTACAATTGTTCTTCCCAAGATGTGCTCACACATGTGTGAGCACACTTACCCTTGCACCCCTCTTCTCCTTGTGACACTTGTCACAAGGCTAGGCTTGCAAATCTAGGACCACATTCCCTTTCAATCTGAGACCTCTACCATCCTTTTAATCTTGACTATCCATTTCTAAGCCCCAAAATCTATAAATTGAGCCCTTCCCTCTTATCAAATCATCCACTTTCCATCATAGTCTTATGCTGGCCATTTATCCATCATCCACTTTTCAGAGCATTCTTATAATGCCCATTTAATTCCAAATCCATATCCATATCCATCTATCTTATGTTATGTGATTGTGAGAGCAATCCATATTCACCTTCATCAATCTCTCCAAACCTTCATTTGTCAATCTCAGAGCATCGGGGTCGTGAAGAGGAGGACAAAGAAGAATACTAGCAATGGGAGCGTCTTGAGTATATTTCGTTTATTTCGTTTGTATCTCTTTATGCTTTTATTTTAATCTTTCTTGATATTGCGTTTAAAATGGTTTTGATTTATATTTATGACTAATCTACTAACCGTTTTATGGCATTACACACTTCCTGCCAAGTTTATTGTTATAGGCAAACACAAAGGGTATTTGAGAGATTGGATTTCAAAAACCTATGGTGAGCTTTTGACCTCAATATTTGTTTATGTTCCTTGAAGGTTTTGCATTGTTGATTTCAGTTTGAAATGTGATAGAAAGGCTATACAGAAGAGAAAGCCATGGTTCTAAAGAGATATTGGGCTATGTTCCACGGAGTTTCAAGGACGGGGACAACGAGATATGTTTCTAGTACGGGGGTACTTTTGGGCCATTTTTTAGCAAAGGATGACTGTTAAAAAAAATACGCATGTTATACCAATGATAAAGCATTCATCATAGACATTAATGCATATCATTGATTGAGTAAAAAAATATTATTCTAGCATCAAGAATTAAGCATCATTCTTATTTCCTTCTAGAAGAAATACTTAACCTACTAAATTTTCACATGCAGTATAAGCTTATAAGCTACATGCATCGATTCCTTGAATTATCTTTCACAAAGCATACTCAAAAAACTAACAATAACTTGAGTGAGTGAGTTCATGTAATAGATTGTCCCTAATATTTGAAGTGTTGCATCATGCATGGAACATTACGATTTCTTTTGTTAAATGATTATTGGCCACTTTCCAAAACCAGTGGAAACAAGGTCAACGCAATGCTTCAGGAGCCATCCATGAATAAAAATGATAAAATGGTGGATATCCAAACTACATGGTGGTCCCACGAAGGTGTGCTGCCTGGTTTGTCAAAATTGTATGAGAATGTTGCAAAGAAAGGGTCCCATGCATTTCTTGAATTTTGTTGCTGCACTTGCACAAATAAAATAGCAAGATTTTACAGAAAATTTCAATTTTGGGTTTAACATTTTTTTTTTTTCCAGTCCCACTTCGTCTGCATCTACTTGAAGTCTGCAACCAAAACATTTGGTCTAGTTTTTCTACTTAATATGCTATATCTACTTGTAACTCAACTAGATAGTTTTTATGGACTGTCAAAAGAGTAAAAATTGTTGCAATAAGCCCAGAAACATCCCCTCATTGCTCAAGAAACGTCCCCAATTTCTGGAAAGGGCAGGAAACATTGAAAAAACATCCCCGGTACAGGGACGGGGTACCAAGGCCAGGGATGCGTCCCCGTGGAACATAGATATTAGGCTATTCCTAATACCATACTTTCCGAGATTTTTCCCATCCTTTAATCTCTATGCAAATTTGGTTTGAATTGTTAAACTTCTCCTGCACTTCTAGCCCTTGGTTTGATGGGGTGTTGGAGATTACTGGAAATAAAATATGTTATTTCATTTTGATTTGGGTGAAAAAGGGTTGAACTCTATCATCTAACGACTTTTTCCTAGATCTACTCGATGGTAATTGTGATTTTAGTACTTCTTCAAGTGTTCCACTTGTAGGAGGACTGTACCCAAAAGCAAATATTAGATCTTGTAAAGATAGCATTCATATATAGATTCCAAAAATTATAAAAATTATGTTTCGCTAAAGTTTAAGGCATCCTCAGTGCTTGCAACTTTTTTATTACAAGAAGTACTATCTTTGTACAATAAGTTATATGTATGATTTTAGCTTTTGACTTTTATCTGATATTTTTTCATTTTTAATTTTTTAATTAATTCTAGGACCATCTGATCTGAATACAGTTAAGAATTCAGCTGCAATACCTAGTGTGAGGACTTACAATATTGTGGTGTGAGGACTTACGATATTGTGGACGTTGGACAAACTAGCAAAACTCATGAAAATGAGATGTGAGCTTTCAAAAGTCGAATTTTGTTCAAACCAAAATGAGATATATATAACTATTTGAAATATCAACAATGCCCACAGCCTTTTAAATTCAAAATGAACAGCTGGTTGTAAGAAAATAACTAACAAAACTAAAATTTTCATAAACATATGAATTCTGCACATCTGTGGGGTACCCACTAGGATCAGTGAATATTGTAATGTTCCTAAGTCCTTTAAACATCTATTTTTTGACTGCAAAATTGCTTTTGCATCATGGTCTCTAATGTTTTGTCTTCCTATTTCTTGGAATGATAATGAAGGCTTTACTTGGATTGAAATTCTTGCTGGTTATGTGGATAAATTTGATATTGTCTTAAATGGATTTTGGATTGTTTTTACAAGTGACATCATCTGGTTTTTATGGAAAAGGAGGAATGAAGAGTGTTTTCAGTCCAAAAGAAGGCTCCTTACTGAGTTTGAATGCGAACTCACCTATTTTTCAATCAAGTTACAGGTTTCAGCTACACTGGAGATTCCCAAAGAGACATTTATGTCGCTGTTGAAAGAAGGTGTCATGTTGGTGTACAAGACCGATATTCAGTCTGCCCATATCTTTCCACATGGGAGGAACAATTTGAGCAAAGATTAAATAAAGTTACTTAATAAGTATCTTGAAGAGAAACAGATCACAAAGGATGAAATTCAAGCTAAGAACAAGGGAAAAAAGAAGCACGCGATCAGGAGGGATAGTATAATGGATCTAGAGATTGTGCCTCCTTTAGGCACATTTCAGTGTGACCAGACAGAAGATAATTGTGATGTAACTGGATCATGGGATTAATATAGGACTCAATGATAGTCCTTGTTTGGTAACAAATGTTTCGTACTTGGTCCATATTTTTTGACTTTTTGATACTTGGTGATCATGTTGATCTAGCTTGGGGCAGATGCTCCCCATAATGTAACTTGGTTTTGCTTTCAATCTAATTAACAAAATCTGGATCTGTTTACACCGTTAGAAAGATCTCCAAAAGCTCTAACTTCAATCATGCCTTTGGCTCTTCAATTTAAAGGACCAACGACTGTTTTTATGCCAAATTCCACTCCAAAGATCTTTGAAATATGATTTTCTAGGACCAAGAAAATACCAAAAATTTAAATTTTGAATTTTCGGTATTTTTCATCTCTGCTTGTGCCAACTCCTCCAAAGTGCTCCTGATTACCATCCTTCTTAAAGATGATTAATAAAGATGGAAGAAAAATCTATCAGCAACTTCTCAAGATGAATAAGGAAGATAGACGAAAGATCTATCAGAAACTTCTCAAGTCTTTTCTCTTCGTCATATCATTGTGAATAAATTAAAGCTTTTTAATAATATCTACGAGACCAAAACAGTCTATGAAACCCAAAACAGCATTATGGGACCCAAAAACAATCTTTATTAAACTCCTAAATCTATTTGCCCTCTCAATTTCCTCCTATTTTCCCTTGTCCTGGCACCTCTCTACTACATTTGTAATTCTACTATCATTTGCTTTCATATGATGTAGGATCACACACCAATAGATCTGCATGTGATCCAAAAAGGTAATGCAAACAAGCTTACACAGTTTTTCCAAAAGCTCTCAATTTCACTTATTTTAATTGCGTTTCCCACTGGAGTCCAAAACTCATTGGAAAAAATAGATCAAAAAAGTTAAAATTGAAAAACTAATTGTTCTCTACCTTGTGGCAACCAAGAGCGTCAAGCAGGGCAATCAAGTCCCCCACAATATGGAATGCAGTATAATTGTGAGCGGCGAGAGGAGCATCAGTGTCTCCGTATCCTCTCATGTCAGGGGCCACCGCGTGGTATCCTGCCTCCGCCAATGCTTTTATCTGGTGCCGCCAAGAAAACCACAGATCGGGAAAACCGTGTATAAGCAACAGAACAGGACCTGAAACGCCATCCATTCACTCATTATACTATCCCTGTTTATGCTTTTAAAACAATAGAAAGCAGGCGCACCTGATCCTTGCTCTGCAACATGCATTTTGATGCCATTGACGGTTACCATCCTGTGTGTCACCTCCCCTGCCATTCTTGTTTCTTATCTCCTTGAATTTGCAGCACTTGCCCTGCCACTTCGTGAAAACACTTCACTCTTATATACGCGAGTGCAAGTGTTGGCTTTGGCATCTTATTATCACAACTGAGAATCAATTTTCCACAAATGGTCCTTCTCCCATGGAAAGTAGATGCCTGAATAGTGAACCTGAGCTGACACCATTTTAGCGGGACGTGATATTTGTAATGGAGGTGTTCGTCCTGTGTCGTTACAAATTATTTTATTTATTTAAGAGTTAATTTCATTAGCTATTTTAATTTAATATTGAAATTATAAAAATTAACAGTTTTATTCTAATTTACAACTTTTCAAATTTTATTTTACACTATGCACTCAACATTTTTTATTTTTTTTATATTATAAATAAATAAATAAAAATTTAAAATAAAATAAAATATATTTTTACATAATTCTATTTAAGATATCTAAAATTTTAAAAATTAACAGTATTTTAGTTAATTTACAATTTTTTAAAATTTTATTTTACATTAATCACTCAAAATTTGTTTTCATTTTTTATATTGTAAATAAATAAAATAAAATATTTGTTTACATAATTCTATTTAAGATATCTATATTTATTTTATTTTATTTTAAAATTAGACTTTTTTAATTTTATTTATATTTATTGCTAGTAAGTTCTAATCATACATGTTACTTAAGTTTATTTAGGGAATACATAGGATTTTTCCCACTTAAAGTAGATAGTTATCACTTTTCCACTATAAGTAGATAAGTTATAACTTTATGTCTCATATCATGAGATTAAGACATTTGTCATGATTTTATTCAATCTTATGTTCACCTTGATCTATATAATTAAGGGTCTCCTTTGTAATCTCATTAACTCATACTATTTGCATTCTTGATGGGAATACATTTTATTCTTGTCACATTATGATTTCCATTAGATTCCTAGGTGAATAGGGGAAGAGCACAAGTTACCGTTCATGTACCAATAACCATTCACTCCTTGCACACCCAACCCCTCAATTACTAACTTAAAAAAACCAAAAAACAAAATACTAAAAGCTTATTAATAAATTACACATGTACTAATAGCTGCTCGTTTTTTAGCTTGTTTGGACTATAATTGGCCCATTTGTGCACTTTCATTGGTACACATAACACACGACTACTAGGGCATTTGTGCATAAGTATTGGCGATTTTAAGTGCATGGTTATTGGGGCATCTTTCTACAAGTATGGAGAACACTTTGAAAAGTGTACTTTTTGACCCTTGTGCACATAATGGATCCTACAGTGTGCATCGTTACTACCCAAAAGCTAAAACAATAGTTATAAGCAGTTAAGTTGCATGTGGAGACAACAAAAAAATCATCAAAATCCAATGTATCGTTTAAAATTTGTGGATGCACAAAGTTAGCTATAACGACTACTGGTACACTTCCCCTATCTCCATAGCCAAATATAACAATATTGTTTATTTAATATTAAAGAGTTATTATTATTGACTTGAGAGTTATTTTATAATTATTTTATTCATTTAAGCGTTATTTTAATTTACTTTAGAATTCTTTTTATTATAATTTTTTATTATTTTGTCTATCAAATTTTGATAATTCAATCTTGTATTTTGAATAATGTTTTAGTGTTGAAATTTATATTTCATATTTAAAAAATTATTTTCAAAGTAATTTGCACTAAATTGCATGGTCTATTCATGTGGCCATATGATTGGCCTCTTCATTTTAGACACCATTTATGAAGATCTATTGTTAGGATGTGTCTAATCTTAACTAGACTTTCCTTAGCACCTCTATAGCAATGACAAAGTTTTTTTTTTCTATAAGAGTAGTGGATTAAATCTTGATGGTGTCATGGCTTAAGTTGTTAGATTGTAGTTTGTAATGATAGCAATTCTTTTGTAAGCTCAATTCTTTCTCAACTTGGTGATAGTGTCTTTGCCAACGTCAACCCTTTCTCATGAGATCTTTAGCTTGGCAAGTTCTTCAACCATTGGTTGTGTAGTTAAAATTTTAATGGCTTTCCCTAGTTTGAGAGTCGTTGAAGCTTGAAAATAAAATGAAATGAATTTTTTAATGATGTCCACAAGTCTAGGCAATCTAAGAGACTCAATAGATGAATTGTCTAAAAACCAACAAAAACACCAACCAACAAACCATAGATGCTAATTTTAACTATCACCCATTTATTTGTTGATTATGGTTCATCTACCATGGATTTTGATCAAGTAACCTTTTTGTTATTTGTTCCTCCTTGAACAAAGTTGTTAAATATTGAAGTTTTAGAGTATTAGCATAATTGATTCAAACATCCGCGTATGCCACCATTATGTAATGAGATTATATTTTTGTTGATCCTAATGTGCAATGGTGGCAACCCCGTCAACTCACTCCTCTTTGGATGTTTTCCACCTCCCTATTTTACACCTGAGATGGTGTTAGCTAGTTGTTAATAGGGCTATTAGCATTGTAGCTTTCCACTATATGTTTGCCCCTATATAGTATTTTTTCTCATGGTCACATGTGGGATTAAATTGCTTGACATAATATTCTATTTTCCACTCTATTTGTTTTGTCCACATTGTAGCAATGGCTTTCTATCTCGGGTACCTTTTGATTTTTGAATTTGTGTTTGGGCACTATTTCACGTTAATTTCTCATTTATTCACCTACTTAGCATTTTACTTCATCCATGTGTTCTTTCTTTTGGTTACTTTTTCCTCCAATACAATTTTGGGCCAACAATCACCTATCATCTTCTCTATTCTATTCAAATATCCTAGCAATAAAATCATTGTTTTCACTTCAACTAGAAATATTTTGGCCTTGGCTAAGACAATCTTGTATAGGACCGTGGTTTTTATTTTTAAATTACTTGCATATAAATGTCTTTATAACCTTTAGATTTTGACTCCATTTCAATATTGATGTGTTGCTATCCAAAAACCTTGCAACCAAACAACACCATTAGCATAACAAGCAACCCAAATAAAGTCTTATTTATTTTCCAATCTCATATCTTAGCCAATTTGCATCTATTTTGAAGCATGTATAGACATTTCCATCACCTTTGTATCCTTTCCTCCTACATGCCTCCCAACTAAGGTGGTTGTCAAAATCAAGGCTCGAGTATCTGTATTTGTTTAACACTTGCAAGGGGCTTCCTTCAAATTCAAAATTAACTTGCTTCTTTTTTCTTCTCAAGGCAAAGATCATGACTATGGTTTTGCTAATGTTCACTTGCCTTCCCACCTCCTAGCAAAATAGTTCTAGGGCTCTTAGGTGTTCTTGCAAACAATGTGTTGTTCATGTCATTCGGATGAGGTCATCTATTTCAAGCAGTAACTTTATCATAAATGTGGTTAGGTGAGCAACTGCACCATATAACCTGTCCATCCACTCATATAACTTGTTTATGTATAGCCTAAACAAAGTTGGGGATAGTGAGCACCCCTAGTTAACTCCGATGTTGCTCCCCAAAATATCTTAATAGGTCATCCTTCATTATTATTTTGTCTTGAACCTGGTCATAGAGCTTATGGACTGTTGCCATGCATATTTTTAGTACCAATTGTTCCATTATACCCTAGAATTTGCTTCTAGGTACCATGCCAAATGCTTGAGGATTTAGGTTTCAACTTTGATAATAATGTCTTTGATGATGAAATTAGTCTCTTCATATACAAAGCAATAAAGAAGAATGTCTTCTTGTAAGATTGAACTTAAAAACAACATGCAAATCCATTATACTTTTGTCAATGACATGCCATGATGATTGTATGCTCCGTCAAATTTTTCATAATCTTTTTATTTGAATAGAAAACATTATTTTGTTTAAAATCCCACTATAATTTTTGTTAAACCCAAAGTTAACATTTTAACACTTATAAGAACATTCTAATTAGTTCCTTTAGCATGTACATTTCTTGAGGCCCATGATAGTTGTACCCGCTACCCCATCCATAATCATGTTAGATGTCTTATGTCATCGTTAGTAATTAGGAATAAGTTGACATACATACAAAAATTGAATCACATTGGATATAGAAACCACCCATTCTTTATTCGTGTGGTGGTGGAAATGATGAATGAAGTCAGATACGTGGAAACAAACTTTGACAGTCGATTAGCCACTTGTTGCAAGTTTTATGTTTTTATTTTACCATGCAACAAAAACCAGATTCGATGGACGACGAAGAGTATATTACAGCTGGTGGGGACGAAAAACCAGCTCTTTTCTGAGGTGGAAGTCATCACCAATCCACTGCTTTATCTGCGCTTGGAACATAGGGTCTGTAGCTCCACATTTGCACCCATCTCGAGATGAAGACCTAGCTGCAACGCCCTATAGAACTTTGTTTGCATCATCTTGTATTGGATCCAATGGCAGGGCCTGTGAGAGGGATGCTTGATCGAGCAAAAACAATCAGTTCCGACAATGGTAGGGAGGGATCGGTTGTCCGAGTGGAACCACTACCAGCACCAGAACAGCAGAGGCAGAGGCACAAACAGGAGAGATTGCAGGAGGGGGAGTAGCAGAAACAGGGACTGGGCATAAAAAAGGAGGAGTTTCATTTGTTTTGGATTTCTCCGGGTGGGTTGGAGAAGAAAATTTTGTCGAGTGAGTAAAGCAACCTATTATGGAATGGGATAATCGATGGAGGTGGCGAGGTAGCGAGTTGGGAAGAGGAAATCTATCATAAAGATTTAGACTATATATAGGATGAGGAGCGTGACCCTTTCTCAATATTGCAAAATGTATCGTTTACCACATGCCCCTCTCCTGCCCTATGAGCGATCCCAACCCAAGTATTGATAGTGGCGATCGGGGTGAGAGAGAGCTGCTCCCAATTCTTAATTACTATGGTATCAATAGTCGCACACAGTCTCATTTTTGTTTTGCTCGCAATGCACTATAGAGCGAGGCGGCTCGAGTCTAGATAGTACAGATTTCTCTATCTCTGTATCTGAGCTCGGGTGGGGAGATTATAGTTATAGTGTTGGGTAGCCGGGTAGGGGGGAATAGTAGTTGTTGGGTAGCCGAATCATGTGTGAGGATGGGTGGGATTTATGGATGGGTGGGACGCAATAGTTTCAATTGGGAGGAAGAAATTTGGGTGAGGAATATAAACCCCAGGTGGCAAGAAGATAAGTAGGTGGGTAGGGAATTATAGTTATAGATGGGAGGAAGGTAGTGGAATTTTGAATTTAGTTTTCGTTATCAAGATCGTTTCATGCAGCGGTTTTGATTAGAGGTTTTTTTGGGGGAGGTTTTGACTTGAATTTGTCATTTTAAGAGGAATTTGATTCTAATCCTTAGTTACCATCTAATTAAGTTACTGAAGGGTTCAATGTGTTTATCATTCATAATCTTTTGAGAGTATTAGGAGATAGAACAATCACAAGTATAGGGTTGACGACAACCTTGTTGCAAGGGTCATGTCTTAGGGTTGTTTTTCAAAGAAGAATATGGCACGGGGGCTTCACTTAGTGAATCTGGGTTATAGCACATGTGTTCATGGAATACTAAAGAATCCCTCTATTTTCAAAAAATATTGCCCTGAACTCTTTTTTTGTCACCCCCTCTCAATACACAGCCTAAATTAAAAGCCCCCCTATTTTTGCCAAATATTATATTTTTTCATAGCCTGAATTAAAAAACCCCCCTATTTTCACCTATAGGCAATATATTGTACCCTCATTTTTGGGATATTAAACCCCCCAATATGAATGCACGTCTTATAATATTGCCTAGTCAATGAAGCCCCTGTGGAATCTTGATACTTGATATTTATTATAACATAATAATTGATTTATTGGTCAACATCAAACCCTTCACTATATATTAGATCTCCTCTTCATTTATGGAATTGAAAGGTTGCGTACCATAAGCAAGAAACATCAAGCTCTTCATTGCCAACAAAGGAGATTTTGCAAAACAACCAATGATCAACACTATTCTAAGATGGGTGGAGTTTTACTATGTTTAGGTGGGAGGGAATCAGTCTATATCAAGGTTGGGTAGGGATAATAGTTTCGAGGTTGGTGGAATTATAGTTCCTTGGAATAGATGATTCTTAGTTGGGAGGAGGATATTTTCCCCCGTCACTATAATTCCCCCCACCTAGGTGAACTTTAGCAGCTAGGAGGAAAAGCGAACTAAAATTCCCTTACTCGTCCCCCCTTAATGGCGATGGGTGGGGTGTTAAGCGTTAGGTGGGAAGGAATAAGTCAGGAAACTATAATTCCCTCCTACTCAAGCCTTATGGTTTGTTGGGTGAGAGGATATATTAAACAAAGTGCCATCTCCAAGCAGGGAAGAATTATAGTTCCCCAAAGTTTTCCTTAATAAAGGCCCACCCCTAAACCTAGCCTTCAACGAAGACTCCTTGGTGAAATTCTTTGCCCTTGTTTTATGAGTGCAACATTCGCCACATTTCTAGATAGAATGGTTGCATCTCTCTCAACTATGGCAAGTATCACTAGCTCGTCCCAACCACTAAAAAATGCCATAGGAGACAAGCTTAGGTAGTGAGATATTAGCTTATCAAAATAAGAAATAAAAAAAATTAGCCAATCGAATTGCTCATATAAGTAATTTAAAAAAAAATAGCTAAAAAAATTAGGTCTCAACTTTTTGAAAGTTTAATATTTAATTTGGATAGGAAAAAAATTAGTTTATGATTTGTTGATAGGAATAATTACTAATAACTAATTAGACAATCCTAAGTATAGTAGCATTTGTTGCAAGTACTTATTTAAATAAATGGTTATTTATTATTTATAGTAAATAATATTGTAGAAGTGAAAACTATATATAGTTCATACTTTTTACTATTTTTGTACTTATTGTAGTTATGTCTTGGGATTTATTGATTTAAACCTACTCTAACTTATTTGTTTATATGTTGAACTTTTAATCAACACGTTTATTTGTTCACCCTAACTCTAATTCATACATAAATCTCATATTTCATCGATTTACACCTTCTTGATGTGAGTACTATTATAATTTTGTCCCTCATATAATATCATTGGTGAAATTGTTTGTTCTTAATTTTTAATTCACTTCTCACTTATTCTAGGTTGATTGAATCCAAAAACCCAATTGTTGCATGTTAAATCACTTGAATTGGGATTTATGTTGTCATGTTTAAAGATATACCCTAAGTCACTAATCATATCAAGGAATGATCATAGCTGTGATTTACCAAAGAATCAATTCATGCAAGAAAAGCATTAGGCAATTATTAAAACTTGTTATTAACATTCCCCATAAAAAATCTAGCATTATGTGTCTTCTACATTGTTGGTAAACAGATTTGTCACTGTGAATTCTCCTTCAAACTTGACCCTATTTGCTCGAAGAGCAGTGACAACTGTCCCAACAGTTGGAGAGATTGTGTGAGGCCACAATCTTCCTCTGCATTTGAGAAGGGCAACTCCCTCGTATGATGGGGGTTTTTGGGATTTTTTGTGAACTTTTTACTTGAAAGTACAAAAAGGAGACAAAACTAAACTAAAGAAAAGAGAATAACGGAAACCTCAATGGTAAACATACGAACACCAAATAGGATTTCACAAATGATGATCGATACAAAGGGGATTTAAGCATAAAACAATATTTAAATCACAAATATCTCAACATACGAAGAGATGGGTAACTCTAGCACATCCAAACCAAGATACTAGAGCTTGATTGTGTTTCATTACATCAATTGCATGAATTGTAAGCATTCCAATAGATGACAGATGATTTGCACATAGACAAAAGATATCACTAATTTAACATATGAAAGATTAGTAATATTAACTTAAGAAGCACATCTAGCACATACAAGCTAAATGCATCCTTTATTATCTTCATGAAATTATACAATCTCAAGAACTCTTCTATACAAAGTGCAAACACAAAATTCATCAAACTACTTCTCTAAGAATTTCTTCATAGTCTCCCCTCTGTAAGAGAATTCCCCCTATTACAAATGAAATAACCATGTATTTATAGGCTTGAGAGAGTAACCACCTCATAACTACCTAGAATAACCACCTTAGGTAACTACTTAGGATAACTACCTAAGTTGCCCACTTAGAATAACTACCTAAGTTATTACTTCTAATAACTACCTTTTTTGAGACAAGTTAGGATTTACCTAACTTTTACAAAAAATTCAAAAGGCTAACTTTAATTACAATAAGTGACATAAGTCACTTTTTCAAAAGGCAATTTGAAATCCATTACATTGAAGAAAGAAATTGATGTTAATTTTGTCGAGGTGACCTCCATGTCTTCATCCACATCTTTTGTCTTTGTAACAATTTCATCATCAACTCTCTTCTTACACTGTGGAGTGTAGCTACATGCTAGAAAATACTTGGCATATGTTTCTATATGATCTACCAACACCAAGTAAACATGTACACATGACCACCATTGGTTTCACAGATCAATCACATAAATGTTGTAGTTTATGCGATTAAAGCATCTTCAGCTCTCATCCACCACTTAGAACACAAACAAAACTTATAATGTCTGTGTCGACTTGAATTTCATCATCAAAATACTACCTGCAACATGTTAGTTTCATAAAATACAAAGAAAATGCTACAGGAAATCCAAACTCAACCAATGAAACTACATGAAATTGATATTAAAATAAAAATACTATTTTTACCTTCATGATTTATGTCTCATTGTGTCCTCACTCCACTGTTCCTGGTTGCAGATGGTGTGCTCTCAGACAAGCATTGATAGCTTCCAAAATGGCATATGAAGAATGGATTGATAACTGATAGTTAACTGATACTATGATATGCAATGTTAAATGATTATGCTAAATGATTATGCTATTTGCTTCAAGATTAAAACTCACAGATGCATAAGTTTTCACAAATGATTAGCTTGAAAACTCACTTGAATACTAACTCTTTCTCAACTCAAACTCCTGATTTTATAGACTTTGAGAGGATAAGATGATGTGGTCTAGATCAATGGTCATGATCAGATTTGCAAATTTGGATGGTTGTGAGCAAAGGTGAAGGTTGAGAGAAAGGGGGAAGGAAAAGACAAGTGTCACTCATCTCACTTTGACTGAGTTGCTGACTGGGGGAATCTAGGGATGGTTGGAGAAGATTTAGGCATGAGAGGACAAGTGGACTCAAGCCCTTTCTAAGATGTAGGGATGTTGGAGGGAATATAGAAGAAAATTTAAGAAATATGTGTAGGTACACAATATTTCATTAAATTTGGAGGTTGGAGATAAATGATGAATTAATATTTAAGAAATATTAATATCTTTAACCACATGATTGATGAGTTGGCAAAGGAAAGATGAAGTGGAGATGGAAGAATGAGTTGGAAAAGAGATTAAATAATTAAGAATTATTTAATATTTGAGACTATAGGATAGAAGAATAATCATTAAATATTAGAGATTCAAATGATTGGGGGAAATAATTAAATATTTAGATATTTAATTAATTGATCAGAAGAATAATTAAATATTAGATATTTAATTAATTAGAGGAATAGGATAGATGAACAAATTAATAAAATATTTCAATTAAATTAATTAATAGAAAGACACAAAATGAATTAAATAAATTAATCTTTTCAAATTAACTATTTGATAGAAGAATAATTATTAAATAAATATTGGGGACATCCCCGCAGCGCAACGGTTTTTGCGAAGCCCTGTTGACAGGGCAGTCCTTGGTTCGAATCCCTTACAGATAACGGGAGACGTTTCAAAAAAAAAAAATGCAGCCCCCACATGTCGAGGGAAGATGGTTTGCTGACGATGCAAGGAGAATCGTGGAACAACAACTACTGGAGGTGAAGGCATGGAGCAGCAGCCACTGGAGGTGAAGGCGTGGAATAGCAGCCACTGGAGGTGAAGGCGTGGAGGGAGTCAAAGGAGGAGCTGACTCGGGCTAGCCACGTGGAGTAATAAGGTTTGGAGGGATAAGGAGATGGATGGAAGCAGGAGTGATAAGGATCAATTGGAGTGATAAGTCGCGGGAGTTATAAGGTGAGGATGGAGAGATAAGGGTGTGCATGTGCGCGTGGAGAGATAAGGAGCGGGAGTTATAAGTAGAGTGGAGTGATAAGGAGTGATGCGTCGGGAGTGATAAGGGTGAAGGTGCTTGGAGGGATAAGGATAGGTGACATTAGATGATGCTCCAACAGCAAGAGACAAATCCACATAGGTGTTAATATCTCAGTTGTAATTTTGGGGAGGGGCCCCCCATTACTGTGATTCCCACTAGTTCAAAGCTCCAATCATAAAAATCGATTACAGATCAACAAAAAAAAAAATCATAGCCAATTTTTTATGTGTATACATTTTGCCCCTCTTTGAAATGATGTCGAGACAACATTGTTTCAAAGATTAAATCAAGTCTCGATAGTGTGCCTAATGGAGATAAAAATCCTGATTGTGTGCCCCCTCGGGAGATTGGTCGTGAATTTGTTGAAAATTTTGGATAAGCGATTGATCTCTCGATAATTGAAAAGTTTCGTCAATTAAATTTATTTATGAAAAATAAATATACTTGCCCCATTGAAAAACATTAATTACCCTTCTAAATAGTAAATATTAAATTAACCAAAGTTAATTTTAATCTCATTTGCATCGTTGGCAGCTTGTGAAGAGATTATCTTAGTGAGGTGGCAAAATGGTGATCCCGTTGGAGAACCATCGATTTGAGCGTGTTTGATAATATCAACGACCTCTTGAGTATGGGTATCTGGTATGTATCTTATCTCGAGCTTTTTGCAGCTTGTCAGACGATTTTTCATGTTTGTTTAGCGCGTTTTTGGTTATTTTTAATTTTTCAATTTTCGGCAATTGTGGTTAGCGTTTTTGTTTTATATGTTAGAGCTTTTGCATGTAAAGTTAGCGCATTTGATAGTTTTAGTGCATATGCTCGTTTTGTTAGCGCATTTGTGATGAATGTTAGCACTTTTTCTTTGTCGGCGCTTTTGCTTTTAGTGCTTACGTGTTTGATGTTTAGGACAACGCTTTTGATTGTTTCACGCATATGCTCGAAGGTTTAGCGCTTTTGTGAAAAAGGTTCACGCATATGTGTGTTTCAATGCCTGTGTTCAATAGAATAGCGTGTTTGTTAAAAAGATTAGTGCTTTTGTTTCAGATGAATGTGTTTGATGTTGTTCATAGTAAAATTCACGTTGATGATTAGATTTAGGCATTTTGATGTGCAATTGTGATGGATAGGATAAACGATTGATTGATTGATTTGATTTGATTGGATAGATTAGCTCTAAGAAAATGATTTAGTTTCTGATGAAGAGCATAGAAAAGTTTGATTGAACTCAGTGATTGATAGAAAACCATGATTGATAGGTTTTAGATTGATTTGATAGCCTGATTTGCTTCATTTGAAAAGATTTACCAATTGTTGATGTGATAGATTAGCGATCTCTTTGATTTGATTGATAAATGAATGATGATCAAATTCTCTTGGTAAACAGGAGAAACTTGATGTTCTCTTGTGTCGGGAGAAATTCTTGGCGATGCGGCACTTAGTGCCAGAGCTTACACAGGCAGAGGTGAGACATATAGATGTCTGTGGATTACGCCACTTGTTATACATGCCTGATATTACCCATAATAGGGGATTGTTGACAGCGTTAGCCGAGAGATGGCATAGCGAGAATAACACTTTCCACCTGCCCACAGGTGAGATTAGTGTGACACTTGAGGATGTCTATAGGATTCTCCACATCCTAGTGACCGGTGAGTTAGTTTAGTATGGTTTTTCAGGATTGTGGAGGGACAGAGGTGTGCAGAGCCGTATTTGGTGATGTGAGCATTTCGAGAGGAGAGATCCAATGGGAGGATATGATTATGTATTACGAGACTCTCCATGTGATTCTTGTAGGTTTGATTGGGGGATTCATCTGTCTAGACAGGAGATCTCAAGGTTTTGTTGTTGGGTGGGGTGATATTCTTCAGAGCATGATGCAACATCCGACTCGATATGTGTGGGGTGTTTGTATGCTCGCTCATTTGTATCATGATCTTCATTAGGTTATTTTCGATGAGAGTGCTAGTATGGCGACATGATGCACACTTTTGCAGATCTAGTGCTGGGAGCACATTGCTATTACTTGCCCTATTCATCATAGAGTTCGTGGTGAGAGGCAGCCATATGTTTATCTATATGCAAGTATCCTTACTTAGCATAAGTTGGGTAGGATGGAGTATTGGTGTTGGGTTCTTGATTCACTGGATAGTGTTATTTGGAGACCTTATATCGATTGTGAGCCATGGATGGATGATGCACAGACATTACCATTTATTATGTAGAGTAGATATCTCATTGATCGGACTCCATACATTGTTGAGAGACAGTTGATTAGTCGCATTCTGAGACAATTTGGTATCATTTAGCCTATGCCTACTGGTGTCACGATATATGCACGACGATATAGAGATAGGTGAGATTGGGGACCTTATTTGTCATTTGAGATAGCACGTGTAGAGTTTCTGGATACCCCTAGGGTGGCTTATGATATGAGATTGCACATTCTAGATCCTGGGGTTACTGCAAATTATGCTCAGTACATACTTGCACACGCGTTTCCTCGTATTACCGATCTAGCAGATCCTCCTCCCAACTCAAGAGATGAGGATGACAATTCAGATGATCCGATTATCAGGAGATGGAGACAAAGATGAAGATGAGAGCTTAGAGTTTCTCAAGAGACCAGAGGGGATGGAGATGAGGGTGGAGATGGAGGTGGTGGCGGTAAGAGACTGGGATGGAGAGGAGGTCGATTGAGAGTCCTTCGAGGATCGTTTGGACTAGTTGGCAGGATTGGGAGACTGTTTCCTATGGGTGGGAGAGAGGTTGGATAGATTGGGAGGGGTATTGGTAGGGTAGAGATGAGATCACCGAGAGGGTTTCCCTCTATAAGAGTAGGCAGGATGACTGGACTGGATGGGGGTTGCGGGAGAGGCATTGATTTTGGTCAGATTCATTTAGACCCTAGGGTTATTGCAGCTCATGGTGGAGAGGATGAGGATCCAGAGGATGATGTTCCACTCATTAGATGATGAGTTCTAAGAGCTACTCGGACTGAGATTCCAGCAGGTGGACAGGGAGGTGGAGATGAGAGGATTGGGGGTCATGTGCCTCAGCAAGAGACCGTGGATAGAATCAGAGCACATATAGATCATCTTAGAGCATAGGTACAGACATTCATGATAGAGAGAGACAGGGCTATTAGGAGACAACAGGATACTCAGGGCCTCCTTGATCACATTCAATAGGTTGGATCGAACACTCTCTCAGCTGATATTGTTAGAGCACTAGTTAGGGTAGGGAAGGAGACTTCTCACTGGTGACGATTATATGAGGATTTAGTCACAGAGAGCCAAAGAGCAGGTAGCTATCATACCACTATGAGGATGGATACTAGCAGCGGTGGAGTCATGGGACCTCCTCAAAGGAGTGGTGATCCTGGGAGACAAGCATCTGGAGGATCTTCTCGCCCACAACCACAGAGATGGACAAAGTCAGGTGGTAGTGGTACAGGACAACCGTGACTTGATTTATATTGATGAGGCACTTGTATTTTTTATCCGATCTCATTGTATACTTAGACTTTTTATTGTTTTATGATGATCTATATGCAGGCATGAACTATATATGATGATCTTTTATTATGCATGTTACTCTATATGATGATGATCTTTTATTATGCATGTTACTCTATATAACGATGATCTTGTATTATGTATGTTACTCTATATGATGATGATCTATATTATACATGATGCAATGATAAATGCTTTTGATTTTTGATGATTTAAAAATGAAAAATGAGAATGATTACTAACTTAAATGATATGTTGATGAAATTATGCAAATGCAATTATCTGTATGGGAATGCAAATGAATGTTTCATTTTTTATTTTTTTAAATGTTTATGCATATAATGATGGGAATCTAAGTGCAAAGATGCAACTTAAATGATATTTAATGAACTTTAATGATAATGCAAATAACAATGATGATACACTACATGATTAATGAAATGCACTTAATTGAATGCAAACTTATGCAATGATTAAAATGCAACTAATGAAATGGATGATGATTAAAATGATTCTAAAAATGAATGCACCTATAATGATCAAATGCAATTTTTTTGTTTGTTTGTCCAAGTATACTCAATCTTTATTCATGACCGTTGATCTGTGAATGAAATGAAATGCTTATAATGCAATTGACATTGAATGCTTATAATGAAGACGAATAATGAGCTGATCTAAAATGATCTAACTAAAAATGATACTGCCATTCTTCATATGTTATCTTGTAACAGTGCTTGATTTCATCATTGAGCTTTAAAATCTTTTAAGAAACTACAAGCAACTTGACATAATGATCCAAGATGACCTAAGTATTTCTTACATGGATTTTGATATAGAAAATTAATACAAGCAACTTAATATAATAAATCAAGTTGACCTGAGTATTTCTTGCAGAACAGATAAGGATTATCCCCTTTCATGCATGACTCAGAATGTCCTCTTTGATCTTTTGTCGATCATATCCTTAGACAAGTACATACCTTAATAAGAGATAAACCATAGACAACAATCAAAGAAAATAATCATGCCCCATCATAGCTTCTCTAATCATGGACATCCTTGAGTCGCATAGAGTACATGATTAGAAATAAAATCAAGATATAAACACTGAATCTCGCATGTCATTCACATGTTCTCATGGTCATTAACTGATATAATCATCTTGATTAATGATCTTTAATAATCCTTTATTACTTGCTGGTTAATTCTTCATTTTTTGAGTTTCACGATTCTGTTGTCATAAGATGCCTTGATCTTCTTTGCTTTGTTGCTCATTATCTGTTTCAAAACCCTAGGTATTTTTGGTTTTTCTAAGTTTTTTGAATGTTTTGGATTTTCAAAGATTCAAAAGATCACTTTAGCAAATGGAATTAGGATTTTTCCCCCAGCTTAAACAAAAATTTATTATGGATGTACGAATTGATCAAGATCCAAACCATGGCGGGATACAAATGCAGATTGATAGATTTTGATAAAATCTAAGACAATGACTATGATTAGTATGTCAAAGATTGATAATTGTTGGTAAGCTGCATATTTTCTGCTAATGGTTTAGAGCAATAGATGTGAAAGATGAAATGGATGATCTTGGAAGTGATAGATGCGATATGATGGAGTGGATAGGTGCGCAAAGCGATCTCATAGATGGAGGAACTCACTTTTTAGATAGCACCTATTTACCAGGTTGTCACTATCTAAATTTATTGCATTTTTTATTTTTTATTTTATTTTTAATTTTCGTTGTTTTATGCTTTTTAGGGATTTTATGCTTTTCTGATTTTTACTGATTTCTTCAGGACTTTATATCTCAAGCATAGAACTTCTTGAGATGAATAGAATTGATAGGTTCATCAAACCAATCACCTTCAGGGTAGATAACTTGTATTCTCCTGAGCCATATGCTGCTACTATGACAAAAGGTCCTAGCCAATTTGGTTCAAATTTACCCTTCTTTTCTCGGTCTTGCTTATTTCTTGGATTCTCCCTTAGAACTATATCTCCAATCTAAAAAATGTGTGGCTTGACTCTATGATTATAACTTCTTGCCATTCTTTGTTGATATAATTTCAAATGATCTATTGCATTTTGGCGACGTTCCTGGATTAGCTCAAGTTCTTGGAGTCTAGAGACTCGTTGTTCTTCCTTTGGTATAATACCTTTCAAGGAAACCCGTAGAGAAGGTATCTCTACTTCTATGGGTAATATGGCTTCTGATCCATAAACTAAGCAATATGGAGTTGCCCCCGTTGGTGTGCAAATGCTTGTTCGGTATGCCCAAAGAGCAGGATTTAGCTGAATGTGCCAGTCTTTTCCAGCTTCATTGACTGTTTTCTTCAAGATTTTCAAGATAGTTTTGTTTGATGCCTCAGCTTGATCATTTCCTCGTGGATAATATGGAGTAGAAAACCTATGTTGAATATGAAATTGCTCACATAATTCCTTCACATCTTGATTCTTAAATGGTTGTCCATTGTCAGTGATAATGGTCATAGGAAATCCATAGCGACAGACTATATAATTCAAGATGAATGATGATATTTGTCTTCATGTCACTTTTGTCAGAGGTACTGCTTCAATCCATTTAGTGAAATATTCATTAGCAATCAGAATGAACATATGTCCATTAGAGGATGAAGGATTTATCTTTCCTACCAAATCAAGGCCCCATTGAGAAAATGGCCATGATCCGGCCATAGGATACAATTCTTGTGCTGGTGTGTGAATGAGATTCCCATGGACCTGACATTGTTTGCATTTCTTGGCATATGTGAATGAATATATCTCCATAGTAGGCCAATAGTAACCCATACAAAGAAGTTTCTTAGCCAGTGTTAATCCACTTGAGTGTGTGCCACAAATACCTACGTGAACTTCGTTAAGAACTTTCTCAAATTCTTCTTGTTCAAGACATCTCAATAAAGTACTATCTAGACCTCGCCTATATAAGGTATTGGCAATAATAGTATAGCGGGATGATTGATGGATAAAATTTCTTCTTTGATTGCAGGATAGGTCAAGAGGAAGAATATTCTCTTCTAAGTACTGATAGGTTTGGTTGTATAAGGATTGACTGGTTCCCGATATATGGAAAATCATGTAGGTATGTTGGGATTGATGGTAGGGGTTAAGATATCTTCCATGAGGAATTGGTAACGCTGTTGATTCTCTCGATTTTGCAAGAGAGATGCTATTGTAGCCATTGCATCTGCTGCTTAGTTCTCATTTCTTGGGATTTGAGTGAATGATTTTTCTTCAAAGTGTTCGTTAAATTCTTCTACCAGTTGTTTGTAGGGCATGAGCTTGTCATCCTTAGTTTGATAATCATCATTTATTTGGTTGATGATAAGCTGTGAATCACCATAGACATGTAATTCCTTAATATTTCATTCAATAGCCATTTTGAGCCCAATAGTCAATGCTTCATATTTTGCAGTATTGTTTGTGTTAAATTTGTGCCCTAGTTCAGTAATCAAATTTGTAACATTTAATTATTTGTTGTAATTTAGTAAACCATAATCAAGTAAACTTAAGAATGAAACAAGGAAACAAAAGACAAACACAAATACCCTAGGAAAACCTCCAAGGAGGAAAAACCCAGCATTAAAGACCCATAGGTCAGATTATATATTCTCTCTTAATTGCACAAATACAATACTTAACTTGCTTCTCTAGATTTTGATCCTTTTTATATATCACATCTGCCCTTCTCAATACTTCAATTCTACACCAAAATGCCCGATATCCTCTTGGACAAGTTCTCACAATCCTCTTTAGTAATTTCTCACCTTTAGTTGCAGAGCTGGTTTGCTGATTGCATGAATGATGAAGTGTGTTATTATGTTTGCAATTTATCTTTATTTATATGAGTCTTTAACCCATATATCCTAGGTCGACCTTAATCCCTTTTGGCACCAATTTACTTACTTGTGGCATGGGGCTTTTAGTGTATTGTGGAGGACGGGGCCAGACTTGTCTTGGGGGCACACTACCCCTTTAAGATAGGACCCAGTCCTAAATGGGTTCGGATGTTGCCTTAAGGCAATCCAAACCCATCTTCCCTAGTTATAAACAACACTCCCTCTTAACTAGGGAAGAAGAGAATACATAATCTGAACCTTTAAAGTTCTATCTAGCACACAAGCATAGAATGGATCTAGCACACAAGCATAGAATTACATCTTCCACCTATCACACAAGCATAGGATGGTTCTAGCACACAAGCATAGAAAGTGTAATATACAAGTGGGTATTTACATAATTACAATTAACATCTAGCACACAGGCATAGATTGGATACTTTTCATTCTTGCACACAAGAAAAGAATGATCAAAGTGTAGCAGATAGAGTCACTGAGATTGGAGCTCCCTCTCAATCAAGGTTTCATTTTCCACAATACCAAGTCTGTCTCTGAAGTATTTGAACTTCACTCTGGATAAGGGTTTGGTAAGGATATCTGCAACCTGTTCATTTGTGCTAATATACTTTAGTTGAATGGCGCCTCTTTGCACCATATCCCGAATGAAGTGATAGTGTGTTTCCACATGTTTGGACTAGTCATGGAACACAGGATTTACTGACATCTTTGTACAACTTTGATTATCACAATGAATGGTGGTAGAACCACTAGCTTGACCAAATAATCCAACAAGGGGTTTGCGAAGCCACATTGCTTCTCTGGATGCAACAGATGCTGCAATGTGCTCAGCTTCTGCAGTGCTTAATGCTACGGAAGATTTCTTTCTACATGCCCAAGAGATCACTACCAAGCCCAAATTGAAGCAGATACCTGAAGTACTTTTCCTATCCTTGACACTTCCTACCCAATCTAAATCTGAATAGCCTTCTAAGAAGATTAAGGTATTAAGTGAATACTGCAACCCATAACCAATAGTGCCACACAGGTATCTTAGAATGTTCTTGGTAGCCACCAAGTGAACAAGTTTAGGCAAGCTCATGAACTGACTGAGGGCATTCACAACATAACAGATATTTGGCCTTGTATTGACTAGATACATCAAGGATCCAATCAACTGCCTATAGTCAGATGGATCTACAAAATCAGAGTTAGTTGCAGAAACACTTAACTTCCTTAAGTTAGATTCCATAGGAGTATGCATGGGTTTACAATCTGTGTGAGCTTGAATTTCATCCTTAGAATGTTACCTGTAATAAGTTAGTTTCACAAAATACAATAGAAATGCATACAGGAAATGCAAAATCCACCAATGAAACTACATGAAATACATACTTAAATAAAACATTATTTTACCTTCATGGCTTATGTCTCATTGTGTCCTAACTCCACTGTTCCTGGTTGCAGATGGTGTGCTCTCAGACAATGCATTGTTGGCTTCCAAGATGGCATATGAAGAATGGACTGATAACTTGTAATTAACTGATAGTATGATATGCAAAGCTACATGATTATGCTAAAATGATAATACTATATGATTATATTGCTAAAATGGTATTTTCTATTTGCTTCAAAAACTCACGGATGCATAAGATTAGCTTGCAAAATGCACTTGAAGTCTCTTGAAGTCTCTTGAAGTCTCTTGAAGTCTCACTCTCTCTCAACTGAAGCTCTTGATTTTATAGACTTTGAGAGGATAAGATGATGTGGCTCAGATCAATGGTCTTGATCAGATCTGCAGATTTGAATGGTTGTGAGCAAAGGTGAAGGTTGAGAGAAAGGGGGAAGGAGAAGACAAGTGTCACTCATCTCACCTTGACTGGGTTGCTGACTGAGGGAATCTAGGGATGTTTGGAGGAAATTTAGGCATGATAGGACAAGTGGACTCAAGTCCTTCCTAAGATGTAGGGGGTGTTGGAGAGAATATAGGAAATGGTTATGAAATATGTGTACGTACACAATTTTCATTAAGTTTGAAAGTTGAAGATAAATCATGAATTAATATTTAAGGATTATTAATTTCTTTAGCCACATGTTTGATGAGTTGGCAAAGGGAAGATGAAGTGGAGATGGAGGGTGAGTTGGATAAGGGATTAAATAATTTAAGAATTATTTAATATTTGAGACTATAGGATAGGAGAATAACTATTAAATATTGGATATTTAATTGATTGGAGAAGATAATTAAATATTAGATATTTAATTAACTCGGTTAGAGGAATAATTAAATATTAGATATTTAATTAATTAGAAGAATAGGATAAATGAATTAATTAATAAAATATTAATTAATAGAAAGACATGAAAATGAATTAAATAAATTAATCTTTTCAAATTAACTATTTAATAGACGAATAATTATTAAATAAATATAAAATATTTATTTAATTGCTCATATCCAATTTTAGGTGTATACATTTTTCCCCTCTTTGAAATGAGGTCGAGACAACATTGTTTCAAAGATTAAATCAAGTCTCGAGAATGCCTGATAGAAATTGAAAATCTAGATTGTGTGCCCCCTCAGGAGATTGATCATGAAATTGTTGAAAATTTTAGTATGAGTGATTAATCTCATGATTAATGTGATAAGAAATTTAGTCAATTAAATTCATTTGCAAAAAAAACAAATTAAATTGCCCCATTTTTGAAATTAATTACTCTTGAAATAGTAAATATAAAATTAACCAGGGCTAATTTTAACTTCATTGTTATCCTTGTCAGCTTTTGGAGAGAATATTCTTGCTGAGGTGGCCAAAATGGTGATTCTCGTAAAGAACCATCGATTCGAGCGAGTTCGGCGATTTCAGCGGCCAGCCGAGTATGGGTATCCAGTATGTATCTTATCCCGAGCTTTGTTTTCAAGTTTTTGTTCAAAATTCCATGTTTTAGGCGCTCTTTTTGGAATTTTTGAAAATTTTGATTTTTTCATTTTTTAGATTAGCGCATTTGCAATTTAGTTTAGCGCATATGCCATGTTGTTTAGCGCAAACGCTTGATTTAGCGCTTTTGCTTTGTATGTTAGCACAAATGCATAGATGGTTAGCGCTTTTGTATGTTTTAGCACTTTTGTTTGATTTGTTAGCGCAAATGCATGAAATGGTAGCGCTTTTGCATAGAATAGTGCATATGCATCGTTGTTTAGTGCATATGCTTTTGCTTATAATAGTGCATATGCATCGTTGTTTAGCGCATATGCTTGATAGGATAGCTCTTTTGTTCAAAGTTGGTATTTTTTTGATAAGTGCGAAGGTTTAAAATCACTTTTGATGATTAGATTTATCATGTGTAATATGCATTGTGGATGAAATAGAGTCTTGATTGTTTGATTGCATGATTGATAGATAGTTTTGATTGTTTAATCAAGTAGCTTTGAGTAGCTTGATTAATAAAGTAGTTCTGATTAGCTTGAGTGATAAGTTGGATGATTGAGTAGCTGTGATTAGCTTGATTGATAGATTTGATGATTGAGTAGCTTTGTTTAGCTTGATTGATAGATAGCTTTGTTTAGCTTGATTGAGTAGATTTGATGATTGTGTAGCTTTGTTTAACTTGATTGAGTAGCTTTGATTATTGTGTAACTTTTTTTAGCTTGATTGAGTAGCTCTAAGAAACTGATTTAGTTTTTGATGCAAGAGCTTGGTAGAGTTTTTGATCAAACTTAGTGATTGATAATAAACCATGATTGATAGGTTTAAAATGATTTGATAGCTTAAGTTGCTTCAATTTGATTTGATTGATTGGTTTGATTGGTTGATAGCTTGATTGATTTGATTTAGTTTGATTTGATTTATTAGTAGATGATTGAGTTAGTTTGATTTGATTGATTGTTTTCTCTGGACAAATAGGAGAAACTTGATGTTCTCCAGTGTCGGGACAAATTACCGGCCATACGTCATTTAGTTCCGGAGTTATCCCATGCTGAGATTAGACACATAGATGCCTGTGGTTTACGTCATTTATTGTTTATGCCAGAGATTACACATAACAGAGGTTTTTTGAATGCATTAGCTGAGAGATGGCATAGTGAGCATAACAGTTTCCACCTACTGACGGGTGAGATTAGTGTTACCCTAGAGGATGTCTATAGGATTCTGCATATCCCAGTGACTAGGGAGCTAGTGCAGTACGATTATCAGGATTGCGTTGGGACCAAGGCTTGCAGAGTCATTTTTGCTGATGAGAGCATCAGTAGAGGAGAGATCCGATGGTTAGACATGGTGATGTACTATGAGACTCTTCCTGTTATTCTTGCTGGTTTGATTGGTGGTTTTATCTGTCCTGATAGGCGATCTTGAGGCTTTTTGGTTGGATGGGGTGAGGTGCTACTGAGCATGATGCAGCATCGGACGCGATATGCTTGGGGTGTTTGTATGCTAGCACATTTATATCATGATCTACACTAGGTTGTGTATGATGAGAGTGCGAGTTTATCTATAGGATGTACGTTATTACAGATCTGGTGCTGGGAGCACATTGCTATTACACGGCCTATCCATCATAGAGTTCATGGAGAGAGGCAACCATATGTTTATTTTTATGCAGGTGTTCTTACTCAGCCCAAGCTGGGTAAGATGGAGTATTGGCGTTGGGTTCTTGATTCTTTGGATAGCATTATTTGGAGACCATATGTGATTTATGCTCGGCGATACAGAGATAGGCGAGATTGGGGACCATCTTTGTCATTTGAGATTGCTCGTGCAGAGTTTGTTGCTACTCCGAGAGTGACTTACAATATGAGATTACACATTCTTGATCCTAGGGTTACTGCAGAGTATGCTCAGTATTTATTAGCTCATCCATTTCCTCGGATTACGGATCCAGCAGATCCTCCTCCTAGCTCAGGAGATGACGATGATGATTCAGATGATCCTGTTAGCAGGAGATGGAGATGTAGACAAGAGCTTAGAGCTGCACATGAGGCTAGGAGAGGTGGAGATGATGATGGGGATGGAGGTGGTGGTGGTGGTGGACCTGGACGGAGAGGACATCAATTGAGAGTCCGTGGAGGACCATTTGGACCGACTAGCAGGATTGATAGACCTCGTCGTATGAGTGGGAGAGGTGATGGACGGATTGGGAGGGATACTGGCAGGGTAGGGATAAGATCACCTAGAGGATTGCCAATGACAGGGGGTAGGGTGACTGGACTAGATGGGGGTTGTGAGAGAGGTATTGATTTTGGACATATTCAGCCAGATCCTAGAGTTATTACAGCTCATGGTGGTGATGATGAGGATCCCGAGGATCATATTCCTCTGATTAGACAATGGGTTCAAAGAGTTACTCGGACTGAGGTTCCAGTAGTTGGACAGGTTGGTGGTGAGGGGATTGGGATTCATGCACTACAGCAGGATCTACCAGAGTAGGTTGCACCAGTGCAGGATATGCCAAAGCATGTTGTGCCAAGGCATGATACTATTGACAGTTTGAGAGCACAAATTGATCAGCTTCAAGCATAGATACAAACTCTTATGACTGAGAGAGACACAACTGTTAGGAGACATCAGGATACTCAGGGTCTTCTAGATCATATTCAGCAGGTTGGGTCAGGTACTCTCTCAGTGGACACAATTAGAGCATTATTTCGGGTCGGGAAGGAGACTTCCTACTACCGACGACGATATGAGGAGGCAGTTGCAGAGAGCCAAAGAGCAGGTAGTTATCAGACCACCGTGTTGATGGATACTAGCAGTGGTGGGGTCATGGGACCTCCTCAGAGGAGTGGTGAGCATGGTAGACAGGCATCTGGAGGATCTTCTCGCCCATGGCCACAAAGACAGATAGAGTCAGGTGGTAGTGGTACAAGAGAGCCGTGACTTTGATTTGAGGCACTTGTATTGTTGTGTCTGATATCATTGTATACTTGGACTTTTATTGTTTTATGATGATCTATATGCAGACATGGTTTCTATATGATGATGCTTTTATTTATGCATGTTGTTTTATTTGATGATGTTCTATATGCTTATATGTTTTAATTTTATGGATGCAAATGAGTAGATGAATAATGATATGATAATATCTTACATGATGCAAATGATAAATGTTTTTGATTTTTGATTTTGATGACCTTAGATGGAAATGCAAATGATCACTTAACTTAAATGATGCAAATGCAAATGATCTATATGAAAATGCAAATGAAATGATTGCTTAATGCTTAGGATGATGTATATACAAAAAAAATGTTTTTGGATTTTCATGTATGCCACTAAATGATAAATGGAATGATAATGCAGATAATAATGATACACTATATGAAATGCACTTACTTGAATGCAATTAACGCAATGATTTATACGGATTTACACATGAATGATTGATTTGTTTTTTATTTATATGTTATGCTTATAATGATTATGAATCTAAGTGAAAAAGATGCAACTAAATGATCTTTATACAATGATAATGTAGATAATAATGATGATACACTACATGAAATGCACTTAATTGAATGCAATTAATGCGAAAATGCAGCTAAAATGGATTAAAAAAAATGAATGCACCTACAATGATTAAATGCAAATTGTTTTTATTTGTCCAAGTATACTCAATCTTTATTTATGACCGTTGATTTGTTAATGAAATGATATGCTTATAATGCAACTTGACAAATGAATGCTTATAATGCAAACGAATAATGAACTAATGAAATGATCTAACTAAAAAATTAGACTGCCATTCTTCATATGTCATCGGGTAGCAGTGCTTGTTTTCATCATTGAGCTTTAAATGTTGTAAGAAAATACAAGCAACTTGACATAATGATTCAAGATGACCTGAGTATTGCTTACATGGATTTTGATATAGCAAGTTAATACAAGCAACTTGATATAATGGACCAAGTTGACCTAAGTATTGCTTGCAGAACAGACAAGGAGTATCTCCTTTCATGCATGACTTGGAACGTCCTCCTTGATCTTTTGTTGATCATATCCTGAGACAAGTTCATACCGTAGTAAGAGATAAACCACAGACAACAATCAAAGAAAATAATCATGCCCCATCATAGCTTCTCTAGTCATGGACATCCTTGAGTTGCATAGAGTACATGATTAGCAATAAAATCAAGATATAAACACTGAATCTTGTATGTCATTCACATGTTCTAATGGTCATTAACTGATATAATCATCTTAATGAATGATATTTGATAATCCTTTATAGCTTGCTGGTTGATCCTTCATTTTCTAAGTTTGACAATTCAGTTGTTGATGAGATGCCTTGATTTTCGTTTCTTTGTTGCTTGTTATCTGTTTCGAAATCCTAGGTGTTTTTGGATTTTCTAAATTTCAAAAGATCACCTTAGCAAAAGGAATTCAGGATTTTGCCCCCAGTGGAAAAAAAAAGATTTTATTATGGATATATGAATTGATCAAGATCCAAACCATAGTGGGATACAAATGCAGATTGATTGATTGATTCTGATAAGGTCCAAGACAGTGACTACGACAAGTATGTCAAAGATTGATAAATGTTGGTAGGCTGCACATTTTTTGCTAAATGGTTCAGAGCAATGGATATGAAAGATGGAATGGATAAGCTAAGATAGATGGAAGTGATAAATGTGAGAGGATGGAGTGGATAGGTGTGCAAAGCAATCTCATGGATGGAGGAACCCACTTTTTAGATAGTGCCTGTTTACCAGGTTTTCACCATCTAAATTTATTGCATCTTCGTTGTTTTATATTTTTTAGGGATTTTCTGCTTTTCTGATTTTTACTAATTTCTTCAGGACTTTATATGCCTTTTATTGATTTTTCTAGGACTTTATATCTCAAGCATAGAATTTCTTGAGATGGATAGAATTGATAGGTTCATCAAACCAATCACCTTCTGGGGTAGATAATTTGTATGCTCTTGATCCATATGTTGCTACTATGACAAAAGGTCCTAGCCAATTTGGTTCAAATTTGCCCTTCTTTTCCCGATCTTGCTGATTTCTCGGATTCTCCCTTAGAACTATGTCTCCAATCTAGAAAATGTGTGGCTTGACTTTGTGGTTATAGCTTCTTGCCATTATTTGTTGATATACTTTCAAATGGTCTGTTGCATTTTGGTGACGTTCCTGAATTAGTTCTAGTTCTTGGAGTCAAGAGACTCTTTGTTCTTCTTCTGGTATAAGACCATGCAAGGATACTTGTAGAGAAGGTATCTCTACTTCTATAGGTAATATCGCTTGATCCATAGACCAAACAATATGGAGTTGCCCCTGTTGGAGTGTAGACACTAGTTCTATATGCCCAAAGAGCAGGATTTAGTTGAATGTGCCAATCTTTTCCAGCTTCATTGACTATTTTCTTCAAGATTTTTAAAATAGTTTTGTTTGATGCCTCAGCTTGACCATTACCTTGTGGATAATATGGAGTAGAGAACCTATATTGGATATGAAATTTTTCACATAGCTCTTTTACATCTTGATTTTTGAATGGTCTTCCATTATTAGTGATATTGGTCATAGGAACTCCATAGCGACAGATTATGTAATTCAAGATGAATGATGATATTTGTTTTCCCACCATTGTTGTTAAAGGCACTGCTTCAATCCACTTAGTAAAATATTTAGTAGCAACTAGAATGAATTTATGGCCATTAGAAGATGAGGGATTGATCTTTCCTACCAAATCCAGGCCCCACTGTGAAAATGGCCATGACCTTGTCATAGGATATAACTCTCGTGTTGGTGCATGAATTAGATTTCCATGAATTTGACATTGTTTACACTTTTTAGCATAGGTGAATGAGTCTCTTTCCATAGTAGGCCAAAAGTAACCCATACGAATAAGTTTCTTAGCCAATGTTAAACCACTTGAGTGTGTACCACAAATACCCGCATGAATGTCATTAAGAACTCTTTCAGATTCATCTTTTTCCATACATCTCAATAATGTACCATCTAGACCATGCCTATATAGGATATCAGCAATAATGGTATAGCGAGAGGACTGACGGATAAAGTTTCTTTGTTGATTTTGAGATAATTCCATAGGAAGGATATGACCTTTTAAATATTGGTAGGTTTGACCATATAAGGATTGACTGGTTCCTGATATATGGCAAATTCGATAGGTATGCTGGGATTAAATGGTAGGGGTTAATATATCTTCCACAAGAAACTCGAAATGTTGTTGATTCTCTTTATTTTGCAAGAGAGATGCTATTGTAGCCATTGCATCTGCTGCTTTATTTTCATTTCTGGGAATCTGGGTGAATGCGATTTCTTTAAAATGTCCTTTAAATTCTTCCACCAGTTGTTTGTATGGCATAAGCTTATCATCCTTTGTTTGATATTCATCATTTATTTGATTAATGACAAGTTGTGAATCACCATAGACATGTAGTTCTTTGACATTCCATTCAATGGCCATTTGAGCCCTATAGCCAATGCTTCATACTCTGCAGTATTATTGGTGCATGGAAATCTTAGTCTATATGATTTCGGAATTGTATGTCCTTGAGGTGTGATAAAAAATATTCCTGCACTTGATCCATATTGAGTATAAGAACCATCAAAGTACGATTCCCAAAAGTTTGTACTTATTGTCAAGATATTTGCATCAGGAAATTCGATGTGCAAAGGCATGCCATTTTGTAGAGGTGCATTAGCTAATTGATCAGTAATGACTTGTCCCTTGATGGCTTTCTGGTCAACATATTCTATGTCGAATTCACTTAGTATCATAACCCATTTGGCTAGTCTCCCTGTTAATGTTGACTTACTCAATAAATATTTGAGAGGATATATCTTTGCTATTAGTTTTACAGAATGAATCAACATATAATGTCGTAGCTTCTGAGTTGCAAATACAACTGCCAGACATATCTTTTCAATTGATGAATAATTTAACTCATATCCAACAAGTGTTCTGTTGATATAATAAACTGCTCTTTCTTTTCCTTCATCATCATGTTGAGCTATGAGAGCGCCTAATGATACACTTGTTGTTGAGACATAGAGTAACAAGGGTTTCCCTTTGGTTGGTGATATCAGTACTAGAGGACTCATAAGATATTCTTTTATTTGCAAGAAAGCTTCTTCACATGTTAGATCCCATTTGAATGGAACATTTTTATGTAGAAAATGGGTAAAGGGAAGACATCTATCGGCCAATTGTGACACAAATCTCCTGATTGATTGCAACCTTCCATGTAAAGATCGCAATTGACTTATGTTCTTAGGTGATTCCATCTCCATGATAGCTTTAACTTTTCCAGGATTGACTTCAATGCCACGAGCTGATATAATGTACCCAAGGAGTTTTCCAGAGGTTACCCCGAATGCACAATTCTTTGGATTTAATCTCAATTGATATCTGCCCAGCCTGTCAAAAATCTTGCCTAAAATGTTCAAATGTTCTTTTCTTGTGTGAGATTTTGCAAGTATGTCATCGACATAATCTTCCATAAATGTATACATCATGTCATGGAAAATTGTTGTCATAGCCCTTTGATAAGTCACTCTTGCATTCTTAAGCCCAAATGGCATAACATTCTAGCAGTATGTTCCCCATGCACAAGTGAAAGTTGTCTTCTCTTGATCTTCAGGTGCGATTCTTATTTGATTATATCCTGAGAAGCCATCCATTAATGAAAATATCTCATGCCTTGCTGACAAGTCTACTATGATATCAATGTTTGGTAGTGGGAAATCATCTTTTGGACATGCTTTATTCAGATCTCTGTAATCTATGTAGATTCTTATGCTCTTATCTAATTTTGATACTGGTACAATACTTGAAACCCATTCTGGATAAGCGACTAGTCTTATGAATCCCACTTCTAATAATTTCTTGAGCTCAGTTTTGACAAGGAGAGCAATATGTGGGTGCATCTTTCTTAGCTTCTTCTTAACAGGTTTTGCTTTTAAATCCACATTAAGATGATGCATGATAAGATCTGGGTTTAGCCCTGGCATATCTGCATAAGACCAAGCAAAATTTATTTGTCGTTGCTTAAAGAATTCCATGTATTCTTTCCTCTCTTTTTTTGATAATGAGGCAGCAAAATGAAGTATTTTAGGATCCTTTGATGTATCAATGTTTACTGCTTCTGTTGGTTCTATCAGGATAGCAGAGCTTTCTTGAAAATATGCAGGAAAAATGTCAGACTTTCCATCTTCTGACACCTCAAGGAGGTTTTCATCATCAGATACGCCCTTTATTTTCTCTTTTGATTGATCTAATGTTGCCATGAAATGGTTTTCAACAATAGGTCTCTTTCCTTGTTTTGTTTCACTTTTTTGACTGAAAAGTTTGGCATTTTCCTAACTATGAAAAACTTTACTTGAATCTGTAGTAGAAGATATCTTAGGTGGGATGGGTTCAATAGCGTTAAGGTACACAGCTAAGTCATGATCATTGAAAAAGATATTTAGTTCGGGGTTGTCTAAATTATCCCAATCAATTAGTTCAGGATGAAGAAGGGGTAAATCATAATCACTGTCATCATTAGGTGTTTCAATGTTCATGACATAATGATCATAATTTATCAGAGAATAGGTATTGTCATAGATTGAGTATTTTTGAGGATTGTCTTTCTCAAGAATTTTCGAATTAGTCTTAACAAGATTAATATTAGCATTTTGTAGTTCACACTCAAGTGGTTCTTCAATTGACGTTTGTCCCTTAAATGAATGGATTATATCAACACACACGTCTTTGGTATTGCAAATTTCTTCCTGATTGACTCCATTTACAGTTTGGAGTTTATAGACTTGTGTACATGTTAAAGAGGATTCTTTTAATAGATTTTGTCTCCTTTCAAACTCATCTTCTTTTGGACTAATAGTTAATCCAACTTGACTATCTCTTATTTCTTCTATAGTTCTTGCATATCTGATTCTTGTTTGCACTTCTTGAGGCATTGTATCGCTGTTTTTGTCATTCTCTTTTCTTTTTACATACGCCTCTTTTCTCTGAATTCTGAGTTTCTCTTGTCTCTTTTCTAATTTTATCTTTTGTTCTGTAATGGACAACTCTTCTTTTGTAATGGCTGCTTGATCTTTATTGTGTTTGTTACTTGATGTAGTAGATAAAGCATCTGGTCCCCATTCATACTCATTGGAATCTGTTTCTGAATTCTGATCTAAGATTACTCCACTATACCATACTAGAATGTCGTATGGTGCAAAAAGTTCTCCGATTTCTGTCATTTTTGTTTTTACTGCTTCGGGAATATTCTGTTCAGATTTTTCTTTTGTTTGTATTTTTAGAACTTGTTGACAAGATTTTTCTTCACCTTTGATAGTAGTCTCTTCTTCTTTCTTTTCATGATCTTCTAACTTCTTTTGCTTATTGGCTACTGTTTTGGCTACTTGATGTAGCTTTTCTTGCCAATTGTGTCCTTGAGAAACTGATTTCTTTCTCCATTTTTGCTGTTGAGTATTGTGTTACTTTTGATTAGACTTCAGATATCCTAACCCAGATTTATCTTCTGTGGATTGTGAATGCGGACAAATAGGTTCTGAAATACCTTGATGTTGCTTACCAATTGGTCCTTTCCCTTCATATCCCATCTTTTGCATGATTTCATATCCTTTGCCATATTGTTTTATGGGAATATTGACTTCTACTACTGTTGCTATAGTTTTATCTTCATCTTTGTATAACCAACCAAGAATATCCTTGTCTTCATTTTCTTCCTCAAGAGTTCCAACACTAACAAAGGTTCCCTTAAACATATGTTTTGATTTTTCTGATGATTTTGATTGAATATCTGTAGGTTTTCCATATGACTTAGGGGAAAGTGGAAAATTATTCAAAGAATATTTTCCCATTCCTTCATCATTTAAGTTGAGCTTTTCTTCAAAAGTTTCCCATAACTTTGCTTGAATTTCCTTGGTAGGATATACTGATTCTCTGTTATGTGGAACCGTGGTATCTTGTGTTGGCTTCAAATTGTTGCAATATTGACTGGAATCTGCAATTATAGTGATTTCTTTTCCTTTAGGAGGAAATTTTACACATTGATGATATGTAGAAGGAACTGCTTGCATCTTGTGAATCCAGGGTCTTCCCAGAGGAATGTTGTAGGAGAGATTTAAGTCTAAAACTTGACACAATGTATCCTTTTCCATAGGTCCTATCCTTATTGGTAGCATAACAGTTCCTTTAGAAGAACGTTCTGCTTCATCGTAAGCCTTGATGGTTATTTTCTTTTTCGGGTCCACTGCATTCTTTGAATACCCCAAAGCTTTTATCAAAGTTAATGCACAAATGTTTAAACCAGCTCCTCCATCTATGAGTACACATTTGACACGAGTTTTATTAATGGAGACTTCAACACATAAAGGAGCATAGTGACGATGTTGTAAGGAGGCATCATCATTTTCAGAAAATGATAAGCAATGAGGACCTATAAGATGTCCTACCATATTTTGGAACTGATCTATATCCAAATCCTTTGATACCGTTGTTTCCACTAAAGTTTTCTCCAAAATTTCCTTATGCATAGGTGAAATCTTGAGAAGTTCCAAAATTGACATTTGAGCTGGTATTCGTTGTAATTGCTCTACTAAATTGTATTGTTGTGATGTGGATGTTGAGTCTTTTACTATACCTGGAAAGGTAACCTTTGCTTTGCTTCTTGTGATAACGTTGATTGGTTCTGAAGATGGATTTTCATTAACAATTATCACATTTACTACATCATCGTATGTATAAGCGTAATTCACTTTGGCTTTCCCTTTGTCATTTTCCAATTGGGATGATTCACTTTTATCATAGTTTGGAAGTGGAGTTTTAAAAGTCAAGTGTGATTCATTTGTCTTATGGCTATCCACTGTAATGGTTCCATTATCAGTTAGATCTTGGATAATGTGTTTCAATCTTTGACAATCATTTGTTAGGTGTCCTTTATTTCGATGATAATTGCAAAAATGATTGTCATTCCACCAGTTTGGCTTGACTAGTGGTTCATAAATTCTTGCTTCGGGTAAAACAATCAATTTGTTAGCAAGCAAAGTTTTTAGAGTTGATTCTAAAGATTCTCCAATATTTGTGAATTTTCTCCAAGGATTAGAGAAAAAGGACTTGACTTTCTTGTTTTCCAGATTGTTGTTGCTTGGGATTTGACTTGATAGATTGAAAATTGGTTGTTGTTGTTTTGCAGTATTGTTATCATCATTTCCTTCATTGTTGACATTCCTATTATTTGACCAAAACTTGGGTTTATCATTGTTGTTGTTGTTGTTGTTGTTACTGTATGAATTATTGTAAAGTTTTAGTTCTCCTTTCTTTACCATTGTGTTCTCTATTTTCAGACCATTTTCGATCATTTTGGCAAAAGAGGGAGGACATTGCATCCTTAGTTGATAACTCATTTCACTGATAAGATTATCAATGAATATGTCCATTTTTTCTTGATCAGGTACATCTCGGGGATACCTATTAAACATTTGTTTCCATCGTTGTAAAAAGATCATAAAGGATTCACCATTCTTTTGTTTAACATTGCAAAGATCTAGCATCGTTATTTCATTCCTTATATTGTAGGAATATTGTGAAATAAACCTATTCACAAGTTCTTCAAAGGATTTGATTCCAGATGGTAATCTTGAAAACCATTCCATTGATTGTCCATTTAAACTCCTAGGAAAAATACGCATAAGGTAAGTCTCATCATGAGCAAATTCCATGCTCATAGTACAAAACTCCCTAATGTGATCTTGAGGATCAGATCTTCCATTGTATTTGTCATATTTAGGAATCTCGCAATGTTGTGGAAATGGTATCATATTTAGCTTTTTATCAAAGGGATATGGACATATGTCTTCTAATGAATACTTCTTGGAACTTGTCCCATTTTGCATGTCTTGTATCTGCTGTTGTAGAGTTTGTATTTGTTGAGTAAAGTTTGAAAATGGATTATCCATATTGCTTCTTTTATCATTACGTTCTTTTCTTTTGTCATCCCTTTCTTTCCTTGTTTCTTCGCTACTTTCTTTGTTCATATCTTCATTGTTTTTCTCATCCGTGTTTTGGGTGTTACTTGTTTCCGCATCTTGTTTTATGCTTTCTATATTAAAGTCTTGTGGTAGTTTAGCTCCAGATTTTGCCAATATCAAGAGATATTTCTCTTTTTGTTTTGTGAATAATTTTTCCATTAGCCTATCAAATTTGAAATCTTGTTCAAGGTCTCTAATCATGCTATTGACAGCTTCTTCGTCGATAGCGGTAAATCCAAAAGTGGTATCTTCTTCCTCCATTTGTTGTTATTTTCTAAGTTGTTTGTATTGGGCTCTAGTCCAAGCTGGCATGTGTTTATCTCAAAGTTGTCGAAAAATTCCCAAGGACAAGGTCAATAAGTAATTATTGGTTTAGGAAGATATGCTTTATTGATCTTACCACTATTGTTTGTTCGTTGGGATAAAGCATCTCTTTGTTGAAAAGCACGTCTTTGTAGAGTTTCACTGTCAAATTATGTACTGCAGCCACGTAAGTAGTGATGAATATGATGTAGGAATGTCCTATGTTTCAGTAAGATCTAATGATTGATATACATGAATCTTATTCTTTTCTGAGTAGCTTTGTAACTGGGTTTTCTTTTCTTAAGGTGATACTTAGAAGTCATATAAGCATTTGACAATTTACAAGTTTGATTCCAATGTTAGTGCAATTTTGGTTTCGATGTAACCTAGGTTCAAAATAGGAAAGATATATCCAAGATTAGGAACCTAGTATAGATTGATCAAGCTTCGTGATAGAGGTTTTGATTATCCTGATGAGAGTCTTGACAAGGATGTTGATTTTTGCACTTAAGATGTTTGAATCAATAGTTTGCTAAATGTTGATGTTTATAGAACCTTTTGGGAATAACCTATAGGATTAGCAACTTAGTTGTTTTGAGCTATCTTGAAAATACATGATGGTTTAGAGACAAACCTACTTCAAGGATTATTTTGATATCTTGATGTTTTGATACTTTGATTATGAGTTGGTGCTTCAAGTGATGGAATGCTTTTTGTTTTATCCTTTTCAGAAATTTGTTGATTTTCAATCGCTTGTAGATGATAATTTTCTTCAATTTTTGACCATTTGGAACATGTTATAGACATAGAAGACACAATTTTTAATAAATGAAAAACACAAGCAAGTACAAATCCCTATGGCAGGCTGAGACAATAGTTGTTGAATCTCACAGAGAGTTTCCCCTGAGGCTACGTTATTCAAAGTGGATATTTAAATGCTTGACCTCACTGGCTCCACCCTCAGTACTCACTTCTTCGGGGCAGCCAAGCACCAGTTTCCATGAAATCTCCTCATGGCAAACTTTATATCTCTACTAGGAACCATATGTGTGTGAGCCGCTTCAGAGGTCCGACCTCCTGCGCCAACAACTAGAAGGTTTTTTGGCAACTAGTACAAATAGTTTTTAGTAAAGGCTTCCGGTCATGTGGCCATACATGCGACACTTTCAGCTCTGTAAATATAGAAGGTTCCCAA
Source organism: Cryptomeria japonica (assembly GCF_030272615.1). NCBI lineage: Eukaryota > Viridiplantae > Streptophyta > Pinopsida > Cupressales > Cupressaceae > Cryptomeria > Cryptomeria japonica. The sequence goes on from NC_081405.1 coordinate 472,347,221, forward strand.
CCTATAAAGGTTACGATCCATAGGGTTTATGGGGAAACATAGTGTCGGTATGAACTTATCAGCACATGTTGTTTGAACTTTTGTTACAAACACAATTTATTTAGAGTGGATTGGAAGGAATCGGTATTAGCCCGTTTCCACTTTAGGTCGTTCCCCTCTCACTGGCCCCCTCAAGGCAACTCGGGAAGGCAGGCCCTCTACTAGATTAATTTCTTGAAAGTAAAGAAAGCGTAAAAGAGTGGGTTTGACTTTTTGATCACCCAGTTAAGGGAAGAGCATATACCTACCACTTTCGAGACACGAAATACAATCGTTCTTTTTAACTTTTTCAAAGCAATTTGTTGGCTAGGTCCTATTTGGAGATGTTGCTCCAACAAGCATGGTGTTTATTTTAGCCCCACATAGCAAATGATTTTCTAAACTAGGAATTGGAAATCCTGGTCAACAAAATGAAAATCGTTGCAAAAAGTAACTTGCTTTGTAAGAATGGACAAGTTGATTGTTCTTTTTAACTTGCAAAATATAAGATTGATTGTGCTTTTTACCTTTGCAAGAAAATAAAACATTTGTTGTTCTTTTTAAAGCCCAAGATTTGAAGTGTGAATGTCCTAACTTTGCAAAAAAAGTAAATGTTTGATTTGTTGTTCTTTTTACCTTGCAAATGTGATTATTTTTAGAGCCCAAAAATAAGTGAGGTACTTTTTAGAACACCAAATTGAAAAATGAAGTTCTTTTTACCCAAAAGGAAGTATGAGTTCTTTTTAACCAACTTTGAAAAAGCTAGAAAAGAAATCACTAAATCCTAACTTAACTCCTCCAAATCTGAAAGAAACTGTTCGAAATCTGCAAAATAGTAAAAAGTTAGTGAAAAACCTTAGGTGGGCTTCCACAAGCCTAATGTCAAATTGGTTACAAACTTTTTGTCAAATGCGCTATCCTATGATTCAAAAGCGCTAACCTGCGTTACAAAAGCACCAACCTGTGTTACAAAAGCACTAACCTGCATGACATATGCGCTAACCTATTGTACAAAAGCGCTGATTTTCTGACAAAAGTGCTAATCTACATGACATATGCGCTAACCTATGATGCAAAAGCGCTAACCTATAATGCAAAAGCGCTATCAAAATTGACATATGCATGAATCTGCATTACAAATATGTTAATTTTATTTTTATGAGTTTTTTAAAGGTATATGCGAGGTCCTGCCCCACGGTGGGCACCAAAATGTGTGAGCTTGAATTTCATCCTTAGAATGTTACCTGTAATAAGTTAGTTTCACAAAATACAATAAAAATGCATACAGGAAATCCAAAATCTACCAATGAAACTACATGAAATACATACTAAAATAAAACATTATTTTACCTTCATGGCTTATGTCTCATTGTGTCCTAACTCCACTATTCCTGGTTGCAGATGGTGTGCTCTCAGACAATGCATTGTTGGCTTCCAAGATGGCATATGAAGAATGGACTGATAACTTGTAGTTAACTGATAATATGATATGCAAAGCTACATGATTATGCTAAAATGACAATACTATATGATTATATTGCTAAAATGATATTTGCTATTTGCTTCAAAAACTCACGGATGCATAAGATTAGCCTGCAAAATGCACTTGAAGTCTCTTGAAGTCTCACTCTCTCTCAACTGAAGCTCTTGATTTTATAGACTTTGAGAGGATAAGATGATGTGGCTCAGATCAATGGTCTTGATCAGATCTGCAGATTTGAATGGCTGTGAGCAAAGGTGAAGGTTGAGAGAAAGGGGGAAGGAGAAGACAAGTGTCACTCATTTCACCTTGACTGGGTTGCTGATTGAGGGAATCTAGGGATGTTTGGAGGAAATTTAGGCTTGGTAGGACAAGTGGACTCAAGTCCTTCCTAAGATGTAGGGGGTGTTGGAGAGAATATAGGAAATGGTTATGAAATATGTGTACGTACACAATTTTCATTAAGTTTGGAAGTTGAAGATAAATCATGAATTAATATTTAAGGAATATTAATTTCTTTAGCCACATGTTTGATGAGTTGGCAAAGGGAAGATGAAGTGGAGATGGAGGGTGAGTTGGATAAGGGATTAAATAATTTAAGAATTATTTAATATTTGAGACTATAGGATAGGAGAATAACTATTAAATATTGGATATTTAATTGATTGGAGAAGATAATTAAATATTAGATATTTAATTAACTTGGTTAGAGGAATAATTAAATATTAGATATTTAATTAATTAGAAGAATAGGATAAATGAATTAATTAATAAAATATTAATTAATAGAAAGACATGAAAATGAATTAAATCAATTAATCTTTTCAAATTAACTATTTAATAGACGAATAATTATTAAATAAATATCAAATATTTATTTAATTGCTCATAGCCAATTTTAGGTGTATACACAATCCATCATTCTGAATCTTTCAGAATATCAATAGTATATTTTTCTTGACTTAGAAAAATTTCATTGGATTTTTGCCATACTTCTAACCCTAGGAAGTAATGCATTAGTCCTAAATCCTTCGTTTCAAATTCTGAGGCTAATTCTTTCTTACATCTTATGATTAGTTTATTTTCACCAGTGAGAAATAAATCATCCTCATACAAAACCAAAATAAGCATCTCATCATGATAAATTTTCAAGTAAATGTTAGCATCAACATCATTCTTGCAAAATCCTAAGCTTAGTAAGTACTTATCAATTCTTTCATACCAAGCACGAGGAGCCTGTTTGAGCCCATATAAGGCTTTCTTCAACCCGCAAACATGAGAATCTCTTTTATGGATTACATAACCTTCTGGTTGCTCAATATAGACTTCCTCCTCAATGAAACCATTGAGGAAGGTTGTCTTAAAGTCCATTTGATACAACTCCCAACCTTTGGCTGCAACAATAGCTATTATAGATCTAATAGAAGTATATCTAACAACAGGGGCAAAAGTTTCTTCATAATCTATTCCTTCCTTTTGAGAAAAACCACGAGCTACAAACCTAGCTTTATATTTTTCAATACTACCATCAGCATTATGTTTAATTTTAAACAACCATTTAGAAGAAACAACAGACTTACCTTTGGGTCTGGGTACAATGTCCCAGACATCATTCTTGATGATAGACCCATACTCTTCATCCATGATTGATTTCCAAGCATGATGGGATATGGCTTCTTCGACATTATGAGGTTCAGACTCAATGATATTACACATCATGGAAATGTAGTTGGCGTGACTCTGGAGTCTCCTACTATCTCTAAAGGTTCCTCTAGGAGCAGCAAATCCTTCAGCATCTTGAATCGTGTTTCTTACCCAAAGTGGTCTCTTTTTGGAGACCATAATATCCTAAGGTATATCTGTAGAGTCCATGGGTTCTGCTGGGTCATCCTAAACTTCTTGATCTGGAAGGTTATTGGACTCCTTCTATATCTTAGGGTTAGCATCAACTTTTGAATCTTGATTTTCAATCACCATATCATTATTATCAGATAATGAACCTTTAGATATTTTGAAAGCAGTATCTTTAAAAGTTACATCTCTACTTACCTCAGCATACCTTTGACCTGAAATGTAGATCCTGGAGGCTTTGGAAGATTCACTATATCCCACTAAGATGCCTTTCTTTCCAGAGGGATCCAACTTGGTTCATTTTTCTTTAGGCACATGAACATACACCGGGCTCCCGAATAACCTTAGGTGGCTGATGTCAGGTTTTATTCCTGTAAAGGCTTCTTCAAGAGTTACATCCCTTAGAGCATGATGAGGACATCTATTCTGAATGTAAATTGTTGTTTTGGATGCTTCCACCCATAGAAAAGGTTGCAGGTCTTGATCATGAATCATGGCTCTTGCAGCTTCAACAATGGTCTTGTTCTTTCTTTTAGCAACTCCATTTTGTTGAGGATTGTAGAGAACACATAACTCCCTCTTAATTCTTGCCTTAACACAAAAATCATAGAAACTACCTGAGGTGTACTCACCTCCATTGTCAAATCTTAAACATTTAATTCGATTCCCTTTAGTGTTTTCAACTAAGGCTTTGAATTCTTTAAATATGTTTAGGACTTCTTCAGACTCTTTAGATTTAAGAAAGTAAATCCATGTTTTCCTAGAGAAATCATCTATAAAGATAACATAATAAAGGAAGCTGCTAGGAGATGCTACAGACATAGGGCCACATAAATCTTAATGAATAAGTTCTAACTTTTCTTTAGCCCTACTGTTGCTTTTAAGAAAAGGGTTCTTTACATTCTTACCCATTGCACAACCTTTACAAGAATCATCATGAGATAAACTAAGTTTAGGCATACCTTTAACCATTTTTCCGAGAGTGGGAAGAGCTTGAAAGTGTAGATGTCCAAGTCTTCTATGCCATAGCTCACAAGATTCAGGGGCCTCATGAATGAGAGCTTGAATTGGATTAGCTGCAAGCTTATATAAACTATCACATCTATTTCCAATAACACGAGCGGTTTTGAAATTAGATTTCTTAGACCAAGCAAGTACCTTCCCTTCAGAAAATGCTATTTGCAAACCCTTATCTTCTAAGGCAGAAATGGAAATAAGATTTCTTTTAATACCAGGTACAAAAAGGATATCACAGAGTAGTAAGGAAATACCAGAATCTAGTTTTAAAGAGGTAGTGCCAGAGCCTTTTACCGAGTATCTAGCGTCATCACCGATTACCACATGAAGGTTGGTATCTTTTTCAATCAGATATGAAAGATGCTCATGAAAACTTGAGATGTGTCTGGAGGCACCACTATCAATTATCCAAGTATTATTGTCTGTAGGGACATTGCTTAATAGAGCAGAAATGAGAAGATAATCCTCACTTTGTTCAACAACTTCATTTAAATTGGCTTCCCTTTCCTTGGGATCATTCTGACAATCTCAGGCATAGTGACCATACTTTCACATCTGAAGCAACGAATGTGAGAGGAATCTCTTGACTTCTTTCTTGGATCATAGGAGGAGGATCTAAAATCTTTGCTTCTCTTTTCTTTCTTCCAATGTCCACCTTTCCTAGATTTAGCTAAGAGAACATGATTATCATTTTTGTGAGAGTTCTTGAGTTTTCCTCTTACCTTAATTCGAGATTCCTCTTCAATGCAATCATATTGAAGATGCTCAAAGTTGGGACGATCAGCTCTTCCACCAATGCTATGAATGAATGGTTCACATTCATCAGGTAGACCATTTAATGCAATCATAACAAGATCTTTATATGAAATTTGATAATCAAGAGTACTTAGCTTTTCCTCTAGTTCATTGATCTTCATGAAGCAGGCTATGATTGAGTCTTCTTCTTTCATCTTCATGTGAAGAAGTTGCTGCCTTAGAGAAAGAGCCTTGCCGAGGTTGTTGATTTCATACATCCCTTCCAAGTGTTTGATCATTTCCCCGAAAGACACAAATTTTGATATGACAGTGACAAGATGATTCTTGATGGATTCAATTATGATCTTCCTAGCCTTGAGGGAGTCTTTCTTGAACTGCTTCAGCTCTTTAGCATCTTCTGGAGGGGACAACCTTTCTTCTTCTATGAATTTCAGCAGATCATTCTCTTCAAGGATCAAAAGAATACAGACTTTCCAAGCAGCAAAATCAAGGGCTCCATCAAGTCTATCTTCAGCCCTCAAACCTGACATTTTAATCTGAAAACAAACAACAACTATATGCAGCAAATGATTTACTAAAATATGAAATTAGTGACACCTTAGCTCTAATACCATGTTGAGACATGGACCGGCTAGGACTTGAACCTAGGACCTTCCATACGCTGAACTACTGGCCCCTCTTGGACCAGTCCATCATCAGTCTGGGTGTGGCTTATTTCCAACACCAACAGCCCCCCTTAAGCCACACCTCTTGTGTGCTTGGGACTCCTAGCCTAGACCTAGGTCTGATACCATGTTAAATTTGTGCCCTAGTTCAGTAATCAGATTTGTAACATTTAATTATCTTTTGTAATTTAGTAAACCATAATCAAGTAAACTCAAGAATAAAACAAGGAAACAAGAGACAAACACATATACCCTAGGAAAACCTCCAAGGAGGAAAAACCCAGCATTAAAGACCCATAGGTCAGATTATATATTCTCTCTTAATTGCAAAAATACAATACTTAGTTTGCTTCTCCAGATTCTGATCCTTTTTATATATCAGATCCGCCCTTCTCAATACTTCAAGTCTGCGCCAAAATGCCCGATATCCTCTTGGACAAGTTCGCACAATCCTCTTTAGTAATTTCACACCTTTAGTTGCAGAGTTGGTTTGCTAATTGCATTAATGATGAAGTGTATTATTGTGTTTGCAATTTATCTTTATTTATATGAGTCTTTAACCCATATATCCTAGGTCGACCTTAATCCCTTTTGGCACCAATTTACTTTATTGTGGCGTGGAGCTTTTAGTGTAGTGTTGAGGATGGGGCCAGAATTGTCTTGGGGGAATGCTACCCCTTTAAGATAGGACCCAATCCTAAATGGGTTCAGATGTTGCCTTAAGGCAATCTGAACCCATCTTCCCTTGTTATAAACAATAGTTTGTGCATGGAAACCACAGTTTATATGATTTTAAAATTGTGTGTCCTTGAGGTGTAATGAATAAAATTCCTGCACCTGATCCATATTGTGTATAAGAACCATCAAAGTACAATTCCCAAAATTTTGTACTTACTGTTAGAATGTCTGCATCAGGAAATTCAATGTGCAATGGTATGTCATTTTGTAAAGGTGCTTCAGCTAATTGATCAACAATGACCTATCCTTTGATAGCTTTTTGATCAACATATTCTATATCAAATTCACTTAGTATCATAACCCATTTGGCTAGTCTGCCTACCAAAATTGACTTGTTCAACAAATACTTTAGTGGATCTATCTTTACTATCAGTTTCATAGAATGAGTCAACATATAATGTCGTAGCTTCTGAGTTGCAAATACAACTACTAGACATGTCTTCTCTATTGTTGTATAATTCAGTTCATAGTAGACAAGTATTCTACTAATTTAATACATTGCTCTTTCTTTTTTGTCTTCATCATGTTGTGCTAGGAGAGCGCCTAATGATACATTTGTCGTCAAGATATAGAGCAACAATGGTTTCCCTTTGATTGGTGATACCAATATTGGAGGATTCATGAGATATTCTTTGATTTGCATAAAATCCTCTTCACATTTCTGATCCCATTTGAATGGAACATTCTTATGTAAAAGATGAGTGAATCAATAACATTTATTTGCTAATTGAGAGACAAATCTTTTGATTGATTGCAATCTTCCTTGTAAAGATCACAATTGACTTATGTTCCTAGGTGACTCCCTTTCCATGATGGCTTTGACCCTTTCAGGATCTACTTCAATTCCATGAGCTGATATAATGTACCCAATAAGTTTTCCAGAGGTTACTCCAAATGCATATTTCTTTGGATTTAATCTCAACTGATATCTTTCCAACCTATCAAAGATCTTGCTTAAGATGTTCAAATGTTCTTGTCTTGTATGAGATTTTGCAAGTATATCATCTACATAATTTTCCATAAATGTATGCATCATATCATGGAAAATTATTGTCATAGCTCTTTGATAAGTTGCTCTTGCATTCTTAAGCCCAACTGACATAACATTCCAGCAATAAGTACCCCATGCACATGTGAATGTTGTCTTTTCTTGATCTTCAGGGGTGATTCTTATTTGATTGTATCTTGAGAAGCCATCCATTAATGAAAACATCTCATGCCCCGCTGATAAGTCCACAATTATATCAATGTTGGGTAGTGGGAAATCATCTTTGGGACATGCTTTGTTCAAATCTTTGAAATCAGTGCAGACTCATATGCTTTTATCTAGCTTTGACACTGGCACAATGCTTGAAACCCATTTTGGATAGGCAACATGTCTTATGAAACCCACATCTAATAGTTTCTTTAGCTCTATTTTTACAAGAAGAGCGATGTGTGGATGCATCTTCCTTAGCTTTTGTTTAATTGGCTTTGATTTTAAATCCATATTGAGATGATGCATTATAAGATCAAGATTAAGTCCTAGCATGTTTGCATAGGACCAAGAAAAAAATATTTATCTTTGTCTAAAGAATTCTATGTATTCTTTCCTCTCTTCATTTTATAATGAGTCAACAGAATGAAGTATCTTGGGATCCTTTGATGTGCCAATGTTTATTGCTTCTGTTGGTTCTATTAGAAAAGCAGATTTGTCTTGAAAATATGCAGGGAGGATTTCAAACTTTCCATCTTCTGGCACCTCAAAGAGGGTTTCACTGTTAGATACGTCCTTTATTTTCCCTTTTGATTGATCTAGTGTTGCCATGAAATGGTTTTCAATAGTAGGCCTCTTTCCTTGTTTTATTTCAATTTTGCGACTAGACAGTTTGGCATTCTCTTGACTGTAAGAAACTTTACTTGATTCTGCAATGGAAGATATCTTAGGTGTTATGAGTTTGACAACATTAAGATACACAACTAAGTCATGATCATTGGAAAAGACATCTAATTTAGGATTTTTTAGATTATCCCAATCAATTAGTTTAGGATGAAGAAGGGGTAAGTCATAATCATTTCCATCGTTAGGTGCTTCAAATTTCATGACATAATGGTCATAATTTGGCGTAGAGTAGGTAATGTCATAGATATAATGATCTTGAGGATAGTCTCTCCCAAGTGTTCTCCAATTAGTTATAACAAAATCAATATTAGTATTTCGTAGTTCACACTCAAATGGTTCTTCATCTGACATTTGTCCCTTAAACGAATGGATTATATCAACACACACATCTTTAGTACTGCAAGTTCCTTCTTGATTATTTTCAATAAATTCATTTGCATTTTGAAGTTGGCATACTTGTGTACATGATATAGAGATTTCTTTTGCTAGCTTTTGTCTTCTTTCAAACTCAGCTTCTTCTAAACTAATAGTCAATCCTACTTGACTATCTCTTAGTTCTTCTATGGTTCTGCCATACCTCTGTACATCTTGCTCTTTATTTGATAGAAATCTGATATTTCTAGATGCTTGATCCATCTCTATTTGTACTTCTTTTGGTGTTACTTCTTTGTCTTTTTCATCCCCTTTCTTTTGTTGTCTTATATATGCCTCTTTTCTCTGGATTCTAAGTTCGTCTTGTCTTCTTTCTAACTCCATCTTTTGTTTTGTAATAGACAAGTCTTCTTTTGTGATAGTTGCTTGCTCTTCATTTTTTTCTTCACTTGATATACTAGATGAGACATCTGGACCCCATTCATATTCATTTGAATTTATCTCTGAACCATTGTATAGGACTACACCAGTATACCACACAAGAATGTTGTATGGTACAAAAAGTTCCCTAATTTATGTCATCTCTATTTTCACTGTTTCTGGAATATCTTGTTTAGATTTGTATTTGCTCATATTTCTTGAACTTGTTGACAAGATTCTTCTTTTCTTTTGATTGCAATCTCCTCTTCTTGTTTCTCATGTTCTTCTTATCACTACTTATTCTTTACTATTTCTGCTTCTTGATGTAGCTTTTCTTGCCATTTTTCTTCTTTAGAGACTCATTTGTTTCTCCACTTTGGTTGTTGATAATTATGGTGCTTTTGTTAGATATCTAAGTCCCTATTTATCTTCTTTAGATTGTGAGTCAGGACAAATAGGTTCTGAAATACCTTGATGTGGCTTACCAATTGGCCCTTTTCCTTCATATCACATTTTTTGCATGATCTTATAACCATGCCATATCGTTCTATGGGAATATTGATTTATGCAGCTATTGCTATAGTTTCATTTTCATCTTTGTACAACCAACCAAGGATGTCCTTGTCTTCGGTTTCTTCTTCAAGTGTTCCCACTCTAAAAAATGCTCCATTAAACATGTCTTTTGATTTCTCTGAGGTCTGTGATTGGATATTTATAGGCTTTCCATATGACTTAGGTGAAAGTGGAAAATTATGTAAAGAATATTTTCCCATTCCTTCATCATTTAATTTGAGATTTTTCTCAAAGGTTTCCCACAACTTTTCTTCAATCTCTCTGGTAGGATATACTGAATCTCTGTTATGTGGAACTCTTGTATCTTGTGTTGGCTTCATATTATTGCAATATTGGCTAGAGTCTGCAATTATAGTGACCTCTTGTCCTTCATGAGGAAATTTTACACATTGATGATATGTAGAAGGAACTACATGCATGTTGTGAATCCACGATCTTCCCAGAAGAATGTTATAAGAGAGGATCAAATCTAAAACCTGACATAATGTATTCCTTTCCACAGGTCCTATTTTGATGGGTAACACCATAGTTCCTTTAGAAGCATGCTCTGCTTCATCATAAGCCTTAATAGTTATTTTCTTCTTTGGATCTACTACATTTTTTGAATATCTTAAAGCTTTTATTAAACTTAATGCACAAATGTTTAAGCCTTCTCCACCATCTATGAGTATGCGTTTGACACAAGTTTTATTAATGGTGACTTCAACATGTAAGGGAGCATTGTGAGGATGTTGCAAGGACGCATCATCATTTTTAGAAAAGGATAAGCAATGAGGGGCTATAAGGTGTCCCACCATGTTTTGGAACTAATCCACATCCAAGTCTTTTGAAACTGTTGTTTATACTAAAGCTTTTTCCAAAATTTTCTTATGCATAGGTGAAACTTTGAGAAGTTCCAAAATTGACATTTGAGCGGGTATTCTCTGTAATTGCTCTACTAAATTGTATTGTTGTGAAGTGGATGTTGAGTCTTTTGTTATACCCGGAAAGGTGACCTTCACTTTGCTTCTTGTAATAACATTGATTGGCTCTGAAGGTATGTTATCTTAAATAATGATGAAATTTACCACATCATCATATGTATAAGTGTAGTTCACTTTGGCTTTTCCTTTGTCTCTTTTAATTGGGATTGTTCACCTTTGTCATAATTTGGAAGTGGAGTTTTGAAAGCTAGGTGTGATTCATTTGTCTTATGGCTATCCACTGTGATAGTTCCATTATCGATAAGATCTTGGATAAGGTGTTTCAATCTCTGACAATCATTTGTTTGGTGTCCTTTATTTAGATGGTAATTACAAAAATGATTGTCATTCCACCAATTAGGATTGACTTGTGGTTCATAACTTCGTGCTTCTAGTAAAACAATAAGTTTGTTTGCAAGAAGAGTTTTTAAAGTTGATTCCAATGGTTCTCCAATGCTTGTGAATTTCTAGCGAAGATTGGAGAAGAAAGACTTGGATTTATTGCTTTCTTGATTGTTATTGTTTGGGATTTGACTCGATAGATTAAAGATTGGTTGTTGTTTCGTATCACTATTGTCATCATTTCCTCCATTGATGACATTCCTTTTCTTTGACCATAACTTGGGTTTGTCATTGTTTCCATTATTGTTGTTATTGTTGTTACAAGAATTATTGTAAAGTTTTAGCTCTCCTTTCTTTACCATCGCATTTTCTATTTTCAGACCATTCTTAATCATCTTGGAGGAGGGAGGAAATTGCATTTTTAGTGGATAACACATTTACCTGATAAGATTATCAATGAATATGTCAATCTTTTCTTGATCAGGTACATATCTTAGATACCTATTAAACATCTATTTCCATCGCTGCAAGAAGATCATAAAAGATTCACCATTCTTTTTTTTAACATTGCATAAATCCAGTATTGTTATCTCATTCCTTACATTGTAGGAGTATTGTGAAATAAATCTATTCACGAGTTCTTCAAAAGATTTGATTCCAGATGGTAATCTTGAAAACCATTCCATTAATTGTCTATTTAAACTCCTAGGGAAAAGATGCAGTAGGTAAGTTTCATCGTGTGCAAATTTCATACTCATAGTACAAAACTCCCTAATGTGATCTTGAGGATCAAATTTTCCATCGTATTTGTCATATTTAGGGATCTTGCAATGTTGTGGAAATGGCATCATATTCAATTTTTTATCGAAAGGATATGGGTAGATATCTTCCAATGAATACTTCTTGGAGCTTGTTCCATTTTGCATATCTTGTATCTATTGTTGTAGAGTTTGCATTTGTTGAGTGAGGTTTAACAACAGATTATCCATATAGTTTCTCCTTATTTCTTCGTAAGTTACACTCTCTTCTTGTGTCATCACATTCTTTTCTTGTCTCTTCATGACTTTCTTTGTTTACATCTTCGTTATTTGGATCATCTGTGTTTTGGGTGTTACTTGCCTCCGCATCTTGTTTCAAGATTTCCATGTTAAAGTCTTGTGGAAATTTAGCTCCTGATTTTGTCAACATCAAAATATATTTCTCTTTTTGCTTTGCCAATAATTTTTCCATTAGTTTGTCAAATTTGAAATCTTTCTCAATATCTCTAATGGTGTTACTGACCACTTCTTTGTCAACAACGATATACCCAAAAGCTGGTAACATCGGATTATCTTCTTCCTCCATTTGTTTTTGTTGTTTTCTAAGCTGTTTGTATTGAGCTCTAGTCCAAACTGGCATGTGATTGTTTCAAAAAATTTGAAGCCAATAGGTGATTATTGGTTTAGGAAGATATGCTTTGTTGATTTTACCACTATTGTTTGCTCATTGTGATAAAGTGTCTCTTTGTTGAAAAGCATGTCCTTGCAAAATTTTTCCATCAAACTCTATCCCGCAGCCACGTAAATAGTGATGAAAATGGTGTAGGAATGTCCTATGTTTTAATAAGATCTTGCGATTGATATACAAGAATCTTATTCTTTTCTGAGTAGCTTTATAACTGGGTTTTCTTTTCTTAAGGCGATACTTAAAAGTCATATAAGCATCTGATAGTTTACAAGTTTGTTTGATTCCAAAGTTGGTGCAATTCTGATTTTGATATGACCTAGGTTCAAAATAGGAAAGATATATCCAAGATAATGAACACAAGATGAATTGATCAAGCTTCATGATAAAGGATTTGATATATCCTGATGAGAAGCTTGACAATGATGTTGATTTTTGCACTTAAAATGTTTGAATCAATAGCTTGTTGAATGTTTATGCTTATGGAAACCTTTCGGAAATAGTGTGTCAGATTAGTGACCCCGTTATTGAACTAGTTTGAAAATGTGAGATAGTTTAGAGACAAATCTACTCAAGAAGTGTTTTGATACTGATGTTGAAATTTTGGTTTGATATGCCTTTTAGATTTGAAAAAGCCTTTGTGCAAACTCTTGTGGTAAAGAGTGTTAACTTATGGGATAAAGCCTTTGATGGTGCCTCCCGGGGAAACCCTAGGAAGGCAAGGGTTGGGATGGCTATTTTTTATCATAATGTGCAACTCATCCTTGCTAAATGTCATGATATTGGTTTTAGTACTAATAATTTTGCAGAGTATCAAGCTTTATCCTTGGGTTTGGATATGGCAATCTCTTTAAAGATAAAAAATATAGTGATTGAGGGTGATTCTATGGAAATACAAAAATCCTCATTAGCAAACTAGAGGAGGAGAAGGACTCCCTGGAGATTGAACCTAACATTGAAGGCACGGGAGAAATGCAAGGACCTAGAACAAGGACCAGAGGTAAACAGAAGGAGAAGAAGCCAAACAAGGACATGGAAGAACTCAAAGCTGCTGCAACAAACTATGACCAACTGGTGAATAAGGCAGCAGATCTCCTTAAGTCTTTTTAGCTTTGTTGTGCTTTCTCTAGTTTTTCTGCTTTGTTGTTCCTTTCTTTTGCTATCCTTTCAGTTGACTGGCCTTTTTGCCAGTCATTTTGTAAGTTATTCCTAGTAGGACTGGATGCTTATTGTTGAACTTTTATATGAGCTCCTTTGTTAAAGGTTTCGGGTCCTTAAAACCTATTTTTCTTATTAATCAGAACTTATGGGATAAAAGCACTATTTTGTTGCTTGAAAGTGCTATTCTGATTATGTTTCAAGGATTTTTCTCAAATATTTCAGCAAGTTGTTGGATTTTTGTTCATTTTTAGATGATGATTTTCTTCAATTTTTGACCATTTTGAACATGTCATAGACATAGAAGACACAATGTTTTTGAAAAACAAAATGCATAAGCAAGTACAAATCCTATGGTAGGCTGAGACAATAATTGTCGAATCTCACATGGGGTTTTTCCAGAGGCTACGCTATTCAAAGTGGATATTTAGATGCTTGATCCCACTGGCTCCACCCTCAACACTCACTTCTCCAGGGCAGCCAAGCACCAGTTTTCATGAAAACTCCCCATGACAAACTTTATATCTCTACTAAGAACCGTATGTGTGTGAGCTGCTTCAGAGGTCTGACCTCCTGTGCCAACAATTAGAAGGATTTTGGCAACTAGTACAAGTGGTTTTTAGTAAAGGCTTCCGGTCATGTGGCAATACATGCGACACTTTCAGCTCTGTAAATACAGAAGGTTCTCAACCTATAGAGGTTACGCTCCATAGGTTTTATGGGGAAACATAGTGTTGGTATGAACTTATCAGCACATGTTGCTTGTGACTTTCATTACAAACACAATTTATTTAGAGTGGATTGGAAGGACTCAGTATTAGCCCGTTTCCACTTTGGGTCGTTCCCCTCTCACTGGCCCCCTCAAGGCAACTCGGGAAGGCAGACCCTCTAAAGGTTATACATAAAAGAAAGTAGGTCTGGTTTTCTGATCACCGTATGATGGTGAGAGCATACTTACCTACTACTTCATCAAGCATGGAAAACACAAGTTCATTTTAGCCTTCTAAAATCTATGTGCAACATGTAGTCACATAAATCTGTCTAGTTTAATTAAATGAATATTTGATATTTATTTGATTAAAAACCCACTAGCCATCAGTTAATTAAATTAATATTTAATTAATTCATCTTCAAACATTCTCCTATTAATTAAATAAATTATTCAATTTATTTCAATTAATTCATTAAACCAAATTCACAATCAATTAAATGAATAAATTCTATTTATTCAATTTAATCCCCTTTCTTCTTTTAAATAAATTAAATAAAACATTTATTTAAATCATAAATCCCCCCCCACTTGCATTTTCCTACATCTCCCACTTGCCTCCTAAATCCCCTTCCTAAACTCTTCTAGAACCTATCTAATCCTAATCAATTAGCCTAATCCATCGCCAAATTATTGTCACATTCCTAAGCAACTTGGAGTCACTTCTCAAAGACTTCAAAGTCTTTGAAAATCATTTAATGCTTTGTGTGTTCAACAATTTAACCTCTAAAAGTCTTCTAAACCACTTATGGCTCTTACATGACCATTTATGGTTAACCCCTAACTCAACCCTCATATGACTCATGTGTCTCCTCAAGCATTTATTGCTTTGACCATGGTTATCCCTTTTACCTTTGTACAAGAGTTTATTTATTGGATAAAAGCTTTATTCTTTAAATAAAGAATTTATTCACTCAACCCAACTTTGACCTTAACTCTCAAGTTAACTCTTAGGTCATTTCAAGCATTTAATGCTTATTCCCTCTCCTCTCAACCTATCTCATATTGACACTTGTCATCCTAGGATTGGGTTGAAAGCCATCACATGGATTGAATATCATTCAATCCCGACCCTTGTTGAGATTACTCAATCTCAACCATCCATTGCTCCATTTTTCCTATAAATAGAGCCCATTTCTTCATAATCCAGAGCCTGAAAACTTGTATGCATCTAAGTTATAGAGAATTTTAGAGAGCATTTAGCATATCTTACTCATATTCACTCTTTTGGTTAAAATTAACAAATAGCATTTAGATAACTCATCCTTATTTGGTTATTAAGCTTGCATTTGCATACTTTTCATAATCATCTACAATCTCGAACCTCCATAAACATCCATAGTGCAAAAAGCTGCTGAGAGCTACACTAATTTGGAACTTGGAGAGGAGAGGAATGAGGGAGAAGGAGCTAAGAGCATGGTAGAAGGCATTTGGAGATGTCTTCTTGCATTTATATTCATAGTTAAATGCTTTACTTTGTTTTTAGTGTCTCTTTTGATATGCCTTCTTAGAATAGTTTTTGGTTGATTAACACTAACGTTTGCCTTTGTTTCTTGTGTTTTTGTGTGTTATACGACCACATGTTTTAGTCTAATATTGTCCATTTTGCAGACCATCATTTGGTGAATCCGACGTGAATCCAACAAACAACAACATTTTTTATTTTTACAAAACTAACTTTTTGACTGTTTAGCTTGACACACAGGTCGCGCTTTGGTGCTGTTGTTTGTGATTTAGCGCTATTGTCCAAGAATTAGCGCTTTTGTTAGTATTATGGTGCTTTTGTTCATTAGTTAGCACTTGTATTTTTGTATTAGCACTTTTGTATTGTTTTAAAAAGCTTTTCTTTTAGCGCTTTTGTCTATATTGTAGCGCGTTTGTGTTAAGTAGTGCTTCTATTTTCACACAGAGTAGCGCTATTGTAACAAAATGTTGTAAAAAAGGTCATGTAACCGATAAAACAATTTTTTTTAGGCTTGTGGAAGCCCACCATATTTTCGGATTTCACTAACTTTTCACTTCATGTGCAGGTTTTAAACTAACTCTTTTTTTTTTTTTGGCTTAAAAATAAAAAACACTTCATTTTGGTGCTCTAAAAAATTACAAAACAAATTTCATTTCTTTGCAAGTGAGGATTCAAACTTCATCTTTGGTGCTCTAAAAACTTACAAAACAAATTTCATTTCTTTGCAAGTTAGGATTCAAACTTTATCTTTGGTGCTCTAAAAATCACAAAACAAACTTTATTTCTTGCAAGTTAGGATTAACTTTTATTTGGTGCTTAAAACAAGACAAGACAAATCTCATTTCTTGCACCAAGTTTTAAGAAAAAATTCACAATCAACATTTTGATTTTGTGCAAGTAAAAAGAACAATCAACTTGTCTCAATTTTGCAAAAAATGATTTTACTTCATGCAAATGTGTTTTTCATTAAGTTGACTAGGATTTTAAATTCTAGTTTACTCAACATTTTGCCTTTGAAGTTAAAAAGAACATCATGGTTGTTGGAGAAACATCTCCAATTAGATAGAACATCATTGCAATGATAAGTTAAAAATAACAAGTGTATTTTGTGTTTGGCACACTTTTGCAAAAAGAGTTGGTCGAATGGTCCTACTTCTAACACACACTATCATCTCCCTTGGCTTTCGTGGTCCTAGGTGCAAGAGAAAAGTGTTAGTAATGCTCAAGTTTTATCTTTTTAAGAGAGGCCTGCCAAGAGACACATCACTCTTGGGAATGACCTCGTGTGGTAAATCCTTTGAGCCGCTATAGAAATCAGGTGAGAGCGAAAGTTGTAGCCTTGGGTATAGATGTTCCTACAGTGTAACTTGTCGAAAGGACAAATGGGCCCCACCACAAGTTACAAGGCTCTTAAATGAGTCACTACAGAATGAACTTATGTCCAAAAACATCAAAAATTACTAAACACTTTTAAGTAGTAGCCCACCCATTCTATTGATTGAGGATATTTGTGATAAATTCAGTGCAAGAGCATAGATGGTTTTGCTCCCAAGATACTCACCATACATATTTCCTTGAGTAGAAACATAGTTTTTTGAAAGGTTACTTATAGCTCGATAAAAGTGGTGACTCCCCCATCATAGGGATCATCTATTTGTTATGCTCGCACAAGACTTAGTATATCACATCCTTACCTGCCACGATGGGATTCATAAGGTATGTAGTACCAAAGTCGAAGAAATATCAAGATGTGGGCTGAAATTATCACAACTGGCCATTTGACCTTAGGGATAAAAAGTGTTTGAAGTATTTTCGTTTTTGAGTCAAGACCAGCGCAAATTGAGCCGACTTCAGGCTTTGAAAACACCTAAAATACATTTGGAGGAAAGGGTCATAAAAAGTTCAAAAGATTGGGTTGATCTAGACCCATACTTACTTGTGCCTTTTGAGGCAACATTCTTGTGTTTGTGTGCTTGCTTTGTTTTCTTGTCAAAAAAATATCATAAAAACCAAAAATCCAAAACAAGTATTCATCCAACACAAAGATTTTCAAAAACAAAAGATCAAAAACCAAGAGAAACATCAAAAGTATCAAACTATATGACCATTCTTCACATCTTGAGAAAGAAGAATCTTCATCAAAACATTAACTTGAAGAAAAGACCATTAAGCTGAAGAAGAATCTTCATCAAAACATTAACTTGAAGAAAAGACCATTAAGCTGAAAGGCTTTTATCAAAAGGAGGAAATTCTTCTATCTTAATAGACAAATCTTTGTCTCTCATAGAACCTTCCTACGTCGCATGTGTCTATATCTTCAAGGGAAATCAAACGAATTTGATCAAGAGTCATTAAACCGTAGAGCTTTTACTCAATATCGAGCTTTGAGTTATCACAAGAACAAAGGAGGCAAAAATAATCCTAACTTCTTTCCTGACATTTGCATCACATATAACGTAGCTCGGGAAGAACCACCAACTCTCGAAAGGGAAGAGGAAGAATTTGTCCCATATGCGACACAAAGATTTTATTGAAGTTCACATTTCACCCATTATCACATTCACATCTTATCAAATCCATTTCCAACTCTCAAAACATCAAGAGGTTTTTGTCCTAAGTTCTATTTCGATATTGCTTAAATCAAACACAATACATCACTTTTTAGAGTGTCTCTACATCTAGGATAAACTCATCCCAAGAGACATTTCTACGCAGGTTAAAACTAGTCTATGAGTGAATCCTCTCATTACTAGGTAGTTGGGTCTGTAACACATCTCAGATCTCTCTAAACCTTATCACATCAAACTTTGTCAATCAAACACAACAAGCAATTCAAGAGAGAACTTTGGTAACATCTACCTTTAGTGCTAGGGATCTGTATGCAAAGCACTTCACCAAACATCAATCTTTCATTTCATCACCAACTCATCATCATTTTCATCAAACTTGAAATAAAAACTTGTAAACAAAATGGCTCATACCAGGTCCAGGTCTAGACAACAAGAAATTGAAGAGGAAGAGGAGGAAAATATCAATAAATTCTAAGAAGCCCTTGGAGGAAACGTAAATGATGACAACCCAAGTACTCCTACTCCTGCAACAATAGAATGGGCACAACACAACCCTCTCTTTAATAGACTTTTTGATGAAATACTCAGGAGAAATGCTGATGCTCACTTTTTAAAACTTGCTCAAGAGGGGGCTAAACTACCATCTGACTTTGAAGTTGCACAACTAAGACAAGCATCAGAATGCCAAAGTCGTAATGAGGATGAAAGAGGTCAAGAACATATCAGATACAACCTTCATCAAGGTAATCCCCCACCTCCTCCTCCTCCAAATGAAACAGACATGTTGCGGCAACAAGTCAAGAATCTCGCCCAACAACTTCATAGTGGTGTAAAAACCGATCAATTTTCACTTAATGACATTTGTCCCTATCCCTTTGATAGGAATCTTCATATGCCACCTTTTCCGTGAAGGTTTGAAACACCCTTGAAAAGTATAGAGGAAAAGGAGATCCTCGTGATCATGTTAGATAATTCCATTCAACTTGCCTCAAAGTGGCATATGAGGATACTTACCTAATGTGGCCTTTTCCCCAAAGCTTGGGAGGAACAACCACCTCATGGTTTTCCCGATTACCAGGTGGCATTAGGACCTTTGAAGAACTCATCCAGAAATTCTTGGCACATTACTCACACAACATTGAACGTGATATCACAATGGCTGATCTATGTAACACTAAACAAAAACTAGGTGAGCTATTTTCAGTCTTTCTGCAACGATGGCGTCAAATGTCTAACAGATGTTCTCTTTAGTTACTTGAACAAGAACTAGTGGAAATATTTATTTCCAAGTTAAATGATGAAATTGAATTTCACCTAGACATAAAAGACAGAGACTCTTTCAATGACATGATCACCAAAGGCTTAAAATGTGAGCGGGCTTTCATCAAAAAAGGGCTTATCAAGATATATAATGAGCCAAAGGATGGCCCTCGCCTATGCTTCAATAGTGACAAGCCTACCTTCTGGAACAAAATTAAAAATGTCGTCAACGATGGGGTTGTGGATGCAAGAGCTATCAAAAGTGCACAACTTGTGGTTTGATTTGTAGGACAAAACCCCCCACCCAAGAATAACACAGTTGCTTCTCCAAATCAAGGATGCAACACATCTCAAGAGGAACCCAAACAATGTCAACAAAATTTTAAACCAAAACAAACATACTCTCCCTTAGGGGAACCCATTGAAATAGTGTTACGTCAGTTGGTTTCTCAAAATCTGGTTACCTTACCCAAAACATCAAATTATGAACCTCAAGTCAAACCTTCATAGTGGAGGGATACTGAACATTGTGATTTCCATCAAGGGAAAGGGCATAAGACAAGAAATTGTCACAAATTGAAAGATCTTATTCAGGATCTTATTGACCGAGGTGAAATCAAAATTGAAGGACATGACCCAAAGACAACAAACAATGATCATCTCATGTTTAAAAATCCACTTCCATCACAAGATCAAAGGGGTCCTTCCACTTCAAGGAGAAACACAAATACTATTGATTATACGCAAGCCACACATAATTACACTGTGAATCACCTATATGATGCCAGTGAACAGATTGCAACTATTACCATCAAAAATCCTATCTCCACTTGCAATGTTGTTACATGTCGCAGCAAGATTACCATAAAAGAAGCTCCACAAGGCACCCTATCTATCCCAAAGCAGTATAACCTTGTGGAACAATTAGATAAAACACCCACACTGATATCTATCTTAGAGCTATTGTGCCTATCTCCATCCCATAAAACAATTTTGGATCAAGCTCTCCAAGAGGTGTCAATCCCTACAAACTTAAATATAGATCAGTTCCAAACCATGGTTGGAACCTAAGGTCATCACCTTGTCTCACTTTCTCTGAAAGTGACAACTCATCCTTCCAACAACCTCACAACGCCTCACTACACATTGAAGGGTTTATCAACCAACATAGGATCAAGCGAGTCTTGATCAATAATGGATCAAGTCTAAATATCTATACTCTACAATTAGTCACAACTTTGGGATATGCAATTGAATCAGTGGATCCCTACAAGAAGATCACAATCAAAGCCTATGACGATGTAGAGCATTCATCCAAAGGAGTTGTTGTGCTACCAATCCGAGTGCTCCCTATGGTGAAACACGTCATGTGTCAAGTTCTGGACCTTCCTCTGCCATACAATTTATTGTTAGGAAGACCTTGGATACACGCCATGCAAGGCATTCCATCCACCTACCATCAGTGTATCAAGTTCCCGCACAATGGTGTAGAAATTACAATCCTGGGTGATGCAAACCCCTTTTCATATTGTCATAATATAAGTCATCAACCAGAGATTACCATTCCCAATAATAGAGAAGCCATCTCCTCCACATAATATGTAAGTCCAACCTCTCTTTCCAGTTCAAACACCACTATACCCAAGCAAGAAAAGCTCAAAATGAAAATAGTAGAGGAAGGTCCTAGGGAGTACAATTTGAGCCAACTCTTTTGTGTTGGACAAATGCTCACTTCTCCTAGGAGACATGGCAAACCTCAACGGTTACTTCAAACGCCACTGGTCAAGCCAACATGTACTTTTACACCATTCATCCTTGGAAAGAGTCAAGAAGAAGAGACCAGAGATGAGGATTTAGCAAAATGGATCTATAAAGATCCCATCACCACCAATATTCCGCATGCTAAGCTTCCCACAGATCAGTATGGAAAAGGTCTTCTTATTATGCAAAGAATGGGTTATGATGGTCAGAGTGATCTAGGACCTTGCAAACAAGGACAACATGAACCGCTGCAGCCGGAATTAAAGCCCAAAGATAACACTGGCCTAGGCTTTCAAAAGGAGATATTTCCTAAACTTAGATTCAAAGGGAAACACAACAAACCACTATATCAGCCTATTACAAAGAGGTCACCATTGGTTATAAAAGTAGTGTCAAACACCATAGCAACTGCCCCATTGAGGCTAAAAATCCTAGCAAAACCATCTACAACACCCATCATCCCACCAATCAAACCAATAACCCCACCAACAACAACAATAACATCAATATCACCATTAGCAACAACAATTGTATCAGAACCCACAACAATATCAACAACACTGGCAATTCCAGTAGAAGAAACAGAGTCAACACTACTGATACTCCCCATATCAAATTCGTTGATCCCCATAATCCTTCCTGCAGCACCAATCATTTCACCTCCAAAGGTAAATCAACCGATCACACCTACAGTGTTTAACTCAAAGGATATCCCCGTATGGTACAGTAATCAACTACTGGAAAGTGACTCAGAGACTAACTCACATGAGTGGAAATTTGATTCCATACATTTTAATACTTTAGATGAGAAAGACACATCACCACCTCCACCCCGCAAAGACATCCCTGTTTACAGAGAAGCACAGATAAAGACCTCTTGGGTTCCTAAACTGGAAACTTCTTCCACAGACCCTACGTCACATCCTACGCCTAATTTTGATAGGGAGAGTACCATTAATGATCTTCATCACAACGTGTTAACCCTCACTGATACATCTAACGAACTTAGCCTAATTGATGAGGCAATGCCCATTATCCATCCTGAAATCATCGAATGGAACCAACCTAATCCCCAATGTCTTGACCATTTCCAAAACGATGAGGTGATCATTTACTTTTTGGAACTATGAGATAACATACCAAGTGGGGATCACAAAGCTGGATTCGCCATTGAACTTAATAGCACATCATACTTCGGGGCGGATGCCAAACCTTTTAGCTGCAAAAATATAACAATAAAACATGGATCTTTCAGTGAAAACCACACCGTGGCATTGTTTGATCCCACAAAAGTAAAAAGAAAGAGCATATCCAATGGTGAAAACCTCTTTGAGGCGCCTGAGGATGAAAGGTTTGACATTCTCCCTTCTAGTACACATCAGGAACGATCGACAATTCTCATTGAGGAAACCAAAGAATACAACATGGGGACTCCTGAAACTCCTCACCACATACATCTGGCATCTCTTTTAACTCCAGAGGAACAACATAGGTTTGTAGAGTTCTTCCAGAAGCACCAGATCAACTTCGAATGGTCATATGCAGACATGCTTGGTCTTGATCCTAATTTAGTCATGCATCACCTCACCATCGCAGAAGGAGCCAAACCCGTCAAGCAGAAGTTTCGCAAGATGCATCCTCAGATTGCAGTACTAGTCAAAGTAAAACTTAAGAAACTCCTAGATGTTGGTTTTATTCAACCAATTGATTATGTGGATTGGATATCCAATATTATGCCTATCGACAAACCAAAAGGGGGCATCTGTATCAATACTGACTTCAGAGATCTGAACAAAGCATGTCCTAAAGATGACTTCCCCCTACCAAACATCGACATAATAGTGGACCTAACGACAGGTCATGCCATGATCTCCCTCATGGATGGCTTTTCAGGGTACAATTAGATAAAGATCACACCAGAGGATCAACATAAGATGACCTTCACATGTCCATGGGGAACATACTGCTGGAATGTAATGCCTTTTGGTCTAAAGAATACAGGAGCAACCTATCAACAAGCAATAACCACCATCTTCCATGACATGATGCATACTATAATGGAAGATTATGTTGATGACTTACTGGGAAAATCACTCACAAGAGAAGGTCATTTGGATATATTAGAGCAAATCTTTGATAGACTAGAACAATATCATGTTCGACTCAACCCAAAGAAATATGTCTTTGGAGTAACCTCAGGGAAACTTCTAGGATACATTGTCTCAAGTAAAGGTATTGAGGTTGATCCTGCAAAGGTCAAAGCAATCATGGACATGCCACCTCCCAAGAATATCAGTCAGCTAAGGACATTGCAAGGATGACTTCAATCCATCCGAAGATTCATTGCACAACTGGCAGATAAGTATCACCCATTTACACACCTATTACACAAGAACATCCACTTTCAATGGGATACCGGATGCCTGCGAGCATTCCAGATGTTTAAAGACTATCTCATGAATACACCATTGTTGATTCCACTAGATCCAAGTAGGCCTTTATTACTCTATATATCAGCAACAAGTACAACATTGGGTGTACTATTGGCACAACACAATGCAGACGAGAAAGAGTTGTTGTTTACTACATCTCTCACACACTGGTTGGCTATGAACTCAATTACACACCTATTGAGCGAGCTTACCTAGCAGTAATCTTGGCAGCCACTAAACTGAGGCACTATCGGTTGACACATAAAGTACAACTCATTGCAAAGATTGATCCCCTAAAGTACTTACTTAGCAAAGCAACATTGACAGGTCACTTGGCCAAATGGGCAATGATTCTATGTGAATTTAACATTGAGTATGTGGACCATAAGGCTATTAAGTGTCAAGTTATTGCAGATTAGTTGGACGATGCTCCCCTCATAGGCTATTATCCTCTCATTTCCAATTTTCCAGATGAAGAGATATTTATGATCACAGTAGCACAACCATGGAAACTATACTTTGATGGTTCATACACTAGGCATGGCTTGGGGATAGGCATTCTATTTATCACACCTCAAGGTGACAACATCCCAAAGTCTTACAGGCTCACATTTCCATGTACAAACAACATAGTTGAATATGAGGCCTTGATCACAGGACTCAAGCTAGCCATACAATGGAAGTTACAAGAACTACATGTATATGGCGATTCCCAACTGGTCATTCGACAAGCAATAGGTGAATATTAGACCAAGGATGACAAACTCATGCCATACAAACAAATGGTGGACAAATTAAAAACATCATTCACTACTATCACCTTTGAGTAGATACCCAGAGATTAGAATCAAGTTGCTGACGCTATGGCTACCATCGCATATCTCCTAGATCTTCCATAGAATTCAACACGCTACGAGTTCTTGATCGAACAACTTTGGATTCCCGCTTATGATATCCTTGAATTTGAGATGATATGTTGCCTTATCAGTTCTGAATCCCCATGGTACGGTGAGTTCTACACCTACGTCCGCAATCACACTCTTCCTCCTAACCAATTGAATAACCAACGTAAAACCTTCATTTGCCAAACCACTCGATATACCATTATCATTGAAACCCTATACCGATGTAGTCTTGATGGTACTCTCCTTCAATGTCTGGAACAAGATGAGATAACAAAGGCCTTGGAAGAGGTACATGAAGGAATTTGTGGAACTCATGCAAGCGGTCCGTCACTAGCTAAGAAACTCCTGCGCAATGGATATTATTGGCCATCCATGGAAAAAGACTCCTACTACTTTGTTAGAAAGTGTAAGAAATGCCAAGTTCATGGAGACCTGATACATGCACCAGCACATGAATTGCAACCAATCACAACACCATGGATTTTTTGTCAATGGGGCCTTGACCTTGTGGGTAAAATCCATCCATCTTCATCCAACGACCACAAATTCATTATTACTGCCACCAAATACTTCACAAAGTGGATTGAGGCTATTCCACTTACCCAATTCACCGTCAAGCAGATTGCCTCATTCATCCTTAATTACATCATTTGCCGGTATGGTGTACCCATGTCCATCATCACAGATAATGGACTTCCATTCAAAAATTGGGATGTTCGTGAGCTCTGTGAGAAATTTCACATCCAACACCTCTTTTCCACTCCCTATTACCCACAAGGCAATGGTCAGGCTGAAGCATCAAACAAGAACATATTAAGAATCCTCAAGAAGATAGTCAATGATGCCAGCCATGATTGGCATGTTGAATTGAATCCAGCACTATGGGCATATTGAACTAGCATTCGAACCCCTACAAGCGCAACTCCCTACTCACTAGTCTATGGTGCTGAAGCTATCTTACCTATTGAGGTTGAGATACCATCTCTATGGGTTCCCTTGCACAATCTCATAGATGATGAAGCATACAGATTATCCCATCTTTAGGACTTATAACTACTTGATGAGAAACGACAAGCTGCCTGCAATCACCTCAAAGCTTATCAGCAGCGCATGAGAAGAAGCTATAATCATTGAGTTAGACCTCATACATTTGAGGTAGGTGATCTTGTTCTTTGAGAGAATCCTCGTAACCAACCAAATGGAGAACATCAGGGAAAGTTTGAATCAAACTGGTTGGGTCCATATGTTATCACTGCTGTATTTGGGTTTGGGGCATATCAGTTGGCTACTTTAGAAGGAGCACCGCTAGTAGATCCAATCAACAACATGCACCTTAAAATTTTTTATACATGAGCTGCATAGAGTATCGGGATCCCATACATACCGACGAAAACACCAAAAACATTCAGATAAATGTGCCAAAGAAAATACAGAAAAAAATCAAAATAGTAAAGAAAAATCATGCATCCAAACGGTGAACAACCACTCTGGTGGCACCTTGGGTAAGTACGATGGTGAAAACCTAGCAAACATGCACCACTCGTAAAGGCTATGGCTCCATTATCTTTCAGACTTGTTGCGATCACATTCACTATGTTCACTCATTCACCAGTCCAAAACCATGGCTTGTTCTTGATCTGAAATCAAGGATAGTACTTCATGCGTCTCGCATCTGGCTTTTTCATAGTTATATCTAAACTGGAGGCAATGCCCTAAATCTAGTTGATGGAAGTGGATTCTACATTATTTTGTGATTCATTGAAGTTCTTCATTCAAAACTATCTCATAAAATCCCAAAACATTCAAAACAATCATCAAAATCCAAAAACATTGGAAAATTGTCTCACAAAATCCAAAAACATTTCGAAAACATCAAAATCACTCAAAAAAAACATGGAAAACACCTTATTCATACGCATCTAGGCAGATACCAAACAAACACTGTGAAATAATCAAACAAATGATCACTTATCCAATCAACCAAACAATCAACATCAACACACGCAAACTGTCTTAACAAGGATGCATCGTTCCTTACCAAAAACAGAGACAAGATGACATTTTTCTTTGACAAGAAAATTTTGTTTGAGCTATCAATTAATTGGTTGATTTGTGGGTTATTTATTCATTTATATATCAGGTTCCTACACTACTCTGGGATATCCACAGGTGATTAGAGTAGCCATGATGGTTCCTACAACATTATTTGTATGTCTTCTGCGAACTATTCCGATGAAGTATTGGGGCATGTCCTAATGGTGTCTACGTGGGAAGTTCACTAAGCTACGTAATCTTATGTAAAATACAGTCATAGATCACTACGGCTTGCTGACTACAACATATACCTCGACCATATGAGCATGAACCATTATCAAGGGTCCATATTCTTTATTCTTTATATATGTTGTTTGCTTACAGGTACAATGCTCCATCCTTGGTTCCTACAGCCTCATCCAAACTCGATATTGGTTTATCTCTTACTATGGTATGAACTTGTCTCACGATATGATTGGCAAAAGATCAAGGAGGACGTTCCAAGTCATGCATGAAAGGAGATAATCCTTGTCTATTCTACAAGCAATACTCAAGTCAACTTGATCCATTATATCAAGTTGCTTGTATTAACTTGCTATATCAAAATCCATGTAAGGAATACTCAGGTCATCTTGAATCATTATGTCAAGTTGCTTGTATTTTCTTACAACATTTTAAATGCTCAATGATGAAAAATAAAGTAGTATGGATTGTCATTCCATCTCATCTGTATATATTGCATTCCGTTGTATTTCATCCATCCATACATTCATAATAGATGCATATCATGCATACATAGTAATGACAATGGATACTCTATTTTCCTCTTCTTCCATAGGAATGCATCATAGGTCCTCTGTTTCTTCTATCTAACATCGAACCCCACCCTCACCCTCCCCATCTTGGTAATCAGCATCACATACCCTACATCATCTCCCATCAACCCAATCAAGCCAATTACTCTGTCTACACAGGCACATCGACTCACACACACCTAAACTGTCAATAGATACTCTGATCAAGTATCTTCAAGTGTCAACAGGTAATTGATTATGGCAAATGTAGACTACAATAGACATTTATCATAATGACCTAATCTTAACAAGGTTGCTATGATTCACCACAACCATCCATCCCACACCCACACTATCAATTGATTAGCCAATCCAACACAATCCAACGAACAATTACATCAATTGTCTAAAGTCTCAATGAGTATTTTGCTTCATATACCTTGACTTCATCAGGAAATTACATCAATTGTCTAAGTCACATCAGGTCACTTTGATTCACTTACTCAAACTTTATCCTATCCAAGTGACCAACTGACATCAATTGTCACGCTTTGACTCGACCGGGGCAATTAAACCAATTGCACTAGATTGTTCAACCAATTTTAATCAATTGTATAGCATCAATCCAAACCACACACTACATCTGCTCTGTATCTCTTGCATGACCTAAAGGTACTCACTGGCTTGTTGTTTCTCCGTTTCACTCCATTCTTTCACCAGTATTGCTAAAATCTTCTTCTCTTCTACCAGCTTGCCAATTTTCATTCTTTTTCGAGAGATCGCCCGATCTTTCAAAAAAATTCGGCCCATCTCTTGAGGGGGCATACCACCCATTAAATTAACATTTTATGGGGCATATTTCTTCACACTTGTTTTTCTTTCTTTGAAACGACGCGATAAACCGCACCGTCTCAAAGAGGGGCAAATGTAGTCATATAAATCTGTTCAGTTTAATTAAATGAATATTTGATATTTATTTGATTAAAAACCCACTAGCCATCAGTTAATTAAATTAATATTTAATTAATTCATCTTCAAACATTCTCCTATTAATTAAATAAATTATTCAATTTATTTTAATTAATTCGTTAAACCAAATTCACAATCAATTAAATGAATAAATTCTATTTATTCAATTTAATCCCCTTTCTTCTTATATATGAATTAAATAAAACATTTATTTAAATCATAAATCCCCCCCACTTGCATTTTCCTACATCTCCCGCTTGCCTCCTAAATCCCCTTCCTAAATTCTTCTAGAACCTATCTAATCCTAATCAATTAGCCTAATCCATCCCCTAAATATTGTCACATTCCTAAGCAACTTGGAGTCACTTCTCAAAGACTTCAAAGTCTTTGAAAAACATTTAATTCTTTGTGTGTTCAACAATTTAACCTCTAAAAGTCTTCTAAACCACTTATGGCTCTTACATGACCATTTATGGTTAACCCCTAACTCAACCCTCATATGACTCATGTGTCTCCTCAAGCATTTATTGCTTTGACCATGGTTATCCCTTTTACCTTTGTACAAGAGTTTATTTATTGGATAAAAGCTTTATTCTTTAAATAAAGAATTTATTCACTCAACCCAACCTTGACCTTAACTCTCAAGTTAACTCTTAGGTCATTTCAAGCATTTAATGCTTATTCCCTCTCCTCTCAACCTATCTCATATTGACACTTGTCATCCTAGGATTGGGTTGAAAGCCATCACATGGATTGAATATCATTCAATCCCGACCCTTGTTGAGATTACTCAATCTCAACCATCCATTGCTCCATTTTTCCTATAAATAGAGCCCATTTCTTCATAATCCAGATCCTGAAAACTTGTATGCATCTAAGTTATAGAGAATTTTAGAGAGCATTTAGCATATCTTACTCATATTCACTCTTTTGGTTAAATTAACAAATAGCATTTAGATAACTCATCCTTATTTGGTTATAAAGCTTGCATTTGCATACTTTTCATAATCATCTACAATCTCGAACCTCCATAAGCATCCATAGTGCAAAAAGTTGTTGAGAGATACACTAATTTGGAACTTGGAGAGGAGAGGAACGAGGGAGAAGGAGCTAAGAGCATGGTAGAAGGCATTTGGAGATGTCTTCTTGCATTTATATTCATAGTTAAATGCTTTACTTTGTTTTTAGTGTCTCTTTTGGTATGCCTGCTTAGACTAGTTTTTGGTTGATTAACACTAACGTTTGCCTTTGTTTCTTGTGTTTTTGTGTGTTATACGACCATAGGTTTTAGTCTAACGTTGTCCATTTTGCAGAGCATCACAACTATTTTAAAGAAGTCACTCAAAATGCAAGTTGCATGTTGTTAATTTATCCCCTTAGTTAAGCTAAATGAGCACGACATGATATGTTACTTTCCAAAATAGAACTCTTAATTAACTAGGTGAGGAAATGCATGAAATTTACTTCAAAAACAATCATGCACATAAATGTTAGTAGTTTGAAAAATTTAAGTTCTTGGACATTCGGACCTGCAATAAAATTATGTCAGTTGCACATAAAAGCGCTATCCTAACAAATGTGTTGTCTTTCACCTCTAAAGCGCTAACCTAAAGGACAAAAGCGCTAACCTGAAATACAAAAACACTGCTCTGTGGACTAAGAAGCGAGAATTCTCTGACAAAAGCGTTAACCAAACTGACAAATGCACTAACCTGAAGGACAAAAGCGTTGTTCCTGAAGATTAAATGCTTTGATTTACAAACAAAAGCGCTAACCTAAATGAAAAATGTACTAACCTGCAAGACAAAAGCACTAACCTATCAAATAAAGGCATTGTCAGAACTCACACAGGCGTGAATCTGTATTACAAATGCGTTAAATTTACTTTTTGTGAGAATTAGATAGGATATTAGAAATAATATGTGAGGCTCTGAGCCCCGTGGTGGGTGCCAAAATGTGTCAACTTGAATTTCATCATCAGAATACTTCCTGCAACATGTTAGTTTCACAAAATACAAAGGAAATGCTACAGGAAATCCAAACTCAACCAATGAAACTACATGAAATTGATATTAATATAAAAATAGCATTTTTACCTTCATGATTTATGTCTTATTGTGTCCTAACTCCATTGTTCCTGGTTGCAGATGGTGTCCTCTCAGACAAGCACTGATAGCTTCCAAGATGGCATATGAAGAATGGACTGATAATTGATAGTTAACTGATACTATGATATGCAATGCTAAATGATTATACTAAATGATTATGCTATTTGCTTCAAGATTAAAACGAACAGATGCATAAGTTTTCACAAACGATTAGCTTCAAAACTAACTTGAATTAGACTAACTCTTTCTCAAATCAAACTCCTGATTTTATAGACTTTGAGAGGATAAGATGATGTGGCCTGGATCAACGATCATGATCAGATCTGCAGATTTGGATGGTTGTGAGTAAAGGTGAAGGTTGAGAGAAAGGGGGAAGGAAAAGACAAGTGTCACTTATCTCACCTTGATTGGGTTGCTGACTGGGGGAATCTAGGGATGGTTGGAGAAGATTTAGGCATGAGAGGAAAAGTGGACTCAAGTCCTTCCTAAGATGTAGGGATGTTGGAGGGAATATAGAAGAAAATTTAATAAATATGTGTATGTACACAATATTTCATTAAATTTGGAGGTTGGAGATAAATGATGAATTAATATTTAAGAAACATTAATATCTTTAGCCACATGATTGATGAGTTGGCAAAGGAAAGATGAAGTGGAATGGAAGAATGAGTTGGAAAAGAGATTAAATAATTAAGAATTATTTAATATTTGAGACTATAGGATAGAAGAATAATCATTAAATATTAGATATTCAAATGATTGGAGGAAATAATTAAATATTTAGATATTCAATTAATTGATCAGAAGAATAATTAAATATTAGATATTTAATTAATTAGAGGAATATGATAGATGAATTAATTAATAAAATATTTCAATTAAATTAATTAATAGAAAGACACGAAATGAATTAAATAAATTAAACTTTTCAAATTAACTATTTAATAGAAGAATAATTATTAAATAAATATAAAATATTTATTTAATTTCTCATAGCCATTTTTTATGTGTATACAATGTCGAGTTTCATTAATTCAACAATTTTGAGAGCTTCCTTTGCAAAATTCATTTTGTGCACTCACTGCAGTCATTGTGGTCCATGTGGTATCATTTCTTTGAGGCAGACTGTGAAACAGTTTGCTTTTGTCTCATCTATGCTTTGACATTTTTCATTCATGTTGGCTACAACAATTGGAACTCTAATATCTGACAAAAACCCTCCATCCATTATGCTTTGATGAACGTTTGTGGCCTGTTCTAAAGGTCGCTTTTTGGCACAAGCGGGAAGGCTGCTAGTGAAAGTTGTGGAATTTGGCTTTAGACCTGCCAATTCTATTAACCTCAAGTTTCTAAGCCTTTTCACCGAATTCATATTTTATATGTCTTGTTGGCATGGGGGTCAATGGGGCCACATTCCTTTTTGAAGTCTTATGTCACCATTCACAAGTCATTTATATGCTTTTGCATATTGCATGCAAGCTTTGCCTGGAATTCGATCTTATAACTTTCAATTTTCTTTGAAACTCTTAAAGGGTTAGTGCAGGATCATGGGGGGCCAAAAAGTGGCGATGTGAAAAAATAGCCTTCTCCACTCGCCTAAAAATGCAAAAATCCATGTTGAATTTTTTCTTGGCCTGGGTGTCAGTACACCTTGGCATGGTAAACACCTAAGCAAATCAAATATCGGATAAAATCGGATATCCGGTTTTTATAGGTAATTTTAAATTAAAAATTAAATTATATGTAATATAATAATATATTATATATTACATATTATATAATATATAATATATTATTATATTATATTATATATTATATAATACATAATATATAATATAATATTACATTATAAAATATTATATTATATTAATATAATAATATATTATAATATTATATTAATATAATAATATATTATAATATTATATAATATAATAATATAAGATATAATATAATAATATATTATATAATAATATATAATATATAATATATTATTATATTATTATATAATACATATTATATAATATATTATTATATTATATCTTATATTATTATTTTAAAATAATTTAAGTATAAAAATCGGATATCCAATTTTCTAAGACAATATAAATGGACTGTGACAGCTCGTGAGTTATTTTTAACCCATGTGCTGCGCGATTTTTTAGAATCCGATATCCGGTTGGACCCGATATCCGGTTGTTTGACCCAAATTTGCTAAAAAATACATTAAAAGGTGGGATCTTTATTGTTTTCAATCATTTTCATTCAATTTTTTTATTTTTTTAATGTTTTTTTTTTTTTCATTGAAAATATGGTTATTTTTCATGAAAACTAGGTTTTTAAAAATCAAATACAAAATTGTTCAAATTTGTTAACTAAATTTAATTATTTACATTCAATTAGGTTTAAAATGGGGGATAACAGTGAAAACATTGATCAACCACAACCGCAACAACCAAACCATCCTTTGCCAAACCCCCCCTCAATTTAGGATTTAATTGCATAAATTTTAAACCAATTAAGGGGGATTGCAGATGTCTATCGTAGGATCCCTCACCTAAACCCAATGTTTGATCCCCTCACATAGATCATAAAGAGTATGGAAACCATCACTAAGGAGCGCAATGCCGCTCTTTTGTGACAAGATTCTATGAGGGAACAATATGCAGATGGCTTGTCCTATAAGGATATCAAGGATCTCAACATATCCAAAGCCACTATCACCGCATTGTTTGTGAATCCCCGCATTGGTCAACCCGTAGACCCCCAAAAAATAAAACTTTCTATTAAACGGTGCACAAGTGATGGTATTGTGAAAATTGGGATCGTTGTTGGATGGTTTTCGAAAAACTACCCAACAACAATCTTGATGTCCCCTTCTACTTCATCAAAAAATTGTATGCTGAGTTTGTTTTAGGAAAACATGTGAACTACTTTGACATCCAACCTTTGTAGGGTGTGGGTTTAGGTATTCCCCAAAATAGACCCGGGGTAGTCAGAGTAGTCCAGGGCCCATATGTCCCCCCTCCTCTTGTTAATCCTCCACCTCCAGTGCATTATTCAAATATCATTTGTGAGGTGGCATCACAGACCATATTAGCTATTCACTCTTTGAGTAGCCTTTTGGTTTCTCAGGCTAGGTCAAGAGCTCAGCCTACTTTTGATGGTAGCGGTGCATACGGTGGTGCTAACACATCCTCCTCAGCTCCACACATTTGCATGCCCCATAGTTGTGTCATGTGTGGGCACGTATGCTTGGGTCCAATTGGACAATCTAGATAATATTAAGTACTAATTTTTATTTACATGATCTATTTAATAGTTGATGACCGAGGAGTTGACATAGATCTAGGAGGGCATCTTGACGACCATTTCATTTGGCCTTGATAGCTTGACGGTACATATATTATTGCACCTAGTCGTTTGTATTTTATTGTACATACATTCTCATCATTTATATTGGTATTAATTAAATTATGTAGTAGCTTGCATGTATATCTTATTTTACTCTTGTAGGGTACAAGTAGCATGAGTGCGGGGCTGTGTGATTTAAGATCTGGTAGTGCAGTTGGAGACAAGGGAAAGGTAATTGAATGCAAATGTGATTGAATGAATAGTTTAAATAACTTATAGTGATTATACACGTCTAGACATAGATTGATAGTTTCATATACTTATTGTGTATATGTACAAAGAATTCTTGGCTTCACATCCTTGTTGACTACACCCACTATACCTGAAGATGAAGAAGAAGAACATATGCCTCAAGTACATGTGTGTTTATTTTATTTTGTGTTTAGTAGATATAATTTTTTATTATGAGTGACAATTATATGCTAACTTGTATCAATGTCATGTTTGTGAGCATATGTAGGTTGTGTATGAAAATATTAAAAACATACTTCCTCTACCAAAGACATACATTACGAGTCCTGCAAAGCGAAAAAGAAAACGTGGAGATGAGGTAAACAAGAATAGTTCAATTATAGTTCATTTTTATGTTAACTTTTCGAATGTGAATTATATAATATAACTAATCTTAATCGTGGTTTGTTTTTTCTTGTGTAGGATCCTTCAGAGCCGAGCAGTGTGGTGAAGAGGATCGTTTTGATGATCCATCAACAGATTAGGATGTTATAGATAGTTTTGGGATGCTTACATGTCTAGTTGGCATGTATACTTTGTATATGGACATACATTCATGTATATAGACATACATTTTGTTTGAGTTGGCATTTATGCCATATTTGTGTATGGACATAAACTTGTAATCATTTGACATTTTCATATATATTAAAGTTTATATTTGATCATATAAATTGTTGCTCATCTGTGCATGGTGTTATCATGGAAATCTTTAATCTTCAATCCAATAATTAACAATGGTTAATAATGGTTATTTAATTAACAATACAATCCATTTCATTTCATCGTAAGTGTTGCTTGTATAATGAGCAATACAATTCATTTAATGAACAATACAATACAATTAATTATTACCCTATGCATGCTCCTATTTTTCCATCCCCACTCGGTCGAATGCTCGGGGTCATACCTTACCGACGTCGTCCCTTGAGCATCCTAAGTGCTAAAAAATGTCAAACTTTGATGGGCCCTAACTCAGAATCCATGGCACCTATGAATGATCCGTTTGAACCTATGGGGCCACAAGAGGGGTCCCTACAAAATAATATCTCGGTTTTTCAAGTTTCCCTACGATTTTATTAGGGCAACATTTTTTCAGTTGGCAAAAAACTCATCAATCTCATTCAATCGAATGTTGTCGCGTGGCCAATTTATTGTTTTTCTCATCATGATAACAAACCCTTGATTTTGACATGTCCAGTTAGGCATTATTACCCTATGCATGCTCCTATTCCCCCCCCCCACTCGGTCGAACGCTCAGGGTCATACCCTACCGATGTCGTCCCTTGAGCACCCTAAGTGCTAAAAATTGTCAAACTTTGACGAGCCCTAACTTAGAATCCATGGCACCTGTAAATAATCTGTTTGAACCTATGGGGCCAAGAGAGGGGTGCCTACAAAATCCTATCTTGGTTTTTCAATTTTCCCTATGGTTTTATTAGGGCAGCATTTTTTCAGTTAGCAAAAAAATCATCAATCTCATTCAATAGAATGTTGTTGCGTGGCCAATTTCTTGTTCTGCTCGTCATGATAACAAACCATCGGTTTTGAAATATCCAGTTTGGGATTATTACCCTATGCATGCTCCTATTTTTCTCCTCCCACTCAGTCGAACGCTCTGGGTCATACCCTACCGGTGTCGTCCCTTAAGCACCCTAAGTGCTAAAAATTGGCAAACTTTGATGGGCCTTAACTCAAAATCCATGGCACCTGCAAATGATCTGTTTGAACCTACGGGGCCATGAGAGGGATCCCTACAAAATCCTATCTTAGTTTTTCAATTTTCCCTATGGTTTTATTAGGGCAACATTTTTCAGTTGGCAAAAAAATCGTCAGTCTCATTCAATCGAATGTTGTTGCGTGACCAATTTCTTGTTTTGCTCATCGTGGTAATGAACCATTGGTTCCAACATGTCCAGTTAGGAATTATTACCCTATTCATGCTCCTATTTCCCCCCACTCATTCGAACACTCGGGGTCATACCCTACCGACGTCGTCCCTTGAGCACCTTAAGTGCTTAAAAATTGTTAAACTTTGATGGGCCCTAACTCAAAATCCATGGCTCCTGCAAATGATCCATTTGAACCTATGGGGCCATGAGAGGGGCCCCTATAAAATTCTATCTTAGTTTTTCAAGTTTTCCTACGGTTTTATTAGGGCAACATTTTTTCAGTTGGCAAAAAAATCGTCAATCTCATTCAATAGAATGTTGTCGCATGGCCAATTTCTTGTTCTGCTCATCGTGATAATGAACAGTTAGTTCTGACATGTCCAGTTAGGCATTATTACCCTATGCATGCTCCTACCCCCCCCCCCCCCCCCCACTCACTCGAATGCTCCAGGTCATACCCTATCGACGTCATCCCTTGAGCACCCTAAGTGCTAAAAATTGTCAAACTTTGATGGGCCCTAAATCGAAATTGGTGGCACTTGTGAATGATCCATTTAAACCTATGAGGCCAAGAAAGGGGTCCCTAAAAAATCCTATCTCAATTTTTCAAGTTTCCTTACGGTTTTATAAGGGCAACATTTTTTCAGTTGGTGAAAAAATTGTCAGTCTCATTCAATTGAATGTTGTTCGTGGCCAATTTCTCATTCTGCTTGTCGTGATAATGAATCATCAGTTCCAACATGTCCATTTAGACATTATTACCCTATGCATGCTCCTATTCTCCCCCCCCCCCCCCCCACTCGGTTGAACGCTCGGGGTCATACCTTATCGGTGTCATCCCTTGAGCACCCTAAGTGCTAAAAATTGTCAAACTTTGATGGGCCCTAACTCAAAATACATGGCACTTGTGAATGATCCATTTGAACTTGCGAGGCCATGAGAAGGATCCCTACAAAATCCTATCTTGATTTTTCAATTTTCCCTACGGTTTTATTAGGGCAACATTTTTTCAGTTGGCAAAAAATTCATCAGTCTCATTCAATCGAATGTTGTCGTGTGGCCAATTTTTCATTATGCTTGTTGTGATAACAAACCATTGGTTCTAAAATGTCTAGTTAGGTATTATTACCCTATTCATTCTCCTATTCCCCCCCCCCCCCCCCATTCGGTCGAATGCTCAGGGTCATACCCTACCGACGTCGTCGCTTGAGCACCTAGAGTGCTAAAACTTGTCAAACTTTGACAAGCCCTAACTTGGAATCTGTGGCACCTACAAACAATCCATTTGAACCTATAGGGTCACGAGAGGGGTCCCTACAAAAGCCTATCTCATTTTTTCAAGTTTCCCTGTGGTTTTATTAGGGCAACATTGTTTTAGTTGGTGAAAAATTCGTCAGTCTCATTCAATGAAAAAATATAGATAAACAAGCATTACACTGTAGACACATAATGATCATCAATATTTCCATGTATTTTATACACATAATTACCATTACACTTGCATGTGACATCCATGAATGAATATGCAAACATGATTTTTCATCATTATCAATACAACTACACCAATGTACTCATGTACAGATACATTGTATATCATTAATATAACTAAACCAATTTGCTCATGGACATTGTATATCATCATAACAAAGTTACATCAATTCACATCCATATACAAATACAACATCCCACTTCATCTGCATCAGACATCCTCTTGTCCTAAGAGAAAATCTTACATACAACCATGCCTGCATATAAATGAAGACCAAAATAAGCAACCTTTTTATGTAGAATGAATGTGCTACAAGAAACAAATTATAACACTTAATACAAATTACTTTATCAAATTATAAATAGATCATTTGAAACATTTTTAAGACGTACAAGATTGTATAGTTACAGAACTTACCAGTTTCTCTACAAAATCTACAAGCATAACTTTGAAGAAAGACGCATGTTGATTAAAGCCCTTCTCACTGCATTTCTCTGCATGGTTGAAGATGATGGTAGATATTGTCATTTCTTAATAGTAATACAATCACTTAACTTAGTATTTATGCACAAAATTTAATCTCATTAACACACAAAGGAATATGTACCATCACCAAGAGTAAACTAGTCAATGGCGAATGATCTAGCATGAACCTATATTTTTAAGAATTGTTAGTCTACACATAAAACGCATGGATGAACATAATGGCTTTATGATAATCACTTCAACTGAAATGCATGATAATAAATGAAAAGGTGGGATTATATACCATAAAAATACATCCCTTCGAATTATATCAAGAGAACCCACTATGTTGACACAAAAATCATAATGTGATAGTGTTGTATATCATCAAAAAAGACCTGCATGAGCATAAAGGTTTTGCGATAATTATATCATCAAAAATTGTCAAATAGTGTTGTCTAATAACAAAAATTGTAAAGCTCATAAAATGCATGATAATAAGTCATGTTGCAAAAATACGTCCCTTCAAATTATATCGAGTGTACCTGCTATGTGCATGCAAAAACCGTGTTGCTAAAAAAAAACGTTCATCAATAGACCCGCATTTTGAACACATCCTTAATATACACGTAACAAACTTGAACATTAAGGTTTAATGATCATTTTTTGAAATGAAATGCATGATAAAAAATAATAAGGCACCATTAAAGACCTACTACTCAAGTATGCTTGAAGGGTCATCTCTTTGATTAAGAGTATCCAATATTGCTTCATGATCAACAATAGTCACTGTCCATAGGTATTGGATCTTCGATTTTGCTTGATGCTTCAACAACTTCACATTTGTAGCTATAATAAGGTGTGAATACATGAGAATGGTTTTGTGTCTCTCATAGTCTTCCAATGCAGGTATGTCATTCTTTCTAATCATGTATGTTCCCAACCAAGTTCCCACAACAAAAACTGAACCTGTAGGATATGTGAACCCATCATCATCTGTCACTGGTTGTGTTATCTTCTATTTTCCTTGTGCACATCGTGCCAACCAATATTATGATCTCTCTTCATTCCCTTGCGGTGCAACAATTGCAAAAACATGTCTTGGTTGTACAAGATTTGATAGATGGTCATACTCAAGTGAACTTTCCATGTCATCATTTGACAAGGATATTGTTTGAGATAAAGGAGTTAGATATTGGGGAACCCATGTATCAACCCACCACTTGACTTGCATTGATCCCAATCACACCAAACACAACTCTTGACAAAAACAAGCCAACGCTCGTGTCCAAATAGTCCATGTACTTGCATCTGAGCTGAGAAATGAATCCATCTTTGAAGAATCTTTAATTTTTTGACAAGACAATTTGTATCCCACTGTTCTCTCCTCAACCAACCAAAAGATTCTTATCACTGCTGAATCAAGAGTACCTCCATGTGACAATCCCAAACTACACCAATCAATAATAGAATGCGCATCCGAGAAATTTGCACCTGAAATCCTCAATTGCTCCTTAACTAGAGCTCTCTTCAAACATGCACCTGCTCCATCATGCTCCCCCTTCCCATTTCCTACTTAAAAAAAACACCAAATATGAACTCAAAAATGCCTCTCTACATGCATTCTACTCAACCAATAAAATATACGGGCATTCTTGAATTGACCTGTATAGTTATTTGACCATATGATATGTTGATCAATTGCAATATCTTTCTCATGCAAGAACTCCAAAAAAATCTCAAAAGAATGTTTCACATAGTCAGAGGAGTGTGATCCATCATCACTCATATAAAAAATGATACTCCTTGATTATCTTCCTGTCTTCTTCTGTACTATCAAGAGCATGTCTATATGTAATGTGAACAAAAATAGCAATCTGGATTGAATTGTAGTACTGGGACTGTACCTCATTTTTTGGTTACAATGTATAGTTCTTTGCAAAATCAACCACCGATACAATAGTACCAATCGAGAAATAGTTCTTACACATCCTGAACTATTGACCCAACCACTGAGACCTATGGGCATGCCTTGCATACTCGTAAAAAATATTTTCCTTAAAATCCAAAATAAAATTAGCAACACTCACTTCTCTTGAGACTGATTCGCATCTAGAACCTTCACCTCCACTGTTCAAAGTATATTTCACTATCTCATATCTTTTTTTCTCAACATAATTCTTTCCAAACTTGTGTTCGCTACTCTCATGAAAACATGAAACAAACTTTGACAACCCACCACATTGTGAGCACTTCTCATTCAAACAATCATTTCTACAGAAATAGTAGCCATCATCTCTAGGGAATAAAAATAGATCTTTCAAGTCTCTTGATGATCTCGGAAATAGCATTGCACCACACTCCTGCAACATCTCATTAGTATGCATTGTAGAACAAATATGGCATAAAAGTTCATGGTACATTGAAAACTCCACATGGTACTTGCAACAACAAGTATTACGAATCTTAAGAGGAACACAATAGAATGGCTTCAAAGATTCAAAGGCCCTTTGTGATATTTTCAAAGTTGGATGTAGTTGATAAAAAAAATTGTACAACATTGTTTGGCTTGATTCCAAGAAATGTTTGGGATGCGGTGTGCGGTCTGGGTTGCCGATTCTTAATTTTAAAACATCCTTTACATTGGGTGATACTCTAGAATTAGAGTGCCAAAATCGTTGAATCGCCCCCTTCACATTTTCAGTCAACTTTCTATCAACATGTGGAATCCTCCCACCAAAATCCCATGTATCATGTTGAAGTGGATCGTCAAGTCTTTGTCTTCGTGCAAGTTCTCTATCCAAAGTTTTACGGTTTATGTTCAAATCAACACAAGTTTGTCTCATTTGACGAGACTTTCTCAATTGATGGCTTACTAAGGAGGTTGTAATCAGTCTTCAAGCATCTCTCTTATCTCTTTCTTTGGTATTCTTTCTAATAGAATTGACAGCACCAAATAGATTTTTGGCAATAATAGAATTTCTTTCCATCTTCTTGTTTATACGAATCTGCAATTTGTTTACCAATGGTCTCATCTTTATCATCTTTAGCAATTGAAAAAAGAGTTGGCATTGCTCATTAAATGTCTTATTGCTAAAATTTTGGTCGAAAAGTTGTGTAGCCCACAACCGAATGGTTCTTGTTGACCTCTTGCCTTCAAGATTTGCAATAATGTTCTCATCAATTTAAAGTAACCATTTTGGGGTTCTTGAAGGTCTTGGATTTGGATTTTTTTTTTCATCCATGAGAGGGTATTCATTTCTAAAGTAATTAGGTGATACATATTGTTCACTTGGTTGAGCAATTCCACCTTCAATGTCAAAGTTTTCCACCTTTTCACCTCCAATGTCAAAATTCTCCACAAGTTCACCTCCTATGTCAAAATTTTCTACATTTTCACCTCCAATGTCAAAAAAATTCATATTTACACCAAAATTATGGACACCTTCATTGTCAACTCCCAAATTTTCACTTTCCATTCTCACGTCATATTGAGCATTTTCATTATCACTTTCAACATTTTCAACATATTCAAAATTTTCACTTTCAAAATCTACATTTTCATTTTCAATAACTTGTTCAACATTTTGAAATTCAATTTCCTCTTCACTTGAAGTAACATTAGCAATATTTAACATACCTTGTCTTCTCCTCCTATGACCTTCTCTATCTCTTTCTCTATACACTTCAATTTGGTCTTTTGAAAATTTTCTTTTGCGTTTAGACTTCCGAAGACTACTACTCCCTATTTACTTCCACAAAGATGCTCCTAAATGATTGACAATGTAAGATTTGACTTTAAGAATCTCTCAAAAGCACAAATTTGTCTCAACCTACCTGAAAAACCCATGATTGTTGACAGAAAATAGAATGTGAAGACTATGGGCTGTTGGAATCCACAAAATTGCCGACAAGGCTCTTTTTTATTTACAAAAATCGGATATTCGATAAAATCAGATATTGAATTATATTGGATATCCAATTTTAATGTATAAATTTGTGGTCACAAAATTTTTTTCCGTTGCCGCCTTTTTTTTTTTTACTGTTGCCACATTAATGGAAGTCCAATTTTAATGTATAAATTTGTGGTCCCAAAATTTTTTCCTGTTGCCGCCCTTTTTTTTTATTGTTGCCACATTAATGGAAGTGATAGAAATTTGATATCCAATAAAAGCCAATATCCAATTTCATTACTCATATTTTAAGAGAGAGAGAAATTATGGGAGAGAGAGAGAGAGTGACCCCTTAGGACACAATATGACCCCTTAGGGGAGGGGTCATATGGTGTCATAAGGGGTCATATGTTGTCCTTAGAGATCATATGGTGTCCCATGACCCCTTAGGACACAATATAATCTATAATGACACAATTTGGTGTCTTAAGGGGTCATATGGTGTCCTAAGGGGTCGTAGGACATAGTATGACCCCTTAGGACACCATAGGACCCATAATGATCCAATATGGTGTCATAAGGGGTCGTATGTTGTCTTTAGGGGTAATATGGTGTCCCATGTTCCCTGAGGACACAATATGACCCATAACGACACAATTTGGTGTCTTAAGGGGTCATATGGTGTCCTAAGGGGTCATAGGACACAATATGACCCCTTAGGACACCATATGACTCATAACGACCCAATATGGTGTCATAAGGGGTTGCATGTTGTCCTTAGGGGTCATATGGTGTCCCATGACCTCTTAGGACACAATATGACCCATAACGACACAATTTGGTGTCTTTAGGGGTCATATGGTGTCCTAAGGGGTTGTAGGACACAATATGACCCCTTAGGACACCATAGGACCCATAACAACCCAATATGGTGTTGTAAGGGGTCATATGTTGTCCTTAGGGGTCATATGGCGTCCCATGACCCCTTAGGATACAATATGACCCATAATGACACAATTTGGTGTCTTAAGGGGTCATATGGTGTCCTAAGGGGTCATAGGACACAATATGACCCCTTAGGACACCATACGACTCATAACTATTGGCAATTGACACTCATTGGATTCAATTTGTTGTCATTTATGGAAATAAGATATGATGGAAGTCATAAACCGGAACTAGGAAGCATATACCGACATATACCAACTTTGAGCATTTAGGCCTACACCGACACCGACATCAATACATCTTTGGAAGCCGACATCAAGGAGGATTTACTTAAATAATTTTGTAATTAATATTGTCAACACCAACATTTTTGTACATGTATTGTAAGCTGACATAAGGCATATCATTTGTAATAGGTATATAGGTCAGTCTGCTAGGTTATTTTTGTAATAAAAAAAATATATAAAATAGGAGAATATAGCATAACTGTATGATGCAAAATATATGTATGGAGATCATTTTGTATGTGAGTAGTATATCATGCAATGATCTATAGATAGCTTGGGAAGCATTCCTAGAGGAGAAGAGATACCGGTAGCAGTTTAGAGTTTATGAACCAGTACAGAGCAGAACCAGAACCAGAACTCTATTTGGCATAGCGGATGCATTCTTGAGTTCATTTTCAGTAATTTACTTTGGCAGAAAGCTTGTAGTCAGTGAGGCTCTTTAGTGATGAGTAGTATGCTCTAGGCAGTGTGCTTTCCTACAAGTGCAGGCCCCTATTATATGTAATATCTTTTCATATGGCCAGTGAACTAATATTGTGGGTCACAAATCCCACTGAGGTTTTTCCTCATTGAGGTTTTCCATGTATAAATTATGTGTGTTATGGTGTTCATTTATGTGGATTGTTTATTTGCTTCTTATTATATGTTTATTTGTTTATCGGTATATATATGCATGGTCTAGAAAGTTAAAAACTATTCATTCTGGCAGAACACTGATTCACCCCCCCTCTCAGTGTTCTTGGATCCCAACAATTGGTATCAGAGCTCGGTACCTCGGAAGAAGTTTAACAACTTGAGGAAGATCCTTAAACTAAAATCTTTGAACATGGCTATGGAGAAGCAACTTGAGATGGCTCTTGAGGACTATGATGTTGAAAGGATGAATACCTTGAAATTGAAAGAAGAATTAAATTTTGCAAATGAATTCACTTATCCTGCAAGAAAGGTTATCATTTGCTCAAGCCAAGGGAAAAAAACTTTTACAACAACCGGATGATGAGGAGAAAAATGCTCTTAAAGAACAATATTAGAAACTAAGTCAAGCAAACATGCTCATGAAGAATGAAATACAAGATCTGACTATGGGGCTATCAAAAGATATTGAGGATAGAAATAAGAAGGAAGATAATCTTGTTATATCTCTAAAGAACAAATTTGATGAATGTGGTAGATTGACTCATGAGAATAATTTGTTGAGAACTGATTTGGCACACTCCCAGAATAATGAACAAGAACTTGAAAGATAAGTAACCACTCTGAGAGATGATCTGACTACTGCAAGTGAGTATAAAGAAAAGTTTAGGATCAGTGCTGCACAATTGGATGACTTATTGAAAAGACAAAGACAAATTGATGATTT
Source organism: Cryptomeria japonica (assembly GCF_030272615.1). NCBI lineage: Eukaryota > Viridiplantae > Streptophyta > Pinopsida > Cupressales > Cupressaceae > Cryptomeria > Cryptomeria japonica. Next base: position 472,391,941 of record NC_081405.1, read on the forward strand.
TAGAGGACTTGGATTTGTACAAGGTGAAATCTCTGGTACTACAAATGAAGATCAGACAACCAGTATGAAGAACTCATCAGAACAAAAGAAACCAGTAAGGGAATCTAATGCTTATAAATTCAATGGTAGATGTTTTGTTTGCAATAAATTTGGGCATATGGCTAAACAATGTAGAAATAAGGCGAATCAAAACTACAATTTTGTTCTCAGTCGATGCACAAACTACAAGAAATATGGTCATAGATCAGAAGATTGCAGAATGAATGTTAAATGTCATACATGTGGAAACTTTGGACATTTTGGTAATCATTGTAGGTCAAGAAATGATACCAGATATGTCAAAATAATTCAGAAGAACAATGTTACATGTTATGCATGCAACAAAATAGGTCATATTGCTAAGTATTACAAAAGAAAGACTCAACCGGTTAATAATGATAAAGATAATGAGAAAGAAAAGAAGAAGGTAGATGAAATACAACAAGATCACACCAAGAAATGGGTTAGAAAATCTGAAGAATCAAGTGGAGATGGATCTATACCGGTAACTCCACCAGTAGAATAGAGTATTCCTCCACCAGTAGGAAATTCCACTGGTAACTGAGGCATGAGCCCTAGGGGTTGGAAAAGTCATTGCTAAATTTTGCATATTACCCTGGAAGAGATCTAAGGAGATCTGGAAAGAGATATGGAGAATTGTGTTCATCATCGATGAAGGTTCACCCGACACATAACTATGAAACCGACATCCATAGGGTTGTTGGTGAAGGATTTATTACAGAAAATTAGGGTTTTATTCACTGATAAAAGAGGGTAAGTGAATTCATTTTCACTCACCGAGCATTCAAACATTTAGAGCAAAGTAAAGGCAAGTCAAGAGCGAGAAGAAGCATTGTAAAAAGCTTTCAAGAAATTATCAATCTTTCACTGGCATTTACTTTCAGGTATTTTTTGACATGGCATCTAGATCTTCAGCTTCTACTTTTATTGCAAATCCCACCATTGTTGAAATCAAGGATAGGTTAAGGCCAGTATTTAAGGAGGTTCCCAAAATTTCTAAAAAGGAAGACTCTGTGAGAGCATTTTCTAGGGTTCTTGATGGCGTAATGTATGTTGAAGATGTGAGGGCATACATTCACTGCACCCTTGAGGATTTGGGCACTAAATACATCAAAAGAATGTATCAATCTGTGATACTGGGAGACTCCAGAACCATCAAACCAAAATTGAAAGCAATTGAGGATCTAGGGTTAACCGATATTCTGTACATACCAGAATTCAAAGATGAAGTGATCAAATACATTCTGAGCAGGGTTCACAATGAATTTATTTGGTTATATAGGCCTTACATGATCATGAAGGAGGCAATTCGAGCTGTCACTGGCTTACCCAAGGTTGGACAAGAACTTGGCAAGAAAATTTCCAAAACAAAGGTTGAAAAACTCACCGGTGCTACACCTGACAACAGATCAATGAGGATAAGCACAATCACTGACACATATATAAAGTTTGCAAGCATGATCATAGGTTACAAGGTAACTCAATCCAACCGATTGAATTTTGTTGCTAGTTCATGCATTCATGCTACATATCAGATGCTGAGGAATAATGTGAAATATGATTTATGTGAGTGGATGAGGAGTGAGTTGATGTTAAACCTTGGAAAGATCAAAGGAATCAAGAAAGGGACCTTTAGATATGTAAACTTGATTGTTTGTTTAATGCTTTACTTCCTAAATGAGCTACCCAGTATAGGGAAGAAGAATTGGGATCATGACATACAAGTAGGTATGTAGATCAAGGAAGCTATCACCGGTCTTGGTACCGATAGAGATGAGAAACTTTGGGGGTATTTTAAGACTTTTAAAGAAAACATAAAGAAAAGGGAGATAATTTCAAAGAACATTGTGGAGAAGTATTCCACTGTTATCTGTTTCATGGTTAAAACTGATGAAACTCATATGGAAGCAGTTGAACCTAGGCAAATCTGGATTACTAAGCTTGGATATGAGGTGGATGATAGCATTTTTGAACTCTACGTAAAGATTTTACTAGATTCCCCATTTGATGATAAGACAAAACATTTTGGTACAATAGGAGAGAAGGCTCTTGAAGTAAAAAATAGTTTCAACAGGAAGAGGAGAGAAAAAAATAAAAAAGATATTTGCATATGTACAAGATGTACTTTATAAGATAGACACTCAACAAGGTTCCAAATCAAAATAGGCTGCTAAACTGACAAAGGTTGGTATTGCAGAAGTGAAGAGGCCACAAGTTCACATTTCCCCTATCACTTCTGGCTTTGATCCTAAGGATAATGAACCTCTGGCTTTCAAAAGGATACAAAGGAAGAATATGGTAAAACCACCAGTAGAGAAGAAGAAGTCAGAGGCTAGGAGGAGACTTGTTAGAAAGGCAACTAAGCCTATTGCACATCCACCACTAGAAAGGAAGCCTATGTAGAAGAGGAAACTAGTCACACCATAAACCACAAGCAAAAATCAGAAGGGTGATGATACTGGAATCGGTAAGACCACAATGACCCGTGCTGAGCTTATTGATGAAAATACAAAAGATGGAATATTGAAAAATATATTTAAGTATTATGAATATTTAGAAATGAATGAGAAAAGTGAATTAGAAGAGGCTATTTTGTTGTATATAGACATCTATAAGAAAGCCTTAATTGAAATTTTGAAGGAGATACCTTTATCCTTGTATAATAAACTAGAGGCTAGGAGACTTGATGTTGGTATTATGGATGACTTTGTCATGTGTTGCATTGGTTTTGTCAATAATGTCAACACTTGTCTTCTTGGAAGTCTACATTGTTGTTTTGGTACTATGGTTACATTGGTAAGTTGTTGAACTGACAATATGGTTCACCGGTATGGTTAGTGGCTTATGCACAGTCACCAGAATGTGTTCACCGGTAGGTTATATGGTTTTTCGGCAATGATGATAACTTGGAGATCATTTGGTTATGTCAAAGACATGGATTGGAAGTTTGGATTTGGTGTTTTTTCTTATTGGTCTAATCGGGTTGACAAATTTTCCTTTACCGACAGATAAGTCTAGGTTATGGACTGATACTCCAGATCAGCACGACACGTTATGGAGATTGTTTATTGATTGAATAACTTGGTAAATGTATTGAGCCGACATGTTGTATCACATCAAGACTTATTTATAATTGATTTAATTGTAATATCTTTAGTGAGATGACCTATACATTTGGTCTTAGGTTTTGTATATATGTAAGACCTTATTGAAGATCAGAATATGGATATGTGATGAGTGTTTATTGAAGAGAGAAAATAAGAAGATCCTTATGCAAATCAAGTAGACATTATTTGAAGGTTGAAGGAAAGTGATGAAGGTGTTTGACACTCATGTTCAGAGCTTAACCGGTATTGAATCCAGCATTGGAGATGCTATTTTGAGCAGTACATTATCATTGGATTTAACCATCCAATTGTGTAGTTAGTGTGACTCCTATTTTGTGATTGAGCAGTGAGCTCTAGGTAGTTGGCCTTTCTGCACGTGCAGATCCCATTCGTATACACATACTATCTGCAGTAGTATCATCTAATTGTAGCTAAGGTTTCCCACCATGGTTTTTCCCTTACCGGGTTTCCACATCAAAATCTATGTGTCATGTGTTGTGGATGTTGTTTCTCTTTATGTTGTATGCATTAAGTTATACCAGTACTGCTATATTTGTTTATATGTTTTACTGACACTTAAATTTGGTTTACCGACATTAAGGTTAAATTGGAATAACTTGCATTTCATTTATAAATTACTGTAAACTGGTTCACAACTGATTCACCCCCCCTCTCAGTTGTCCTTCCCGGGACCTAACAATTGGTATCAGAGCTAAGTCCTCTTTTTGCAGAAGCCTAACAGCTTGAGGAGATCCTATGGCAACAAACATTTTTAGGAAGGACAGTCTGAAGCTTGATGGAACTAACTATGGCATGTGGAGGATCAGAATAGAAACACATTTGAACTACATTGGAAGAGATATATGGGATATTACAAAGAATGGCTATGTTTCTCCTGTTTCGAATCAACCTCATCCACCAACATTGGCTAAGGACATGGACAATGATTGCAAAGCAAGAGAAGCACTTCTGAGTGCATTATCAGATGAACAAATCATGGGATTATCAGACCGATCTACTGCTAAAGATATTTGGGATAAACTGGAGACAATGAATGAAGGAGATACCATTGTCAAAATTGTGAAACTAGGATGTTACCAAGTTAGGTATGAAAACTTAAAAATGGAAGAATATAAAAGAATTTCTGCATTTATGGAAAGAGTTAATGAAATTGTTTTAGGAATACAATGTTGTGGAGGATCCTTAAGTGAAGATGAAATTGTGTCTAAAGTTTTAAGAGAATTTCCACCAGCTTACAAAATGAAATTAATTGCTATTAATGAAATGAAAACAATGCCTAATACTTCAATTTCTAGAGATACTTTGGTTGGAAAACTTTCAACATTTGAACTTGAAGAGTTTAGTCCTGTTGCTATTGTAAAGATTGATTTAGCTTTCAAAGCAACATCATCATCATCAACATCATCATCATCATCTGACAAAACTGATTGGAAAGCACTTTATGTAAAAGAACTTGAAGATATGAGAAGAAAAAATGAAGAACTTGAAGAACTTGAAGCACTATTTGCAAGGAAGATGCCTAAAGGTCCAACAGGAAGTAAGTATGAAGGTAAAGCACCTTTCAAATGTTTTAATTGCAATAAAATTGGTCATATGGCATCTAGATGTCCTAATAAACATGCAAGACTAAGGGAAGAAGCAAAAAGATCATATAAGCCTAACCTTGAATATCAGAGATATAGATTCAATAAAAAAAGAGATAAGTCATGTTACTATGCAAATGAAGGTGTTACAGATGATTCAAATGAAGATCCAATAGATAGCAAATGGGATTTTGTTTCAATAAAGGAAGACCAATCGATACCTATTGTCAAACCGGTAGAGCAGGCACTGGCAACAAAAATTGAAGAAAAATATGAATGGATTATAGATTCTGGATGCTCACATCATATGACTGGTGATAAAAGCAAATTATTATCATTTCAAGAAATTCATGGAGGTCTAGTAAGGTTTGGAGATGATAAAGATTGTTTAATCAAAGGAAAAGGCACTATATATTTGGATGGTAAGCACAATACTGACAATGTTTACTATATAGAAGGTTTAAAGTATAATCTTTTGAGTGTTGGTCAGTTAGTTGAGAAAGGATTTCAGTTACATTTCAAGAATGGGAAATGCAAGATCATAAATAGAATTGGATTGGAGATTGCAACTGATAATCAGACTAAAGGTAATATCTTTCACTTGAATACCAGTGATAAAACATGTTTGATTGCACACATTGATGAAAGTTGGTTATGGCATAAAAGACTCTGTCATGTAAATTTTGATTGCATTTTAAAGATTAGTTTAATTAAGGTAGTAAGGGTTCTACCTAAGATTGTGAAACCTCATAATCTGGTATGTAAGGAATGTCAAATGGGAAAGCAAGTTAGAACTACATTTAAGAGCATTACTAAGAAATCCAATAATATTATTGATTTAATTCATACCGACTTGTGTGGTCCAACAAGAACAAGAAGTCTACACGGTGATAGATACTTTATGCTAATAATTGATGATTTTTCTAGAATGTGTTGGGTTACTTTTCTCAAGGAGAAATCAAAAGCTTTTGGAAGATTCAAGATATTCAAAGCAATGGTAGAGAATGAAACCGACAAGAAAATCAAATGTTTAAGATCAAATCAAGGAGGAGAATTTACATCTAGAGAATTTAATGCACTATGTGAAGTGAATGGAATCAAAAGACAACTATCAGCACCCCGACCACCCCACCAGGATGGAGTTGTGGAAAGGAAGAACAAAACTATTCTAGATGAAACAAGAACAATGTTAATGGAAGCAAATCTACCTCATGTGTACTGGAGAGAAGCAGTGAATACAACGGTTTACACTTTCAACAGAGTTCACATCAAAAGTGAAACCGGTAAGACCCCTTATGAACTATGGTTTGGTCATATTCCTACTCTTAAATATTTTAGAATATTTGGAAGCAAATGTTATATTAGAAGAGATGAAATATTGGCAAATTTGATCCTAGAAGTGATGAAGGAATATTTCTTGGTTATTCATCTAAAAGTAAGGCATATAGATGTTATAATAAATGGCTACATAAAATCATTGAGAGTACTAATGTGAAGATAGATGAACTCTTTAGAAGAGATTCAAGATCTGTTGAACCGACAGTTGAAATGATCATAGATCAACCGACACAGACTCCATTGGTACAAAATGAAGACCCAGTCACCCCGACATCATCAGAAAACTCAACAGTGATTGAAGAACAACAGCATGTGAATGTTAATCAAAACAAACCCTGGTATGTAAGATTGAATCATTCAGAGAATCTAGATAATTGGAAACAAGAATCAAGGTGTTATGACTAGAGGAAGAATGACAAATGAAGTGGTATGTTTAATTTCTCAAACTGAACCAACATCTATTATTGAGGCATGTAAGGATGAACATTGGATAAAAGCAATGGAAGATGAATTAGAATAAATTGAAAAGAACAATAGTTGGACATTGGTTCCCCGGCCCAAAGACAAAAATGTAATTGGAACTAAATGGGTATTTGGGAATAAACTTAATAAATATGGAGAAGTAATTGGAAACAAAGCAATATTAGTTTGTAAAGTTATTCATAGAAAGAAGGAATTGATTATAATGAAACCTTTGCATTGGTAGCCAGAATTGAGGCAGTTGGACTATTTCTTGTATTTGCAGCTTATAAGAACTATAAAGTTTATCAAATGGATGTAAAATATGCATTTTTGAATGGATATCTTGAGGAGGAAGTTTACATTGAACAACCTAATGGATTTTCTTCGCAGATAATAAGGATATGGTTTGCAGGTTAAGGAAAGCTTTATATGGATTGAACCAAGATCCTAGAGCTTGGTATGCTAGATTGGATAAATATCTTTTGAAGCTTGGTTACACAAAAGGTAATGCTGACAACAATTTGTATTACAAAGTTACCAATGATGATATTTTGGTTATTGAAGTCTTTGTAGATGATATCATTTTTGGAGGTGAAGATGGATTGTGTAAGGACTTTTCCAATCAGATGCAAAAAGAATTTGAAATGTCTATGATTGGAGAGATAAAATGCTTTTTGGGTTTGCAGATTTCATAAATAGATAAAGGTATATTCATATGTCAAACAAAGTACCTGAAGGAACTTTTGAAGAAATTTGGTATGGAAAATTCCAAACCGGTAAGTACTCCTATGACTACAACTGATAAATTGACATTGAAGGATGATTCAACTCCTATTAATCCGACAAGGTATAAATCTATGATTGGAGGTTTACTGTATTTGACACAAACAAGACCTGATATAATGAATGTGCTATGTATTGTTTCAAGATTTCAAAGCAATCCTAAAGAAAATCATGAATCAACAGTTAAAAGGATTTTCTGATACCTACAAGGCACAACAAATCTTAGTTTATGGTATCCTAAAGATGAAAATTTTGATTTATGTGCATACACTAATGCAAATTGGGCAGGAGATGTAGATGATAGAAAGAGTACCATTGGCGGTACATTCTTTCTTGGTAACAAATTGATTTCATGGATAAGCAAGAAGCAGACTTGTACATCATTATCAACAGAAGAATCAGAATATGTTGCAACACCAACTAATCGTACTCAGGTATTATGGATTAAACAAATGTTGAAGGATATAAAAGTAAAATGAAAAGAACCAATAATCATTTATTGTGATAATTCAACATCAATTGATATATCAAAGAATCTGGTATTTCACTCTAAGACAAAGCATGTTTCTATTAAGTATAATTTTCTGAAAGAGAATGTTGAAGCAAATGAAGTAAAATTGGTTTATGTGAATACTAAAGAGCAAATTGCAGATATCTTTGCAAAGCCTTTCCTTAAGGAAACATTTGAATATCTCAGGGAGTAGCTTGGGGTAATTCCCCCACTGACAGAGACTTAGATGTTGAAGGTTGACATCAAACCGACATGAACTATTAGAAAATATTTTTTCGGCTTTGATGGAGGAGAGCTACTTCTCAGGGGGAGTAGTTGGCAGGATGTTAAGTTTTGTTTCTTAACTGCTTTGGCATTTGATGTCAAAGGGGGAGAGATATCTATGGAAAAACATTATTCCTTGGAGGAGAAATTATTCATTGGGGGAGAGATATACTATTTGGATATATGTATTTTGGTTTTGATTTCTGTTTCAGAACTTTGTATTGATCTATCTTTGGGAGATTGTTTGGTTTATTGGTTTTGGCATTCTGTTTTGGCACTTAGATTTTTTTCCATCTAGTGTTGCCATCAATTCCAAAGGGGGAGATTGTTGGTATTATGGATGACTTTGTCATGTGTTGTATTGGTTTTGTCATTGATTTCAACACTTGTCTGCTTGGAAGTCTACATTATTGTTTTGGTACTATGGTTACATTGGTATGTTGTTGAACCGGCAATATGGTTCATCGGTATGGTTGGTGGCTTATGCACAGTCACTGGTATGTGTTCACCAAAAGGTTATATGGTTCACCGAAATCAATGATAACTTGGAGATCATTTGGTTATGTTGAAGACATGGATTGGAAGTTTAGATTTGGTGTTTTTCTTATTGGTCTAATTGGGCTGATAGATTTTCCTTTATCGGCAGATAAGTCTAGGTTATGGACCGGTACTCCAGATCAACACGACACATTATGTAGATTGTTTATTGATTAAATAACTTGGTAAATGTATTGAGCCGACATGTTGTATCACATCAAGACTTATTTGTAATTCATTCTATTGTAATATCTTTAGTGAGTTGACCTATACATTTGGTCTTAGGTTTTGTATATATGTAAGATCTTATTAAAGATCGGAATATGGATATGTGATGAGTGTTTATTGAAGAGCAAAATAAGCAGATTCTTATGCGAATCATGCAGACATTATTTGAAGGTTGAAGGAAGGTGATGAAGGTGTTTTGACACTCATGTTCAGAGCTTAACTGATACTGAATCCAACATTGGAGATGCTATTTTGAGCAGTACATTATCATTCTATTTAACCATCCAATTGTGTAGTCAGTATGACTCCTATTTTATGATTGAGCAGTGAGCTATAGGCAGTTAGCCTTTCTACATGTGTAGACCCCATTTGTATACACATACTATCTGCAGTAGTATCATCTAATTGTGGGTAAGGTTTCCCATTGTGGTTTTTCCCTTACCGGGTTTCCACATCAAAATCTTTGTGTTATGTGTTGTGGATGTTGTTTCTCTTTATGTTTTATGCATTAAGTTATATCGGCACTGCTATATCTGTTAATTTGCTTTACCAACACTTAAGTTTGGTTTACCTACATTAAGGTTAAATTAGAATAACTTGTATTTAGTTTATAAATTATTGTAAATTGGTTCACAACTGATTCACCCCCACTCCCCCTCTTAGTTGTCCTTCCCGGGACCTAACACTTAACGCTGTCAAGAGAGATCAAAGAAGTTGCACTTTTGGAATTGTGTGGTACTGTAAATAATGAGGAAATGAAAAGATGTATAGACACTACAAATAGGACAATCTTCAGTAGTAAATCCAGACAGATAAGCCTTATGATAGGGAGAGTAAATGAGGTGGTAAATGAGACAATTAAGGGATGGACCAAATTCTTTCAGAAAAACCCAGACTTTCTCACATCTCAAAAAGAATTTGCAAGGGCAACATCTTTCACCATTATTGACAAATCAAAAGGGAAAGGTATTTTGGGTAGTTCAACTCCAGTTTTGACACAACCGACAGTAACTATAGATACTCAAACACAACCGACAGCTAAGGAGAGTGTACAATCTATATTGACATAGACCATTTTTGAGCAAGACAATGTACAAGACACTAGAAATTTTGTGGATAATACTCCACCGACAGTCACCGACACTGCACCAAGTGGCAAAGCCACTAGTGCAATAGAGGTTGAGATGGACAAGGTAAAAGCCACTGAGTCCATACCAATAGGTAAAACTAATTCCCCGACAAAGGTTTTGGCAATTGATGCTTCTTAGGTTGAGAAGAAATCAGTCTCTGAGTTGAGTCCAATAGAATTAATGATGATGGATACTCAGAAATTAATGAAGGAAGGTACTGTAGATAAAGGATTAATTGATCAATCAGTCTCTATATTGCATAGATTATTACCTGACTGTCAGATTGAAGATGGAGCAAGCCCTTTTGGTAAGCTCAAAACTCTAATAGAGCACATATCCAACAATTTTCAATCTCTGAGGCAAATAGTAGACCGACAGGCTTTGAACAATTTCACAAGAGCAAAAAGAACAACTTTTGATCAGCTTATAGAAATAGGGAAGAAGAAAATTCAGGAAAAACTTATCCTTGATGAGGTTTGTTTAAAACAATGTACAAATATCTACAGAGTGTGTTGTAACATAGAAAATCTTACAGCTAATGTAGATAGAAGATTGAAGGAGTTATATGATAAGATGGCTAAAATTGCTAATTCTTTTGATGGATTGACTACACTAACCACATCTGTTGATGGACAAATTTTGTACTTGGAGAACCAAATTTTTTCTTTTGAAAAGGAGAGAGAAAAAATCATGAGAAGAGAAAGAAATCTAAGAGGATTGGGAAGTCCTAGAATAGATTCATTGGGTGTTCACAAGAAATAGTGCATGGATATGATAGATAAACCCGCACCAGTAGATATCCAAGAGAAAGAAACACTTTCCCACTTACTAAGTGGACTTGCATCTATTTCTGATACTTTCAAATCCGGTTGGGATACATATCTTCAGTTATTGCAAAATTCATACCCAAAAATCATGAAGATGACTAAGCTCTAGTGAAACTAACAATATTATTTTATTCTTTCAATTCTTTCACCGGTCTTTGGCATTAATATCAAAGGGAGAGTATTTTCATATGTGAAAAATATCAGGGAAACTCATTTTAGATGAAGTGTATTTCTCAGGGGGAGCATATCGACAGGGAATCCATTTTTCACATGAGTGTTGCCATCAATGCCAAAGGGGGAGATTGTTGGCAATTGACACTCATTGGATTCATTTTTTTGTCATTTATGGTAACAAGATATGATGGAAGTCATAAACCGACACAAGGAAGCATATACCAGCATATATCGGCTTTGAGCATTCAGGCCTACACCGGTACCGACACCAACATCAATACTTCTTTGGAAACCGACATCAAGGAGGATTTACTTAAATAATTTTGTAATTAATATTTTCAACGTTGACATTTTTGTACATGCATTGTAATCCAACATAAGGCATATCATTTGTAATAGGTATATAGGTCAGTTTGCTAGGTTGTTTTTATAATAAAGAAAGATATATAAAATGTGTGGATATAGGAGAATATAGAAGAACTATATGATGCAAAATATATGTATGGAGATCATTTTGTATTCAAATAGTATATCATGCAATGATCTATAGATAGCTTGGAAATCATTCTAGGAGGAGAAGAGATACCGGTAGTAGTTTAGAGTTTATGAACCGGTACAGAGCAGAACCAGAACCAAAACTCTATTTGGCATAGCAGATGCATTCTTGAGTTTATTTTCAGTTATTTACTTTGGCAGAAAGATTGTAGTCAGTGAGGCTCTTCAGTGATGAGCAGTATGCTCTAGGCAGTGTGCCTTCCTGCAAGTGCAGGCCCCTATTATATGTAATATCTTTTCATATGGCCAGTGAACTAATATTGTGGGTCACAAATCCCACCGTGGTTTTTCCTCATTAAGGTTTTCCACGTATAAATTATGTGTTATGGTGTTCATTTATGTGGATGGTTTATTTGTTTCTTGTTATATGATTATTTGTTTACCGGTATATATATGCATTGTCTAGAAAGTTAAAAATTGTTCATTCTGATAGAACACTGATTCACCCCCCTCTCAGTGTTCTTGGATCCCAACAATAATGACCCAATATGGTGTCATAAGGGGTTGTATGTTGTCCTTAGGGATCATATGGTGTCCTAGGACCCCTTAGGACACAATATGACCCATAACAACACAATTTGGTGTCTTAAGGGGTCATATGGTGTCCTAAGGGATCAGAGGACACAATATGACCCCTTAGGACACCATAGGACCCATAATGACCCAATATGGTGTCATAAGGGGTTGTATGTTGTCCTTAGGGGTCATATGGTGTCCCATTACCCCTTAGGATACAATATGACCCATAACAACACAATTTGGTGTCTTAAGGGGTCATATGGTGTCCTAAGGGGTTGTAGGACACAATATGACCCCTTAGGACACCATAGGACCCATAAAGACCCAATATGGTGTCATAAGGGGACGTATGTTGTCCTTAGGGGTCATATGGTGTTCCATGACACATTAGGACACAATATGACCCATAACAACACAATTTGGTGCCTTAAGGGGTCATATGGTGTCCCATGACACATTAGGACACAATATGACCTATAATGACATAATTTAGTGTCTTAAGGGGTCATATGGTGTCCTAAGGGGTTGTAGGACATAATATGACCCTTTAGGACACCATATGACTCATAATGACCTAATATGTGTCATAAGGGGTCGTATGTTATCCTTAGGGTTCATATGGTGTCCCATGACCCCTTAGGACACAATATGACCTATAACGAAACAATTTGGTGTCTTAAGGGGTCATATGGTGTCATAAGGGGTTGTAGGACATAATATGACCCCTTAGGACACCATAGAACCCATAACGACCCAATATGGGGTTGTAAGGGGTCATATGTTGTCCTTAGGGGTCATATGGTGTCCCATGACCCCTTAGGACACAATATGACCCATAAAGATACAATTTGGTGTCTTAAGGGGTAATATGGTGTCATAAGGGGTCATAGGACATAATATGATCCCTTAGGACACCATAGGACCCATAACGACCCAATATGGTGTAAGAAGGGGTTGTATGTTGTCCTTAGGGGTAATATGGTATCCCATGACCCCTTAGGACACAATATGACTGATAAAAACATAATTAGGTTTCTTAAGGAGTCATATGGTGTCCTAAGGGGTCGTAGGACATAATATGACACCTTAAGAAACTATAGGACCCATAACGACCCAATATGGTGTCATAAGGCATCTTATGTTGTCCTTAGGAGTCATATGGTGTTCCATGACCCCTTAGGACATAATATGACCCATAACGACACCATTGGGTGTCTTAAGGGGTCATATGGTGTCCTAAGGGGTCGTAGGACACATTATGACCCCTTAGGACACCATATGACTCATAACAACCCAATATGGTGTCATAAGGGGTCGTATATTGTCCTTAAGGGTCATATGGTGTCCCATGACCCCTCAGGACACAATATGACCCATAACGACATAATTTGGTGTCCTAAGGGGTCGTAAGACATAATGACCCCTTAGGACACCATATGACTCATAACAACCCAATATGGTGTTGTAAGGGGTCGTATGTTGTCCTTAGGGGTTATATGGTGTCACATGACCCCTTAGGACATAATATGACCCAAAATGACATAATTTGGTGTCCTAGGGGGTGATATGGTGTCTTAAGGGGTCATAGGACACAATATGACCCCTTAGGACACCATATGACCCATAACGACCCAATATGGTGTCATAAGGGGTTGTATGTTGTCCTTAGGGATCATATGGTTTCCCATGGCCCCTTAGGATACAATATGACCAATAACGACACAATTTAGCATCTTAAGGGGTCATATGGTGTCCTAAGGGGTCATAGGACACAATATGACCCCTTAGGACACCATAGGACCCATAATGACCCAATATGGTGTTGTAAGGGGTTGTATGTTGTCCTTAGGGGTCATATGGCATCTCATGACCCCTTAGGACACAATATAACCCTTAAGAACACAATTTGGTCTCTAAAGGAGTCATACGGTGTCCTAAGGGGTTGTAGGAAACAATATGACCCCTTGTACATTGTCCTCAGGGGTCCTATTGTGTCCCATGACCCCTTAGGACACAATATGAGCCATAACGACATAATTTAGTGTCTTAAGGGGTCATACAGTGTCCTAAGGGGTCATGGGATACCATATGACTTCAATATGTAGAGGAGTATTATGCGGATGACTTAATGAAGTATTATCATGCTCTGAGAAGGTGAGGTTATGAGACTCTGTCATGTGGGCCACCATAGCTTGAAATCTATCTGTATCCAGATTTTGAGGTACATTTGTTTCTAAGAGTGCTTGCTCCAATATGTCTTTGTGTCTTGGAGATAGTTTCAACAATTCCAGGATAGATATCTGAGCCGGAGTCTTGTGCAGTTGATTAACTAAGTCGTATTGGATCTTTGGTGTGGTAGTTAAAGGTGCAGTATGTCCCTTCAAGACATATTTCTGAGTCCGGGTAGTTACATTGACAGATTCATGATCACGTTTATCTCGAATGGTTATAACATTGACTTGATGATCATCGGCTGATATGTGATTGATTGTGTTGTTGTAGATGTGATTAATATGAGCTCCGCGGGTATCATTTGAAGTGGATGCTCCATCTTTGTTATAATTTGGAAGAGGATCTTTGAAGGCTTCGTGATCATTATTTGTTTTGAGACCGTCCACCGTTAAGTCACCTCGATCAATCATGTCTTGGATTATGTGTTTCAATCTCATGCATTCGTTTGTTCTATGACCTTTGTTTCGATGAAAATCATAATAGTGTGAATCATTCCACCAAGGTGGTTTGATTGGGGGTTCATAATTGTTGATTGGAGGTAAAGAAAGAACCTTGTTTGCTAACAGCTCTCTGAATGCGGACTCTAATGATTGGCCCAATGGTGTGAAGATACGCTTATGGAAATTGTTGGTGTTGTTGCGTGAATTGTTGTTAGGCCCTGGATTCAGGTTTTTGTTTTGATTATCGTTGGCATTGTTGGTATTGAGTTGTCCTTGAGCATTGTTTGGTGCATATGTATTAGTACTGGGAGTAGTATTTTTAGGATTTTTTGTATTTTGAATATTTCCCGATAAGGCAAGCACTGGTTGCTTAGATTTAGGATTATATGATTCATTGTTGCCTTCGTTTTTGTTTTGAGTCCAAAATCGAGTTTTGTCTAGATTGGTATTGTTTTGGTTAGTGTAGTTTGATGAGTTTGTTCCTTCTTTGTAGAACTTGAGTGTTCCCTTTTTGACACAAGCTTCCTCTACTTGGATGCCATTTTCGATTAATTTGTCAAAAGATGGTATGCATTGAAGTTTGAGTCTGTAACTCATTTCACCATTCAAATTATCAATGAAGATGTCCATTTTCTCTTTTTCAGGAATATCTCGAGGATACCTTGATACCATGCGTCGCCAACGTTGAAGGAATAACATGAAGGTTTCATTGTTCTTTTGTTTGGTGTTGCAGATATCTAACATGTTTATGGCGTGTTGGATGTTGTAAGAATAATGGGTGATGAACTTGTTAACCAATTCGTCAAATGATCTAACAGGTGGTGTAATCTTGGATAACCATTCCATTGTTTGTCCTCCTAGGCTTCTTGGGAATAACCGCATCAGATAAGTGTCATTATGAGCAAATTCAAGACTCATAGTGCAAAATTCTCGAACATGATCTCGAGGATCACCTTTCCCATCATATTTATCAAATTTGGGAATGTCTGAGTTTGGAGGAAAAGGTATCATGTTTAAGCTTCTGTCAAATGGATAAGGACAGATTTCATTTATAGAGTACCGCACTGTTGTCCCTTGTTGCATATCGTGTATTTGTCTTTGCAACATTTGCATCTGTTGAGTAAGAGCAACCAAGGGCGCATTATCTTGCCGAGGGAAGAGTTCTTCCCTCGTATTTGTTCTCAACTGAAAAGGTGCAGTAAATGGTATGCGTTGTTCTGGGGTTTCAAATACAGGTACTCGCATTTCTGGTATATGTTGTTCTGGAATATGTTGTTCAGGTATGCGAGTCTCTTCTTCCCTTTGTTGTTCTTGATATGTGTATTGTTGAGATCCTGTTTGAAAGACGTTTGCATCAAAATCTTTAGGAAGTCTGATACCTTTGCTTGTCAGCATAAGTAGATATTTTTCTTTGTCATTTTCCATGAGTTTTTCGATGAGTTTTTGGAATGAAGGATTTTCTTGGCATTCTTGAAGAATTGCGTCAGTAATTTCAAGATCTTCTGATGATGGAGCTTCAAAAGGATTTGATAATCTGTGATTCATACTTGATTCCGCGGGTGTTTCGCTTTGTTTGTTTCGTTGAGAGCGAGTGACAGGCATTTCAATAGAAACTTTCAGTGATGAAAGGAACAAAGTCCGCGTTGATGTTGTGCTCTGGCGTTGGTGGTTCTGGTCTAGATGTGTTATATGTGATGCACTCGTCAGGTAGGAATGCTGGATTGATCTTTCCTCCGCGGTTTATCTTTTGATTAAAAGCAAACTTTTGACAGTATGCTCTTGTTTTCAGGGGTTCTTTGTCAAATTCGCTGGATTTGTTTTGGATATAATGTTTGACGTGATGAAGAAATACCCGATGGGATTTGAAGAGTTGACGATTGATGTATAAAAATTTATTTCTCTTGATGAATTTGGAAAAGCTAGGTTGCTGTTTCTTCAACGTGATGTTGCGATAGAGGTTCTTTCTTTTCAGAATGAGGGGATTAGTCATGCATGAGTGATCAATGATTTCCTTTGATTTGTTTGGATTCAGTTGATTCTTGTTTCAAAAATTTCAAATCTTACTTTATCAGGATGAAGGTTTAGATGCCCCTTCACGATAAAGTGTGTCAAATGATATGGATAAGAGTTTCCCGCTCTAGAAACTGGATTTGACAATTTGGAAAAATTTCTAGACAAGTGTTTTTGAGATAAAATCCGTATGATGTTTAAAGGATTGAATTGATATTGATGATGAAAAGTTTCTGGATTATGATAGGAAAGACGTCCTATATTGCTCGATTCGTTTTTGGATTTGGACAACCTTGTTTGACACAAATTGGACTTGAGAAATAGTTTTATGGCTTGTTT
This sequence comes from Cryptomeria japonica, assembly GCF_030272615.1. Taxonomy (NCBI): domain Eukaryota; kingdom Viridiplantae; phylum Streptophyta; class Pinopsida; order Cupressales; family Cupressaceae; genus Cryptomeria; species Cryptomeria japonica. Next base: position 472,409,061 of record NC_081405.1, read on the forward strand.
TTGTCACTCGGGTTTGATAAAAGACGTGTTTTGATGAAAAACTGTGTTTTAAAATATTTTGAAATTTTCAAAATTTTTGGTTTTTTTTTTTTTTCAACTCTCTGTTTTTCTCCTTTTTCTCATGCGCTAAAACAGGTGTTCAATGCGCTAGTAGATTTTCTCAATGCGCTAAAACTATTTACCCACGCGCTACTCTGCCCCTGGTTACGCGCTAAAACATTGATTCTGGAAAATTTTGTTTTGTTGACTATGAAATATGCACGCGCTAGACTGTATTTTCCACGCGCTGACTGGTTTGGTTAATGCGCTAAAATAGGAATTCGACGCGCTAAGCTGTTTGTTCCATGCGCTAAAAAAGGCTGTTTCGAAATTTGCTGTGAAGTTTTTTGGAAAATCACGCGCTACACTGTGGCTTTCACGCGCTATATGTTTCTGTTAATGCGCTAAAAGATTCCTAATACACGCTAGAATATGTTTTGTACGCGCTAAAAGATTGGTTTCTGTTTTTCTTTTTAGTTGAAACGCTACTGTTTTTGTGGTACGCGCTATTTTGTTCTGCAGATGCGCTAAAATAACTGTTTGACGCGCTAATATGTTGTTCCTACACGCTAAACTGCCCTGATTTTTCCTTTTGGTGTCTTTGTGATGTTCTTAATTTTTGTTGAGAGAATTTTTAAGTAGGATGAATGATTTTCTGAAATACAAAATGTAAGCACGGCACACAAAGTACAATCATTTCACTTAATCTAACATAAAGTGTATGTTCTGCCGAGAATGTGTTCAAATCCCCAATGTTTTAACAGGTTGGATACAAGATAAACACTTCAAAAAGACTCTTTATTCAAGGGTCACAAGCAACATCATAGCTCACTAGTCTCGATACTCCGTCAGCTCAAACAGCCGTGTCACCCCCTAGAGGGCGCCCATTTTTTTGCCTTTTGCCAGAAGTTAACCCAAAGTGAATTGCTTCACAGTTGAGTAGTTATCTTGGGAGATATATGGTGAGTAATCTTGTGGGCGGATTCTTCCCCACCCTTGCACTATGATGTTACAAATGTTTGGATACTGACTCAGCTCAAAGTTTCTAATGCTAAGGTTCTTAATCAGGCTTCCCGTTCGGCCGTCGGTGATAAACTTCCTCAGGAGGCTTCCCAACCTTTAGAACAAAGGCTTTATGTATCTCAAGGATACTGGGGGAAGGCTAATCGCTGCGCGCAACCGTTGAAAAGGACTTTCGTCACTTTCCACATTTGATTATAGTGGGTTGGAATTCTTGGCGTCAAAGCCGTTCCCCACTTAGGTCGTTCCCTTCACACCGGCCATAAACGGCTTTAAGAGTTGAGTGCAACTCCTCGGGAAGGCAGACCTACTAAAGGTTTTATTGCTTGAAACACTGAAAACATAAGAGTGGTGTGGCTTTTTGGTCACCCAGTTAAGGGGAGAGCATATACCTTCCACTTTCGAGACAAGGCAATCAAGTTGTTCTTTTTAACCCTTAAGACAATAATTTGCTAACTTCTAATTGGAGATGTTGCTCCAATAAGCATGATGTTCTTTTTTAATCCTTTATAGCAATAATTATCTAATCTATGGAAAATAGATCGTCAACAAAGCAAATTTCGATTTTCGAGGTCAACAAAAAGGAAAAACGTTTTGCTTGTAAAAACAAATCTCCTCGCTTTTCCTGTAAGAAACTTGTTAAAAATCCTGCAAATAGAAAGAAATTTGTTAGTTTGTTTCGGGGGACTTCCACAAGTCTAAAATTTTTTCATTCGGTTACAAAATCTTTTTGTTGGTTTTGTTTGTGATGCGCTACAGAACAAACTGTACGCGCTACAATACTTTTCGGATGCGCTACTGTTTAGTTTCCATGCTCTATTCTGTTTCCCGGATGCGCTAATTTATGGTTTTGTTTTCCCGCGGTCTGTTATTCGGGAAATTTTGAATTTCGATGCGCTAACTGTCTGTTGAGATGCGCTAGAAGATGGAGTACAAGCGCTAAAACTTTGGGTTGATGCGCTAATCTGTCGGGTGGAAGCGCTGATCTGTGTTTCGCCGTCGTCGACACCTGCAGGAAAATTTGTCAATAGTGTTATGCGCTAAGGAACAGTTTGAACGCGCTAAGACAGAAAGCCCACGCGCTAAACAGTAGGCTAGAAGCGTTAAACTGTTAGGCGGATGCGCTAAAATGTTTCTTAGATGCGCCAATTCTAGTTTCTCGCGTACCTGCAAAAGTCTGCAAATTCAAAAAATGATAGGTTATTGGGGTTCGAGCCCCACGGTGGGCGCCAGAAATGTATGTGGGAAAAGTGGGTTGTTAGAATTTAAAATGTGAAAAATACGTAAAATACCCATCCACACACACACACAGGACTTCTTGATGCAAGCTATGGAGTAACGATGTGTTACTCAGCTTCCCAAGGAGGGTCCCATGGTTCTTTATCTCACAATGTCCCTCAAACCAATGTTTTGCTCTCAGATTACTGAGCAAAATGGCTTAGGGATGGCAAATATGAGAACGAGAGAGATTTTAACTGATCTTAGTATGAGACGTGTTATAAGCTAGATGAGATGCTAGAAATGCAACAAACTAAATGATAAGATGATGAGGTTAGTATGAAGATTATCCTAGCATACTATATTTAATCTATGATTGAACTAAAATGATAAATAAATTACTCTAGCATGCATATTCATGATTAATTCTGATCTAAAAGAGGCTAAATGAAGAGCATATATAAAATGAAAGCTTGAAACAATTTGAGCATAAGTGTGATGCTTCAAATTTGAAAGATGATTGTTTAAAATGGAGGAATGAGAGCTCTATTTATAGCACAAACAGGGCAATGGATGGTCAGGATTGAAAGGTTTAATCAAGGGCCAGGTTTGAAAGTTGGGGATCCATGTGCACAATTTGCACCAATGAAATGGTGACAAATGTTCACACAGGATTGGGTTGAAAGAAGAGGTTGGAGGCATTAAAGGCCTGAGGAGACCTCATGGTTATCTAAAGGCTAAGGGTCAAGTCTAAGTTAGGTTTACCCACTGAATTAGGATCTAATTCAAAGATAAACCTTTGTGCAAATAATTAAGAGATAATCATGGTCAAAGCATTAATGACCTGATGAGACCCTTGGGTTGGGTAGAGGTTGAGTCAAAACAAATGTTTTAACCATGTGGGAGGGTTTGAAATAACCATTAATGGTTATTGGAGACTTTGGGGATTAAGTGGTTGAAGGTTGGAAGCCTTCAATGGTTTTCAAAGACTTTGGGGGTTTTGGTGGTTGAAGGTTGAAAACCTTCAATGGTTATCCAAGACTTTGGGCCATTTGAGAAGTGACCTCCCTTTGCTTAGGGATGTGACAAAGTTTAGAGGGGTTTTTAGGTTAATTAGAATCGATTAGAAGATTCTAGAAGGGGTTAGAAAGGGGTTTGGGATTTTGCAAGTGGATGAGGGGATAATAGGATTTAATTGAATTAAATGATTTTCATTCAATTTGGTTGCAATTTGGAGAAATTAAATAAATATGATTTATTCAATTTAGGATAACTATTTAATTAAATTTGAATTTAATTAAAAGTGGCTAGGGGGATTTAATTGAATAAAATGATTTATTCATTAAATGGTATAGTGAATTTTATTTAAATAAATCGAGCAATTTACTTAATAAAATAGAAGAATGTGATTAATTTAATTAAATTGGATTTAATTAAATAGGGAAATGAACATAAAATATTCATTTAGGAATATGGTCATTTTTATGCGTCTACAAGATCAATTGAGGTATTTGATCTTTGGAGTTTTGCGAAATTGATATCTCGATAGATTTGATTTGATTTGATTGATAAGATCTAGATTCAGTCTGGTTTCAAGAAGAATTCATCCTGTATAAGACAAAGATGATCAAAGTGTCTGGTTTCAGGAAGAATTCATCCTATATAAGACATGATTAATCACAATATCTGGTTTCAGGAAGATTCATCCTGTATAAGACATGATCAGAGTGTCTGGTTTCAGGAAGGATACATCTTGTATAAGACATGACTGATCACAACGTTTGGTTTTAGGAAGGATTCATCCTATATAAGACATGATCAGATCACAACATCTGGTTTCAGGAAGGATTCATCCTGTATAAGACATGCTCAGAGCATCTGGTTTCAGGAAAGATTCATCCTGTATAAGACATGATTCAGAATCAGAATTGATTATGTGAGGAAAAAAATAGAGGAAGAAAAATTAGGGTGGAAGGGATAGATGAGGAACAAATATGAAGCAGTCGTGAGGTATTTGGAAAGAAGAATATGAGATGCGAGACCGTGGAGGAAAATGGGGGCAATTGAGAACTCCATGGGATTATTGGGTTTAGGATTTGATGGAATGATGGTGAGATTTTGTGCACAACAAATGTGGAGAGCAAACCTAGTTTGATGTTGCCTTGAGTGACTTGCACCATTGATTATAGAAATCAGGATGCCATGAGAAACGCAGGGAGTGGACTGACTTTGTAGACAAACGGGAATTTCTTGCACACAACAATGCAAGTGTTAAGAAACACTAATACAGAGTTGTGGGTTCATGCAAGGAAACCCTCAAACACACCAATACCTCTTGTACACGAGAAGGTAAGTGTTGATAAACACTAGTACCAGGTCACTGATTTATACAAGAAGGATCCATAATGTACCTAGATATGGAAGAACCCAGGCAGTCGTAAATAGTGGCAATCATAGGGAAAAAGATGCAAGCCTATATGAAAAGATCTAACAAAATATAATAAGTTTCTTCCTTGCGACCACATGATACCTCTTGCCAAGAGTAGAACTAGGATGGACTTGGAATTGTCTCTCAAGACCTCTTGAAGCTTACACATAGAGGCATAAAATCTCAGTTTCAATGGGACATTCTTTGTTCATGACTCAGGTGAAGACTTCATCATCATACGCATGTTTTATTGGGAGGTGGAAAAGAAGGAATGTTGCGCATGGGTGAGCTGGATGGCAGATGATTTGTAGTATCGACATGATAGACAATGGATTTGGTTATTTACCTTGGCATCTGCATAGAGGTTTTCACCAAGGTACTTGTCCATAGTGCCACCAAGTGGTTTTCACTAATGGATGAATTGTTTTTTCTTTCTTTTTCTAATTTTTTAATTTTTTTTGTGTCATAAGGTGCCTGTTTGCCAGGTTTTCACCAAAGTGATGATTTTTTCAGAATCTTTTTCTCATTTTTAAAAAAAAAATTCTTTTTTTTTTTTTTTTGACAATTTAAGACTTTCTGAGGACTAAGCATAAAATCTTTTGAGGTGCATGATATTCATTGGATCATCCAAAGGATCACCTTTAGGAGTAGCCAATTGATAAGCTCCTGATCCATATTTCGCTGTGATTACATATGGTCCAAGCCAATTAGGCTTGAACTTGCCTTTCTTTTCTCTTTCTTGTAGATTTTTCTGATTTTCCATGAGAACAAGATCACCAACTTGGAATTCTCGGGTTTTGACTTTTTTATGATAACTCATGCGCAGACAGTTTTGATATACCCGGAGATGATTCAAGGCCTTGAGGTGCCTTTCATCTAACAATTCTAGCTCTTGTAAGCGGGCAATTCTGTATTCTTCCTCTGGTAGGATGTTTTGCAGTGATACCCTTAGAGAGAGGATCTCAATCTCAAGGGGAAGGATGGATTCAAAACCAAATACTAGGGAATAAGGAGTGGCACCTATGGGGGTGCGGATGGAGGTGCGGTAGGCCCATAATGCAGGATGGATTTGGAGGTGCCAATCACGGCCCACTTCATTGACTGTCTTTTTGAGGATTTTTATTAGGGTTTTATTAGAAGCCTCAGCTTGGCCATTGCCTTGGGGGTAATATGGAGTGGAGAAGCAGTGTTGGATGTTGAATTTTTGGCAGAGTTCTTTGACATCCTGATTCTTAAATTGTTTACCATTATCTGTGATGATAACTTTTGGGATGCCATATCGACAGATTAGGTAGTTCAGGATGAATTTCGATATTTGCTTGTCAGTGGTGAAAGTAAGAGGGATAGCCTCTACCCACTTGGTGAAGTATTCGGTGGCAGTGATAATGAATTTATGTTCGTTGGAAGATGAAGGGTGGATTTTCCCAATGAGATCGAGCCCCCACTGCGAGAAGGGCCATGGTGTAATGAATGGCTGCAATTCTTGTGATGGTGCATGAATCTTGTCGCCATGCTGCTGGCAAGGGATGCATTTCTTTACATAATTTTATGCAGCTTCTTCCATTTTAGGCCAATAGTATCCTGTTCTCAAAAGTTTTTTAGCCAATGTGAGTCCACTTGAGTGTGCCCCATAGATACCGTCCTGTACTTCACGTAATGCCCATTCTGCTTCTTGTTTATCTAAACACCTTAGGAGGGAACCATCAAAATGCCTTTTGAACAAGGTGTCTGCAAGGATGGTGTAATGGGCACATCAGCAGATGAAGGTTTGCTGTTGGGTTTTGGTGAGGTGTGGGGGAATGGTGTTGTCTTTGAGGAAAGCGAAGGTTTCTTGGTACCAAGGGGACTCGGGACCAATGAGAACACACACCATTTCAGACTCTGGTAGGTCGTATGCCGGTATAAACCGCACTTCTGACTATGTGCTGGCATTTGAAGGAGGGAGCCAATGGTGGCCATTGCATTTGCAGCCCTGTTGTTTGTTCGTGGGATTTGGTCAAACTTGATTGCTGTGAAATGTTGCTTAAGATCTTCAACCATGGTACGATAGGGAAGGAGTTTATCATCTTTTGTCTGGTATTCATCATTGACTTGTTTTATGATGAGTTGGGAATCATCATAGACTTGTAATTCCTTTATTTTCCAGTGGATAGCCAAGCATAAACCTGTGATGAGGGCCTCATATTCTGCTATGTTATTGGTACATGCAAAGGCTATCTTGTATGATTTGGGGATGCCATCTCCTTGAGGTGTGACCAATAATATTCCTGCCCCTGATCCATTTTGAGTGTAGCAGCCATCAAAATACAATTTCCATGTGGAGGATGTGGTAACAGTCATAATGAACTCATCTGGTAATTCTGTGAGAAGAGGATGGTCACCTAGAAGTGGAGCTTCAACCAACTGATCTGCAATGACTTGTCCCTTGATTGCCTTTCTGTCCACATATTCAATGTCAAACTCGCTTAAGAGCATGACCCATTTGGCGGTTCTGCCAGTGAGAGCAACTTTGGACAAGAGATATTTAAGTGGATCAATTTTAGCAATTAATTTTGTCTTATTATTTAGCATATAGTGTCATAGTTTCTGTGTGCTGAACACTAATGCCAAACATGCTCTTTCAATGGGGGTGTAATTGAGTTCATATCCTACCAACATTCGACTGATGTAGTAAATGGCGTGTTCCTTCCCTTGATCATCTGTTTGCGCCAATAATGCCCCCAATGCCACTACAGTAGCACATATATACAAAATAAGGGGTTTTCTAGGAGTAGGAGGCATCAATATGGGAGGTGATGCTAGATATTCTTTTAATTTCTCAAAGGCCTTTTGACATACGCAATCCCATTTAAATTTTGTGTCTTTACACAATAGGTGTGCAAATGGATGGCACTTGTCTGTTAGCTGTGAAATGAAACGCCTGACAAACTGGAGTTTTCCCTGGAGACTGCGCAGTTGTCTGAGAGTTTTTGGTGGAGGAATTTCCATAATATCTTTTACCTTTGTGGGATCAACCTCGATGCCTCTACGGGAAACAATGAATCCAAGTAGTTTTCCCGATGTGATGCCAAACACACACTTTTTGGGATTTAGGCGCAACTTGTATTTTTCCAATCTTTCGAAGATCTATTTTAGAATGGGGATGTGTTCTTGTCTTGTCTTGGATTTTCCTAGCAGATCATCCATGTAGTCCTCCATAATTTTGTGCAAGAGGTCATGAAAAATTGTTGTCATTGTCTGTTGATATGTAGCTCCAGCATTTTTAAGGCCAAAGGCATGACCCGGTAACAGATGGTACCCCATGGTGTTGTGAATGCAATTTTATGCTGATCCTCATCTGCTATCTTGATTTGGTTGTATCCAGAAAACCCATCCATTAGTGATAACATTTCATGTCCTGCTGTAAGGTCCACAATCATGTCTATATTGGGGAGTGGGAAATCATCTTTAGGACAAGCTATATTTAGATCTTGGAAATCTGTGCAGATACGGAGGCCCCTAGCAGGTTTGCTGATAGGTACAATGTTGGAGACCCATTCAGCATAATCTATTGGTTTGATAAATTCTACGTCTAACAACTTTTGGAGTTTTGCCTTGACCAGGAGTGCAATATGTGGGTGCATTTTGCACAATTTTTGTTTTATAGGTTTTGCATCTGGGCGGATGGCGAGATTGTGAACCACCAAGGCAGGGTCCAACCTTGGCATATCAAAATAAGACCATGCAAAATTGATTTTTACCTTTGTAAGGAAGTTGATGAAGTCTTGTTTCTCTATTTCTGTGAGGGATTTGGCAATGAGCACATTTTTTGGAATGACTTCGGTGCCCATGTTGATGCTGTCTGTTTCTTCTATCAGCAAATTTGATTTGTCCTGTGGAAGATAACCAATGGTAGGGAGGTCAAATCCCTCATCGTTAAGTGCCTTTTCCAGGTTTTCACTTTTGGATACGCCCTTTGTTTTTATTTTTTGCTCATCCAAAGGTGCCTCAGGGAGGTTTTCACCTAGGGAATCATGTCTTTTCCTTTTATTATCTTTTTTGTGGCTAAGGGAATTGACCTGACTACCAAAGTATCCCTTTTTGTGTAGTTTAATACCCTCGATTTTGTTACAATCTTCCAGGTTTGGCACCGTCAGGAGAGCAATGAGAGCATTATCGTCGATGTAGATATCTAGAGTGGGTTTGTCTCGTTGGCCCCAATCAATGAGTTCATGATGGATAAGATGTAGCTCATGTGAAGTGGGAGGTGTTACGGGGGTGATGGTATTAATGTAAGCATCCAAGAAGATATCCTTCTCATATTCATAAGGCATTTTGTGGAATTCCTCTTCATTAGCGCTTTCGATATCTGAAGAAGGACTAGAAGGGGCACCAGCGATAGTAATCTTAGGCACCGGGGTGTACCCCAAGCCTCTGTTATATCTGTAGGAGATAGGATTTATGGGTGTTTTTCTTCCTTTCTCCTCTGGTCCCAGGCCGTGTCCTTTGTAACCCATTTTTTCAACTATGGCAGATGCTTTTGGGTACATTTCTTTGGATATTCTTGTTGGATCTTCATCTTCTTCCCAGTACAACCATGAAGAGATATCTGCTTCGAGGCTCTTGTTATCAAGTGGGCCCCATTGCTGGAAGGTGGTGTTTTGGCATTGCATGACTGTTTTTGGGTCCTTTTTTTATCTCTTTTGGTTTTCCAAATGACTTAGGAGAGAGAGGGAGGTTGCCTATTAATAAGACATCCTCCAATTTGTATTCTCCATAGCCATTGTCCAAGATCTTGATTTGATTATCTGGTTGAGTTGATGTGGAGGCATTGGCGAGGGTCTATTTAGTGAGAAATGATACAGATGCTTCCCCTCTAATAGTTTGCAATATTGAAAAGGTTGGGGATCACCTTTGATAGTGATCTCTCTTCCGTTATAGGGGAATTTGATGCATTGGTGATAGGTGGAGGGTACAGCCTACAAGGAATGAATCCATGGCCTCCTGAGGAGAATGTTGTAGGGGAGGTCAAGATCTATTATTTGGCAAGGGGTTTCAATTGTAATGGGGCCCACTTGAAGAGGTAAGGTGACCATGCCCTTTGAAATTTTTTCTACATCATCATATGCCTTTATTGTGATCCTTCCTGATGTGTCTATCAGATCCTCAGAAAGTCCCAATTGTTTTATTAATTTGTATGTACATAGATTAAGCTCGGATCCACCATCTATTAGGATACATTTGACCTTGTGCTTGTGGATAAGAGCTTCGATGTGCAAATGTTTGTTATGGTCTTCATCTGTGGGAACATCTTTGGAGTTAAATACAATGTACTGTTGGGCAGCAAGGTTTCCAATGAGGGCTTGGAATTGGGTGGCGTTGATGTTATCTGGAACGTGTGATTGGAGAAGGGCTTGTTCCAAAATTTCTTTATGGATCGGGGAGGTCTTGAGAAGTTCCAAAATGGAGATCTGCATGGGTGTCTTCCGAAGTTGATCAAGGAGGTCATATTGGCGGGTGGAAGACATGGGTGGGGGGTTTGGTGGGTGAGGAACTCCTTGGATGGTGACTCTTCCTCGGTGTGTAGTTGCATTGCAGTCATTCTGGAAATGGGAGGTGGAAGGCATGGTGCCTTGAATGACTATCCTAGCATGATTTGGTCTGCTTTGGGAAGAAAGAGAATTGACTCCTTGGATGGTTATGACATTGACATGATTGTCTGCAGGTTCAGTGCGACCTACTAAAAAATCAAAACCGGTTATGTGATTAGCATAGTCATAACCCATTGCGTTAGATGATGAGCCTTTTCCTTTATCATGCTTCGGGAAGGGTTCCTGGTACATTTTGAGTTTGTCATTGTTATTACTAGGTTTTGTATTTGCTATCTCAATCTCACCTCTATCAATGAGATCTTGTATGTAGATCTTCAGTTTCATACACTTTTGTGTATCATGTCCTTTGATACGATGGTATTCACAATACTCATTTTCATTATACCATCTTGGTTTAGGTTGATTGGGGTCAAACGGGTGAGTGATTGGAAAAACCACTATACCTGCTTGGACAAGTTTTTGAAACACCACTTCAATAGGCTTAGCCAGAGGAGTGAAATCTCTTGGAGTCCTGTTATTCGATCGGGGTGGTCGTCCTTGGATTGAGACATTGTTGTGATGTTGTTGGGATTGATTTTGGTTGTTGAATTGATGATTGTTGGTGGTGGATTTTCGGGGAGCGGCCACGGTTTAGACCCGCTTTGCATTAGTTATACCATCATTTACCACATTTTTGTTTTTGGACCAGAATTTTGGCTTGTCATTATAATAAGAGGAAGAACTTTGTGTTGATTTCTGGTAATGTTTCAAAGTTCCTTCCTCCAACAAGACATGTTCGAGGGCGAGGCCCTTATCAGTCAATTTTGGAAGGATTTCATACATTGAGATATTAAAGGTCTTGAAAGTTTAGGCACCAAGTTCTTTTGGAATAGCTCAATTTGATGTTGTTCTGGCATGTCCCACTGGAATTTCTTGATAAGATGTCACCATCTTTGTAAGAAATTAGTGAAGGTTTCTCCGGGCCTTTGTTTTGTATTACATAAGTCCATCATAGATACATCATTACCCATGTTGTATGCATAGTGGGCCACAAATTTTTTCTGCCAAGTCTGGAAAAGAGACAATGGAACCTCATGGTAAAGATGAGAACCATGCCAAGGCGTCTCCCATGAGACTCTTGGGAAAGAGTCTGTGAAGATAAAGGTCACTATAGGAGACTTCTTGGCATAAGATGTGGAATTCTTGGACATGGTCACGAGGATCTCCTTTGCCTTCATACTTGGTGAATTTAGGGATCTCAAATCCCAGAGGATATGGTGCAACTAATATAGACGGGTCGTAAGGATAAGGGTAAAACTCTTCGAATGAGTAAGTTTTCCTTTTATTAGTCCTTTGTTTCATGTCCTTGATGATATTCTTCATGTCTTGAATTTCCTTGATGATGTCTTATTGTGGACTTTGATATTGATGAATTGTATTTGCCCCAAGAATTGGATGAACCAAAGAAGGTGCACCACCACCAATATATTGATATGATGAGGAGGTGGGAACATGGGATGTGATGACCAATGTTACTGGGGTTTGAGGGACAGTTGGTTGCAGTCTGCCAACTGTTGTGACGAGATTGAATACGGCCCAGATAAAATTTGTGACATTGTTGGGAGGAAAGGAAGTTTGTGGAATAGAAATTTGTGGTTGAATAGAAGGAGGTGGTATAGAAGTTTGTTGGAGAATGGATGAGATCGGGTTTTATAGTGGTATGGATGGTAAGGAGGAAGAAGGTGGGATGGAGACCACGATGGGAGGTATCATGGGTGGCATTGATTGAGCCTGGATGATTGATGGGGCTACAATTGATTGAGTTTGAATAGTAGGTGCAACACTTTGTGTGGGAGCGAGGTCTCCTTGTGGTTGTTGGGTGAGAGCGGATCTATTAAATTTAGGCGGAAGTTGAGCTCCATGTTCAAGGAGAGTTTTTCAGAAGTGTAGTAGGATTGTGTTTAATAAAATTTTTCATCATCTCTTGGTTATAAGAATCCGCTAGGAAAGTTTGCACTTCCGGACAAAGTTCATCTTGGTTAACCATGTCAAGATTTTGACTTTGATCTTGATTGCTAGGTTGCCCACTTTGTGTATGATCTTGCGTGGGATCTTCATATAGGACATCAATGTCTGTCATGCCATATTGTTGTTCAACCATCTTTTTCTTTTGGGATCAAGTTGTGACCATACACGATATTTGTGATGAAAGGACTTAAGAAATTTGTGATGAAAGGACTTAGGAAATTTGAGGATGATTGATGGAGGAGGTATAGTAGTGATGGTTTAGAAGAAATTTGATGACTAGGTTGTCTTTGGTATGAACATGAAGGATCAATTCGAATGGCAAGTTGTATGAAGGGATACAACCACCCTGATTTGGATGATAGTTGGTGTTTCAAAGGACAAACTTGAATGTTGATGGAGAGGATAAACTCTTAGCTTCTCTCTTGGGCTTATGAAAAATGGGATGGACAAAGTTTTGACGCAATTTTGGACTTTTTGTGGGTAATGACTTGGACAATTGTTTGTGTCTTGACAAATGTTTTGCAAAGTGTTTGGGGATAGTGATGTGTTTTTAGTCTACTCTTGGCAAGTATGTATCAAACAAAGCAAACACAGTGATCAAATGCATATTATATCAAAGACACTCATGCTCATATACAACATTCTTAAGACTGGCAAGGACAATAGTCATTGAATCCCAAATGGTTTCCCATCTACGCTTACCCAAAGCAGGCACTTAGATGCTTGACCCCACTGACTCCCCTCCACGACACTCACTTCTCGGGGCAGCCAAGCATCAATTCCCATGAAAACTTCTCATGGAAAACTTTGTGTCTCTACTAAGGGCCGTAAGAATATGGGCCACTTCAGAGGTCCGACCTCCTACACCAATGAATAGAAGGTTTTTGGCCACTATGAACAAGGTGTTTAGTAAGTCTTCTCGTTAGGAGCTACCCTTCGAAGTTGCACAAGCGCAATTGAGGCCTATAGCCCAACGAAGCACCAAGAACTTAGTAGTCATGCAAGCGTGATTAAGATCTCTAGGATCCTACTAAGCACCCAATGTGAGAGTGAACTCTCATATAGCCCCAACCATTAACCCTTTTGTAGTCAATGACCTATTTATTATAGTGAGTTGGGAACCTCGGGTCTGGGTGTACTCACTTGGGTCATTCCCCTCTTACCTTCTCAAAGAGAAAGTTGGGAGGGTAGACCCGCTAGAGGTAAACACACAATCAAACCAGAAAAGGTTGGAGGGTCTGGATTTCTGATCGTCTAGTAAGACGAGAGCATGCTTTCCTACCTTTACGCTTTTCTTAAAGACACATAAGACAATGGTTCATTCCATTTTAATTAATATCTAGGTGCCTAATTTAAATAAATGCACAATATTTGGTTGAATCAGCTAGGCAACCTGCAAAACCACTTGATTAGTAGTTTGAAAAATGGAGCCTTCAAAAAGCGTCTTGCAAAACAACTTGATTAGTAGTTTGGAAAAATAGTGTCTTCAACAAGCGTCCTGCAAAAAACAACAAAATGACAACAATATTAATTTTTTTTGATTTTTTGGGAATGAATAGAAAAACACGAATAAATTTTTTTTTACTAATGACAAATGTGGATTTGAAGAAAGCTTTGATGGGTAAATGGGGTTTGACTAGGTTTTTGCCACTTTCCAAGGGATAGGCAAGCGAAAAATGGGGATTTTGGAGGAGAGATGAAGGAATGGGAAAATTTGTCCAAGAGAGACAAAGAAGCAAAAGTTGGAGATGGATAATATGAGAAAAATTTGGAGGTGATTGGATAAAAGGGGAAGGAGTTATGACAAACCCTAAAAATAGAGAAATATGAGATTTTGGGCTTCAAAAAGTGGATTTTTGGGATAAGGCCTCCCAGGAAGGAAATAAAAAAAAATGTCAAAGGTCTGGATTTCTAATTGTCTAGATAGACAAGAGCATAATCTCCTACTTTCACACTTTCCTGTGGTCAGACAGATTACATTTAAACAGAGCAGATAACAGGAAATGAAAAAAAAAGAAATGCAGACTACAATTAGCGCCTAAAAATTTCAAACAGATTAACAAAGCAGACAGTAGCACTAAATAGATACAAAAGTGTCAAAGGTCCGGATTTCTGATTGTCTAGATAGACAAGAGCATACTCTCCTATTTTCACACTTTCCTGCAGTCAGAGCATACAATCACGCTAAACAGAATAGAAAAGTGAAAGGTCTGGATTTCTGACTGTCTATATAGACAAGAAAATACTCTCCTACTTTCACACAGATTATAATTAAACAGAGCAGATAACAGAGCAAATAACAGATCAGATAACAGGAATTCAAATTCCCACAAAAATGCTCACGCTAATCGCAGAGCTATCGTGCTGAAACAGAAACAGAAATAGAAAAAGAACAGAAACAAAAATGAAACAGAAACATAAAAGAAGCTGTTGCGCAGAAATACAGAGCCACTATTCTGGAACCTGCAAAAAAGTTTTTTTTTTTGCTGCAGTCATGCTATTCTGGAACCTGCGTCTCACAACTCACAAAAACCTAAAAAAAAAAATAGTTCTTAGGAACATGGGTCCCACTGGGCATGCCAAAATGAAGAGGGGAAAATAGATTTGAAGGTCAAATGATCAAAACATAACAAAATAAACATGCAAAATGTTAAAATATCATTAAAAGACCATTTCACCTTGTTATTTTACCTTCTCCTTCAAATTGAGCTTGATGAAGTGAAGGCGCCCCTTGATAATGCTCCACTTGATGTGCTCCTTTGATTGCTGGATGTGGATGGCTCTCCAATGTTGTACACAAATGGAATGGATTTGAAAAATTATAAGGATGAGATGATCAAGTTGCCAAGATGATTTCCTGGGCTCAAAAGGGTAGCATAAACTTACTGGATTTCAAGATGTCTAGAATGAAGGGATGGAGCCCTATTTTATAGGAAGAGGAGAGGAAAATGGATGGATAGGATGAATTCAAGATGAAGGGCTAAGATTTACTTGTGTGCTCACACAAGTTCCAAGAGAGGGTGTGGAGACCAAGAAATATGCCTTAAAAGCATTTTGTATCTCCACACTCCACAAGATGCATTGGAGGAATAAAAAGGAATTAAAAATTCCTTGGGAGAGGGGATGCCTAGAGGAATGTGTGATTTCAAAAATCTTACTTTCACCTAGGAAAAGAGCATTTAAAGCTAGTGGCTGGATGAAAAGGACAAAGAGTTGACTTTGTGGCTAATCATGTTGATTAACCATTAACGACTCATTAGGAGGGGGATTAGAGGAAATGTTAGGTGGGATTAATATTTGGAGGAGAATTTGACTAGGAGAGAGAATGAATGGAGGGAATAAAAAAAATAGAAGAATAATGTTAAGTGAGTTTAGGGAGTTTCTAGAAGAATGAATTAAGAAGATGATTTGTAGGAATCATGTAGGTTAACTAATTAATTGAAATTAATTAGCTAAGAGAAAGATTTGTGAGGATTTGATTTTTTTTTTTAGAAGAATAAAGAAAGGGATTGATTTATTAAATAAATCAATCATATGCTATAGTGACGATATTAGTTATATTTAATTAATATTGAGAGGAATTTGAATTAACATAATTAATTAATTAATTATGCAAGGAATTAAAAATAATTAAAATAATTATTTTTAAGTGTCTACAAAAAGAATTAGGCAATTATTAAAACTTGTTATTAACATTCCCCATAAACAAATCTAACATTATTTGTCTTCTACATCATAAAATATAAAAAATATAGGGAATGATTAAGGCTCAAGGAAGCTTCACAATTTGTACACTTTCATATAAAACTCATAAAATTATTCTTCAACGCCACTCTATCAAAAATTGAACACTTTCCATAAGTCTACAAGCATAATGGATAAGTCTATAAAACTCATAAAATTATTCTTCAACGCCACTCTATCGAAAATTGAACACTTTTTTTCTCTCCTATTTTTATTGATATCCAATCCAAAATTTTAATTATGTTTACCTTCATTTCATATATAAAAGGTTTTGGGTCTAACAAATGACCTAACTTTCACCCTAGGGTTCTTGTTTCAAGGTTTGTACATTTTCCCATTTTTTTTCATTTTTATATCATAATTAAAACCCCTTTTCTTATATAACACTTATTCATAGTGGTTGTATTTGATTGTTTGTTCAAGATTTGATATGGAGTTTGTCCAACCTTTGTCTCTAGCTTCCATTCTTACCTGCACAAAAGATTTTAGTGTGTTTTTTATAATTGATTACACTTGATTTTTTTTTTATTGTCAGTCTTTTTTTGATATTTTTTATTTTATATCATATCTTAAGCTCCTTTACTTTTCTATCCCTTATTAACAATGATTGTATTTGATTATTTATTTATTGATTGTAGATTCTCTTCAACTTTTATCTCTAGCTTATATTCATACTTTCATACATAATTTTGATGTACTTTTCATAATTTAATGCATTTTAACTATCAATCCTTGATTATTGTCTCCTTTCAGCATGAGGGTAGTGGTAAATGTTCCTTTCTATCATCTTTAATTGTGTCACGCTCCGCTATGAGGCCAAAAGGACTTAAACAAAATAATCATCAATAAAATGTGAATAATTTTTTTTAATAAAAGATTTACCATGCATTTGCATTGAGAAACATGATACTATAGATTAAGTTAAGAAGTACAAATAATAACTAGCAACGATCCTCAAGGCCCCACAATGATGTTACATAAGGATAACCAAAACTGGACATACAAGGACATAAGAACCACATAATTATTAAAACATTGTCCTTTACAAAGGAAAAAGATACATAATACATAGTCATGAGAATATACATTGATCATCAATTACATCACATGGTATCCACAAGGGTAAAATCTCCATGAGTACAAACAATGGAAAGAGTACATGAATCTAGTACATGAAGAGAGTCTTCAATCCTCCCACTAGCCATCACAAACATGATGCAGAATGAACCAAAACCCAATGGGTGTGAATAGCACTCCACCCAACCATGTGGTACCATCAGGTGCACCTCCCATGCTAGGAGGTATTAGCCAGACCCAAGAGATGAAAGGAAGATCAAGATGATACAATTGACTCACATGAGGCTCACAAGACTATAGTCACAAGGGAGCCATATGGCTATAAACATAGGAAATCACAAGAGACTCGCAAGGCCATAAGCACATGGAACTCAACAATAAAACATCTAGCTTCTAGAGGCCCATACAATCCATGAAAGGATAACAACAGAAGTTACCACTAAGCATGCAATAGGGAAGAGTGTCATCACTATTTTGTCATGAGTTTCAATAATGAGTCTTCACTAGGTCCCAACCCCCTTCCTGGGTTACCCTGGTGACCTCTCCTGAACCTCGACCCCTATACAAACACTAGTGGACTACACCAACCTTTCGAAAGGACAAGATTGGTGGAAGCCATTTCGGGCCCTTCTCTACTTACCTCGGTCCTAAACAAGCACCCGAGTGCAAGAGATGCAACAATATTATCTTTATTAATGTTATTTATCTACCCTTCTCAGTTCATTATTTTAAATTTTCACTTGATTATAAAACTCTCATTGAGTTACCTTGACGACCAATTTGGGTCCCGACCCCCAATGAAAGCCACTCCCCCAAGGTTGCACCTAGGAATCCAAGCAATACTAAAGATCAAACTAGAAATCACAGGAAGGTAAGACACCAAAATACCATAGCAAATCTTGACACTCTTGATAGAATAAGATAACATACAAAGAGTATCCCAAGTAGGCGAAACACCATCTGGCTTCAAAATCATTCAAGGCTTGAACTCTTAACATCAAAAGAGAAGCATGACTATACATTAAAGAATCCAAAAAAAGTTCCTTCCTAAGTCTCTAGAATTCAAACACATAAAACCACACATCTGAGCATCCCCACAAAGAAAGACAAGATCCAAAAGCAAAAGCAAGGTCTCAATATGCCAAATACAAAAGAGTTCATTCAAATCTACCAAAGAGACCATAATACACTTATACATCAAAAAGTTCTAATTCATCATTGTTTCTATTAAACCATTGCCTAAATTTACTGACATTATAATTATTCATAAACATTGTAACCCATTCCTACAAAATTGCTTTCATTATATTTGATCAATTGCATATTAAATGAAGATTATCCAAGTTCATAAAAAGACATACATGTATAAATAATCCTAAGCAAAACTTAACCACATGGTTAGTTAATAATTAGAAATAACATTAAACCTAAGTACGTTTACTTTCTCAAGAATTAATCGAATTTCCATATAAGCCTATATTTAACAAATATACATGCACGCGCGTGCGCGCACACACACACACACACACACACACACACAAACACACATATTTCACAGACTATCCTCTAAAATCAATTCCATTAATCTACAATATCTAATTTATTTCTTTATTCTATCTTATCGAAATAAGCTTCAATTTCCAAACAATGGAAATAAACATATTTATCTAAATAATTGACCAACATCAAAATACATATACAAGTGCATTATATTAGCACAATAATGAATTGATCTCTAACATATATATACATATTTGTCCAACACCAATATACCTTTACAAATGAATCTCCATTAATAAAATAAAGAATTGTTCTAAAAACATACAAACATATATATAAATATATATATACATTTAATCCCACATAAAAACCAACAAGAAATATTAATTTTTATACAACTTTAAAAATTAAAGAAATCTCTGAAAAGATTGGAGTGGCTACTAATAATGAAGCGAAATTCAGAGCGACATTTAGAGGTCTTCAGCTAGGGAAGGAGCTTGGGGTGCAGAAAATTCATTTGGAGGGTAACTCATTAAATGTCATTAACGTGATCTGCTGCACTAGCACCCCTTGTTGGCACCTTAACCAGTGGCTTCAATCGATCCTGGTGCTGCTAGCTTCCTTTGATGAATTTCGGGTTAGCCATATCTACAGAGAAGGTAATGGTGAAGCCGATAGACTTTCTAAATCAGCTATAACTGTAAGTGACCTCGCTCGAAGATCCACCGATGTTGTTTTCTGTTGGGCCGATTGACATGCTCTCCTCACTCAGGTTGGGTCCTATGAAATATGGCGTGCACCGGTGGGTCTCTTGGTAGGTGCACGTGTTACTACTTATTAAGTTGCCATTAGTTTTATATCCAAAGTCATTCTATATACTCTAGTCGGTATGCGCATAGCAGTCTGGTATAAAAGAAAGTAGTCATAGAGCCTAGTATACATCGAGCTGTCTACCGAGTAACATTATATATCCACCGAGTCGCAATAATGATATACCGAGTTGATATACACCA
The DNA here is from genome assembly GCF_030272615.1 of Cryptomeria japonica. Classification (NCBI taxonomy): domain Eukaryota; kingdom Viridiplantae; phylum Streptophyta; class Pinopsida; order Cupressales; family Cupressaceae; genus Cryptomeria; species Cryptomeria japonica. Next base: position 472,428,698 of record NC_081405.1, read on the forward strand.
AGTGAAACATTTTACCAAATTCATTGAACCTAGACACTTATGTGGAAATTTGTTACAAGATCGAGGAGCAAAAGAACCATTATCACATTGGAAATTGCACTTAAGGATTGTGTATGATTTTGAGGTCATCTAACCAATGAAATATTTTGTATGGTTATTCATTCAATAAATCATGTTTGTAAGATCGAAGCAATGAACCAGATCACCGACATAAAAGATCTATTCATACAACATGGATTGGGAGCAGATAGACATTATTGAGGTATGTGTGTATGAATGTGAAGACAGACATATGTGAAAAGAAAAATCATGGGAAAGCACTGAGTATTGAGACTGTCAGAGACATAAACGTCACTGAGAAGGATTTTAGAGAACAGTCAAAGAATAGAGTAAATATAAGGGTTTACCGAGTTACTTTATGGGTTACCGAGGTATGCTATAAGCAAGGTAATCTCATTTTGAGCACGTAGAATCTGCTATAACATTCCAGATGTAAAGTTGTAGATATTTGTAAAGATTTTATTGTAATATTTTGAAGTTGTAAGAGAAACCTTTACTAGGGTAAAAGACTCTAACAAAGTCTATAAATTGTAAAACCTTTAACGAGGTGCAACATTTAGAATAAGTGTTGTAAAATCCTTTAGCAAGGTAGATCTAAAGATCTTGATACTCCTAACAGGGTAAGCTATCAGAAATAGTTGAACATGTAGCTCTAACTGAGCACTCTTTATTATTGCAGTAGTGAAGTTGTGGGTGCCATCCCCACCGCAGTTTTTCTCTCTAACCAAGAGTGTCTGCGTAACCAAAATATATGTGTTATGGAGTGAATCATGTATGTTCGTTATTTATTTGTTTCAGCTTTATGTTATGTTACAACAATTTTTGGTTTATGCATAAAAGTAAAGATATTGTTGAAGAAAAGTTTTGAAGTACTGATTCACCCCTCCCCTCTCAGTACATTATCTTTTCATATTAGGCCTAACAATTGGTATCAGAGCTTGAATCTTGGAAAAGGGTTTAACAACCTAAAGAGAAAGATCTTATCAATGGAAGGCTATAAACAATCTCAGAGAATTGTGTACTTGCAAGAAGAGTTGGATCATGCTAATCAAGTGATTGCAGACATGCAAAGACAAATGCAAAAATCATTGAAAGTTAGAAGAAGATTATCTGATTATTTACAGGACTCTCAAGAGCTAGTGGAACAAATTGAAACATCATCTGAGAACAGTATATCTGAAGAGACTGAAGAGATGATTGGAGAACTGTAAGAAAAGAACAAAGCACTGACTGATTAGCTAAAAGCAATGAAAAGAGGACATGAACATTTCAGCACACAGTTGACTAAGAATCTTGATGCATTAAGGACATCCGAGGAGAAAGTAAGAGATCTAGAAAGAGAAAAACAATAGCTTGAAGCATTAGCATCTGAAAAGAATGATGAAATCACAAGGTTAACTGGAATTCAAAGTAATCTGTTAGATCAATTGTGTTATGCACATCATGAAGCAAATCTGAAAAATGATGAGAATCAAGCATTGAAACTTGAAGTATCAAGGTTGACCGATGAACTTGAAACAGAGAAGAAATCCAAAGAAACATTGAAGAAGAGTTATGAAGCATCAAAGATGTTGGATGAGCAACTGAATACAAGAAGACCCAACAAAGATGTAGGACTCGATTACAAAGGAAAAGAATCTACCAAGAAGGGAATCCATGCTACCGAGAGAGGAGAATAATCAAAGCAAGCTGGAAACAAGAAGAACATCAAAGGAAATAAGCCTATTTGCAACTACTGTGGAAAACAAGGACATACTGCTAATATGTGCCAAATCAGAAAAGGTAAGCAACTGAATGTCACTAAGTCTAATGATTATTGTACCAATTGCAATAAGTATGGTCACACATCTAACCAATATAGGACAAAGTCTGTTAGCAATTATCAGAAGGCAAAATTCAAAAGTTTTTGTAAAAACTACAATAGATATGGACATAGTATCGAGAAATGTTGGTTTAAGCAGAAGAACTATATGTGGTTTGCACACTGAGCAAATACTAGAGGCTACCGAGCTCACATAGATCCTTACCGACAATATTCTACAGTACCATGGGATTACAATACAAGGATATGGTGTGAATGCTGTGGAAAATATGGACATATAAGTGCCAACTGCTTTATAAGGTTTGGAATGAACAACCAAAGATCATGGAGAAATCCTGTTATGGCATGTTTTCATTGTCACAAAGTTGGACACTTGGCTAGAGATTGCAGAGATCAACCTAGAGGAGTCATTGAGGAAATAAAAGACAAATTACAGATGATTTGGAGAAAGAAGGAAATTGTGTTAAATGAAGAAAGAACCTTACCTACCGAGTTAGGTGCACCTATTCCAAATTAATCGGTAAAGGTATGAAGGGACTGCATTCTTTCAAAGGTTAAATCTTACCAGTTCCTATTTTATCATGTACTTAATTCAAAAATCTACATAGCTAAAGATGCATTAGGAAATTTGAAATTTTATCAAGTCTTTTTGAGCACTAGTCAAGTCGGTAAATTCAGGAAGCTTGTCTAGTCGGTAAATATCGGAAGTCTCGCTACTTGGTAAAAGCACAAAAAAAGAAAGGTAAATTAGTTTAAGGGAATCGAGTGCATTTAATGTCTTTTGACCTAACTACATGAAGCCCGATAAGGTATATTGCATACTTAAAGCACTTTGCGCGGTCATTTTTCACTTACCAAGTTTTCAGAGAGCAAAGCAAAGCGATTCAAAGGCGATCAAACCACCTCCCGAGCGAATTTCAAGGTATTTACACATCGATCTCAAGCATTTCTTAGAGCTAGCTACCGGGAAATATCAGTTGTGATTATCTACTTTATATTTGTTTGCCGTTTGAAAGTCTTTGAACCCTAAGAATCTTTTGTTAAGAGATTATCCAAAATTTGCAATGGCACCTAAGATCTAGAAGCCCGTTGTTGTTGAGAACATTGAAAAGCCCTCACTGAAATATTCTCTAACTCCCAAAGTAGCATCTGAATCAGATGATAAAACTGCATTTTCACTCATTCCGGATAGGGTTTTACTAGTTGAGGATGTCAAATTCTTCACTAAATGTCGTGTTGAGGAACTAGGTCATGTTGAAATCAAGGACACATATGATGAATTGTGTACCGATGGGAAATTGGATAGCAAGTATGAACACATCAAAATCAAGGGATTGACCAAAGCCCTAACCTATCCCCGTGTCTTCAAACCCCAATGGGTCAAGTTTGTTCTGAGCAGAGTTCATGATGATTTGATGTGGTTGGCGGAGCAACCATTCAAAATCACCAAGGAAATCATTCATTTGATCACCGGTTACCCTATTTTTGATCATGCCCGAGCTCAGAAAATGATATCTCAAAAGGAATTGATCACTCTAACCGGAGTTGAATCAAATTGCAGAGGACTGAAATTGAACAATGTAATAGATGTAGAGCTGAAGTTTTCCATTAGAGTAATAGGTTATTGTTTCTTCCAATCGGCAAGGGAAAACAATGTACCATGTGCAGCAGTCGATTTAGCATATAAAATTGTGAAGAAAGGAATGAAAATTGATCTTTGTGAAGTATTGCTGAAAAACCTATTTGAGAATCTAAACACCATAAGGAAGCTGAAGAAGAAAAACTTGGCTAATACACTAAAGTTTGGATCACTTTTGGTATGCATGTTTTTCTATTTTGAGAAATTCTTTCCATCAGTCGGTAATGTAGTTTGGGAACTACACCGGCCAATCACCCATCAAATTAATGACTTCATCAAAAGACTAGGTGATAACTTTAATGATATTATGGATGATAATTTCAGCAAGTTTCAAGAAAAGATGCATAACAGGTATAGAATTCCACCCTAGTTAGTAGAGAAATACAAGGATGACATATGCTTTGAAGTGGATACTGACTACTGCTATGTTAATGCTGTGGAATCGAGAACTCAATCTTTGCCACCTATGGGTTATGAGATTGATTTTGACATCACACAACAACAGATAGATGCTTTTCTTACTTTACCAAGGCATGCTACCGAGCTGAGGTATGGAACCTATGAAGATGTTAAAGAGAAAGTAAAGATGAGCATTGTAGTACCCAAGGCTACAAGGAAGGCAACAAAAATTATCAAGGCATTAATGGAGAAATTTGGAGAAGGTTCTTCCTCCACACCTGTCAAGGGCACTATAGTAATCAATGAGGAGGAATCTGAAGCCCAAGAGGTAGCTATAACATTGAGCACCGAGTTGCCTAAGAGAAAAGTTTTGAAAAGAAAGAAACAGGATACATCAAAGGTATCACCGACTCCTTCAATAAAGCTCCCAAACACAAGATCATCTGCAACATCACCGAGTAAGAAACCAAAGAATGTTGCTGCACCCAAGGTAAAAAAAACTTACAAGAAATCTACTCGGAGATTCATTTTGACTAAAGAGTCCAGTGACACCGAATCTGAAGATGCAAACAAATTTCAGATTGTCAAGAGTAAAAAGGTAAATGTACATAGTGTTGACAATTTTTGTACTAATCTAAAACAATATGGTGGATTTGGAGCATTCAGATATGTTAAGTATGAATCCAGATCTAATGATGAAAAGAGACAAATAGAAGAAGCTGTCATCTACACACTACTGAAATTCTGATTGGTCCCATTGGAAGTATCTAAATCTCTTCCAAAGGAATTATATTTGCATATTGATAACAGGTGGAAGTATGCCATGGACTTGGAGAAACAAATGAGGGAAATAAGTCTGGTACATCTTTTTCCAGACATGTCGGTAGATGAGATCATTGAACATCTGAAAAACTGCCACACAAAATTCCTAGTCAAGTAAAGAGCATTGAAATTGATGAATGGCCTTTACTTAGATGTAGAGAATGAGACCAAAGAAAAATGGCAAGAAATCTTTCGAATCAAGAATGCTGGTGAGCAAGCTTAAGTTGAAATAGCTGATGTCACCGAGCAAGATCCTGATATCACCGAGCAAGACCCTACTGACACTATACAAGTTGATGAGGATATCATGGACACTGAGGCACCTGAACAGGTAATGATAGAAGGGAATGCATATGCCACTAGTATCCAGTGAGTCAGTTTTGGAACAAGTTCATCCCTATCCTCCGGTCACTCAACCTAGTTCAACTGAGGCCCCTCAAGATACTACGCAAGGAACAGAGGGTCCCAAGTCTACAAAAGAAGAAACTACTTCTCAGGTCACTGAAGAATAGTCTTCTCAAGCTCCTTCTAGCACTGAAAATGTTACATCTGAGACCCCAAATAGAGAAGCATCGAAGGACACCACAAAGGCTACATCAGAGGTTCAAGAAATTGATAAAAGTGTTGCCTCTATCGAGCAACCTACCGAGGGTCACCAAGCCTCACAAGCCATTGTATTAGTTCAACCAGTGAAAGGTAAAGAAAAGAAGATGAAAAAGCATAGTTTCAAATTAGATTTGTCAAAACCAATAGTGTTGCCGAATGTAGACATTTCCAAATTAAAAGGGAAAGAACTCATTGAATTCGATGAACTATGCAAAGCCAAAGCAGAATAGGAGAAGCAAATGGCTATTCAAAAGAAGAACAATGTACTTCAGAAGGTGAAAGCACTATTAACATATATGCTACCTGAAGCTACAGTGATAAAAGATGCAGCCATCCACATTCAACTGGATGAACTCCTAACTAAAATAGAGACATCTGGAGTAGACGCATCTGAATATTTGAGCAAGTTAAAGGACAAAGAGCTCACTGCTAAAATGATTGAAGAGGTACAAAAGGCTATTGCTATTGGTAAAGTAAAACTTGTCAAATTTATTGCTGAGTTGTCCCCTCAACTCAAGCACATTCTTTATTTATTTCAGAAACTCTGTACATTTTCTTTATTCATTAAGGATATAAAAAATAAAATTGAAGTGATTGAGAAAGAGATCACCGATCTCTCAAATAAAGTTGACCACTGAGCCAAATTATATTCAACATTTTTATATAAAATTACAAAAGCTCATGGCTCAACAATTGGAACTCAGGAATGAAGAGCACAAGATAAGGATGGACACACTGACTCTTCAGACATTATTCATTCCTCATCTTTCATCCGTCTAAGAGCAGATCAACAAAGCTACCTCCCTATCCACTCAACAAGAGGGAAGCACCTTAGATGGACTAATTTCATTGTTAGCTGACATTATAGCTCATAATTCACTCATGGACAGTGTCAAGGATGCCCTCTCTACCACCCTTACCGATGCAAAAACAAAGTATAAATCCATTTTTGACCAGTTGCCACCACCGAATGGTAACTAAGTTTTGATGTTTGTCAAAAAGGGGTAGTGAGTATAGCATCAAAGTATCAAAGAGGGAGTGTTGTATACAAGGGGAGTATACCAAGCAGAACAGAGTATCCAAACAAAATTTTGACAGCACCGACCAGTGAACCGAGCAGTGTCAACCGAGCAGTTATCACAAAACATTGATCATCGAGCATGCAAAATCAGAGTTTTGTACAATATATTGATAAGGGGAGTATATCTGAAATATACCATTGTTTTGACTAATGTATATACTGTCTGTTTAGTCAAAATTTGTAAGTATATAGATTTTTGAGTTATGACTTTGAAAGTAGTTTTGTCAAACATCTCAACTAATGTCAAAAGGGGAGATTGTTACTACTTATTAAGTTGCCATTAGTTTTATATCCAAAGTCATTCTATATACTCTAGTCGGTTACTACTATCAAAATATTCAGTCGGTATGCACAGAGCAGTCGGTTATAGAAGAAAGTAGTCACAAAGCCTAGTATACACCGAGTTGTCTACCGAGTAACATTCTATGTCTACCGAGTCGCAAAAATGATACACCGAGTGAAATGTTTTACCAGATTCATTGAACCTAGACACTTGTATGGAAACGTGTTACAAGATCGAGGAGCAAAAGAACCATTATCACATTGGAAATTGCACTTAAGGATTATGTATGATTTTGAGGTCATCTAACCAATGAAATATTTTGTATGGTTATTCATTCAATAAATCATGTTTGTAAGATCGAAGCAATGAACCAGATCACTGACATAAGAGATCTATTTATACAGCATGGATTGGGATCAGATAGACATTACTGAGGTATGTGTGTATGAGTGTGAAGATAGACATATGTGAAAAGCAAAATCATGGGAAAGCACTGAGTATTGAGACTTTTAGAGACATAAAGGTCATCGAGAAGGATTTTAGAGAACAGTCAAAGAACAGAGTAAAAAAAAGGGTTTACCAAGTTACTTTATGGGTTACCGAGGTATGCTATAAGCAAGGTAATCTCATTTTGAGCACATAGAATCTGCTATAACATTCCAGATGTAAAGTTGTAGATATTTGTAAAGATTTTATTGTAATATTTTGAAGTTGTAAGAGAAACCTTTAACAGGGTAAAAGACTCTAACAAAGTCTATAAATTGTAAAGCCTTTAATGAGGTGCAACATTTAGAATAAGTGTTGTAAAATCCTTTAGCATGGTAGATCTAATGATCTTGATACTCCTAACAGGGTAAGCTATCAGAAATATTTGAACATGTGGCTCTAACCAAACACTCTTTATTATTGCAGTAGTGAAGTTGTGGGTGCCATCCCCACCACAGTTTTTCTCTCTAACCAAGATTTTCTGCGTAACCAAAATACATGTGTTATGGAGTGAATCATGTATGATTGTTATTTATTTATTTCAGCTTTATGTTATGTTACAACAGTTTTTGGTTTATGCATAACAGTAAAGATATTGTTGAAGAAAAGTTTTGAAGTACTGATTCACCCTCCCCTCTTAGTACATTAGCTTTCCATAATGGGCCTAACAGTGCGCTCTCCATTTCTATTTGCCCCCTCTGGTTGTGGAGCAAACTGGTGCTCTGTTCCCTGATAAGCCGCGACTCCCACTCTCCACCTTTTGGTCTTGGTTTCGGTGGAAAGATCAACCGGTTGCCTTGTTAACCAGTTAAGGTCTCCTCTTATCATCGTGATGTGATGCATTGCTGGCACTATTGATTAGTGCCAACTTTTGGCTCATGGATATTTAATACAAGTGTACTTGAGTATCCAGTTATGACTGTATCCTTCAAGATTTATTTATGATCACTTGATTCTTAAAGTCGATCGACATCAAGTTGAGGAGGTTTGGAGCAGATGGTTAGTCGGATACTGACTGCTCATGCGTGTGGGCATTTATTGGAGATGCAGATGTAGGATGTCGTATTCTCTGGTTCGACTCCTTGCTATTTAATAAAGGAATACCCCTTCTTTCCACCATAATTTTCTTTCCTCTTGGCATCTCGGTATGGAGACTCCAATCTTCCTTGAAGCTACTTGTCGACAGATGGCTTTCTTGGGCGAAATCATGGACAGATGTCTACAAGAGGTCCTTTTCTCTTGACATTTTCTCATTCTCCATAGCTTAAAGAGGATCTTGGGAAAGGAATTTCTTATGGCTTATCATAGGTACAGAGCCAATGCTGATAATCCAGCCTTTTTTCTTGCAATATTAATCTACATGGGGACTAGTAAGCAGCAAACAAAACTGCTAACCCAGATGATGTTCAAGCACTGCCTATTGGGAGAAATAGATGTTGTAATGGACAATATTGATGCCAATCTCAGAATTCCGCTTCCCCAAAACTACTATATGTCACTTAGCAATAGAGTGGAGGTGAAGAATCTCGTGATTGTTAATTATCTGAATTTTGCATCCTTCCAAGCAACTTGGCCCGTCATCTCCAGGAACATTGAGTTTCTTCTAAAAGCGGTTGGTATACAAAATGGTTTCACATCGAATTGGAGGGCAATTTTTCTCTGTGGTGAATATTTAGTGGTGACTGATGACCTTGGGTTCCTTGAGAATGGTGATCTGGTGGATGGAAACGACGGGGGGTTTGGGCTGGGTGAAGAGTGGTATCCAAATGACTACCGACTCCCTAAAGAGAAGGCAGAATCGACAGCTCATTTGAATTGTGGCCCTGAATGTCCCATTGTCCTAGATACGGCCAATGTGCTCGTGGAAGATGCTTCCGATGACTCTCTGTGACTTCGGTTGAATCTAACCCCTCCGATCTCTCTGCCTTTTGAGATTGTTTGTTTTTGTCTTATGACCTCTGCATCTTTAAGAGGTCTTTAAGATGTCAGGCATATTGTTGCCCTCATCCAGTCCTGTGTCGATTTCTCTTTTTCATGGATTAGGGCTATGGTAGGGGGTTTTCTTCCTGATTCTTTCCCCCTACCGCTCTTATTGAATCATGCCTTGTATTCTCCTTCTTTTTTAATACAAGGGTGCTGCCCCTTTGCAACTATTTACTTATTAAAAAAATAAAAAATAAAAGACAAATTGGTTTTTTTATATATATATTCTAGCAGGCATTGAAATTGGTGCCATGTAGGGGGTTACCACAGTGCCCCCCCCCCCCCCCCCCCCCCATGATGATGGTGGAGATCCCACCACCGTGGGAAAGCCCACAATGGGTGGGTTCTCCTACCATCGTGGGTGCCACAGTGAGTGGGGGTTCCCACCACTATGGGTGCCCACGACACCCCAGAACAACAAAATCCAGCATCTAATAAAAATACTAATATCACAAAATAATATTTTGAGACCATATAAAACAAGATCATTAAATTCATATTGACAAAAATTTCATAGAAGAAAATAACAAGGAGGAAATAAAATTATACCTTTTTTTAAAAAAGAAACACATAAATTCTCAATACACAATATCACCCTAAAATTTAATCTAACCCCTAAAGATTTCCAGATCTCACAATACATCACAAATTTAACCCAGATTCCTGAACAACATTTTGCCAGATCAAATATATATATACAACTCCCCCCACCCCCCAATTCCTTTAAATCCAAAAATTTATTTAAAAAACAGATGAGTCAATAATTTAATCTAAACAAACCCCAAAATGAAAACTTTTCAATAAACCCCCAAATTTCATGAATCTAGAATCCAAAAACCCCAAATATTTTCTTCAACATGAAAAGAAATTTAACATGCAAGGTGTGGTTCCTACCTCAAAATGTTGCACAGAAGCTGAGGCAAAAATCCTCGTTTGTCATACCTGAAAAGATAGACAAACCAAAATCCAATAGATTCAACAACATTTTCAATTCCCTTTCTCCTATTTCTTGATAATCCAGAATTCATTACATTTCCCCAAACAAAACCATAAAAATTTCTACACAGAGCTTTCCTCCAATTTCTTTCCTTCAAACCCTTTTCCCAAATCCATATAAAAAGCCATAACCAAAAATGCGTACATTATACTTCATGGCAAGAGCTCTCTCTAATTCCCCCAAAAAGCCCAATTAAAATATTGCCCCAAATGTACTCCCCAATGCATGCGAGAAAACCCAAATTAATAAAGTTCATTAATTACTCTTTTGTAACTCCCCTAATTATTCAAATTTTAATTTTTTTTAAACAACTAATTAACATTTATATTTTTAATCCTTTAATCCATGCACACAAAGTAAAATCCTAATTAAATATTTAATTTCCCTATTAAATTAATCCTTTATAATGAGGATAAAATAAATTTAATTATTTTACCACTAACAATAGTTTAATTTAATCAAGAATGATGATTGCATCAGGGTCTAACTAATAACTCCTTTTCCACTTTTTCCATTGGATCAAAGAGTACACTTAGACCTGAAAATTCAGGTGGAGTTGATGCTCGGTACCTGTAGTTGCATCATCGAGAAAACACACATACATTACACCAACATAAACGGGCACACCGGTGGAGGAGAATCATGACATTCCATGTCCCTCTGAAGTGGGTGATGGAAGATCATCTCCTCGCACCCCATATAGACTCGTACCCATACAAGAAGACAATCACAAGATATAACTCATACATAAAGTAGATATGTTAGTCAAAGGTCAGTACATAAGAATAAAATCTAACATCCACAGAGATATAATGCACAACCTACATTTATCAATTCTGAAACATCATATCATATAATCATGATTAGCGAGTATCATCCGGTCACAGGAACAATAGAAAAAAGTCAACTAGAGTCAAATTGGTTAAGTACAGTCTGATCAAGGGAGGGGCATTACAAATTGTGTGTGTGTGTGTGTGTGTGTGTGTGAAATTCTATCTTTCATGTCCCTTCTATCCTATATATTTCTTCACTTTAGTCATCGATAAGCTTTATATCAATTATACATATCACATGGATATTTTGTGTGTGTGTGTGTGTGTTGTCTATGTATGGAAATTTTATCTTTCGTGGAAATTTCATTGATTTTCCTACTATCATATATGTCTCCACTTTACTCATCAATAAGCTTCATATCAATTACACTTATCATATAAATATTGTTTGTGGTGTTGACATTGATTATACTATGGTTAGTATTTCACATAGTTGGTGGTTCTTTTATTTCTAGTGATAGTATTTTTTTGCTAGGCACTTTCCATTCCTTTCATTTTATATATAACAAGGAAAACTTATATTATAAAATTTGTGGTGTTCCTACTTTATCCTCACACTCACATGATATTCCTTTAGTTGATGATGCTCATACCTTTTAAGAAATTCGTGTTGATATATTATTTTATGTGAATATTTCCCCAAACTATGATGGCATAATTCATTTTTATAGCACAATTATTTTTACTAAATCCATACATTGAAATTTATTGAAAATGAAAATGCGAGTTTTTATATTAAATCATTTTTGTATATATTCTTAAATTAATGAATCTTCCACATCATGCTTGCTATTTATTACTTCACGCTTTATCAAATACTTTTATAGATTTATTTACTCATATCCCTAGAGATTAGTGATGTTTCTACTCTTATTCCTCTAATTTATCTTCCCTAACCTCTATAATGGAAAATTCTTTGAGTTCCTATGAATGTTGTTTATAAAGTATCCATTATAGTCCCCCCTAGGGTGTTATGTCACTTTTCCCAACTCATTACCCCACATATGCATGCTAATGATACATCCTAATTTAAAATATCTAAGATGCAAATTAATTTAGCTTAATCCTAATTACCCTTCCAATACCAAACCTTTTGCCTCGTGTGTTGTTCATCATCAAAGGTTCACCAACACCTACTTCTCCACCTTATATACCATTAGTGCATAAAGGTAAAACCCTTAATAATAATCCCTCTAATAATGTCCCATTTGAGCCTCACTTTTAAAAATAGTACCTAATTCTCATATTATACTAATTATTCTCTATCCTTCTAGTCATGTTGTTGATCATACATATAAGAGTCTAACAAGAGGTCAAAAATGACATTGAATCAACAACCCTTGTCTACTACTTCCCTTGATTTAGCTCTCACATTTGTTTTGTCTACTAAACCTCACAAATGAAAAAATATCATTGACCAATTGAAAAGTGTCTCAAGCTAAGATTTCTTTATAGGATTTTGCACATATTTCTTAAATCTATACATATATATTTCAAAATATTTATTAAGCATTACTAGAGAATTTACTACTAAACCAAAGATAGTAGTCACTACCTTAGGGGTATGTGTAGGATCATGAGGGGCCAAAAAGTAGCGATATGAAAAAAATGTCTTTTCCATTTGCCAAAAAATGCAAAAATTCCGTGTTGACTTTTTGGTTGGCTTGGCTGTTAGTACACGTAGCCATGGCAAAAGCCAAAGCATAACAGATATCATAAAATATTTGATATTTGATATAATTAATCACATATTATAAAATATATGATATATAATATATAATATATAAAAATATATATTATATATTAATATTATAATATATATTATATTATTATATTATTATATATTAAAATATATAATAAGACAAAAACGTTAAAAAAAAGGTACTCGATATTCGATACTTGTGGGTATTTTAAACTCGAACTATGCTCATTGTGGGTCATTTTCACCCACAACAAGAATGGGTTTGGAGTTTTCTAGCAATTTGATATCCAAAATAATTAGATATTTGATTGCTACAACAATTTTTCATCAATTACTAGCATCAAGTATGATTTTTTTTTGGTATTTCTTTAATTTTTATCATTCATTTGCATTTTTTAATTTGTTTTTCTATTTTTTAGTTATAAATTAGGCTTTTCATTTGAAATACACTCTATTGTTTAAAATCTATTAATTATAAAAATTCTCAACTTCAATCAGATAATATGGTTGACAACAATGAAAACTCACAACCACCACACTCGCCAAACTCTTTGCCACCAAACCCCCCTCAATTCATGATTTAATTGGTCAAAATTTGGATCAATTAAGGAGAATTTTTGAGGTGTATGGTAGGATCCCTCGTTTATCCTCAAGGATAGCCACATTATAATCAATAATCTCTAATGTAGAAACCCTCACCACCGAGCACAATGTCATTCTTTTGTGGCGAGATGTCATGAGGGAACAATATGCCGATGGGTTGTCCTATGATGAGGTGAAGAACCTTGAAATATCAAAAGCCAAAATAGTTGTCCTATTTTTTAATTCCCACACTAGACAACCTATTGATGTGAAGAAACCAAAACTTTCCATAAAATGGTGTGTGAATGATGATATTTACTATAACTTCTAGGATCATTGGTGGATGGTTTTTGATAGAACACCCAACAACAATCTTGATGTGTTATTTTATTTCATTAATAAATTATATGTCAAGTTTGTGTTAGGTAAGCATGTCAACTACTTTGATATGAAACATTTTCAAGGCGTGGGTGGAGGTATGTCCTAGGATAGACTTGGGGCGGTTCGAGCAGTATAGGACCCATATGTTCCCCCTCCTTGCATCGATTGTCCACCTCTAGTATAGCCTCCATATATTATTGTAGAGGCAACATAACAGACTATATCGACTATTCACTCTTTGAGTGGCCTTTTGGTTTCTCAGACCGTGACACTAGCTCAACTACATGACCTTGATGTTGGTGGTGGATTGGATGACACTAACACATCCTCCTCAGGTCCACATATTTGTGTGCCACATACTTCCACTATGTGCAAACACATATTCTTAGGTCCTCTTGGACAACTTGTTGATCATCCCATTGACACATGTGACTACGAGGTCCATGATATGGCCAGTGAACTAGATGAGACGACAGGGACTAGAGTATACACTAGGGAGTCCTCACAAGCTAGAGGCGAGGAGGTTTATGGATCATACACTAACAATACAGTGGTAAGACTTAACTTGTAATTTCTTAGTGCATTTTATTTTAAATGGATATTTATAAGAGATAGTATTAAGTACCGATGTTTATATACATGGTCTATTTTACAGTTGTTGTTTGAGGAGGGCATGACACAGGTCCATGATGCTACCCACTCAGCCATTTCATTTGGCCTTCATAGCTACATGGTTTATATCTTTGCACTTAGTCCTTTAAATTTTTTATTGTGTACATGCTTGCCATTTAAATTGTGATTAACTAAATTATATATTAACTTACATGTTTATCTTATTTTACTCTTGTAGGACACACCTAGAGAGAGTGAGGTGTAGCGCTATCCAAACTCTAGATGTGTAATGATAGATAAAGGAAAGGTAAATTGAATGCAAATTTAATTGAATTGAGAGTTTAAAGAATTTATAATGATTATATATGTCTACATAGATTGATAGTTTCACATACCTATCATTTTTATGTACAAGGAATTGTTGGTTTCACATCCTTGTTGACTGCTTCAACAATACTTGAAGAAGTAGCATAAGAGATGCCTCAGGTATATGTTTATTTTATTTTATGTTTAGTAAATATGTTCCTATCACCGACAATTATATGCTAACTTGTATAAATTTTATGTTTGTGAACATATATAGGTTTTCTTTGAAAATGTCATTGACATCCCTTCTCTGCCATATACATATACTAGGACTCTCGATCATCCTAGGAGAAGATGTAGACTTGAGGTAATCAAGAATTCAATTTTAGAGTTCAATGTATATTGATTTTGATGTTAATTTTTCAATTTTAAATTATATAATATAACTAATCTCAATAGTGGTTTGAATTTTTCTTGTGCGGGAACCTTTAGAGCCAAAGAGTGCTTCGAAGAGGATCAGTTTTCATGATCCATCAATAGTTTAGGATGTGATAGAGACATTTTTGGATTCATACATGACTATTTGGCATGTATATTTTGTATAGATTTTGAGATGGCATATACCACATTTTGTAAAACTTTGTTTGAGTTGGCGTTTATGCCATTTTTGTATATGGACATACACAATTATTCGACAATTTGATATATAGAAGTTGAGATTCGATATAATTTGTTCCTCATGTGCATGTATTCATTCTTTGAAACTTTTATCTTGAATGTAATAATGAACAATGGTTAAATAATGAACAATATCACATTATATTATATAATCTTGAGATTTGAAATAATTTGTTCCATCTAAATCTTAATTATTAAATTTGGTTGTCTTGGGAAACTTCACCAAATTTAATGGCCATATTGGTATTATTATTAATCATAACATTGATTATTAGTAATGAGAACTGACAAGTAAATGAAATTGGATTTGATTTCATGTTCTACCTCCTATGCACTTAGACATATTTGAGCCAAAACATTTCATTGTTTTTGTGGATGTAATAAGTATGGTTAATTACGCTTAGTAATGATGGAGGACAAGTCATTGCAAAATATCAAAAGTCAACATGGGTGTGAACCATTAGTGCTAACATGTTATGTTAAGAGGTTTTACCCTAGGGATACTCACGTTTTTCCTCCCAACTCACTCAAACACTCAATGCCATACCCTAGCAACGTTGTCCTTAAAGTGCCCTAAGTGCAAAAAATTATCAATTTTTCACAAGTTATTTCTTGGAATTTGTGGCACTTGCAAATGATCTGTTTGAATCTATAGGGTCATGTGAGGCCCCTCTACAATAACCTGTCTCATATTTTCAATATTCAGAGCGGTTTTCCTAGGGTAACGATTTTTTTATTGTTACAAAAATCATCAAAGTCATTCAATGAAAAGTTGCAACCGAGCCTAATTCTCATTACGTTCATCATGGGAACAAACCATTAGTGCCAACATGTCCATCTAGGTGGGCTTATCCTAGGGATACTCCTATTTTTCCTCCCAACTCGCCCGAACGCTCAGTGCCATACCCTAGCAACGTTGTCCCTTAAGTGCCCTACATGCAAAAAATTATCAAAATTTGACGCGCTATTTCTTAAAATTCATGGCACTTGCAAATGGTTTTTTTTAACCTACAGGGTCATGTGAGGCCCCTCTACAATAACCTATCTCAAATTTTCAAGATTCAGAGTAGTTTTCCTAGGGCAGTGATTTTTCTGTTGACACAAAAATTGTCAAAGGCATTCAATGAAAAGTTGCAACGAAGCCTAATTCACATTTTGTTCATCATGGGCGTGAACCGTCAATGCCATCATGTCCAGTTAGGCAATTTTACCCTA
This sequence comes from Cryptomeria japonica, assembly GCF_030272615.1. Classification (NCBI taxonomy): domain Eukaryota; kingdom Viridiplantae; phylum Streptophyta; class Pinopsida; order Cupressales; family Cupressaceae; genus Cryptomeria; species Cryptomeria japonica. The sequence goes on from NC_081405.1 coordinate 472,445,185, forward strand.
AGGTACTCCTATTTTAACTCCCAACTCGCCTGAATGCTCAATGCCATACCCTAGTAGTGTTGTCCTTTAAGTGCCCTAAGTGAAATGTTTTTTCAAACTTTGACAAGCTATTTCTCAAAATTTGTTGCACTTGCGAATGATCCATGTGAACCTATAGGGTCATTTGAGGCTCCTCTACAATAACCTTTCTCAAATTTTCAAGATTCAAAGCGGTTTTCCTAGTGCAACAATTTTTCTATTGACACAAAACCCGTCAGAGGCATTCAATAAAAAGTTGCAATGGAGGCTAATTCTCATTTTGTTCATCATGGGCATGAACCGCCATTGCCAACACATTTGATTAGGTAGGTTTGCAGTCTAACATGTCTATATTATCTATAACTGTAACTATGTTATATCTAACATAATCAGTTATCATCATTACACATGGAGGTGACCATCGTGAACAAGCATAATCAAATATATTTTTCACAAAAAAATCATCATAAAATTTTATTTACATGTATAAAATTTGGCCTTTGAATAGGTACAAACCAGCTCATGTCCTTATGCTTACCCATGTCCTCATGTATGAATCAATCATAAATCATCAATACAACTACATCAATGTCATCATGTAGATATATATAAATGCTATCAACAATACAACCACATCAATGTCATCATGTACAAATACATCAATGCTATCAAGCAATCATAGATACACAACTAATACATTTGATTCTAATATATGTGCTCCCTAACGCATAGCTCCAACCATTGGTACTCTCAAAGACACCTACATTGCAATATTATACAAAATATTATTATTAAAAAAAATACTTAGTAAAAGTAATTTAATAATGAAAATAACATAAACTCCAATGTTGTATGCATTGTCATTGTAACAAATTCACTTCTTCGATTTGGTATTTGAATTATGTATGCCCATCATTTTTCTAATCACTACATTCCCAAGCCATGAGACGAATAAATTTATTAACCAAACAAATTAATGAACCCAAGCACAATGAACCTAATGAACCATAGGGATGTTGTATTAACAATGCATTGTACCTTTCATTTCTTACAGTCAATTGGTATGAGCTAGATATGCTAGTCAAGTGTGTGTGAAGGGCAATCTCTTTTCTTAAGAGCATCCAATATTGCTTCACGTTAAACACTACTAACTGTCCATAGTTATTTTATCTTTGGTTTGCATGATGCTTCAACAACTTAACATTTGTTTCTATAACAAAGTATGAATACATGAGAATGGTTTTGAGTTTCTTTCAGTCTTCAAATGCAGTTATGCCATTCTTTCTAATCATGTATGTTCACAACCAAGTTCCTACAACAACAACTAAACCTGTAGGATACATGAACCCATCATCATCTATCTTTGGTTGTGTTAGCTTCTTCTTTCCCTGTACACATCGTGCCAACTGGTAGTCTCATCTCTCTTCATTCCCCTGTGATGCAACAACTGCAAAATCATGTCATGGTTGTAAAATATTTCAAAGGCTGTTGTACTCAACTGAACTTTCATGTCATCATTTGGCATGTATATTGTTTGAGATAAAGGAGTTAGATATTGTGGAACCCATTTATCCACCCACTCACTTGACTCACATTGATCCTAGGCACACTGAATATAACTCTTGATGGGATCGTTGTAATCCTCATCATTTAATATATCAATCCAGGGTAGTTTCCACGAGCGTATGAAAAAGAGAATGAAGAAAACCTTGATAGTATCTTCTAACTTGCAAGAAATGAAAGCTAGTCTAAAGCACACTTACAAGAATTTAAAAGATCACACTTGCATAAAATGAAATGCTAATCTATCTCACACCTATAGGAATTGACAAGGATAAGCTAATTCATAGTTTTTGGAAATAAAATACTTGATTGAATTCAAATTTACTCTAAGAAATTTTAGAAAATACATTGCTAGAAATGAAACCAGTCTATCCTATTTCCTCAAGTTGGAACAAGCCTTTCTAATCCCCCCCTTTCTTAAATGATTAAAATGGATTTATAGAATTGATATTCCATATCTACCTAACCAATCCACTAAGAATTTGGATTCAAGATCCTATTTTTTAGGTGGCATTTACAAAAATTTGAGAAAACTAAAATTGTTGCCCTTCATCCTACCAATGTGTCTCAATCATTTTCTGTCATGACTTGCTCCTTCCCTATTGTGAATTTCACCAAACCCTCAAAAGAGGTTTTAGCCCTTGAAGTCTACTTTCTAGATCATTTTGAAATTTTGAATTTAGTTGAGAAGCAAGGGAGATATCGGTGTTTTATTGAGACTGTGATTTTTACAATTTCTAGGTGCCTTTAGATTTTTAGGAAGTCTGTAAGTTTTCAATGTGAATGAATGAATTAATCATCAGCTCAGTTAAACAAATAATTGTTAATCATCATGAATAAGATGATACAATAAAGTAATTAAATTGGAGTGCTTTAGTAACTTGAGTTATCTTTTTTGGAGAAAGATAACATAGTGTGGTGTGCAACTGCAACTTGCATGAAACAAATACTTTGTCTATTGATTTAGGAATGAATTATTCTCCATGATTTTGCATGAATTTTGGAATGTGTTCGGAGTCTTGAATATCCTTCTCTACCTTCTCATAATGTCTTCAAATCCTTGTCTGGAGTTGTTTGGAGTTAAAGTCTGGAGCTCTCTGCTACAACTATTTTTAAAGCTTCTTCTTATCATGAGTTATTTAATATTTCATTCAACTATATTTTAATATCTTGCACACTCATAGAGATAAATTAGAAGCAATTTGGATCACATTTATTTACTAAAAATAGACCAAATATCTACTTTATATTTTACCTTAAACAAGCTATAAAACTTTCAATTATTACTCAAATCCACTTTAACATTAATACACTAAGAAGTAATAGGTGATTTTAATGGGTTAAATATGAGACAATTTAAGGTCTCATCATCTCCCCCACACCCAAAATATTGTGGGTCCCTTTGTAACTCATAATGAGCGTTCAAATTCAATAAATTCACTTTTATAACAGTTGCTCTAGGTAGCTCCGGGTAGCTTCAAATGGCTCTCGATCAACATTAAAATGAAAATTTAGCTCTAGATAGCTCCATAAATCTTGGAATGAGCTTTTAAGAACCTTTCTTCTTCTTTTTGAGTGGATTGAGAAAAATGAAAGAAATTTAAGTTGAATAAGAGTAAAATAATGAAGAAACTACCTGATTTTACCTTAGTTTTTCTTTTTCATGCAACCATCATGCATGAGTTGTAGTTCACTTTCCCCATGATGCGTGCAAAGAGTTTCTTCAAATTTTGAGAGCTGCAACTTGATCATTTCTCCTGACCAACAACTTATATTTCTTCATCATTGTTTTTGCCTCCATTATTTCAAAGATTTAGAGCTAGAACTAGAGCCCAAGACTACAACAACCAATCATCCATGATGCCAAAATATTTTCAGCAACTTTTAAGTGCACCAACTTGTACAAAAGTGCATGTTTACAACCTTTGAGAAGACGAAATAACATGTGCAAAACACTTCTTTGTAGAAAGAAAACCTACCTAAACCTACTCTTCTTAATGATGCAGAGAGGTTACACATAACCATTAACTGGTTGTGAAAAATAACTTCCCTTTCTTACAATATGTTTCCATGCATTCAAATTTTTGAGAGAAAAGAATAAAAAGAAGATGATAATTTTTTTGAAATCCAATGTGTCACCTTCCTTTGAAGTGGAAACCTTCTCCATGATTTCTAATTCTAGAAAATACATGGGTTGATTGGAGAGATATTGTAATCCTTCCTTCTGATCTGGTGGATGCATGACTAGAATCAGCTCTTTGTTATTCAAATCTCGAGAGATATTGTAATCCTTCCTTCTGATCTGGTGGATGCATGACTAGAATCAGCTCCTTTTTCTTCAAATCTCTAATTGGGAAGTCATCCTTTGACTTAAAAAATCTAATTGGGTACAACCATTCTTGGAGTTTGAAGGTCTCCAAATAAGTCTCTCTTTTGCAAGCTTATGCAATGAAGATAAGATCTCTTCATTGTATTCTCCACCTCTTCCAAGCAAGCCATAAATAATTTCTATAAAGAAATATCCTTTGTTAGGACTTGGAGTGATGGTCCTCTAGAACTAAGGATATTTAAAAAAAAATAGAAGTGTTTCCCTTTAGATTTGGTATTTGGGGGTTTTGATTTGGTGTTTTGGTAGGGTTTTAGGAGACAAATATTTCTTGAGGAGTGTCTAACCTAAAAGGTTGCCAAACCGAGTTTCATGATTCCCTAATGAAACATTTTCCATGAAATGATGCCAAAAATGATGGGGTGATTGTAATCCTCATCATTTAATTTATCAATCCAGGGTGGTGTCCATGACTGTATTCAAAAGAGAATGAATAAAATATGCTTAACGATCTCTTCTAACTTGCAAGAAATGAAAGCTAGTCTAAAACACACTTGTAGGAATTGAAAAGAGCACACTTGCATAAAAGGAAATGTTATCTCGTACTTGTAGGAATTGAAAAGGCTAAACTAATTCACACTTTCTATAAATAAAATACTTTCTTGAATTCAAATTCACTCTAAGAAATTATGGAAAAAAACATTGTCGGAAATGAAACTAGTCTATCCTATTTCCTCAGGCTGAAACACACCTTTCTAATCACCCCCTTTTCTCAAATGATTACAATGGATTTATAGAAATTATATTAAATATAACCTAACCAATCAACTAAGAATTTGGATTCAAGATCCTATTTTTGAGGGGGAATTTACAAAACTTTGAGAAAACTAAAACCGTTGTCCTTCATCTCGCCAATCTGTTTGTCATTTTTCAGTCATGAGTTGATCCTTCCCTATTGTGAATATTACCAAACCTTGAAAAGGGTTTTTAGAATTTGAAGTTTTCTTTCCAGATCACTTTGTATTTTTGAATTTTGTTAAGAAAAAAGAGAGATATCATTGTTTTACTGAGACTACATTTTTCACAATTTCTGGGTGCCTAATTTTTAGGAAGTCTTCAAGTTCTCAACATGAATAAAGGAATTAATCATCAATTTAGTTAAAAAATCCATTGTTGATAATCTTTAATAAGATGTTACAATCATGCAATTACATTGGAGTGCTTTAGTAACTTGAGTTATCTTTGTTTGAGAAAGATAACATAGTGTAGTGTGCAACTGCAACTTGCATGAAACAAATACTTTGTCCATTGATTGAGGAATGAATTATTTTTCATGATTTTGCATGAATGTTGGAATGTGCTAGGAGTCATGAATATTATTCTCTACCTTCTCATAATGTCTTCAAAGCCTTAATTGGAGTTGTTTGGAGCTAATGTCTGAAGCACTCTGCTGCAACTATTTTTAAAGCTTCTTCTTATCATGAGTTATTTAATAACTTATTCAACTGTATTTTAATATCTTTCACACTCATATAGACATATTAGAAGAAATTTGGATCACATTTATTTACTAAAATAAACCAATTATCTACTTTACATTTTTACCTTAAACAAGCTAAAGAACTTTCAATTATTACTCAAATCCACTTTAACATCAATACACTAAGAAGTAATAAATGATTTTAATGGGTTAAATATGAGACAATTTAAGGTCTCAACAAATCTGACAAAAACAAGCTAACTCTCATGTCCAAATGGTCCATGTACTTGCATCTAATCTTCGAAATGAATACATCTTTGAAGAATCTTTGATTGTCTGACAATCCAATTTGTGTTCTAGTGTGCCCTCCTCAACCAACCAAAAGAATTTGTGCACTGCTGAATCAAGTGTCCCTCCTTGTGACATTTCTAAACTACACCAATCAACAATAGAACATGCATCACAAAATTTAGCACCTGAAATACTCAATTACTCCTTAACTAGAGCTCTCTTCAAACATGCATCTACTCCATCATGCTCCCCTTTCTCATGCCCAACTTAAAAAATACTCCAAATATGAGGTTCACTCCTCTCTGCATGCATTCTACTCAACTAATAAAACATATGACCATTCTTGAATTGATCCGTACAATTATCTAACCAAATGAGATGTCGGTCCATTGCAATATCATTTTCTTGCAAGAACTCAAAAAAAATATGAAACAATGTTGCACATACTCAGAGGAGTGAGATCTATCATCACTCATATAAAAATGATACTCCTTGATTATTTTCTTGTCTTTTTTCTATACTATTAGGGGCATGTCTATATGTTATGTGGACAAAAATACCAATATGAATGAAATTGTAATATTGAGTTTGTACCTCATTTTGTGGTTGCAATGAGTAGTTTTCTATAAAATTGAACACTGATATAATTGTATCAATTGGGAAAGAGTTCTTACACATCCTAAATTATTGATCCAACCACTGAGACCTATGGGTATGCCTTGCATTATTGTAGAAATGATTTTCCTTAAAATCTGAAATAAAATCAACAACAACTGACTTCTCTAGAGACCAACTCACATCTAGAACCTTCACCTCCACTCTTCAAAGTATATTTGATAGTTTCATATCTCCTTTTCTCAATAATATTCTTTCCAAATTCGTGTTTGTTGCCCTCATGAAAATACAACACAAACTTTGACAAGCCACCACATTGTGAGCACTTCTCATTCAAACAATCATTTCTATAGAAAAAGCAGCCATCATCTCTAGGACATAAAAATGGATCTAACAAGTCCCTCGATGATTTCGGAAGTTGCATTGCACCACACTTCTGCCACATTTCATTAATAGGCAAAATTGAACGAATATAGCATAATAGTTCATAGTACATTGAAAACTCCACATGGTATTTACAACAAGTATTATGAATCTTAAGAGGTGCACAATAAAATGGCTTTAGAGATTCAAAAGACCTTTGTGAGATTTGCAAAGTTGGATGCGTTTTACAAAAAAAAATGAACATTGTTTGGTTTTATTCCAAGAAATATTTAGGATGCGGTCTGCGGTCTCGATTGCCAATTCTTAACTTTAAAACATCCTTTACATTAGGTGATACTCTAGAGTTAGAGTGCCAAAATTGTTGAATTTCCTCCTTTACATTATCGGTTGGCTTCTCATCAACACGTGGAAGCCTCCCACCAAAAGCCCATGTATCATTTTGAAGAGGATCGTTAGGTCTTTCTCTTCTTGCAACTTTTCTATCTAACAATTTATGTTGAAATCAACACAAGTTTGTGTCATAAAGCAAGCCTTTCTCAAATGATGGCTTACTAAGGAGGTTGTAATAACTCTTCAAGAAGAACTCTTATCTTTTTCCTTGATATTATTTCCAATAGAATTGAGAGAATTAATTTTTTTTTGGAAATAATAAATTTCCTCCATCTTCTTGTTCACGCAAATCTTCAATTTGGCTAGCAAAGGTCTCATATTTTGCATCTTTAGCAATTGTACAAAAAGTTGATATTTCTCAGTGAATGTTTTATTACTAAAATATTGGTTGAAAATTTGCATAGACCATAATCAAATGGTTCGTGTTGACCTCTTGCCTTCGATATTGTCTATAATGTTCTCATCAATTTCAAGTAACCATTTTGGGGTTCTTGAAGGTATTGAATTTGGAACTTGTCTTTCTTCCACACAAGGGTCTTCATTTCTCATGTAATTTGGTGATACATAATGTTCACTGATTCAATATTTTCATCTTCAATGTTAATTCCAGCATTTTCACTTTCAATGTCAACATTTTCATATTCAATTTGATGTTGAACATTTTAAATATCAATTACCATATTTTCATTTCCAATTCAATATCATGTTGAACATTTTGAATATCAATTTCAACATTTTCATTCCCAATTTGAATATCATGTAATCTCTAATTGGTAAACCCTCCTTTGACTTCAAAAATCTACTTGGGCAACCATTCTTAGACTTTGAAAGTCTCCAAATAAGTCTCTCTTTTGTAAGCTTCTATAATGAAACCAAAATCTCTTCATTGTATTCTCCACCTCTTCCAAGCAATAAGCCATCAATTATTTCTTTAAAGAAATATTCTTTTCTAGGACTTGGAGTGATGGTCCTCCAACTAAGGATATTTTAAAAAAATAGCAGTGTTTCTCTTTAGATTTGGTATTTGGGGTTTTGATTTGGTGTTTTGAGAGATAAATCTTTTTTGAGGAACTTCTAAACCTAAAAGGTTGCCAAACTAATTTTCCTGATTCCTTAATAACACCTTTTCCTGACAATGACACCAAAAATGATGGGGTTGTGGTAATCCTCATCATTTAATTTATCAATATAGGGCATTGTCCATGATTTTATGCAAAAGAGAATGAAGAAAACTTGCTAAACAATCTCTTCTAACTTGTAGGAAATGAAAGTTAGTGTAAAGAACACTTGTAGGAATTTAAAAAGTACACTTGCATAAAATGAAATTATATCTCACACTTGTAGGAATTGAATAGGCTAAACTAATTCACAATTTCTGGAAATAAAATAGTTGCTTGAATTCAAATTCACACTATGAAATTCTAGAAAATACATTGTTGGAAATGAAACTAGTCTATCCTATTTCCTCAGGCTGAAGATAGTCTTTCTAATCATCCCCTTTGCTCAAATTATTACAATGTATTTATATAATTTATATTCCATATCTAACTAACCAATCCACTAAGAATTTGGATTGAAGATCCTAGTTTTGAGGGGGCATTTACAAAACTTTGAGAAAACTAAAACTATTGTCCTTCATCCTGCCAATCCGTCTCAGTCATTTTCTATCATGAACTTCTCCTTCCTTATTACAAATATCGCCAAACCCTCAAAAGGGTTTTATCCCTTGATTTCTTATTTCCAAATCCATTTGAAGTTTTTAATTTTGTTAAGAAACGAGGGAGATATCACTATTTTACTAAGACTACATTTTTCACAATTTCTGGGTGCTTGGTTTTTAGGAAGTCTTCAATTTCTCAACATGAATGAATGAATAAATCATCAATCTAGTTTAAAAAATCCTTGTTTATCATCATTAAGAAGATTCTACAACCATGCAATTACATTGGAGTGCTTTAGTAACTTAATTTATCTTTGTTGAAGAAAGATAATGTAGTGTAGTCTGCAACTGCAACTTGTATGGAACAAATACTTTGTCCTTTAATTTAGGAATGAATTATTCTGCATTATTTTGCATGAATGCTGAAATGTGTTGGGAGTCATGAAGATTGTTCTGTACCTTCTCCTAATGTCTTCAAAGCCTTAATTGGAGCTGTTTGGAGTTAATGTCTAGAGCTCTCTTTTGTAACTATTTTTAAAGCTTCTTTTCATCATGAGTTATTTAATAACTCATTAAATTATATTTTAATATCTTTCACACTCATATAGACATATTAGAAGAAATTTGGATCACATTTATTTACTAAAAATAAACCAAATATCTACTTTAAATTTTATCTTAAATAAGCTAAAGAACTTTTAATTATTACTCAAATCCACTTTAACATGAATACACTAAGAAGTAATAGATGATTTTAAAGGGTTAAATATGAGACAATTTAAGGTCTCATTAACTTTGACATAAACCAACCAACTGTCATGTCCAAATGCTCCATGCACTTGCATCCGAGCTTCAAAATGAATGCATCTTTGAAGAATCTTTTTTGTCTGACAATCCAATATGTGTCCTACTGTGACCTCCTTAACTAACCAAAAGAACTTGTGCACTGCTGAATCAAGTGTCCCTCCCGTGACATTGTTGAACTACAACAATCAACAATAGAATGTGCATCGAAAAATTTAGCACTCAAATTAGTCAATTTCTCCTTAACTGGAGCTCTCCTCAAACATGCACTTGTTCCATCATGCTCCCCTTTCTCATGCCCAACTTTAAAAACTCCAAAAATGAGGTACACCCCTCTTTGCATGCATTATACTCAACTGGTAAAACATACAAGCATTATTGAGTTGACTTGTGCAATTATCTAAACAAATTAGATGTCGGTCCATTGCAACATCTTTTTCTTGCAAGAACCCAAAAAAAAATTCAAAACAATCTTGCTCATACTCGGAGGAGTGAAATCTATCATCACTCATATAAAAATGATACTCCTTGATTATCTTCCTATCCTCTTCTGTACTATCAAGGGTATGTTGATATGTTATGTAGAAAAAAATAACAATTTGAATGAAATTGTAATATTGAGCTTGTACCTCATTTTGTGGTTGTAATGTGTAGTTTTCTGCAAAATAGACCACTGATATAATATTGCCAATTGGGAAAGAGTTATTACACATCATGCATTGTTGATCCAACCACCAAGACCTATGGGTATGCCTTGCATACTTTTAGAAAATATTTTCCTTAAAATTTGAAATAAAATCAACAACATTGACTTCTCTAGAGACCAAATCGCATCTAAAACCTTCATCTCCACTCTTCAAAGTATATTTGACGATCTCATATCTTTTTTTCTCAACAATATTCTTTCAAAATTTGTGTTTTCTGCCCTCATGAAAATACAAAACAAACTTTGACAAGCCACCACATTGTGATCACTTCTCATTTAAATAATCATTAATATAGAAAAAGAAGTCATCATCTCTAGGATATAAAAATAGATCTAGCAAGTCCCTCGATGATTTCAAACATTGCATTGCACCACAATCCTGCAACATTTCGTAAATATGAAAAGTAGAACAAATATAGCATAATAGTTCATGGTACATTGAAAAATCAACATGGTATTTGCAACAAGTATTACAAATATTAAGAGGTACACAATAAAATGGCTTCAGAGATTCAAAATCCCTTTGTGAGATTTATAAAGTTGGATGTGTTTTACAAAAAAAACTGAAAAACATTGTTTGGTTTGATTCCAAGGAATATTTAGGATGCAGTGTGTGGTCTCGATTATCAATTCTTAACTTTAAAAAATCCTTTACATTGGGTGATACTTAGAGTTAGAGTGCCAAATTGTTGAATTTTCTCCTTTACATTATCTGTCAGCTTCTTATCAATAGGTGGAAGTATCCCACCAAAAGCCCATATATCATTTTGAAGAGGATCATCGTGTAATGCCTACCAAAATACCCTAGAGAAAATAACTAAACTAACAAACAAATAGAGATAATTTTTTTATAAAAACCATCTACTAATCCAACATAGTAAACCATCATTACTCTTAAACTTAGCTTAATATTACATGAATATATATAAAACATCATGAACATAAACATAACTCATTACAACATTTAATGCAAGAAGAAAGAACATCTTAATCATAGACATGTATCCACTCATTCTTTCCTTAGGGTACTTTAACGTCACTACTTACTAGCAAAATCTCAATAGCATATCTACATCATGAAAACATTAATATTCAATAAAATTAAGTTCCATTCATTACTTCTTATCATGAGATTATAAATTCCCAATGCATAACTCCATAACCCCATCAAATATCTAAGTCCATTTTAAATACCAAATCAAATACTCCTAATCCCCTTAATATTACATAATGAATCTATCTACATCTTTCTCCTACAAATGGAAATAGATTATTTCCTTATGAATATGCTCTACATATTGCATTAAATTACTATCCATACATGTATGCAAGATTATAACAGCAAGTACAATTTCACTTCCAAATAGGATATTGTGCCATTTCACCAAATTAAGAATCATATGCTATAACAAGAATGCATTAAGTCTAAAAATCCTATTCTCTCATCCATCATAAGATTATTATTACTATATATAGTGAACATTCCATAACATTAACCATATGATAATATATCATCTTATTCTATTTCAAGATCACAATCCTTACATCAATATCATATCCTATTACAAAAGAGTACATGATACAAGTGCACAGTATTCTTTACATTTACATTTCCATCATGAATACACATTACAATTTCAATACATAGAAATCAGCCTCATGACTGTTTTCATAATGAAGAATCATGGAATCCATAGCCACGCACGCTAGCACAATGAAGAACATCCCAATGGAAGAAGGCATGAAACCACCTGACCATGTGTGGAACCAAATAGGAACCACCCCCCATGCTAGGAGATGGCATGGGGCTCCAACAAACACTCAAAATGTAGGATGATACCTAATAACCAAGGGAATCAACATGACAACCACAAGATATCATCAAGAAACAAAGATCAAATCACATCACATAGCTCAATCATAAATCAATAAACTCCTAGAGGAATGAACAAGAAATCAAGGCATAAGGATAATGGACACATGTAGGGAAGATCATCATCACATGATATCCTCACAAAGAAGGTGCCAAGCCACACCCTAATAGACATGTGGATCCATCTCAACCTATGAGAAATCGAGGGAGTTTGGCTTACTGCTCCAATAGTCTTCCCAATTCCATCCTGAGTATATCCTCAAGGGCTATGAGTGGGGAACAATAAAAACATATTCATTATCTTGATAAAGTGAATTCCTATTTACCTAATCCACTAATAAATTATTAAGTTTATCACTTGCAATTAATCATAAACTCTTCATGTGGTTCCATGATAGGTCTAGAGCCTTTCTGAGTGATCTATTGCTCATGACCTCGGTCCTACACATGCAAGAGACCACTCTCCCAACCATGGATCATAACCTTAGGTAAAAAACAAATCAAGTAACATCACATAAACATCATTAAGGCTCATAAATGATATCTACATAGTCAAGCCATCATTAATACAATTTAAAACATAAGATGATACATAAGAACATAGACCAAGCAAAGCCTCCATCAAAACAATGCAATAATGAACCAAAGCATAGATATGAAATCCAAGATTAACTCAAAGAAAATCCAACCCTCAATAGTGAGGCAATATCATCCCACTAGATCTTCCACATTCATTCCTCAACAACGAGGCATTCTTCCTCTCATTCGAGCATAACAACATAAAGCAATAACCTCAACGACAAGGCACAAAACCTCTTACTGGAACACAAGTTCATAATGTTAGAGTCAAGATGACATCATAAGCAACTCAGAGAAACTCAATGCAATGACAAAATGCCTTTAGAAAATACACAAAATCCGGAAAACTAACTACAGTGACCGAAACTGACAAATCTGACATCTTGAAAGCAGTTTAACGCTCCCAGAATCTAGAATATCACATCTGGGAGCCATATTAGCTCTCCTAGATCATATTTTAGCATTCCTAGTCTTAGCTTTATCATTTTGGGTCTTAGAAATGGCGTTCTGGGTTTTGTATGCAAAAATCAGTAAAAACGAGCAAAAATAGTAACAATACTTGCCCAGTTTGCAATAGGACTCTCAATATGACCAAATGACATTCTTAGAAGGTGCGGGAGGATGAAATAACATTGGGTAAACACATATTTACCACATCATGAACATATAAGGAGAGATTTGACATCAACCTCCAGCCACAACCATGCTCAGGAATGCACAATATTACACCAACACTTGCACAACACTAGGGAAAAGCAATACAACCAAAAAGAGATACAACATAACCTTTCAAGAGGAATACCAACACTTAGACAAAACTCCTGCCACTTATAAGAGGATAATGGAAAAGAAACAATCTTCAAGAGTTCTTAGAAGCAACTCCCTGTGACTCACATTCACCCAACATGTAGAAAAAAGAACACAGGATCTAAAGGAGACATAGGAACCCTATAGAGAAAAATACCAATAGAATTCTAAAAGGGATATTAATTCACCAAGGCAAGACAATACAATATCATAAATGAAATGTGCAGAGAAGACATACATGCCAATTCCCCAATTTCCCAATTTTACAATTTAATCAAATACAATTTCAATCATTCCCAAATCTTTCCAAAACTAAACTCGAAAATTCATATATCAAATTTAACCCCCCAAACAATATTTCTACACATGCACAAAAGATAATCTTTTTGAAATAAAAATTGCAAAGGGAAGCCAAGCTCCAACCTAGAAATCGCAATCCTGACAAGAATAAATGACGAAGAGCAATCAATCCAGCAATGCCAAGATCTAAATCTTCAATCAAATCTTCTAGTAATTCAAGAACCAAATTCAATCAAAATCCAAAATCTCAAGTTCAAAATTGCAGTGCCAACCTTGGTAACACACGACAAACTCCAATAAATAGAAAATTAAACTTGAAACTATAGAAAATCACTGGCCAATCAGAAAATTCGCTAAAACTATATTTCTTACCTACCTTTCACAGTACCGAGGTAAATATTATTTACTTACCTATTCAAAATTAACCAATAGAAATAAGGGCTAGGTAACTATATATTATATTCAATTATCAATAGTAATAAGATAATATTTGTATAAACACAAATAAGCAATTAATAAACCATACGTAATAATAATCAAATAAATGAATTAAATGGAAGAAAGCCAAATAAATAGAAATTCATAATTAAATATAAAACGAGAGTCAATAAATAAAAAATAATTAACCATTTAAACAATAAATAATTAAATAATCAATTAAGCAATAAATTAAAATAAATCAATAAATTAATATCAATCAAATAATTATAAATTCTCAACAATAAATTAAATATCAAATAATCAAATAACCACTAAGTAAACCAAATAAATAAATAATTAAATAAATCGTCATGCTATATAATAAATTAACATAATCATTAATAAATCATATAAACCTGGTTATTAATTAAATAATAACTGCACAACACATCACCTCAAGCAAATTGATAAAGGGCCAAACACCGACGCAAGACTCCAACCACCAACTTACGCCACAACACAACTGACAAGGTGAACAACTAAGCCTAGAGTATGAGAGGGAAACACATTCCATCTCTAACAAATTTCCATTGGGATAGGACACACTCAGACCAGTGAAACCAGGTGGAGTTGATGTTCGGTACCTACAATCCTACAACCACCACCAAGACACTATATGATACATTTATAACATATATACATCTTGATAAACAGGCAAGTGAAAAAAGAATTACAACACCATATCATGCTCGCAATGAGTGATAAGGCATCATCCCTTTCATGAAGGCATACACACAATAACAACATCAATGCATCAGATGAAATCATAATCACAAAACATGGGTTAGAATCTTCATAACATCATAAATCATATAATCCACATAGGAATATCAAGTGCATATAATCCATCCAATGTAAATTCATCCATCAAGTAATCCATAACGTATCATCAATCATATAGGTCATCCAACATCATGAGTCATATGAAATATCCATCATCATCAATAAGCATCTAGAGTCTAAATAAGATCATAAGTGTCGATCAAATATCATCAAAATATCAACCATGAGTCTAAACAAGTCTATCAAAGCATAAATCCAAAATGTGAATCTAGGAGGGGCAATACACATCGAGTCTTTCTCTTCTTGCAACTTCTCTATCTAAAGTTTTATAATTTATGTTGAAATCAACACGAGTTTGTCTCATAAAGTGCGCCTTTCCCAAATGATGTCTTACTAAGGAGTTTGTAATCACTCTCCAAGCAACTCTCTTATCTTTTTGCTTGCTATTATTTCCAATAGAATTGAGAGCATTAATTTTTTTTTGGCAATAATAGAAATTTTCTCCATCTTCTTGTTCACATGAATCTTCAATTTGGCTAGCAAAGGTCTCATATTTTTCATCTTTAGCAATTGTACAAAAAGTTGGCATTTCTTGGTCAATGTCTTATTGCTAAAATATTAATTGAAAAGTTTCATATCCCACAATCGAATGGTTAGTATTGACCTCTTGCCTTCAACATTGTCTATAATGTTCTCATCAATTTCAAGTAACCATTTTGGGGTTCTTGAAGGTCTTGAATTTTGAATTTGTCTTTCTTCCACACAAGGGTCATCATTTCTCATGTAATTTGGTGATACATAACGTTCACTTGGTTCAACAATTTCATCTTCAATGCCAATTCCAACATTTCCATCTTGAATGTCAATTCCAACATTTTCACTTTCAATGCCAATATTTTCATATTCAATTTGATGTTGAACATTTTGAGCATCAATTACCACATTTTCATTTCCAATTCAATATCATGTTGAACATTTTGAATATCAATTTCAACATTTTCAATCCCAATTTGAATATAATGTTCAACATTTTCAACAACAATCTCTACATTTTCATTTTCATTTTCATTTTCATTTTCATTTTCAATATCATGCTCAACATTTACATATTCAATTTTTTCTTGACTTGAGATAACACTTACAGGTGGAGCAGAGGCCTCACCTTCACCAATATTTGACATACCTTGTCTTCTCTTCCTATGACTTTCTCTATCTCTTTGTCTATATGCTTCAATTTGGTCTTTTGAAAGTTTTCTTTTATGTTTTTTATTTTGACGATTGTTGCTCCCAATTATACCCACATAAAGATGCTAAAAAATGATTGCTAATGACAAATTTGTGTCAAAGATTCTCAAAGAAGCAAAATTTTATCTCTTAATTTTTGAAAACCCATGTTTTTCGCCTACAAAAAGAATGCAGGGACTATTGGAATGCTCAATGATCCACTATCCTTTTTTGTGTGGCCCAAGTATCAAATATCAGATATTATCCAATATCTGATATTTGATATCTTTTCATGAGGGTGCCAACAATTTTATTGGCGCCCTTTCTCAGAGGTATTGGATATTGGATAATATCTAATATTCAATATATTGTTTAGGAGAGAGAGAGAGAGAGAGAGAGAGAGAGAGAGAGAGAGAGAGAGAGAGAGAGAGAGAGAGAGAGAGAGAGAGAGAGAGAGAGAGAGAGAGGGTTGGAAAAGGATAGAGGGGAGAGGGATAGGTAGGTAAAGAAGGGGAAATGGAGAGGGAGAGATAGGGAGAGAAGAGGAAAGGGATCTAGAGAGAGAGAGAGTAATTATAATGAGGGGGAGAGGGGCGAGATGTAAGTATCAACAAAGGGAGAGGGAGAGAAGGGGAAAGGGAGAGGGTGCGGGTAAGGGAGAGGGGGTAGAAAGGGAGAGAAGGGTAAAGAGAGGGGCGAGAGAGTGAGAGAAGTGGATAGGGAGAGGGGGGACAAGGAGAGAGAGAGAGAGAGAGAGAGAGAGAGAGAGAGAGAGAGAGAGAGAGAGAGAGAGAGAGAGAGAGAGAGTACAATATATAGGAGGAGAGAGAGTTGGGTACATATAAGTGTACAAGGTGTTAGGGATAGCAGGAGAGATAAACCTATAGCTAGAGGGAAAGAGTGTCCAAATGAGAGATTATACGAGGGATCTAGGGAAACATTTTTTTTTTAATATATATATATATTAATATCAGTAATTATATCAGTATTATTTGTATTAGTAATATATATAAATATTGATTTATTAAATAAAATATATAAAATAATATTTTAAATATTATACATAATAGTAATATTATATATTATATATTATATATTATATATTATATATTATATATTATATAATCTCTTATATATTATATATTATATTTATAGAAATAAACTAACAGAAATCAGATATCCGATAATATCAGATATCTGTTACCTATGGATATATCTGATATCCTTTACCTCTAACAAAAATATGCAACCTTAGGATTTGCCTCGGGTTTGCTTTGGGATTTGGCTAGGACATGCCAAACCTGGAAAGTCAACTCAAAAAATGTGTGTAGGAGTTTTCCTTGCTTTTCCAGACTTCGCCCATGTGGCTAATGGCTTTTTTTACTAGAAATTGATGAAACGAAAAGGGTTTTTTAAGAAGATTCTCAGCTTTCCAACAATATAAATTATGCCTTACTTTGAATTTAATAAATAATTATTATTCATTTTCTATTTGAATTACAACTAAAGTCCTAATTGATAGGTTGATTGAAAAACATCTATAACTTTCAAACGATATCACATTTTTTGAATCCGAAACATGTGTCACATTCTATGCTTCATATACTATAGGATTAAAAAAATAAATAAAATTTTATAAATTTTTGACCAAGTTATGGTGGTCAAACATATGAGTTTTTTATATTTTTAAAAAGTTGTAAAAAATTCTTAATTAATTATTTACTTCGAAAAATATTACAAAAAAATATGTGTCACATCTAAACATGAGTCTTCTACTTATATCTAAATCTTATAAAAAAAATATTATGATTTGATTGTGGTTAGGGTGGCCAGACAGACACCTACTTCTTATCTTTTTCCTCAAATTTTAGTACTACTGCATTGAAATTTTAAATTTTCGCCGAATAGGGGTTTTAAAAAAAAAAACAACTAGTAGCTTAGAAACTATGTATTCAATTTTCTACAGATTCTACTCTTACATATTTTTAAAATAATGTTGATAACTTATTCAAATTTTTACGTCAAGTTGCCTAACTCTGTTTTTCTAAATTTTCATAGCCACTTAAGGACCTAGTTTGACCCACCACAATTCTGCACATACCCTTAGAATTAATCTATATAGATAATGGTACCATTATATTTGATTCCAAATAAATCCCTAGTAGACAAACTATTAATGAACATCTACCTTTGCATATTGTTGTTGGTTGTAGGAAACTACTATAAAAAGGGATTTAAGAGTAGTTGGTTGGGTCATAATATATGTAGTAAGGATTTCTTAGACAATATTAAGTTGACCTCACACATTTGAAAAAAAACTAAGGTATCCATTAAATTATTTGATAATACGGGTCAAGATACTTGATGTAGTTACTTTCCCAGGTTTCTTTAAGATGTATCACTTTGAATACATTATCCCATTTTGTAAGATTATAGATTGAAGTTCTTGCAAGATGGTTACAAAGGTGATATAAATCCATTTAAATTTCAATTCATGTGTTTGATTGAATATATTAAGGAACAAAATAGAATTCAAGAAAAAACTATCTAGTGCATAATTAAAGACTTAGAAATAAGAAAAAATAAAGAAGAATTATATTCATCAATTATGTACAAGTTGAGATAACCTATGTTTTTGTTAAATACAATAAAATTGATCTCCTAGAAAAATATAAGGATTTTCTAAAAACCTGTCTAGAAAATTAAGAAATAAAATAAGACTTTCTTAAAAATTGTATAGAAAATTAATAATTAAAGAAAATTTATCCTAAAATTATCTAAATAGAATATGTATAGAAACAAAATGCACAAAATTAATAATATTCGTTTTATCAATATAAATATAATTTAAAGTGTAATAATATATGACTTACATGTCACATATATGATGCTCAATTACTTAATATACAAATTCTTTTGGGGTGTCCATGGATACACATTATGAGATCTATTCCCTCTCCTCTTCATTATTAATTTGAAATTGATGTAATGGTTTGTTTAGATTTTTTCATTTGTTGAGTCTCAAGGTACTATTATTCACCATCAACGAATGACACAACCATTTATTCCACGTAGAGAGGATCCTTATTCATCTAGTAAAAACACGGATCTTGAAGATGGTTGGGGTACTCTTCAATTCACACCTACACATGTTAGGGATTATAGGAATCCAAACTCTAAATATATGAAAAATAAGATTCCAATGAAATTTGTTCTTGTGGTGATGAATACAATACTAATGATGAACTTGATTTTGAATCACTTGCAAATAAATATGAAAAAGTTGTCTAAGTTATATGAAAAAATGTTTATGATAAAAGAGAATTCAAAATTAATAAACAAGGGATGTGTGATAATTTAAATTCCTATTTTAATATAAAAATAGAGGATTATGTATTTTCCCTCCTTATCCAAAAATATTAGTTATCACACAAAAGGACTTTTTTTTTGTAACTATGGCTATACTTGAGGAGGATCTATTAGGATTAAGGGTGACATTCTACAATATTTTTGACTATTTTAATTAATTTATTTAATATTATATTAATTATGTGTACATCTCTAAGGTTCATGGAGAGGGTTATCTTGGACATCCGTGTGTGGTTGGGTTTATTTATAAATAATTACTATTCTCTATGTAACATGGAATATGTGTGTAAAGGGCATAATGTGGGAGGAATAATTCTAAGGACACATGGTATCAAGTGGAGAGGAATCTATGACCATTTATGACATTTAAGAATAATATATAACATTGTAAGAGGTGTAATAAAGCACATATGATGATACATGTAAGATTTTTATTTTTTTTAAGACTTAGGGAATTGTTATTATAACCTCTAGTGGGTTGTTTTTATCATCTAGTGTAGTTGGATGACAAGCTGATGAGAAACATCTTGAAACTTCTAAAAAGATGTTTGTAACTCTTAGATGCATTCCATGAGGCCTCTTTTACATGTTGACTACTTGGTCCATGGATTGTGTCTATTATCTTAAAAACCATTAATGGTTTCTTGATCTACATTTGTCTATATATTAAAGGCATGGGATAGTAGTTTATATGGTAATTTTAAATGTTATTTTGCTATTAGAATATTATTGTAATGGAGTGGGAATTTATGTTGATTCATTTTATATTTATGATAAATACAAGCTTTTACTCTCTTTAGTGGTGGGGTTTTACTCAAAAGAGTTTCCCTACATATATCGGTGTTCTTTGTGGTATTGCATAGTTTTTAATTATATTATATTATTTTCATTTTCATTCATGTTCTATCATGTTGATATTTTTTAGGCATTAAATATTAATATTTTTTATTTTATTGTATTTAAATTATCCCTCTAATTCAAAAGTTTCAATTGGGAGACCTCTTATTTCAAACAAGGGAGGATATTTTGAAGCAACATATAGATAGTTCAAAGTGCAATTAGAAGATATGATGAATGATATCCAAAGCATATATCCTCATTTACAAGGGCCCCTTCTGGTACAAATCAAGACATTAGTGGATGGAGTCCTACAAAAGATGCAACTATAAAACACTACAATGTGGCAAAATATACTTATAAAATTGCGAAAGGAAAATATGGATGAGGAAATAAAGAGTATGCCACCACCCACTCCACCCTAAAAAAGTCATATCAACACCCTAAAAAACATAGAAGGTGACATCAATGTTCTATATTAGTTTGTTTATAGTGGACCGAGGCTACAACACTAATCAAGCTAAAAAATGTGTTAGATAGAGTTACATATCCTCTAAGTGACCACTTCATATGATAATTTACATGATGTTGATGGATAGACCTAGGTCTAGATGAAGCCCTACATGCATAATTTCAATAATTACAAGATCAAAGAGAACAAATTAGGTATACATTTCAAAAAGATTGAGAGAAGTGGTCATCTTGTGGTTGGCTCACATCACCGATCTCCTCAAAGATGCACACAATTTGGTACGAAAGATCCAAATACCCACCAATCTTCCAAAAGTCAAGTACCTCTTAATGCATCTATCAATGTCCAAAAATAGCTATTGCAATATGCCAGAACACAATGGGATATAACTTTTTCTAATCTCAAGGAGATCTACAAGGGTATTCTCCCAAGACAATAGAAGTAGAATTGTCTTGAGGACAAGACAACATTTTGAATGGGGGGGGGGGGGGGGGGATGATGTTGGTAGGTAAAAGATAGATCCAAGAAAATGATGCAAATCCTACTATAGACCATCGCAATGAGGTTGTGGAGCTCCTAATTGAAGAGGCATCATATATACTAGTAGTAGTATGTAAGGTTCATGTCCGACCAACTAGATATTTATATAGAAAAAGATGTATTGTAACATAGTAGGTATAAAGTAAGAAAGAATATATGTAATAAGGATGTATAAGATAATTCTATGGTAGAAAATAGATGAAAATAATATGTACATGAAGATATATGAAGTTACATCTATTGTGTTGTGGTCTATGACAATCAATTTTTTATTTATTTCATTCTATTCACTAACTAATGTATAGTCAAGACTAGCTCTTTCCTCCTCTTGCATAACTGAGTCTAGTGTATAAACACAACACGTAAGAATTAATTGGAGCGTAGTACTTCAATTATGTTATCTCATTTTATTGCTAACAAATATGAATGGAGAATTTTAGGAGTTGCTAGTACATGGAAAATTCTTATAGCATTATTTCTCTTGAGATTTTTTTTCTCTTTCATGCAAATTTGTACATTCTTCTCCTTTGTTTGCCTTGTGTAGTTGCAATTCCTTGTAGCTTATAGTGAAGTGTTTCTATTTTCAATTTGGTGTTTATGTGCTTGTATGATTGAGATCCTTGAGCTTTCTATATTATCATGATTCTTCACTAAATAGCCAATATTAAACCTTGCATATTTTCATGCCCCCATGTTCATATCTTAACCAAAAACCCAAAGTTGAATGTGTAATATTTTTCTAAATATTTTCAAGATTTAAATATTTTTTATGTTGTTGAAGTGAAGTCGAGATGTTGTTGCAAATAGCTCCACAAGCTAGGGTTCCTACATGAGGATTTTTTTTGCACTGGAAATATTCCACATAGGGGTGCAAACAACTGGTTCCGTGGTGAAGAGGGGATTTGGACGAAATGGGACTATTGCATCTCCCAAATGACTTTGGCATGGTGGCCTTGGGAGATTTCAAGGTTGGAAGGGTTTTAGTGTAGATGAAGATGGTGTTGCTGAGCATCGTAGACAGAGGGGTCGATCCCAAATTTGGTCCCTTGCGAAGAAAGCATGGTTGTTGGGTGTTAGGAATGGTGGTGTTTTGGATCCGAGGACATTTCATCCGATGCTTATTGGAGATTTGTTGCCTTTTGGGATAGATAAACTAGGTCCCTCTGTTACAACTATGGCATCAGTGGCTAAGCCAATTATTGTTAATCTGATAGAGGAGTTTGAGAAGGAAGTTGATCATAGTAATAGGGTTTTTGTCAGTTTAGGGCTTATTGGGCGTTTCATAGGACTTTCGTCGAGTATTGATGATCTCCATAAGTGGATGTATATTCATTGGGAACCCATTGTGGATGGTTGTGTGTAGATTTACCCACGTGGTCTTAGGTTCTTTGTTGTTGTTTTCTAAAATGAGGTGGAGAGGATCAAAGTCCTTGGTTGTAGTCAATGGCGTTGAGAGGACAACCATCCATTGATTTTGAAACCTTGGCATCCAACTTTCAATCCTTTGTTAGAATATTTTGATCGTACCCCTCTTTGGATCAGGCTTCCAAATCTTCCGATGAAATTTTGGTTTGACTCCTATTTTAAAGTTGTTGGGGACTCTTGAGGTAAATTTTTAATGACTGATAAAGGCTCTTTAAATTTTTTGCACACTACCTTTTCTCAGTTATTGGTTGAGATGGATGTATCTAAGGATCTCTCTTTTGAGATTTCTATTAGAACTTCGAAAGGTAGTTGGATTCAACTTATGGACTATGAGGGGGTTCCCTTTAGGTAAATGAGATGTTTGAAGACTAGACATTATGTTGCTTCATGTGATAGGAACAAGGTGGAGTGACTAGCGTCTTGGTGTAAAGAGGTCACCCCTCAATTTTATACGGTGGATAAGGATGAGGCGAATTAGATAACCCCCAGGATTTGGGGCGTTTGATCAAAGATGCCAATGGAAAGGAACCAGAGGTTGATTTTAGTTCAAAACTAGCAAACATTGAGCACGGTTTAGGTGGAGGCTTGATTGTTGTGGTGAAGGGCGGTGCTCATTTGG
Organism: Cryptomeria japonica; assembly: GCF_030272615.1. Taxonomy (NCBI): domain Eukaryota; kingdom Viridiplantae; phylum Streptophyta; class Pinopsida; order Cupressales; family Cupressaceae; genus Cryptomeria; species Cryptomeria japonica. Next base: position 472,468,730 of record NC_081405.1, read on the forward strand.
GTTGTTGCTCTAATCAAGTTGGCAGAGAGGTTGCTTTGAAGATGAGGGTTTGTTCTATCTCTCTGGGGGGATGTGTCATAGGGACGACTGGTGGGAATCAAACTAAATAGCAATGCCAAGAAAATAGGGGGATGGATGGTGTGGGGGTTTCAAATTTGAAACTACTGGAGAATGCAAGAGCGAAAGGATGGATAGAGGTTAAAACAAAAAAGGATAAGAGGAAAAAGTGAGGGAGTATTTGCATTGTCCCTTCTTCACTTGATGAAAGAGATGTCTCTGGGGACGTGGCTCCCTAACTGTAGCCCCACTTGGTTTGGTCCAGTTCAAATCTTGATTTATCAATAAAATATTCATTATTAATACCAATTTTTTATTTATTTTTATATTATACTTTTCTCATCATCTCCAATCCGTGCCTTAAATCTTTGAATTTTTGCTTTTAAGTGTCACTTTACCAGGGTTCAACTTTTTCTATACCTTTGCATGACATGTGTGGATCCAAAGCTTCGGTCATCTATCCCCATTGTTAAACTCTTAAACGTGCTATATCTTATTTATCAAAGTCCCTTTGTTAAACTCTTAAACCCGCTAAGTTTTATTTCTCAATGTTTGAGAGTTTTCTATATTGTCATACTTTCCTTTTTGTATTCCCACTTTGTTCCTCTCACAATAAATGTTGTGTTGTATTTATTAATTGTTGGCATTCTATAGGAGTTAATGTATCTCCGCCTTTTTGATCAGTCGTAAAATCCCACCCTCGAACTTCAAAATTTGATAAGTTTCATTTTATCAACCATCGGGTTGACATTGTATGCCTTTTCTATTATTCATGTTTTGACACATGTAACCCATTTTATTGATCCTTGATAATGAAAACAATTAAATACTCAAGCTTCATCCCATTCTATACAATCTACTTTTATATGTTCTTTGACATGTGTTATGCATTCCGCACAATCATTGAACCGCACTTTATTTCATTGTGAATTATTCTATGTATTTATTTATCATCTCATCCTTATGTCATCTACACATTTAATTAGACATCAAGTTATCAATATGTCATCTATATCTTTGCCCTTTCTCGTAGAATTCAAGCTATCAAGGTTATTAATGTTTATTGCCTTTCAACCTATCAAGGTTTGTCATATTTTATTGTCATTAAAGCCCAAGTTTCATCTCTTTCTCAACGCCCAATTTTGTGTTGATTCTCTCATGAAAATTCCTAAAAGTAAATTAATTTAAAAGTTAGAGTGGTTCTTGGAACCCTAAAATCAAAGGGAGTTCTTGATTTCTAGTGAATTAGTGATAATAAAAAATGGAAAGATTTAGATCTTCAAGAATAAAGAGTTAGAGTAAAAAGAGGTTCTTGGAACTCTAGGAACTCTGATTGAGCAGAAGAAATAAGGTAGTTGAGGTAAAGTAAAAGATATTGGAGCTTATAGGTGTTCCAAGAACCCTCATAACCCCTAACAGGTTCCTAAGAGGGGATCAACCCAAAAGTAAAAAGGTAAAGGTCTTTGGTAAAGGGAAAAGGAGAGTATAATAAAGAGATAAATGTTTGATGAGATTAAAGTAAGGTAAAAGTTAGAAGGAAAATTAAATAGTGATAAGAGAAAAGGAATATTAGAGATAGAAGAGGTTATTGGAACTGTAGGAACCCCCAATATAGTTCTCAATTCTTGGTGAACCCTTGATTAGTTGTAGTTTCAGCTCCAAGTATCAATCATGTTCTTGAACAACTACGAACCCTTGAAAAAGGAAAGATGAAGGTTCTTAGCTAGTGGTAGGAACAATAAGGAGTTAAGGCAACAAAAGAAGACATAAGAGGTTTCAAATATTCTAGAAACCCTCAAAACTATTGATTTGTTATTAATAGAGTTGCAAGTGGCAATTTTATTCTTGGTTAGCTATAGGTCGTTGATAGTGTGTTGATAACACCCTAGAATGCCATTTAAGTCTATAAGCACATGATTTTGTACTATTTTTTTGTGATGAAAGGAACATATAATTTGCATGAAGCTGGTTGTGGATATCTCTAGCTTCACTATAATTTTCAACTAAGACTTTCTTTGGTTATCATAAATGCTTTTAGTTCTCAAGTGAGATGGTAACCATGCATTGTTTGCTAGACCCAAGGCACGATTCATGTGAGGTTTCATGCAACGATATTGTTTTACTAATACAAATGCAATCTCTTATCCTATCCAATGTGTAGTTTTCATTTGGTTTTTAAAATAGAGATGTTACTTTCATCAATTCCTCTTATTTAAGGGTTGATGCTCCCCTTACTCTCTTGTTTCAAAACAAGTTCTTCTTTCAAGACTTACAACTATGAATGGTAATAAACAATAATAACCAATACCACAAGATTAAACAAAAGAATAGCCCCATGTAGCACCAATGCAAAATATGATTAAGGAATTTGCACAAGCTCAAATACTTCTACAACCCTTTTATAGACTAAATGATAAAGTTACAATATATAGCAGTACAAAGACTCACAAGTATATTGCGGTTTTAAACTTATTAAGAAAAGATAGTTTCCAACTCAAAGACTTCAAATTCTCTTCGACTAAATTGTTTGTTACTATATCTAAACACAATATTACAACTTAAAGTCTATCAAAATCAGATTTAAACTCACTTTAAATTCAATATCCACAACATAATACCTCAAGTTAAACTCAGGTTATGTAACCACAATGACATAAGAACACTGTAATCACATAAGAAAATGATCCAACTCAAAGATTGAATGCACAATTTCTCCTTTTATTAACTTGAAATTGATTTGCAAAATAAGCTCAAAGTCTCAAAATGATACACAAATTGGCAGAGTTTTGTTGCTATGCATAAAGATTCCAATTTACAATGAGTATCCTCATATATATAGGAGAGGGGCTATGAGTAAAATTAGGAAAAAGTTCAACTAACTATAACTAAGTCAAAAGTAGAGTTCTATTTGACTTAGGACTTGTACAATCCTATATGTAAAAATGTATATACAAAAAGACATCTAAGATGTTGATTGCAAACTACAAAAATGCAACTACAACTTAAAGGCATAAAATCAACTAAATGTCATCAGACACTTCTTTTCCATTATGAACTTATTTCAAAAACTCTTCAAAATTTTGTAAGGCAATCTTCATCTATGATTCATCAGGTCCTTTGGTGTGACTGGTAATGACATGAAATTGAGTGATGGAATCCTCCAAACCAATATAACATTTCTTCAATTTGAATAAATTGCTTTAGGAAGATCATTTGCAGTCATGCTCCAGATTCACACTTATTGGATTTAAAACCAACATTACACTTAGAAGATACAAAGGTGCAAATAAGACTTATAAAACCTATTTACACTTAATGCAAGTCAGGTTTATATTTAAGGTGATGTAGTTCGAAATTATAACTCCAAACTACACTTTTGATTACAAGTGAAATGATAGGTCATGTGTAGTTCAGGGTTATAACTTCAAACTACACATGAAAGTGATGCTTGGGTCCAGTTCAAAGCTACAACATCGAACATCATCTTGTGAAAGTATGCAAGGGCTTCGTGTAGTTCAGAGTTGTAACTCCAAAATAGACTAAAGGGAAGGACTTTGGTGTAGTTCAAAGTTGTAACTTTGAACTATACTAAAATGGAAAGACTTTGATGTAATTTGGAGTCGTAACTCTGAACTGCACTAAAAGGGCAAGACTTTGATGGAGTTCGGAGTTGTATCTTCGGAATGCACTAAAAGGGTAAGATTTTGGTGTAGTTTGGAGTTGTAACTTTGAACTACACTTGTAGTATGAATCTTTGATAAAGCATGTAGTTCAGAGTTACAACTATGAACTGCACCTATGGTGTGTGCAAAAAATGAACATGTGTAGTTTGAATTTATGCAAAATCAGGGTTTAATTCCAACAATGCACAAAGAAAATAAAAACTAACTCCTAAAACGAAAATTTGTCAATCTTTTAGATTGACAAATTGAGGCTCAAATCAAAATGATTTCTCAAGAGCCTAACTACACAGGAGGGGGTTTGACAAGCACCTTGACATGTGTGCTTAGATGGTGTGAGCTACAAAATGGGCAAATTTCATAGGGGTTATCCCATGATTTGAGCGAGCCAAAATTGATGATAACACAATCATACCTTAACATTCACCTATCTCATACATGCAAACAAGTTTATTTATCTAAATATTAATTAATATTTAATTGATTACTATATTAAACATTGTAATCTTGTATATTTAAAATGATTCATTTAATTTGCTTAAAATAAACGTCCAAGTTGTGACAAATTTAAATAAAACAAACAAACTTAACTCATCCTTAGGAGATTATATAGGTATACAAAGCTCTAAATATGTGAAAATGTATCACATAATTTAATCCATAGAATTTAAGTATCTATTTTAAGTTAGAAATAATTTAATATGGCCAACTTTTATGCTCCTCCCTAATCACATCTTAATAATAAAATTCTAGCTAATGAATATTTATCATTTGTTTATTTATTTTTGATAAAAATGGCAAAGCCATTAAAATTTTATTAATATTAAGTTATTTACAACCGGATTCAAAGGGCATACCAACAGGAAAGAATATGGAAGAAAATCTCCAGTTGTAGCCCATGAAAAGAAAAGCCTAACGCTACCCAAAATGCCAAAAAACTCATTACATATGATAGGCCCCACAAGTCAAGATACAAAAAGTCCCCCAATACAAATAGAAGCCAAATACATGTAGATCATTACCAACCCCGACGCAAGTAACAGTTGAGAACAAAAAGCATCAACCATGTAGATGCATCCCAAAACAAAGACCTAATCAACCCAACAATCAAGAAGCCAAAAACTAGGAGCTCAAGCTCACAAGAGGAGGATCCCCAACATTCAGAGAGGGGGAGATAATCTGCAACGAAATGATAAATTGAGGAGCATCCAATTGAGCAGCCCGTAGAACCAAAAGTGAGTGAATACCTGTGAAAGAATCCAGAGTAGAGTTCAAGAGAGATTGAGGAACTGAATCAATGAGCCTCTCAAACTGCAACCAGGTGTCATCATACTCATCACAAATAAGACCACACCTGACCATAGAAAGAATCTCTCCACACCAACCATTAGTTAATAACTCATCAAGAGACATGAAGCCGCCATAAAGAAAATCACCAAAACCAAAAGAGTAATCAGACAAAGCTATATCCAAAGTATGAGAATTATAGAGGGAGGGCACCAAAAACATATCAACCAAGGCCTGCACCAGAGGAGCATCCATAAGAAAATCCATACAAATAGAAAGGAAACAAGACACCATCTCACAGATAGAATAATTTGGATTTGCCACCAACCAATTAATACCAACCACCATTTTGATCTAATGAGAAGCCTTAGAAGAGTAGAGATTAAAATTTTTACCAAGCTTTTCATCTTCAAAAGAATGGCCATCCTGGAAATCACCAAATCTCGACGGAACCATAATTTTGTAGTGCATAGAGATAACAGAACGAGACATAGATGCAAATAACAACACAAACAAAAACTTAAACACAAAATAGTGAATAATATGAGGCCATAAAGTATCAAATAAATAATACGAAGGTGCCATAATTAATCAAACACCCAAAGTCGAGCAAAATCTTTAAACAACCTTGCAAAAAAAAATCACCTTCAGAAGGAATTAATATCAAAATGCCACGATACCATAAAAGTACTAACCATTCACTAATATTAGTGGCAATAAATGTTTCGCACATATGAGGAGCCAAATATGTGCCAAAGCAGTGCTACGAATTACAACAAGTGATAAAACGTAAAACTTCATGATGATAGAGATCATAAAGGACTGTCCTGTCACATTAAAACAAAATTAGTGAAAAAAATGGAAGGGACGAACAAAGCAATCTGTCGTACCCCACCAATCTTGTCGCATGTGCAAGTACAACCAGCAGTGGCTAACAGAGGAGAGAAAAATGATTTTCCAAATCTAACCAAAAACACGACATGCTTAAATCACCATACAACAATGTAAGCAATGAGAAGTGCCAACTCAACATAGATAAGAGACAATCATCACCCTACACATAAGACATACATAATACACACCTCGTGATGAAAGGTCAATGCATGGGATGTATAGCATAAATGCCTCATATTAGGGAAGTGCACTGCCTACCATGTAATCCAAGAGCATAAATAATTTAGATTCAGAATATGAGATGGCAGAAAAGAACCAGGAGAAAACCATCAACAATAAACAATAGTGAAGACAACCCCATAAACAAAACTAAGCACCCATGTGGTTTCCCTTGGTCATGAAATTAATCACATAACATTGGAGCATATTCCTTCGTGAACATTGGAAGGAATATCTGAAGCTGAAACCTCCAAATGATTTGCTTGAACATTAATGGCCATATTAGCTAGAAAATCTGCAATTTTATTAATCTCTCTGTAGCAGTGAGATATTGTGAAAGATATAAAAAGGGAGAGTTGATGTAATATTTTATCCAACAAATGCTGTAAATGCCAAGCATGACATCTCCCATTAGCAACCGAAGAAAATGCTAACATAGAATCACCCTTAATTATAATCTCTTTAATACTCAAGGAGATAGCCATATCCAGACCAAGGGACAAAGCTTGAAATTCAACAAGATTATTAGTTTGAATTCCAACATCATGACAAGCTTCCTTTACAATATTAGCCTCATGATCTAAAATGACAAAACCAGTACCAACCCCACCAGGGTTACCCCTAGTAGCACCATCGTAATTGAGATTGAACTTAGGAAGGGGAGGAGGACACCACTTAGCATTTTTTCTTTTAATGGTCGAAATGTCACGATTAAGCACAGAGCCATGAAGGGGGGGAGACTTAAGAGGATGCCAAGAATGAGAAATCTTAATGTCCTAATGAGAGAAAGAATTTAAATGTTCAATATTCTTATAAACATATGATGAAACAACCTCAAATATTGATACCTCAATTTTATTAATGACCTCCAGGAAGGAGGAAGACTTCTGTCTAAAAATCCTACTATTTCTTTTGAGCCAAATATTCCATATGAGAATAGAAGGGGTTGCTAACTAGAGACATGCATAAAAGGAAGAGAAAACAATAAAGGTCAAGCCCCAAACTGAGATAATAGGTCCAAACAAATGACAGAAGACCAACCCAATTTATCAAAAATCCAATACCAACACTGTGAAGGAAATTCACAATTCAAAAAAACGTGAGAAGAAGATTCCAAAAATTGCCCACAAAGAACACAAGGAAAAACCACAACAATCCCAAGACTGTCTAATATCACTCCAGTAAGAACCCTGTCCTAAACAACCAACCAAGTGAAAGCACCTACTTTAGGTAAACAAGCAGCATGCCAAAATATTTTAGAGGGCCAAGGGGAAGCAGGGGAAGGGACCATCATAGACCTATAACCATCCTTAACAATATAAGAGCTAAACGAATTACCAACCCAAATTAGCTCATCTTCCAAATCCTGATAAACAAGTGGCCTATTCTGCAACTCTTGGGCATATGCAAGTTTTAACAAATTGTCAACAGGGAGAAAATCAATAGGTTTCCACTTAGGTATGGGATAAGGACCTGATGAGTCCAAGATAAAATAATCTGCAACATGCACACCCCAGGTCTCATTAAGTAGTTTGCGAATAGGAGACCAATCCCTAATGCTAGTCAAAGAAGGATGACCATTCCACACATCATCCTAGAATCTAGCTTTAGAAACATTATGAACAACCTAGGAAATATGAGGGAGAATGATAGACCTGCATTTAACTATGAAATTCTAGACTGAAGACCCCTTGGGAAGGGAGGAAGCAGTAAATATACTCTCCCTAGAGCCCCGAGGCATATATTTTGCAAACATAATTCAAGCCCAAGGATTATTAGGTTCCTTATACAACTTCCAAACATGCTTAGCACCTAGGCAAGATTTTGTTTAGACGAGTCCCTAATACCTACACCCTCTCCATCCTTAGGAAGGAAAACTTTATCCCAAGCTAGCAAAGGAATTCTACCTTTATCCCCCTTATTATCATTCCACAAAAAAGATCTAACAATGTATTGCAATTTATCAATTGAGGTTTTAGGAGTTTTAAGAACCGACATTAAATAAATAGGAACTGCATTTAAGATAGATTTGATCAAAATTATTTTACTAGGGATAGTTAACCTCTTATGTTTCCAAGAAAGGATCTGGGTAGACATGGAAGAGACAATCTTATCCCAAAAACCATGTTTTTCAGGTCCAATAAAGAAAGGTACTCATAAATACTTACAAGGGAAAGTTCCAATATCATAACCTCGAAATGCTTGTAAATTATTTTGGACCAAGGGAGAAGTATTGAGAAAAAACACTTTTAATTTTGAACTATTGACCCTCTGACCTAAGAAGGAAGAATACCTAGAGATTGATGGACTTGTAAAGTGCTCAGAGGGGGGGGGGGGGTGTTGAATCAGTGACACCAAAAATAGTACTACTTTAAACACTGACCCGTAGATAAACTTAACTAGTTTGTTAAACAATATGCATGCAATAAAAAATGATATAAAAAAATCCTCAATAAGTAAAACATCCACCATAACACAAGTGGTTATACATGGAAAACCTAAATAGGTAAAAACCATGGTGAGATGGGACTCACAAGTTATCTATCTGCAGTAATAGATAACTAACCAGTTAGGGTCTACAAATGCTCTGTTAGGAGCAAATCCTGTTAAAGATCCCAAAGCTTAGTTAAAAGCTATACCCTGTAAAAGGTAGTACCCTGTAAGGAGTAACCTCAGTGGAGGATTTCTAAATCCAAACTAATGGATCACCTGGTTAGAGGATTTGAACAATGAAGCTTGTTAGAGCTTACTCGGTTAGGAGATTTGACTATTGCAGTGATTAGAAAACAACAAGTGATGTGATCTAGTGATAGCACAAATTTCTTGTATAGATCCTCTTCTGCGCACTTAACTCCTCTTTACCAACATATGCTATGACTTAACACTTCCGCCTTTACACATATCATATCATTTTTGCTTATATAAAATAATTCATTGTGATGTCAATATATAGACATTTTAGATTTCATGTCAGCCTCTAGAAATCATAACACAATTACTTAGGTGCAATTTATCTGGGCAAGTGATCATAACTCATCACAAAAATACCGCCAAATCTTGTTGGTGAGGATAACTCATCATGACTTGTGATAACTCATCACACAATCAATGAATGCCAGTTGGAACAATCAATACTGGTTGGAGTTAAACATATAAACCGTTATCCTTGATGCTCCTGTGATAATCTCCGCTGGATCTTCGTGTTGCTGCCGAGTTATTTTGATCCACTGGTTGTCTCCTATGCATATATTGGTTGTCACCAAGTACCGGTTAGAAATAAACTTCTAGTATACTAGTTATAGTGTAAACAAATTTGAAGTTACACCAATAGACAATATGAATATATGTGTGTGTGTATATGTTTCATCAATGACAACATATGATGAATACATTACAATCATCATCAAGCCAACAAAGATAATATCCTTAATCACCTTGGCTTCAAACAAAGAGGATTGGCCAAACAATAAAGTGTCATCTGCAAAGAAGCAGTGAGAATACAGTTCAGACATATTGGCAACAATAATACCCTTCTAGAGATGAACAAACCTAGAAGCACAAATAGCTCAACTAAAGGCTTCAGCTAAGATGATAAACAAAAAAAGGAGACAAAGGATCCCCTTGCCGAACCCCATGAGAAGAAGAAAAAAAACCACAAAGGGATCTGTTCAACAAAACTGAAAACCTAGCAAATGAAATGCAAGAATAAATCTACCTAACCCATTTCCTCTAAAAGACAAATTTAAGAAGAACAGAGACAAGGGAATCCCACTCAACCCTATCACAAGCCTTCATCATATCCAATTTCATAATCATACAAGGAACTTTTTGAATCATAATAGAATGAAGGATTTCATGGGCAACAATAGCCCCATCCAAAGTTTCATACCTTGGAACAAAGCCCCCTTGTTCCATAGAGATAATTTTAGGAATAAGATTAGCAAGCCCAATAGATATAGCCTTGGTAAAGATTTTATACAAAGTGTTACAAAGAGCAATAGGATGAAAATCACCAAATGATTTCGGATTCTCAATTTTGGGAATGATAGCAATACAAGTAATATTCAATTCTTTTAGGATAGTCTTATTCCTTCTAGAATCCTCTAAAGCAAGAAGAACATCATTTCCCACAAAATCCTAGCATTTCTGAAAAAATAGAGTATTAAAACCATCAGGCCCAGGGGCTTTATCCAGACCCATTAAAAAAAACCTCTCTTAATTTAAATAAAGTGAAGGGGCCCATGAGCATTTTATTATCCAAATCCGAGATGAGAGGGGGAATAGCCTCAAGGAAAGAATCATTAGGAACAACAGGCTCAACCAAAAGTAAAGAACTAAAAAATCTAGTGGCCTCAATAGCAATATCCCCTTCCTAAGAAAGAAGAGAGCCATTAGCATCTTGAATACATGAGATTCTGTTACATTGCCTTTTCATTTTGGTAGATAAATGAAATTTTTTAGTATTTCTACCCCCCTGTGAAAGCCACAAATCCATAGACTTCTGTCTCCAATACATTTCTTCTCTGGACAAGATTTCCTCTAATTGTGCCTTAAAAAATTTATGCTCATGAAAAGAGGCAGGGCTCCTGCCATTCTTTAAATTTTTTTTATTTAAGGACTCTATAGCACTCTGAATATGATCTTTTTCCACAAAAATATTCTTAAAGTGAGTAGTATTCCAACTTCTAATTTTAGATTTAAGAAAGGTCAATTTCTTAGAAATCTAAAACATCCTAGAACCCTCAATAAAGAGAGAAGAAGACCACCATTCCTTAAGTAAAGGTAAAAACACAGAGGAGAAATCTAATTCCAAATCCATCCAATTATCAGAAACAAGAAACCGGTCAAGTCTTTCAGCTATTTGGGAGAATTTTTTCTGCATATTAGTGCAAGTGAAAGGACCATTTTGAGGCTTACAATCAATCAATTTCATAGACCGAACAAAGGAGAAAAAGTCATCTATTATCTTAGTATTTGGAAGAATACCACCAGACTTCTCATCCAAACTCATTATAGTATTAAAGTCTCCACCCAACAATAAGAAACAAATATTAGGAGCAGAAGATACATGCATTAAATCACCCCATAACTTCCTCTTTTCCAAGATACTCACAGGGCCATATTTACTGAAAAGGCAAAACTTAAAATTTGAAGATCTATATTTAACCAGAGAAAGCATCCAATTTCTAGAGGAAGCCACCAAGGACAAGTCCACATATGGATCATTCCAAAGGAAGGTGAGACCTTCCAAAGCCCCCAAAGCAAGAGAAGCACAAAAATTCCAACTCTTCCAAGCAGAAAATAAATGATCAGTAGAGGCCTCATTAAGATTAGTCTCTTGCAACATGAAAATATCACACTTCATTAAATCCAATTGGGATTTAATCAAGCATCACTTGTTAGGGGCATTTAAGCCCCTAAAATTCCATGATATAACCCTCATTGTGCTCAAGGGGAGGCAGAGGCTCCTCTCTTCTCTTGGTTAGATTTTAGGGACAAATTCCCCTCAGTGAACATCTTGTTTAAATTCCTCTTAGTATCAATAGATCGAGTGACAGGTGGACTAAATAACAACCTTTTTTTCTTCAGTTTAGCAGAGGAACCAAAGGAAGAAAACAACATGGATTGAATACCAACAACAATCTCCTAATGTGTTTTAATATACTTTGGTTTACGACCTCCTCTAAGAGGAGAGGTAAGAGGAGACCCCATGGACAAAGGAGTCTAAGTAATCGAGAGTTTGTTGCCTAAGTCCAAATTTACACCACAATCTAGAGGAGTCAAATTCTCCTTATCCTCCATTTTCCCATGAGCTAAAACCTCAAAAGGATTAGAAGTGGGAGCAATAGGTAGAGACTTTTGAAGAACATCTAAATATTGATCAATGGAATCAATAACATGATCAGTCATAATTGAATCCAGGAGAGCATTATTTTTCTTAACCAAATTTTGCACATGCTCAATTAATTGTTCATCCAGAATAATCATTGGAACATCAACATCAGGGATACCTAAAGTAGAATCTTTAAGACCCCTAAAGACATTGTCCCCATCTAATCCAAGACCACGACCTATTAGAATGACATTGCCAATAACCGAGGGAAGCACCTCAACTTCCACAGGATTACCCTTTCCATCCCCAAGCCCCATATTAGAGGAATGATGAAAATGTCCATGCTTAGATAGAGCCCCAGAATTGAGCCCATTTTGGATCAGAATATTTTGCATGTCTTGCCAAGATAAATTATCCAAATTTTGACACCCCATATCTGAGGTTCGTGAACCCGCTATCAAATCTTTCGAATGTTTAGTAAAAGAGATCCCCTTAAAATTTGAAAAAAAGGCGAGTCCATAAATACAGATGCTTTACCAAAGGGTTTGGAATCTTTAACAATGGTTTGATGCCAAATACCATCAATAGAATTGATATTACAAGTCCGAGGAAATGTATTATTCAGATTAACAAGGACGTAGATTCTAACCAAAAAAGAATCCTCTTCCAAGACTGAATGAGAAGTGAGAAAAGTACCAAAGGAATCCCCTATCAATTTTAAAATGTCAGCTTCGATAAATTCAAAAGGCATCATAGGTAAACAAAACAAGATAGGAATATTTTTAGGGTTAGCCAATGATGGAACAAAAAGGGTTTCCATGATTCTAAAATTTTTTTTTTCTTTCCAAGCCAAAAGAAAGAAGGATCCAAAACCCTAGCCATGGCATCAGCCGAATCAAAAACAATGATAAAAGAGTTCACCAACATAACCTGAAAATAAAGAATACCAACCCACATATCATGCAATTTTGATAAATTAATATCTTCTCTCGATACCTGATTAATAATTGCACAAGAATGCAAATATCGCGCCTTCTTGGCTAAAGTACTATCAACTATATCAATGAGAGGGATAGGAGACCAAACCTTATGAGAATCCACATTGACTCCATTGATATCAAGAGCCCTACCCAAAGCTTGAAACCCATCCAGAGGAACCCCAACATCTGAGGTCATCCCCACAATAGTCGTATTGGCCCCAACAGACATAGGAGCATCCTTAGGATTTGACAACTGTACCACATCCTTCCAGAATCTGTCCATATCCTTACTTTCTCTCCCATGCCCTAAATTCAAAACCCTCTCCTTCTTATGACAATGATTACCCATACCAGGGTTCCCTCTGGACCACTTAAAACTGTGTTTGTTCCTAAAAAATCCCTGAAAATATTTAGAAACTGGCCTTAGACGATTATTTGATGAAATACCATCAATTTTTTTGTGTCCTAAAATCTCCATGTGCAACTAGTTGCCATTATGAAACACCCACTGCAGGATGTGATATGAATGCAACCCAAACGGATGTGATGGTGGAGGCGGGTCCCAAAAAGCATCATCCCCCCAATTCCCCATCTTTTTCCTTTCGTCCATTGCAAAAAGTTGCAGACCCATCTAAAAGATTTTTTCATTTACTATTATATTTAAAATTTTAAGATGTCTTAAAATTAATTTATTTTATACATTATTTATTTATTCAAGATTTTTAAAGTGTTGAATTATTTAATCTTATTTGAGAACAATCTATTTTATTTTAGACTTTTGTTTTTATTTGAAAAAATAGTTATTTCTATTGTACTTTAAAAAGATTAATTTCATATTTTTTAATAGATTTTATGCATATGATAATAATATGAGACTTTGTCATGTTATTATGGAATGTCTACAACATACCAAATTTTTAGAATGGTGATGAGTTTCACTTGTTGCCCCTCTATGCAATTATTTGTTATATTGTTATAAAAGAATTTATTAGTACTTGTCCTAGGTGATAGTATTGCATTCACTAAATCCTTAACTGTTGATCAATAATTTGGTTTTCTACCAATTAAAAGTGATAATTATTTTTTAACATAAAATTAATTTTTATAAAGTTGAGATGTATATTTTCCGCCTTAATAAAATGTAGAAATTATTTATTTAGTAATAAAATTCTAGCTGATGAATATTTATCATTTGTATATTATATTAAAAATTTTAATACAAGTCTTAAAATTAATTTATTTTATACATTATTTTATATATTCAAAATAATTCAAGTGTTGAATTATTTAATCTAATTCAAGAATATTCTATTTTATTTGAGTTTTGTTTTTGATTAAAAAAGAAGTGAGAACAAGGGCACTGACCCTTTACATAGAAGAACTATCAAAAATCATAGTGCAAAAACAACACTATAACAACAATTAACATCAACTACCATAAAAAAAGGCACCAAGTCTTTTTAGCAATAAAAAACAACATCGGGAAAACAAAACAAACTACAGGGGTGCCTTGCGCACCCCAGTGGCCTCCATAGTATTGCTCCATTCATTAGATAGGAATTTGTAGAGGTCTCTAGCCTCCTGCTTGTCCTCCTCAGTGTCAGCATAGCGTTCCCTCAACAAAGAGAGGGTGAGTGCGGAGCTGTGTAAAACCTGCATATGGAATTTGTTTAGGCCCACCATTTGGGCTTCCCAAGCCTCCATTTTGTTCTTGAGCTATTTAACCTCCTCCTTGATAGACTGTAGATCAAGAAAAAGGCTGAGGTTTTCAATTCTCTATGTGATGTCCAGCACATCCTTGCTCAACTTTGCCATTTGTTATAGAGTAGGGGCCTCCTGGGGGTTCTCAGTAGCCAATTCATCAGTAGTTTCAGTAGTCTCTTTGGGCTCGCCACCAGCAATGGAGTTATCAATATCCTTAACCAGGTCCATTAGAGGGATAGACTGCATCACCTGTTCAGCCAAGTTTAAATCCGTATCCATATTTCTAGAATCTAGAGAATTGTTGTCAGGGATTTCCACACCCATAAGATCCTCAGTGTACATGTTCATAGGGGTTGTATCTTTACCATCCATGAGTTGCTGGGTTTTCCTTTCAGGGGTAGTCATGTCAACAACACCAATAGTGGCCGGTACTATGGGGACCCTAGTCATATTAACATTGTCAGCATCCCCATCAGGGCCCCCGATAGTTTTAGGGTTCTCCTCCTTCTTGTCCCCAATGGGGTTCTCCTCAGAGTCCAGATTCTCAATAACCAGGGTCTTCTTCCTGTGGCCTTTGGAAGAAAGTCTGGAGGATCTCCTTTTAACCTTAAAATTTGGGGAAGGGTTGTCATTCTTAGCATCCTCAGAGGAAGAATTATCATCATAGACAATGCATTTGTGTTTAGCGAGGGTTTTTATTTTTCCCTTGGATAGGGAGCGAGAAGCACTGGGGGAGGCAAGGAGAGTTAAACTAGGGGAGATGACCGATAGAGAAACAACCGAGGCATAGGTAGGTAGGGACATGGTAGTCATGGCAAAGTCCTCCCAGGGATATTGGAAGAGTCTAGGGAAAGCCAAAGATAGGGCCATGAGCTGCTGGGGAGTCGACATGGGGGGCTGAGAGAGCGAAAGATTCCTAGGGGGCAAAGAGCCTCATGGAATTTATAAAACCTGTATATAAGACCCTAGTGGAGGAGGAATAGAGGCTTATCCCAATGCTTAGGGTCCATAGTGTCCTTAATAGAACTCTCTAAAAAGTGCAGTAAATAAAATGATAGACAAAGCAAATCATTATTGCGGAAGTGATTGAGGAGGGGCAAATGGTAGTAGTAGAATACCTTATACTTGCCTTTGAGAGTGAAGTATTTCATGATAAGGAGGCAGATCATGTTCCATGGATGCTTGAGCTCCTCCTAAGCAAACCCACCTTGCAACTTGACAGGTTCCTCATGGTTACAAAAAAACTATTTCAAACCCTCACTGTTTGCAACATGACTGGTACGCTTCTAGCGACAACCATCTAGGGTTGGCTTCGTAGCTTGGAAAATAGTCTCCTCAGAGACATCAAAGGTAATTCTGCCAACCAAGACCCACCTCCCAGACTAGGAGGAGGTAAAAGCAGCCATGAGCTGCTCATCATGGACCTTCAAGCAATCCATAAAATTAGCAATTCCACCTTCAACACAGAAATTCCAGATGAGAGGGTCATTTTTAAAATCATCTAGATTGTCCGATTCATATCTCACTCTTTTGCCCCCCATTTCATCTGCCAACAAAGCTTCCTTAATCATGAAACAAAGGAATTTGCAGAGACTCTTCGAGAAGCAAGCTAGGAAGTGAAAATGGGGAATGTGCGAGCCCAACGTAAATAAATGAGAAATGAAGTTGGGCGCATGGGAAAACAAGAGGTCACTTTTAGTAATGATTTGCTGGTTACAAGGCATTAAGAGCCATCAGATAAAGGTGACAACCAACATGTTTCCAATCCATTCGTAATTCATCATGGCTTTGCAATCCCAAGTGAAATGCCAACACAACAACACGTGAGTCATCACTAGCTTGGACGAACGAGTCACCACCTCATCAGATGGGATATGAGGAATATTCCCATTATTTGAATTATGAGACCACCACCTCCAGATAGTCCTAAGGGAAAAGAGGAGGGGGAGGGAAGCATTTAGAAGCCACTCAATCATTAGTGGGGATTCTGGATTTCTCTTCCTGGAGAATGAAGTTAACATGGTTTGGGAGAGATTTGTGACTCCTCCAACATCTCAGCCCTGAGAAGTTTAGGCCAATGGCTACCATGGTGTTCACCACGCAGTTGCCTTCCTTGTAGATATGCAAAAATCTGAATGAGTCAAGCCCAAAGATGAGCCTCAAGGTGTCCCTAATGGTTCCCTTAATTGTCTAATTAAGCGTATTCTGCCCTTTGACAACATTAATGATGAGAATGGAGTCCCCCTCAATGCCCATAATTCTAATTTCCATGGAGAAGGCAATGTGGATTCCCCAGGATAAGGCCATCACTTCAGCTTGATTAGAGGAATGACCATTTAGGTTACCTACATAAGCAACAATGAGGGCCCCTAGATGGGATCTGATCACCCCACCACCAACAGCTAGGCCCCCCTAGCAGCCCCATCAAAATTGACTTTAAAATTTGTAGCCAAGGGGAATCAGATCACGCATTGTCTTAGAAGTCTCTTAGAAGAGTCAACAAGAGAGAATGAGGGGGGGAGGCTCCAGCATCTGGCAATTCCCCAGTCCCAGGTAGAGGGGGGCTTGGACAGCATTCAAGTTTTAAAAATAGAGATGTTCTCAAGAATCAGATTTAGGAACCGAGCAAACACCATTTCTACAAAGGTCTCTTTGTCTCTGAATATCCTGTCATTCCATTCCTTCCAGATACACCAACTTACATGGGGGGGATCTGCTTCCACAGTTTTTGGATAAGGGGGTTGGAAGAGGGGCCCTAGAACTCTTGACCCAGATTTACCAAATTGTCATTCATTACCCAACTGATATTAAGTTTACTATAGACCATCCCCCAAAGCTCCCGAGTGAAGGCACAGTGGAGGAAGAGATGGGTTGTACTTTCTTCATCATCTTTGTAGAGAATGCATATGTTAGGGAAATGAAATCCCCTCTTGACCAAGTTGTCTTGGGTCAAAATTTTGTTGAGGAGGGCATTCCACCAGAAGAAATTGACCTTGGGGAGGAGTTGGGGATTCCAGACCTCTTTCCAGATAGAGGAGACAATAGGTTCCCCGAGTAAACTGGTGTAGGCAGTCTTGACAGAAAAGTCTCCAGAGGGGTCCCACTTCCAAATAAGTCTGTCATCCCTAGGGAATAGGGGGATGAATATACCAACCATAAGCTTCTGGAGCTCTCTAGCAACAAGAAGGAGGAAGGGGAGGTCAACACAAAAGTCCTCCAAGGCCCTCCAAGTGCATTTGCTGAAGTAGTCACTGACCCTTTCACCAAAGAAGCCTTTAGTGGCATCTTGTAACTGTCTTAGGGAGGGGGAAGAAGCAAGGGGTCTCTCCCCTAACCAACAATCTTCCTAGAAAAGAATTTTCTTGCCATTTCCAATATTCCACCTCAAACCATGAGATAAAGGGTCTGTACAACTTAAGATGTTATTCCAGATTTTGGAACCCCTGGGAAAGCCCTCCTCTTTGAGGACAGAGGAAAAATCCGCATTACCTAGGTACTTAGCCTTGATGATCCTACTCCAATCTGTATCCTTGTTTAGAAGCTTCGAGACAATTTTAATCATAAGGGCCTTATTGAATCTTGAGATCTTACGAGTTCCCAAGCCACCCATAACCTTGGCAAGACAATCTTTGTCCTAGCCCACCAAAGCGAGTCTCTTCTTTTCTTCCATTCCCGTCTAGAGGAAAGTCTTTGGAATGTTTTTAGCTTAGCAGCCATAGCCGCATAAATCTTGAATAGGGAAAGAAAGTACACGGGGATCCCCTGTAGGGAGGAGGAAAACAGCTGCAACTTCCTAACACTACTCAGGAATCTACCTTTCCAACCAACCAACATTTTCTTCATTCTTTCAAGGATAGAGATCCATAAGGAATTAGATACATCCTTAACAGTCAGGGGGAGACCAAGATAGATACATTACTTGAAAAAATATTTATTTCTATTATAATTAAAAAAATTAATTTCATAATTTTTAATAGATTTTATGTATATGATAATAATATGAGACTTTGTCATGTCATTATGGAAAGTCTACAACATACCAACTTTTTAGATTTGTAATGAGTTTCACTTGTTGCCCCTCTATGCAGTTATTTATTATATTGCAACTTAGACACTAAGCTATACTAGCAATGAAGAAATGAACCTAAATAATCCAAAGGATATAGACTATTACAAAGCAAAATATTACATATTTAATTGAAATACCTGTTGTTGAAGAGTTTTCTTTCAGTTGGTAAGTTTGAATAATGCACTGCATAGGTATTTATTAAATGTTTAGGCAGCGGTTAAGGGTAGTTAGCATTAACTTATTCTATGCTTTAATTTCCTCATTTGTCTCTATTTGTAGATGTGTCACCTATGTTTTAGGTTTCAATAATTAGTTTCTTCTATGTTTGGGCATGCATGAAACATATGTGGCAGTTTTTCGTTACATTTAATTAATTGTCAGCTACAGATGAGTCACCATCTTTTTAATTTCCCATAATTATTTTCCCCAGTTGTGGTTAAATTTGATTAACTTCCACTCATATTTGTCTCTCATTTTTGGTTAAGTTTAATTAACTTCCACTCATGGCTTTTACCTATTTTTAGGCACATTCTATTTTCATGTGTGAGACAACTATTATGGGAAGATGTGGATTGGCAAGTCCACTTAAAACAAAGCCTATTGAGTAATTAATAAATTAATTTTCCACCAATCACGAGATATTATTATTTATTTATTTTAAAAATGAAATTTAATAAAGTTAACATGTGAAATGTTTAACTTTATAATTTATCAAAGTTATTTTTTGTAATTCTATTGGCTAAAATCATATGGTGTTATAGAAGTAGACTTTTGGAATTTGTAATCGTGAGAATTTTTTAAGCCATCAATTGTCCTCCACTATGCATGATTTATTACTTGTAATATTTATAGCCACATATTTTTATAGTTTAATGTTTGATGTTAGAGTTTAATTTTTTAATTTTTATAGTTTATGTTAAAAATTAATCAAAATATGCCAATAGTGGCATGCTGTGATGGTTAAGATGTTGTGTTGTTCTTGCCATCAAGGTTCAAATTCCACTAGTTCATAGCTCCGGGTTAAAAGCATTTACCCCTTTAAAAAAATAAAAAATTAATTAAAATATATTTCTAATTTTTTTTATATTAATTTAGAATTAGTTTTATCTTTATATTATTTAAAAAAATAATTAAATATTTTTTAGATTTTTCTAAAATAAGTTATTTTTTTATTGATAATATAGTGATTTTATTAATATTTAAATTTAGATTTACATTGATATTAAGAGTCTAAGATAGTAACAACCACAAAAACCCTAACAACCTTTCTAACATAGATCAACATAATGTTTTCTTTCATAGACTGTCATCCGACACACAAAACCCCTATACAGATTATACATGACATCTACTATACAACCATAAATGTATTCAAATTCTTATACAAGATTTGCAACTATCAACAAAATAAAAACATCCAAGAAAAACTAGTCTTTCAAGAACCACAAAACTACAAAAAACCTATTCTTCAAATAAACCTATTTTTTGCTTTCCCTGAGGGATCCATTGACCCAGTAGTCTTCAAAATTGAGTTTTGTTCAAACTTCACCTTTACGCTCCTTTGTTGCACCATCATCCTCATTCTCTTGTTCTGCACAAGCTTCCCCTTCTACTCTTTCATCATACTAGCATTCTCAAGGTCTAGGTTCTTCTCACAGAGGTAGTCTTTTAGAGCCTCCCATCCAATGTAATATTTCTCTTTCCTTTTGTCCACATTACTCACCAAACTCTTCCGAATGAAAAGTTGGATCTATGAGTGTTGGTTGCCAACTTTCAAACAATCTCCCTTTGCAACTAATAATTAAATATTTTTTAGATTTTTCTAAAATAAGTTATTTTTTTATTGATAATATAGTGATTTTATTAATATTTAAATTTAGATTTACATTGATATTAAGAGTCTAAGATAGTAACAACCACAAAAACCCTAACAACCTTTCTAACATAGATCAACATAATGTTTTCTTTCATAGACTGTCATCCGACACACAAAACCCCTATACAGATTATACATGACATCTACTATAAAACCATAAATGTATTCAAATTCTTATACAAGATTTGCAACTATCAACAAAATAAAAACATCCAAGAAAAACTAGTCTTTCAAGAACCACAAAACTACAAAAAACCTATTCTTCAAATAAACCTATTTTTTGCTTTCCCTGAGGGATCCATTGACCCAGTAGTCTTCAAAATTGAGTTTTGTTCAAACTTCACCTTTACGCTCCTTTGTTGCACCATCATCCTCATTCTCTTGTTCTACACAAGCTTCCCCTTCTACTCTTTCATCATCCTAGCATTGTCAAGGTCTAGGCTCTTCTCACAGAGGTAGTCTTTCAGAGCCTCCCATCCAATGTAATATTTCTCTTTCCTTTTGTCCACATTACTCACCAAACTCTGCCAAATGAAAAGTTGGATCTATGAGTGTTGGTTGCCAACTTTCAGACAATCTCCCTTTGCAACTAATAATTAAATATTTTTTAGATTTTTCTAAAATAAGTTATTTTTTTATTGATAATATAGTGATTTTATTAATATTTAAATTTATATTTACATTGATATTAAGAGTCTAAGATAGTAACAACCACAAAAACCCTAACAACCTTTCTAACATAGATCAACATAATGTTTTCTTTCATAGACTGTCATCCGACACACAAAACCCCTATACATATTATACATGACATATACTATACAACCATAATTGTATTCAACTTCTTATACAAGACTTGCAACTATCAACAAAATAAAAACATCCAAGAAAAACCAGTCTTTCAAGAACCACAGAAACTACAAAAAACCTATTCTTCAAATAAACCTATTTTTTGCTTGCCCTGAGGGATCCATTGACTCAGTAGTCTTCAAAATTGAGCTTTGCTCAAACTTCACCTTTATGCTCCTTTGTTACACCATCATCCTCATTCTCTTGTTCTACACAAGCTTCCCCTTCTACTCTTTCATCGCACCAACATTCTCAAGGTCTAGGCTCTTCTCACAGAGGTAGTCTTTTAGAGCCTCTCATCCAATGTAATATTTCTCTTTCCTTTTGTCCACATTACTCACCAAACTCTTCCAAATGAAAAGTTGGATCTATGAGTGTTGGTTGCCAACTTTCAGCCAATCTCCCTTTGCAACTAATAATTAAATATTTTTTAGATTTTTCTAAAATAAGTTTTCTTTTTATTGATAAAATAGTGATTTTTTTTTTTTTTTGATAAAAGTGGAATACTCCACTAATTTTATTAATATATATATATTTTTAATTTTTACATAGGATTCAAAGGGCATACCAGAGGAAAGAACTTTGGAAAGAAAACCTCCGATCATAGCTCATAAAAGAAACCTATAGCAACCTCCTAAAAGTTTATACAATCAGCCGCGTAGAAAGTGCGGTCACCTATAATATCAGCTTTACATAGAGGCCATATGGTGCTTAACATACCCAACAGATAATTCTTCAAAAAATAAACTTCTCTGCTTGCTAATAAAGGAAGGAGACAGATGAAGCCGTAGTCCTGCTCAAAAACCTGTGGACCAAAATCTTCATGCTCTCTATTACTTTGTAAAACTTGTGCTATAATGCAAAACCAAGATTCTTTATACCAAGGAGTTCAAGAACCAAGTGCTAGAGCCTTCCAATGGAGGAGATGAAGGAGGCACCATCTAGATAGGAGAAACCAACACTGGCGAAGCCCGAATGGTGTGCATTGATTCTAAAAGAAAGTGGATTGCTGCAAATATATTGACAGCTGCAGCCAAACAATCTGGTGAAACATGATCTAGTAGAGCTACCATAGCAAATAATGTATCATCATATGAGTTAGATATCAAACCATTCCTTAAAATTGAAAGAAGTTCCCCATGCCAACCGGAGGATAGTAACTGAGAACGAGAAATAAAACCAGCATATTAAAAATCACCAAATTCAAAATGGTAATTAGATAATGCACTGTCCAAATCATCAGTAGTGTAGAAATGGGAGTTGAAATATGCATCAAAAATTGCCCTGACCATAGCAGAATCCAGAAGCACATCCATACAGATTGTGAGAAACCGAGATGCAATATCAACAAGAAAACAACTTGTGCTTTTTGCCAGCCATTGCTTTCCCAAAACTTTGCAAAAAGCCAGAGAAAAATCCAGTGAATAAACTTGAAACAAACGCCCAAGCTTTTCATCATCCAAAACATAAGAATCTTGGAAATCATAGTATTTGCGAGGCATCAAAATGCGGTAACCCACTAATTCCATCAAGAAAGATAATGCAAAGCCAAGAGAAAGCACAGGTATAAAGAGCTCAATATCATCATAAGATAGCAACACAACCACGAAAGGTCAGCACAATAACTATTACCTCAAGCAAGCCCAAAAAAGATACGTGCAAAACAACAACAAGAAGCCGCCACCTTATTTAAAAAATGATGACAATATCCACACGCTACACAAAGCCATAAATAAAAAACATGCCAAGCAATAAACCAAGATATCCACATGAGAGAGATCTCCCAAATGGATCAAGAAAACTCAAAAATCTGCCACCACTTGGAAAGGAGTACGCCAACCGGTGGAGCATAATGAGCATGAGATAATGAGAACCATGCAGTCATCAAGGAATAAGCAAGTGACATATAACAATAATGATCATCATGGGGAAGATTTCAATCGTGCATAATATAATTACCCCCGCACACCATAAATCCCCAGCTAATCTTGCAATAAAAGTAGGTCAGTACGGAGACTGAGAATACATAGAAATGCAATCATAATGTTGCATGCTTAAATACAATCGCCCAATGAGGTACAAGTTCAATCTATTGCAAATGAGTAAGAATAAACAAACATAGAGTGAAAATAAAGAGAAGAGCATGATAATAAGAAACTCCCATACACCCCAAATTCCAACCATTTAGAAAAGAACAAACCCGAACCGTCCCTATGATTACACATAGTAATACAGACATAATGAAGTAATGTCCAAGAGTCAGACACCACCACTTTAAAATCCATTCTTGAATGTAATTGCCAGACAAGGCACAAGGCCGTGCTTCTGCAAATAAGTTGAACTAGTTAAACTGGATGAGGAGGTAAAGAACTAGAGGCCACCTCAACCAAGTCTTGAATATCCTCATCCAATGCTTTATTAGCCAGGAAGTCTACCACCTTATTAGCTTCTCTAAAATAGTGCACCATAGTGAAGGAATTAAACAACTCAAGCTGGTCAAGAATCCTATTCAACCAATACTTTAAATGCCAGGAGTGAGAAGAGCAATTCGTAACCATGAAAAAAACTACCTGAGAATCACCCTCAATAACAACATCCAACAAATGTAATGAAAGAAGCAATTCAAGACTCATGGAAAGAGCATGAAGTTCAACCACATTGTTAGTCCCATAGGCAATACATTGACATTGAGCTTTTATGATATCAGCCCTGTCATCAGAGACCACAATCCCAATGGTAGATTTACTAGGATTACCACGAGAGACTCCATCAAAGTTCAATTTAAATTTTGAAGCCCAAGGTGGAAACCAAACCACTTCTTTTCTATTTACTAAAGATCGTGGTTGAGAAATTGCACCACTCAAAGGGAGTGCCTTCAAGGTTGCCCAATTTTTAGTCACCCAATTATCCCAAGGTGTGAAAGTATTATGCAGTCTAGAACCTTTATAGATGAAAGCCAAGACAGTCTCAAAAATCAACTTCTCTATGCAAAAGAGCACATCATGCAAAGGGGAAGAAATTTTCTTAAAAATCCTATTGTTCCTCTGAAGCCAAATTCTCCAAATTAGAATAGAAGGAGCAATTATCCAAAGGCAAGCATAAAATGTAGATGGATATAACATGGGCCAACTCATAAAATGAGATCAAAGGTCCTTACTAAGAGAAGACCTCCAATTTAACTTGTTAAAAAACCAATACCAGAAATGATTAGCAAAGGGACAATGCAGGAAGAGATGATCCACAGATTCAAGGGACCCACCACACATGACACAAGGAAAAACCACAGTAATACCCAACCTATCTAATCTCATGCCAGTAAGAATTCTATCCTACACCACCAGCCAAGCAAATGCCCATGCTTTAGGCAAATAGACAGCATGCCAAAATAACTTAAATGACAAATCATCACTTTTAACATCTGAAGACAAAAAATTATATCCTCCTTTGACCCAATATTCCCCTAATTTAGAATAAGTCCAAATGAGCTCATCATCCTTCTCTGAGAAGAGTAATGAGCATTTCTTAAGCTCATCCACAAATGCAATTTTAATATCCTGATCCACCAGAAAATAATCAACTGATTTCCATTTTGCCACAAGTAGGGAACTCGAGGAGTCTACAAAAAAATAATCTGCCACAAAAATGCCCCAAGAGGTTTTAAGGATGGACATAAGGGGTGACCAATCCCTAAGACTAGACAATACCAGAAAGCCATTCCAAACTTCATCCCAAAACCTAGCCTTACAACCATTATGAATAAGCCAGGACAATCCTGGAAAAATGACAGATCTACACTTAGTCATAAAATTCCAGATCACAGACCCCTTGGGAAGAGAAGAAGCAGTGAAGATAGTCTCCCTAGAATAATTATTTAGGTACTTTGCAGATAAAATGGATGCCCATTTAGAGGTAGGCTTCTTATAAAATTTCCAAACCAACTTAGCACCAAGAGCCAAGTTCTACTTACCGAGGTCCTTAATCCCAGCACCTCTTTTTTCCCTAGGAGCACAAACCCTATCCCAAGCCAACAGGGAGATCCTATTCTTCTTGTTAACATTATTATTCCATAAAAAAGACCTAACAATTGATTGAAGAGCAACCACAGATTTTTTCGGAGCCTTTAAAATGGATAACAGATAGATAGGAACTGCATTTAAAACAACTCTAATAAGCACAATTTTACCAGGAAAAGTTAACCATTTTTGAGACCAAGAAAGAATCCTAGTTGAGATAGCCCCTGAAACTCGTTCCCAAAAATTATGTTTCTCTGAGCCAGTACAAAATGGCAACCCTAAATATTTGCAAGGGATTTGACCCACAAAAAATCCCCAAAACCGAGACAATCTGGACTGCACCAGAGGGGAGACATTAAGGAAGAAAACTTTTGCTTTGGCCTGATTGACCTTCTATCCAGAGAACAAAGAATAATCCAAAATGATTTTGTTAATGACTGAGCTTCCCCCATAGTAGCTATGCCAAACAATAAAGTATCATTTGCAAATAAACAATGAGTATGACACGTGGTCATATGAGGAATGGAAATCCCCTTCCACAGGCCACTCTCCTTGGCACATGAAATGGCTCTACTAAAGGCTTCAGCCAGAATGATAAACAAAAAGGGCGATAACGGATCCCCTTGCCTAAGGCCCCTAGATGAGGCAAAAAAACCACATGGAGAACCGTTCAAAATTATTGAAAACCTAGCCGTACTAATACAAGCCTGAACCCATTTGACCCATTTGACCCCAAACCCAAATTTTGTGAGCATAGACAATAATGCCTGCCAATTTACCCTATCGTAGGCCTTCATCATATCCAATTTGAGAATCATAGCCAGAATAGATAACTGAGAGATGGAATGAAGAATCTCATGGGCCACAATAGCCCCTTCTGCCATTTCCCTACCAGGGACAAAGCCCCCCTCCTCACCCGAGATGATTTTAGGAATGAGATTTGCAAGTCTTAATGAAATAGCCTTAGTAATAATTTTAAATAAGGTGTTACATAACACAATTGGGCAAAAGTCCACAAAGGACTTAGGATGCTCACATTTTGGAATAAGAGCAATTAAAGCTGAGTTAAGTTCTCTTAACATAGTCCTATTACATCTAGCTTCTTCTAAAACCAAACAAAGATCCTCCCCAAGAAAAGACCAACATTTTTGAAAGAAGAGAGCGGTAAAACCATCAAGACTAGGAGCCTTCACTGGTGACATTGAGAAGACAACATCTTTGACTTCTTGAACGGAGAAAGGAGCCATGAGCATTGCATTATCTTCATCCATTATAAGCTTAGGAATGGAAGAGGCAAAATTATCACTAAAAATAGATAACTCTTCTAAAAGAATAGACTTAAAAAACCAAACACCCTCATTAACAATATCCGACTCTTCATTTAAAACAACCCCATTAGAGTTCTAGATAGAAGAGATCCTGCAACATTTGTGTTTCAACTTGGTTGAGGCATGAAAGAATTTGGTATTTCGATCCCCATCACTCAACCATTAATCTCTAGATTTTTGTCGCCAGTAGATTTCTTCTCTAGAAAGGATTTCTTCTAATTGAGAATTCAAAGACTTATGCTTCTGAAAAGTAGCAGAATCCATGCCACAATTCATAACCCTATTGTTAAGAGCTTCAAGCTCTTCCTAAATCTTAGCCTTCTCAGAGAAAATGTTTTTGAAATGCAAAACATTCCATTTCTTGATTTCTAGTTTAAGATAAGAAAGCTTTTTAGCAAACTGAAACATCCTAGAACCATGAACATACGGATCTGCACCACCAAGATTGTAAAAGCAATGAAAAGGAAGGATCATGAAACCACATTGGTTCAAACTTAAAAGAATAACGACCAGGGGCTTTGTCATCAAAGATGGATAATAGAACCGAAAAATAATCCGAGCCAACATAAGGCAAGATTGAAGCAACCACATCCACATTAGAGGAAATCCAATTGTCTGACACCAGAAAATGATCCAGTCTCTCAGCAATCTGTGAGAAATCCTTCCTCCTATTTCTCTAGGTAAACGACCCATTCAAAGTTTTACAATCCACCAGGTCATTATTTAAAATGAAAGCAAAAAAATCTTCCAAGATGCGCTTATTAGGAAGAATTCCCCCACACTTCTCATCATCAGAGGAGATAGCATTAAAATATCCTCCAAAAACCACAAGCTGACCATGGAGAGGGGACAGTGCGAGGGATAAGGAATCCCAAAGAGCTTTCTTACCCCTGATTGACAGTGGGCCATAAACATTAAACAACTAGAGTTTAATATTCAAAACATGACTTCTAACCAAAGCCAACATCCAATAGGGAGCAGAAGCAACCAATTTCAAATCAATAGTCATATCCTTCCAAAGGAAGGTCAAACCCCCAGAAGCCCCCATTGAGGGGGATACACAATAGTTCCAAGGCTTCCATTTGGAAAACAACAAATCAGCACCTTGGCAATTTAACTTGGATTCTTGCAATAGTAACACATCACACCTCATTAAATCCAATTGAGATTTAATGAGGCATCTTTTGTTAGGGGCATTTAAGCCCCTAACATTTCAAGATACAAACTTCATTGTCCTCGAGGGGAGGCAATCTCTCCCCTCTTCTCAATTGCTAGATTAACATTCTCCAGCTTAGACTTTAGGCAACACTTAGAAGCCACGGACCGAGTAAAAGGTGGGCTAATTTTTTATTTATTTTTTACTAGACCCAAACTTTGGACTCACGAGAGTAGACTGAATGCCAGCATCAATTTCTAATTGTGTGTAAAAAGTCTTCAGTTTCCTACCCCTCTTCGCAGGAGATGGAGAAGGTAAAGCCGGGGATAATAGAAACTGGAGTAGAGGTTTATTAATCCTAGGATCCAAACCTACATTCCCAACTCCCTCCTCAGATAAGCCCAAAGCCACATCACCATCTTGAATTTTATCAGACAAAATATCAAAAGGATTGCCAGTTGGAGGGATAACCAGAGAGGAGTTTAATTTTACCAAATCTTGATCAATTGCATCAACTATTTTCTCCATAGCATCTGAATTTAATGTAATGTTGTGATCAAATACCACTTTCTGAACTTTAGAAATTAATTCATCATCAAGAAGGAAAGATTCCATACAATTAGCCATCGGACCCACTTCTATCAGAGAATTGATGAGCGGGCCATCCTTCATAGATGAAGGAAAACCTAGCATAATTGCACCTTCCCCATCCTTCTGTAAAACTGAAGGGTTATCGCCATCATCGTGCAGAGGAGGGGGAGTAGGTCGACAAACCTCATCAACTTTAGAAGTGAGAGGAATAGATTTAGATTTTGAAACACCTGGCTGCTAGACATTATCTGCAAAAGATATACCCTGAAGAGAAACAAACAGACTGACATCCATGATTACCGAAGCCTTAGAAAACCACTCAGAATCGTAGATAATACTCTGACACCAAATACCATCAATAGACTTCAAATTACAATTAGAAGGAATCACAACAGATGAAGAAATCAAAACACAAATTTTCACCAAAAAAACCCCATCCTCGAAAACTGAATGTGAATGTATGAATTTCCCAAATGAATCCCCAATTTTTTGCAAAATATCTAAATTCAAAAATTCATAGGGGAGGCCAGGTAACGAAAACCAAGTGGGTTTATTTTTAACAATATCTTGTGATGTAGAAAAGAAAGGTTTCCAATCTTCTACAAAAATTAAATTACGCCCTACCCACAAATATAATTTTTATAGAGCCTTCTGTTTAGCCTCCATAGAATAAAAAATGACAAGGAAAGTGTTTGCAGAGAGAACCTGAAAGTATAGCATGCCAAACCAGAGAGAATGAATTTCATGATGGAGCTGAGAAAGAAAAACATTATCTCCCCAAACCTAACTAATAACCGCCAAGGAATGCAAATCCCTCGCTTTCTTATCCAAAGGGGCATCAGCTACAGAAATACACTGAATTGGAGACCAAACCTTCTTTGGTGATACAGGTTTAGTCCCCTTAGTAGGGGCAACAAAATTTGGCCGAGCCACGTGAGCAGGGTTTCTCTGAGGGCTATGGTTTAGCCGAGGATTTTTCCCAGACCCTCCAATCCCACGACACAACATGCCTCAGAAAATTCTGCCATGGCCCAAAGAAATCCTTAAAATATGAAGATCGCAGACCACCTAGATGCCCCTGACGCCAGTCTAAATGAGCCTTTGATAACACATCCACCCAAATTCCATGTCGAAATACCTACTGTGGGACATGGCCAGAATGATTCCTGAAAGGATCATGTGGCGGCAGAGGGTCATGGAGAGCCTCCTCACCCCAGCGCCGCTTACCCTCAAAAACCCTAAAATGCAAAAAAATGTGAATTTTCACCCACCTTGTCGAATTTCCACCGAATTTAAGAGTTTATTAATATTTAAATTTAGATTTACATTGATATTAAAAGTCTAAGATAGTAACAATCACATAAACCCTAACTACCTTTCTAACATAGATCAACATAATGTTTTCTTTCATAGACTGTCATCCGACACACAAAACCCCTATACAAATTATACATGACATATACTATACAACCATAACTGTATTCAACTTCTTATACAAGATTTGCAACTATCAACAAAATAAAAACATTTAAGAAAAACCAGTCTTTCAAGAACCACAAAAACTACAAAAAATCTATTCTTCAAATAAACCTATTTTTTGTTTTCCTTGAGGGATCCATTGACCCAGTAGTCTTCAAAATTGAGCTTTGTTCAAACTTCACCTTTACGCTCCTTTATTGCACCATCATCCTCATTCTCTTGTTCTGCACAAGCTTCCCCTTCTACTCTTTCATTGCACCAACATTCTCAAGGTCTAGGCTCTTCTCATAGAGGTAGTCTTTCAGAGCCTCCCATCCAATGTAATGTTTCTCTTTCCTTTTGTCCACATTACTCACCAAACTCTGTCGAATGAAAATTTGGATCTATGAGTGTTGGTTGCCAACTTTCAACCAATCTCCCTTTGCAACTAAAAGGCCTTCACCTAGACATGCCCATTCTAGAATTGGCCTTAACCCATATGTCCAATCTTCTTCCACACACTCCTTGATGACCCATTGGACATCATCCTTACTTCCCAACTCTATCCCCCACCAACATTGAGATAATATCAATATTTGTTCAACATCTATGCCCCATTCTCATGAATTATTCCCCAAACAGTACGTCCAAAATATGTACAAACAACGGTTCATCAAATTTAAATACTATGGAGTTTCTTCTCTAAAATCTAACCCAAGAAAACTAGTCATTGCTTGGGAGTAACCAGGGTGAATTTTGCTTCCATCCTACCTCACTTCACCAGTAGCATACTACAAGCCACCCTATGCCACCAACAAATGGTCTTGCATTAAATAAAGCCTTGATGCTTATTTTAAAATGAACTCTCATCCCATCGCATTAAGCACTCACACCTTCCCATGATTATTTCCGCATTCGGTGGCATACTGACTATCATATTGACAATCTATCCGCCACCTTGTTTTCATTTCTCAACACATGGAAAATTTTGAATTCCTTAAAAGAAAATAAAAGATTTCTAATAATTTTGACAAGTTTATTTAAAATCCAAGGAGGACATTCACCCCTAATTATAGCATTAATAATATTTTGAGAATTGCCTTCTAAATGCAAATTTGCCATCGACATTTTCTTGGCCATCCTGATTGCTACTAGTGCTACTTGGATTTTAGCTTCATTCTTCATGCCCTCCTTCAAACTTTTAGCACAAAAGGCTAGAATATTGCCAACAAAGTCTCTTTCCACAAAGCCTTCTCCTAAGGGTCCCAAGTTTCCTTTTGAGGCCCTGTCAAAGTTAACTTTCACCCAACCTATTTTAGGATTTAGGCATTCATCACCAGACTTCACCTTGGGATCTAGATTATCTTGGATAGGGCTACTAATAGGTAAAAGTTTGATATAAGGCCACTTGTCTTGGATAAATTTTTCCTCCTAGCAAAAGGGAATTTTAATTGGATTGATTTGTGATGTAGCTATACTGACCAACTCTAAAATGGTTGTTTTAATTCTCTTGAAAATACTTAATATTGATTCCATTTTCTCCTGAAAGATTCTTCTATTTCTTTCTTTCTATATTTCCTAAATTATCATAGATATATAAACTTGTTAGATATTATAAAAAGTTGATTTTAGAGGAATTCTTACCCAGCTTTGAAAAAATCTTTTCAAAGAGCTCAAAAATAGTGTTTTCCATCCCAAATTTTTAGTTACAAACCGCTAGTAGTCATTGGAAAACTTACAATTCAATAAAATATGGTCTAGCGTCTCTCCATTCCTATTACATAAGACACACCTAAATGGGCCTTGAAAGCCTAGTATTTGCAATTGTTCGCTAGTAAGAATTCGACCCCTCAAATCCAACCAAGAAAATGACCCTGCTTTAGGTAAATAGTACTTGCTCCAACACAAATTGGTAGGCCATTGATCATTAACTATGCTCAAATATAAAATATGGTACTCAATTTTGATTGAATATTTCCCTTGTTATAAACCACACCAAAAGATCTCATCTGAGCTCCTTGAGAGGAATATTTTCCTTTATGTGAAGATTGCTTGTAGCAACTCAACATTCTCCCTGTCCAAATTTAAGTCTTCTAATGATTTCTATTTCCACTCAATGATCCCATCCACCACTTCACTCTGCATAAAATCTACTACCTTGGTAACCATCTATCCTTAGTAATATGGACTATCCTTGAATCTATCATTCTCTCCTAGAACTTGAAGACCTTCCCAAGAATCCTCCAAAAACATTGTTGAATTACCATGTCCCAAGTTCCATAAAATATGATTTGTAATAAAACGACAACAGGATATTAAAAAATTCCAAATAGTAGAGCCTCTAGGAGGATTTTTAAGGGTCAAAATTCTTTCTTTGCAATGATTATCAAGATATTTAACTTGCAAGAGTTTTGCCCATTTTTGTTTTGGATTACTATACATACTCTAAACTAACTTTTCCCCCATAGCCTCATTCATTATTTTCCAACATCTGAGACCTACCCCAGCAACACATTTAGGTTGGTATATTTTATCCCAAGCCAAAAATGAAATTTTATCCTAATCCCTATTACCATTCCAAAAATGAATTGAATCTTTTTTTAATTACCTTGAGAAATTTCATTGGTATTTTGAGAAATGTCATGGAATAGATTAGTATTTCCAAATAACTATCTTCAACATGAGAATACAACCAACTGATGTGTTGGTTCCCAAATTGAAATATATTGCAAAAACCTTAGAATGTGCCAAGTTCTATGTTTAGGTTGTGCAATTGACTTGACCAACAAACAAGAATCTTCAAAGGAAGATATCTTCTAATATTCAGGCTCTACAAAACCCTAGTAGGTATACCTTAAATATAGCATATTTATAACCTTATTTAAATCCATGTTTCAAATCCACTCCAGTATGGGACTTATACTCAAAGTGAATGCTTAATGCCTTATTACTCCTACTCCTATTTATTTGTCTAAAATAAAGAAAATTAAATCTCCAATAAAATTATTTTACATTATTATGATCAGTGCCTCCTTCAGGGCTACATAGGCACATATATCCAATTTCAGACTATAATTCAAGTTATTTGGCATTTAGATGTGTTTACACTTTGTATAAACATGCAATAATGTAATATTATTTGGTTCTTCTTGTTAATCCAACAGCTCCCTTCAAAATTGTTGTAATTCAATCAAATGGAATTTAATTATGCCTTACAGAAACCAATCGACTAAATTACACAAAACTAGAAAAAGTTGCTTCGATAAATCAAAAGTATCCTTGATATTCTGAGTCAAACAAATAAGAAAGAAAATAAATTGGAGACAACCACACAATATTTTATCTTCCACAATCAACAAATAACTAAGCACATAAAATCTGGATTCTTCTATTATATTCGACCACTGTAAGGAAGTACAAACTTTTTAGTATTCTCTCTTATTTTCTATATTCTATATTTTCTATCCTTTTTATCGGTCTTGGTTTCTCCATTATATAACAAAATTGGGAGAAGAAACAAGCTTCAAACCATTACATTGCAACCTTTCATAACTAATTGTATAAAAGCATAATTAAAGAGACTAAATTAAAACACTTAATTTTTTTATAACAAAGTTTAGAAGCATGTATGAACTAGAACATGGTAATAAAACATGAGGATATCCAGTGGATGCAAAGACACCTATTATCATAATAGTACAAGTAGCAACCCATGACCCTTGGGTCTGGCAAGGTTCTACTTTTAGTTGGGTAGCCTCCACATCCACTAGTTGGCTTTCTATGCTTCTAATCTCATGCGACCTTCAGATATGTTGCCTCCCACTAGTATTGAGAAGCATGTATGAAGTAGAACATGATAATAAAACATGAGGATATCCAGTCGATGCAAGGAAGTCTATTATCTTAATAGTACGAGTAGCAACCCATGACCCTTAGGTCTGGAAAGGTTCTACATTAAGTTCAACAACCTCCACATCCACCGGCTAGCTTTCTGTGCTCCTAATCTCATGCAACCTTCAGATATGATGCTTCCCACTAGTATACCTCATAGTCGCTCAACCATTTGTAATTCTGGATGAGAGGCATGTTCATTAGGTTATCTTTGCTTCCTAAATGTTTTGTGCAATCTATTGTTATCAATTTCAAATTGCTCAAAGTCAACCTTGGTTAAGGCTTTCTTATTCAACATGAAACAATCGATGATAGCCAATTTTATGACTACCAGCAATGGATTGCCACTAGGCATCTTGATGGTTCTAGTTACAGGGTGGTAGTTCTCTACCAAGAGTTGAATTAACTTGACATCTATGAAGACATTAGGCACTACTAACTTTGCAATGTCAAGGGTCCAGGGGTTTGACACAGGGACTTTTCCATCTCTATTTTTATAGAAATACCAAATAAATCTCTCCCTAAGATGGGGATTATGGCGTGCCTTCAACCCTCCAATTTATCTTTGAATACATTTTTGGCTCATGTGTCTATTGAGCTGGGTAATGCACCCAATAAACATTTCTGCATAGGCCTCTTGGTAGGGTTTTGTGTCCTAGGTTTTTTCTCAGAGCCTTCTTCCCTTTTTGAACTTCCACTCTCCCTAAGTTATTCCTTCTTTCTAGGAATTTTATCTTATGCTTTTTTATTGAAATTTCAAATGGCTTCTGTA
Organism: Cryptomeria japonica; assembly: GCF_030272615.1. Taxonomy (NCBI): domain Eukaryota; kingdom Viridiplantae; phylum Streptophyta; class Pinopsida; order Cupressales; family Cupressaceae; genus Cryptomeria; species Cryptomeria japonica. The sequence goes on from NC_081405.1 coordinate 472,503,387, forward strand.
AATTTTACAGCTGGGAAAGTAATTGAGTACTTACTTGTAGCTATCGTAGACAATTTTGGCTTGTTCCTCTTTGTCTCATAGCTCACCCCATGTAATTATTTAGCTTGGGATGAAAAATTTGGGCAAAACTATCGACGATTAATGGTGACTCTTGAGTTCTTTTTTGTATTTAATTTGTGCGTACCATTAACAACTCTTCCACCCTTTTCAAAATTTTGATTTATGACAATGCTGATGTCACCTTCAACTTGCCTCTACTCACTATTTTTTGCAATATCACAAATCTTTATAATCAATCTTGTTTTATTGTTGTGAAATAGCGATGTTAGTTATCGCTATATCATAACTCCCATTTCCTTTTTATTTTAGCCCCCTGCGATATGGCGATATCGAGTTTAGCTATTATCACTATATCGCAACATCATTTTTCATTAACTATCTTCATCCTGCGACGTGGCATTGACCCCTTGAGTTATTGCCATATCATGACATTATAATATCTTTATTAAGCCCTTCTAGTGATATTGTTATAATAGTTTGTTATCGCTATATCACAATCTCTCTATTTTGCATTGATTCCCTTCTTGCGATATGGAAATGCCTTTACTATCCTGGCTCCATTTATCCTTATCTCATAGATTCCCAAATATAATGGAATGTGGGACTCACGAAATGGTGATACCCTTATGAACTATATTCCTCTTGTCACTATTTCACGGGATGTCCAATTTGATGGAACATGGGTTCTGTGAAATGGTGATGTCATAATATTCTTTGTACCCTTAATCACTGTTTTGTTGGCCGCTGAGCATAGTGGAATGTAAGTCTTGCGAAATAGCAATAACTTCGTAGTCCTTATTTTTCTTTATCGCCATTTCAAAAAGCTATTTAGTATAAAAAAATAATAACCTTATGAAATAGCGATATTCAATGGTGTCATTTTATGATGGTCCACATAAGATGATAAGTGGGGTACACATGTATTTTTAGGGAAACAAAATAGGATATGAATTTATTAGCTGATGAACATTGTTCTCAACAAAGATAAGATTTTCTACAAGGTTTATTTAAGGCTCAATTTTGATCTAATTTCAAGGGTTTTATTGTATGTCTGAGATTTTAGGCTAGAAAAGACATTGAATTACCCATAACTCTCATTTTAGTTGATTTGGCTATATGGACAGTAATGGAAAAATAATTTTGGGATGCCATGAAGTGCAAAATTTTGGAGGTTCTAACAGTGGCTTTGGTTGGGGATGAATGATTGTTATAGTCATTGCAAGAACCCATGGAATCTCTAGGATGAAAACCAAAAGGTAAAAAGAAAAGGGAGAGGGGGAATGGAAAACCTAAACTATTGTGCATGGAAAATACCTTCTTTAAGTAAAAGAAGTGTTTCAAGAACTGTCCATGCACTGGCAATTCTTGATTTTCTCCAGACATGTTCTGCAAATAGTAAGAATCTTCTCTAGATTTGTTTGTGATGACAAATGGTCCTATCCATAAAGCTTCAAATTTTCCATGCTCCCCTTTATCCTGACTCCTAGCGTTCCACATGAGAACCATATCATCAACTTTAAAATTTCTCTATTTTACCCTTTTGCCGTGTAGATATTTAGCTTGCTACTGCACTTGATATTTTTCATTTGAGCCTCTATTTTGATTTCATCCAATTCTGCCAATTGCTCCATCCTTTCCTCCATGGGTTCAAGTATATCTATGTCCACTTGCAAGATAAATTTGTAGATTGGCAGTATGTTGTGCACAAGCATTCTTGCATGTGCCCCATACACTAATTCAAAAGTAGATTTTCCAATCGCCTTCTTCACTATTATTATGTTTGTCCAAACAACTAGTCTTAGCTTAGAATCCCATGATTTCTTATTATTCTCCAGTATTCTCCTAATTATATTTAATATACTTTTATTGCTTGACTCCCCTTGCTCATTGCCTTGAGGGTGATAAGGTGAGGAATAAGAAACAACAATGCCATATGATTCACAAAACTCCTTGAACTCCTTTGATCTGAAACTCATTCCATTGTTCATGATGAGATTGACACGTACCCCAAAACATGTAATCATATTGTCCATTAGGAAATCGATGACCACCTTACTAGTAGCCTGTCTTGTGGGGACAACTTCCACCCATTTGGTGAAGTAATCAGTAGCAACTAAAATCCATTGATGTCCTCCACTCGATTTATCCGATATTTATCATATGAAATCAATACCCCATTGATGAAATGGTGCTTCCACCTGCATAGGTCTCAAAGGAGAAGCTCCCTGGTATTTTAGCTTACCAAAATTTTTTTGGTAAGACTCATATTTTCTTAAATTTTGATAAGAATCTATGAACACTGAAGGCCAATAGTAGCTAGCCCTTAATATCTCATGGGCTATGGTTTTGGCTGAGAAATGTACTGTACATACTCCCTCATGCATTTCTCTTAGGATGATGCCAACCTATCCCTCATCCAAGAACAACAATAAGTCCCCATCCTTATCCTTCCAAAATAAATCCTCATTTACAAGAACATATTTAGAGGCTTGATGTTTCAAAGTTCTCTTTTGATTTTCACTCATACCATTTGGGTATTTTTGTGTTCTAAGAAAGTATATTATATTATTATACCATGGAGTATTTTCTATGCCATAGACAACACCATCCCAACCTTCTACATTATTTACTTGTGTCACTTTATAATTTGATTCTACCATTAGTTTTGCTAGACCTTTCCCTCTTAACAATTTAGCGATCTAGATGTCAATGTTAAACTCTCAGATTCTATTAATCCATTTGAACCTCCTACTTGTGACCTCTATTTGAGAAAACACATCTTTAACTACTGCATTTGGCACATAAGCCACTACTTGTGCTCCCACCAAATATGATCTAAAAATTTTCACTGCCTTGACCAAGGCATAGGCTTGTTTCTTAGTAATTCCATATTTCAACTCAACTTCTTGCAATGAATTACTAAAGAATGAGATTGGTTGTTCATGTCCTTCATCATTTTTCTGCAACATGAAAGCTGCAATGGTGTGAAAGGATGCAAATGAAAAATATTGGAAAGTTTTGCTAAAGTCTACTGATTTTAGCACATGGGCTTCCTTAATATCCCTCTTTATGGATGCAAATGCCTGTATTGCCCTAGATGTCTAGTCAAGCTTTTCTCCTTTCTTCAACATTTTTGACATTGGCTTGACAATTTCTACACAGCTAGAAATGAACCTTCTAACAAAATTAATTTGTCTAAAGAAAGTTTGGATAACCTTCATTGTCCTGGGGATGGGAATCTTATCTATGGCCTCAACTCTTTCAGGATCAATCCTGACTCCAACCTTATATAGTATATGCCCAAGTAATTCATCCTATGTAACTGCAAAGTCATATTTATCAGGGTTTAATGGAATGCCATATTCTAATGCTTTATTAAATATTTTCTCCAAGTGCATGCAGTGATCCTCAACCTTCTTTGAATATATAGTCAAGTCATCCTGATACACTGCCATGATAATATTTATCAAATCAATAAAAGCCACATCCATCACCCTTTGAAACATTGCACCATCGCTAGTCAAACCAAAAGGCATTCTAACATAAACATATGCTCCCCAAGGAGTGGTTAACGATATTTTATATTGTTTAAATTATTTGACGTTGACTTGATTGTACCTTGAGAATCCATCCATCATATACAACAATTAACACCCAATCACCTTTTGCAACAAGGCCTCCATGTTTGGTAGAGGGTAATTGTCCTTTAAAGGTGATATGTTCAAATTTCTGAAATCTATGCATATCCTTATATCTCAATTCTTCTTTATTACAGGAAATAGATTTTACACCTAGGTTGAATGTCTAATTGGTTTTATTATGCCACCGTCTCTGAGTTTTTGTAGTTCCTCTTGCATTTTAGGGGGCAATGTAGGATTGATAGGCCTCTACTTCTACCTAAACAACTTAGCATTAGATTTCAGTGGTATTTCATGTTGAAAAAGATCTTCTTTGTAAACCTTCAGATCATCATATGACTAGGCAAATACATGCTTATATTTTCTTAACAAATCTATGATCATCTGTCTGACCTTTGGGCTGATTTTTCTGCTAATATATACCTTTTTTGGAGCATTATCTGATCCCAGTTCACTTCTTCTAGGTCTCCATTATTTACCAGGGTGACTTTTGTATTCATCCTATCATTTCCATCAAATACCCTCTCTTTATACCAACAAGAGTTAAATCATTTTGCCTTAGAGCAATATTTGCTAGGAAATCTACCACTATATTTTTTGATCTATCAACCCAGTCAATTGAGAAAGCATCCAACATTTCCACTGAAGCCCATATCGCATGCTTGTATTGCTTTAGCCTCTTATTTTTAGATGAATATTTAGATCTAACCTATGATACTATTAGTTCCGAATCTCCAAAGACACTTAACAATTTTATGCCATGCTTTATAGCTAAATTCAATCCCAACATTAGTGCTTCATATTCAACTACATTATTTGCGCATTCAAATGATAATAAAAATGAGTATTTGAATGTTTTACCACTTGGAGCAATGCAGACCACTCTCACTCCATTTTCTTCCTTACTGCAAGATACATCGAAGTACATCTACCACACACCTTCTTCATCTAACTGTAATTCTTTATCAATTAGATGAGTGTTTTAAAGCTGAGGTTGTGAAGGCTCGATCCTAAAACTTCCTAGATCAACATCACAGAAAAAGTTCATCTGATTATGATCGACATGTTCAATCACATGTTCAACTCTAGGTTCCTTGTACAACTTGACATATTTCCTGTTTGCTGGTATTATGTTAGGATAACCGGTGAACAACTAAGAGGGGGGGGTGAATCAGCTATTAATAGATTATATTAATTAATCCACTTAATAACCTTTAACCGGATCACATAAACATTAAGTACCGAAATAGAAGAACCGGATACCGGTAAGAAATATAACTTAACTATAAAACATATAATCAACACAATGCAGCCATACCACATAACACCATGATTTGTATGTGGAAAACCCAGAAAGGGAAAAACCACGGTGAGAAGCCTACCCACAGTCAGATGATACTTTTGTAGAAAGTATGTGATATAATGAGGGGCCTGCACATGCAGGAAGACACACTTCCTAGAGCATATTGTTCATTACAAAAGAGTCTCATTGACTACAGAGAGGTTATAACCACCTCAAGATAAATGGACAATAATCCAGAATAATGAACTGCCAGAGATAGCATCTACCACGCCTGATTACAGTCCCAGTTAAGCTCAATATCGGAGCCCTTTGACCTCTTCCTTAATCCCATTTCGATCACCTATGATTGACCAAATATCCTTCGCATATGATATTACATTTCACGACCACGATGCATTATTTACAATGAGATCTTACATCAATTTATACCAACCCTAAGGCCTAAACCAATTAGGTCGGCCACCTAAAAGATATTACAATAAGATCATTACATACATCCATATTACAATGATATGCCATGTCGTCTTAAGACCAAAACAACAATAACCAATCCATAAATCATCTCGGTAAAGTGTAGAGAACACGTTAACATGATACCGGTCCATAACCTAAATAGGCACTAGACCTAATATAGGTCCACCACACCAAAGCAATATCTTCAATCAGTTTGAGGCATGATCAAAGAACATCTTCAACATCTTGAAATCCATCTAGAAGCTGCACCAACACCACTTGTGCATCCTATCAATATTTCTTAGTGGAATCTCTACCAGTTAAACCTTAAACCCATGTCGGTAAGGGTTTACAAGAGTGTGTGATAGCATTGGATTACCAAATCAGTACCAACTAACCATAACATCCTCTAGAAGCATGTGAGACATTAAATCAAACATACTTCATTGATCCAAACATGCCAGAAATGTCCAATAGATAATCTCTTCTCCCAGTAACACAATATCTTCTACCGGTAACTAAAACCTATCTATCGGTAACCAACCATAATAGCTAGTATTGACATCAATGCAACACATAATCAATTCATCCATAATGCCAACAATCTCCCCCTTTGGCATTGATGACAACACTAGATGTGAAAAACATCTAAGTACCAAGAAATTCCAAACAAGTCACCCTTTGTGGAAGACAACCAACAATCTCCTGACTATCAATAACTCTCCCCCTATGAATAATATCTTTGTAAAGTTCTGAATTTATTTTTTACATCATTATCTCTTCCCCTTTGACATCAATGCCAGAAATCTGACAAAAATATCAAAGCAAGAATGCAAACCTCTTAATCTCAAAGCTAACTACCCCCCCTCAGTAGTAGCACCACTCATTAGTGTCGAAATTAATAATATCTCTGATAATGCATGCTGATCTGATGACAAACTGCATCAATCAAGTCTCTGCTAGAGGGGCAGAAACCCCTAACTCGTCTCTCAAATAATCAAATGATTCCTTAGACAATAGTTTAGTGAATTTATTGCAATATGCTCTTTAGTGTTCACTTAAACCAATTTGACTTCCTTTCCTTCTACCTTGTCCTTCAGAAAGTTATATTTTATTGATATATACTTAGTCTTAGAGTGAAATACTAGATTTTTAGACATGTCAATAGTTGCAGAGTTATCACAGTAGATAACTACCGGTTCACTACAATTTACCTTGATATCCCTCAACATTTGCTTCATCCATAAGACTTGAGTGCAATTAGTTGCTGCTACAACATACTCAGCTTCTGTAGTAGATAAAGAAATGCATGACTATTTTTTTCTTATCCATGAAACTAGTTTCTTTCCAAGAAAGAAAGCTCCACTAGAAATTCTCTTCTTCTCATCAGTATCTCCTGCCCAATATGAATCAGTATATGCACATAAAGTGAAATCATCATCTCTAGAATACCATGAGCCATATTTTGTCATTCCTTGCAAATACCAGAATATCCTCTTTACTACACATTCATGATTTTCTTTAGGATTACTTTGATATTTTGAAACAATACTTACTGCATTCATAATATCTGGTCTAGTCTGAGTTAGATACAATAAGCCACCAATCATAGACTTATACCTTGTCAGATTTACTGGTGTAGATGTATCTTTGATAGATAATTTCTCACTTGTCACCATAGGAGTACTTACCAGTTTGGAATTACCCATACCAAACTTCTTCAACAATTCCCTCAGATACTTATTTTGACAGATAAAAATGCCTTTGTCAGTTTGAGTAATCTACAAACCTAAGAAAAATCTCATCTCACCAATCATGGACATTTCAAATTCATTCTTCATATTATTAGAAAATTCCATGGACAATTTATCTTCTCCTCCAAAAATGATATCATCAACAAATACTTCAATAATCAGAATATCATCATCAGTGATCTTATAATATAAATTACTATCAACACTGCCTTTAGTAAAACTAAGCTTCAAAATATATTTATCCAACCTTGCATACCAAGCTCTAGGAGCTTGTTTCAATCCATATAAAGCTTTCCTCAATCTGCAAACCATATCTTTATCATCTGTCTGTGAAAATACATTAGGTTGCTCAATGTATACTTCTTCCTCAAGTTCACCATTCAAAAATGCACATTTAACATCCATTTGATAAACCTTATAGTTCTTATAAGCTGCATAGGAAAGAAATAGTCTAACAACTTCAATTATAGCTACAGGTGCAAATGTCTCACCATAATCAATTCCTTCCATTTGAGAATATCCTTTACAAACTAATCTAGCCTTGTTTCTTACAACTTGACCATCCTCATTCAGTTTATTCCTAAAAATCCATTTAGTTCAAATAACATTCTTATTTTTAGGTTGGGGAACTAAAGTCCATGTCTCATTCTTTTCTATCTGATCTAATTCATCTTCCATAGCCTTTAACCAATGTTTATCTTTACAAGCTTCAATAACAGATGTCAGTTAAATTTGAGAAATAAGATATACCTCTTCATTTTCCAGTCTTATTCTTTTCATAACTCCCTTGTTCCTATCTCCAATGATTTGATCTTCATAGTGATTTAATCTTACATACCTTGGTGTCTTCTGAACTTCAGGTTCACCACTCTGATCATCAGTCACAGTTTCATTTTTTGATTGTACTTGTGTAACTATCTCAGTTTCATGTACTAGTTGAGGTATTGCCAGTTCAGTTATGATCATTTCCACTACTGGTTCCCTGTCATATGATATAGATTGATTTTTGTAATGTTGATCCACTTTCATATTAGCGCTCTCCATAATTATCTGCAATCTTTTGTCATAACATCTATATGATTTTCTTTGAATTGAATAGCCAAGAAATATTCCTTCATCACATCTAGGATCAAACTTCCCAATTGAATCATCCCTTTTGATATAGCATTTACTTCCAAAAATTCTGAAATATTTAATAGTAGGTGTATGTCCAAACCATAATTCATAAGGGGTCTTACCAGTTTTACCTTTGATGTGAACTCTATTGAATGTGTAGACTGTTGTACTCACTGCTTCTCTCCAGTAGATGTGAGGCAATTTGGTTTCCATCATCATAGTTCTTTCTGCATCCAAAATGGTTCTATTCTTTCTTTCCACTACTCCATTTTGCTGAGGAGTCCTAGGTGCAGATAACTGTCTCCTAGTTCCATTTGTCTCACAATAACTATGAAATTCATGAGAAGTAAACTCACTACCTTGATATGATCTTATATATTTGATTTTCAATCCATTTTATGTTTCAACCTTTTCTTTAAAGATCTTAAACTTCTCAAAGGCTTCAAACTTCTCCCTAAGAAAAGTCACCCACATCATTCTAGAATAATCATCAATTATTAGCATGAAATACCTATCACCTTGAAAGCTTCTAGTCCTTGCTGAACCACATAAGTCAGTGTGAATCAAATCAAGCACATCATTATATTTATCATTTGTGCTCTTAAAAGAAGTTCTAACTTTCTTTCCCAATTGAAATTCCTTACATACCGGATTATGAGGCTTCATAATCTTAGGTACATCTCTATCTGCCTTTGTTGAACTGATCTTAACAATACAATCAAAATTAACATGAAACAACCTTTTATGCCATAACCAACTCTCATCAATATGAGCAATCAAACATGACTTATTACCAGTATTCAAGTGAAAGATATTACCTCCAGTCTGAGTACCAGTTGCAATCTCCAAACTAGTTCTCTTTATGATTTTGCATTTTCTATCTTTAAATTGAAGTTGGAAACCATTATCCACCAATTGACCAACACTCAAAATACTATGATTTAAACCTTCTAAATAATAGACATTATCAGTATTATGCTTGCCATCTAGATAAATAATACCTCTACCTTTGATCATACATGCTTTATCATCTCCAAATCTAACTTGACCACCATTGTATTCTTGTAGGGATAGAAATTTTCTTTTATCTCCAGTCATATGATGTGAGCATCGACTATGAATTGCCCATTCATCCTTATCTTCAACTTTTTCTGCTAGGGTTTTTTCTTCATTTAAGATATCCGGTTCCAGTTCATCTTCCTTTAAAGCATATAATACCCATTCCTTTCCATTTCTGGATCCACTAGCAGAATCTATTGTTGGTTCATCCTCAGAGTCATCACTTACTCCTTCCTCATTTGCTATGTAGCATTGTTTACTTTTCTTGAATCTATATATGTTCTGATTAGGCTTAAATATTTTCTTAACTCTCTCTTCAAATCTTGCATTCCTTTCAGGGCATATAGATGCAAAATGACCAATCTTATCACATGCAAAACATTTAAAAGGTGCTTTTCCTTCATACTTACTTCCTATTGGTCCTACTCTTCTAGCAAATAAAGATTCAAGTTGCTCAAATTATTCATCTTATTTCATCATATCTTCCAATTCTTTTGCATATAAGGATTTCCAATCACTTTTTCTAGTAGATGATGATGATACATGAAAAGAAGGTTAAGACTTAACAGCTCCAAAAGATAGAAATTCTTCAAGCTCAAAAGCAGATAATTTCCCAATCAAAATGTCTTTGTTAACTGAAGTGTTTTCCATTGTTCTCAGCTCATTAATTGTAGTTGCCTTCATCTTGTAAGTCGGTGGAAAGGCCCTCAAGACTTTGGAAACTATTTCATCTTCACTCAGAGATCCTCCACAACATTGAATTCCCATAACAATCTCATTTACTCTTTCCATAAACACAACAATTCTTTCATTATCTTCTATCTTCAAGTTTTCATATCTTACTCAGTAACCATCAAGTTTAGCAATTTTGACAGTAGGATCACCTTCATTCAGAGTTTGCAATTTATCCCAAATCTTTGTCGATGATTTATCTGTTAATCCCATGATTTGTTGATCAGTAAGTGCACACAAGAGGGCTTCTTTAGCTCTGCAATCATTTTCAATATTCTTGTCCAGGTTTGTAGTAGCAAGATTGCTAGATGCTGGATCATAAGGTGTATATCCTTTCTCAGTGATCTCCCAAATATCCTTGCTAATACATATAAGATGAGTCTCCATTTGAATTTTCCATATCTCATAATTTGTTCCATCAAGCTTAGGGATTTCTCTTCTGAAAATAGTTGCTGGTGGATTTGAAGTGTTAGCTGCCATAGGATCTACCTCAAGTGGTTAAGCTTCTGCAAAAGAGGACTAAATCTCTGATACCAATTTTTAGGATAACTAGTGAACAACTAAGAGGGGGGGGGGTGAATAAGTTGTTAACAAATTATATCAATTAGTCCACTTAATAACCTTTAACTGGATCACATAAACATTAAGTACCGGAATAGAAGAACTAGATAACGGTAAGAAATACAACTCAACTATAAAACATATAATCAACACAATGTAACCATACCACATAACACCATGATTTGTATGTGGAAAACCCAGAAAGGGAAAAATCATGGTGAGAAGCCTACCCACAATCAGATGATACTTCTATAGAAAGTATGTGATACAATGAGGGGCCTGCACATGCAGGAAGGTACACTGCCTAGAATTTACTGTTCATTACAAAAGAGTCTCACTCACTACAAAGAGGTTATAACCACCTCAAGATAAATGGACAACAATTTAGAATAATGAACTGCCAGAGATAACATCTACCATGCCTTATTACAGTCTTGGCTAAGCTCAATACTGGAGGCCTTTGACCTCTTCCTTAATCCCAATTAGATCACCTATGATCGACCAAATCTCCTTCGCGTATGATATTACATTCCATGACCATGATGCATTATTTACAATGAGATCTTACATCAATTTATACCAACCCAAAGGCCTAAAACAATTAGGTCGGCCACCTAGAAGATATTACAATAAGATCATTACATACATCCATATTACAATGATATGCTATGTCATCTTAAGACCAAAACAATAATAAATAATCCATAAATCATCCTGGTAACATGTAGAGAACATGTTAACATAATATCGGTCCATAACCTAGATAGGCACCAGACCTAATCTGGGTCCACTACACCAAAGAAATGTCTTCAATCAGTTTGAGGCATGATCAAAGAACATCTTCAACATCCTAAAATCCATCTAGAAGCCGCACCAACACCACTTATGCATCCTGTCAAGATTTCTCAGTGAAAGCTCTGCCAGTTAAACCTTAAACCCATGCCCATAAGGGTTTACAAGAATGTGTGATAGCATCGGATTACCAAATCAATACCAATTGGCATGACATGCTCCAAAAGCACGTAACACATAAAATCAATCATACTTCATTGATCCAAACATGCCGAAAGTGTCCAACAGATAGTCTCTTCTGTCGGTTTCACTAGATCTTCTACCGGTAACCAAAACCTGTCCGCCGATAACCAAAACCTGTCTATCGGTAACCAACCATAAGAACTAGGGTTGACATCAATAACAAAAAATCAGTACAACACATAATCAATTCATCCATAATGCCAACATATTATTGCATATGATAGATCTAATTGGACATTTCCTCCTATTATAGTTTTCCATTATTTGGATAAAATCATGCCAAAGTATGGAGGAGTATAAACCACCATTATATCAGTTTTATATGAAGATTCAAGGTATAATGCTAATTGGAGTTCCATATCCCACATCACTCCAATAACTAGGAAAAAATGGTTGTCTATAGCATAACATTCCCCATAGGTAGTATCCACCCATTACCCTAACTCCTTCATTACTGCAAATGACATGATGTTAATTGCTGCTCCTGAATATATCATGCAATTCCTAACCAATTTATTATTATCAACAAGGTAGTATAGAATGGATCTATTTGTGAAGGACTCTTTGTCAGGGTATCTCCTAAATATACTTTAGGTGTTTTCATTATCTCTCTTTCATTTCTGTCCTTTTTTTTTTTCTTGCCTACCTCCCACTTCCTTTAGAGAAACCTTAGAATTGTTGGGAACATTAGAAATTAGTTTAACAACACCATTTTGAGTAAGGGTACTGACATTTTAATTTGTGACAAGGCATGAGCTATGTAAAATGATGGCAAGTTGGTATTTTGATCAGTTTTTCTTATCTCTGTCTCAATTGGCTTTTATTTCTATGTACCTTGTTGCTTCTGTTGCATCTTACTTTTATCTGTTGCAACTTTTTTCGGGACATATCTGTTGGTGTATTTATTTATTCATCTTGGATATAATTACACTTTACTTAAGTTTACTTAGGTACATGCATCATATTATAGTTTACATATGAGACACTTAGGGAGATGTCTATACATTGGGAGTATGCATGTAGGAGAATTTCCATCGTTTATGGTGTGATATTGTTGTTACTTTATCATATCCACTTATTGTGGAGTGATAATTCCACCTTCGATGGGTGTTCCACCTCATGTGGAATATTTTACTAGTTCTCCTACCTACCCCTACCTACCCTTCCATCTCATTGAGCTAAATGTCATCATTGTGTTCTCTTGTGTCTCTTAGCCTTTCCTTTATAAGCAGGTGCATCTACATTGTATGTAATAATGATTGATGATTCAGTTGATCAATATTTTGCATCTTTGATAGGAATATAGTTTATTCTTGTCCCATTTTGTTCTCTCTTATTTGTTCTTTCCATTTCCTCTAGATCTTAGCAAAATCTCACATGGTATCAGAGCCATTAGAGTGGCATTGGTTTGCCAATTGAGAGAAATTTGGTGTTATTTGGGGTCTTGCATTTTGGAGCCTTCTATTGTAGGTTATTATTGAAGCTTGCCGGGTCAAATCTGAGGTCACCATTGAATAGAGGAAGTTCGAGAAAGTCATAATCACCTTTTGTTTCATCCAAATTTGACATCTGAGGCCAAATCTAGAGCCTTTTGAAGGTGGAGGGTGGTGACTTGTCCCGACAGTGATCTACATTTTTGGAGCATCTTTGGCCAAAATCATCATCGCCATTGCACTCAAAAGGCGCAAAAACCCCAAGGTCAACTGTCAATTCATCGAAATTGGCCTCCATTACCTCAAGTTGAAAACTTTCCCCCTCCCTTGGCCGTACGGATGGTGTACGACATGCAAACTGGTATGATTTTTATTTTTTAATAAATTTTTTACCTTTTATAAAATTTGAATTGGTTTTTTTAATAAAATCACGCATTAAAAAATAAATTGAAATCACATTTTAATTTTGCGTTGGGGGGGGGGTATAATTTTTTTAAAGTTTGTTTTATTAAATTTTTTGGGGGTGATTTTTTGCAGGTACTCTTACAGATGCAGGAGCCCTGCGTCACACATGGTACTCCTGTCCGCAGGAGCCCTACGTCAGCAGGGTGGTCCCGTGGTTGCAAGAGCCCTGTTGTACACAGGGTGTCCCTGCGGTTGCAAGAGCCTTGTTATACATAGGGTGTCCCAAAGGTTGCAGGAGCCTTGTGTCAGTAGGGTACTCCTACAAATGCAGGACCCTGCGTGGGGGCCCCCACAAGGGGTGTATTTTTTTTAAAAGTCATTTAATTAATTTTTTTTTAATTAAGTAAATTTTATAATAAAACTTTTTAATATTTTATAAATAATTTTTTTTTTCAAAGTTTTTCTTTAATAATTTTTTATCAAAGTTTTTTAATATCAAAAAATCAAAAATTAAAAAAAATCATGTATTGTTTTTTCTTTATTTAATAAACGTTTTTTGTCAAATATTCAAAAATAAAAAAAATCTAAACAAAAAAAACTTACCCTTTTTTTAAAAAGTTTTTCTTTATTATTTTTAAGTAAATTTTTTTTTGGGGGGCATTTTAATAAATTGTTTTTATTAAACTTTTAATTAAGTTTTTAAAAATAAAAATATCATAAAATGGCAAAAATGGGAACAATTTTTTTTCTTGTCTACCATACTTGTCTTGCAACGCTTCCAACCGACAGCCAAGGGGGGGCCTATTGCTCCTATTTTTTTTCTTGGCGACATCCCAATCAGAGACATCTTCATCTGCAGTATTCTACAGGGTTTCTTTGGTGGCATCAACTCCATGTTTCCATATTTGCATGCTCTTGCATGAGCAATGTTGTACTTGCACTATCATAAAGTGCCACACCTCTTTGTATCTTTTCTTTGATGACATAATTGATGTAATCCTCTTGTACATGTAGATTAGCAATATCTTGTGAGACTTGGTGCATGACTCCAATTGAGACTTAGATTGCACACATTTGTGCATGGCTCTCGTGAGACTTTTATTGTATCAGTATTTCTGCCATTTACAAGTATCTAGTTGATGCTCAAAGTAGGTTGTCTCAATTCCTGATCTTCATTTTGTTGTAGCGAGTGATTTATTGTCATTGACATTGGTACCTGGTTTTGTCACACTTTGACATTATTGGTGCAACATTGGCTCTCTTTCTTCCTAATGGGGAGGTATTTTGGTCAACATCATTGGACCATCTTTGCAAGATATTTTACATTGAGGGGGGGCTTCATGGCATCTCTTCTTCATCTCTCTTTTGGGAGACAATTTTTTCCCATGTGGTTTTTCTCTCTTTCCCCACTTTATGGGAGATTGTGTTTTTATTTGTACATGGGTACCTAACATGGCCTTGTAGTCGGGACCCATCTTGCATTGCTTAGTTGCATTGTAGACTTAAGTGCATTCCCCTAAGTTGCACTTAAGGGAGGGTGTTGGTATAATTATTTATTCATCTTGCATATAATTACACTTTAGTTAAGTTTACTTAGGTACATGCATCACATTGTAGTTTGCATATGAGACACTTAGGGAGATGTGCATACATTAGGACTATATATGTAGGAGAATTTACACCTTTTATGGTGTGATATTGTTGCTACTTTATCATATCCACTTATTGTGGAGTGATAATTTCACCTTCGGTGGATGATCCACCTCATGTGAAAATATTTTACTATTTATCCTACCTACCCCTACCTACCCTTTCATCTCATTGAGCCACATGTCATCATTGTGTGCTCTCTTGTCTCTTAGCCTTGCCTTTATAAGAAGGCTTATCTACATTTCATGTAATAATGAGTGATGATCTAGTTGATCAGTATTTTGCATCATTGATAGGAATACAATTTATTCTTGTCACATTTTTTTCTCTCTTATTTGTGCTTTCCATTGCCTCTAGATCTTGGCAAAATCTCACAATATCTTTGAGATGTATTTGGATGCAACTATTTTATTTCATTATACTGGGTAGTTATAGGATTAGGGTTGGTAGTTTATTTATCTTTTACAAACATCCTTGCTGGTGTACCTTGGTTAGGGTTAATATTTCTATTTCCGAGGTTATAATTGCTCCTGGCCTAGGATACAATTGCAACCTTCAATTCCTTGATTTCTTCTTCCATTGGCCTTCTTAAATATGTTTTATCTTCTTGATGTGTAGCAATGCATATCTGGTTATCAAGTCTGCTCTTTGTTGGAATCAATGAACATTGGGAGTGGGGGGGTGAATCAATGTTCTGCAATTGACAAATTTATTAAACTGATTCTTAAACCACCAGATGCATAAGAATGAAAGTAAAGTGCATAAACATAAACCAATCAACCACAAAACCATAACACCAATATTTTTATGTGGAAACCTAGAAAGGAAAAAACCATGGTGGGATTTGAACCCATAATATTATTATACTTTGATCAGGAGTATGATAATATTACAAAAAGGGGAAGGCACTTGCATTCAAGCTCATTGCCTAGATCTCATTGCTCAAGTACAAAAGAGGGCTACAACCCAGAGGAATCTCTATCCTACAAATGATTACAAAAGATTATAATAGTATCAGAACTGAAGAATAACATCTATTAATGCCAAATAGCAGTTCCGGTTAGGCACAATTTGTCTTTTGCAATTGTTCTGTCTCTCTACTCTGCTCTGCTACTCTGTCATATACCGGGGCACTAAAACCTTCGAATACATTCACCAAACTTCACACATTCACTCATACAAACTTCTCACACACATATCATACCACAAAATGCTCAAATTTGTCAGTCTTATATATTCGCATCAACAAAACAAATCAATTCCCATGTCGGCTTCCAAAAACCACATAACACGCAACATGAAACATGTATCAACAAGTCATCTCAATCCGTCCACAAATCCATATGCGGACCTAAACAAGATGCTAAGTGTGTGTGAAAAGTGGATAAGTATCTGTAAGTTGTAAGAAACAACACTTCAATGAAGTCATTGCATGCATGGTTAGACATATATAATCATGAATATAAAACCATAACAAATCGACCTACTGCCTTCTAAAAGATGCGAGTATAGACTTGCTCTCAGATTTGTATAAGCAATACCAGTGACTAGACTACACCAAGACAAAGGATTTATATATTGAATATTTAATTATGCTTAAGTGATTATTTTCTTATTTTATGATCATGACCATTCGAAATAATGTATTTATGAAATTAAATTATGTAATGAAAATCCGATATATATATTATAGAAAGGGTTTATTAAAGAATTTATTTAAACAAAGATTAATGTTTATATATATATATATATTAATGAAAAAACATTAACTATATATTAAAATATAATAAAAATGAAATTAAAATAAAATAAATTATAATAGTGATAATGGCGAGGTTAATTTAAAGAAAAATATATATTAAAGAAGGTGGTCAATGGTAACATCGACCACCCCCCTTAAATAAAGGGAGGGGTCGGTATTACCACCGACCACCCTCCTCCCTTTTTAGAAAGTTCAAACTCCACGTGCAGGTCGAATGTGGTGGGAGGTAAGTTAAGGTGAGTTGTTTTAAAAAGGATACACATCGATGACCACCCTCCTCCCTATTTTATGAAACATACTCCACGTTGCAAGCATAAACTTTAATGGATAAAGCTGTCCCAATCACCACGTAGCAGATCCAATATGGTAGTTGGCTAGTTTTATATGTAGTTGCATTAATTAAGGAAGACATAGTTTAGAAGGAGTCAACACAACTCCTCCCTTTACTACTAAATTAAAACACTGACCACATTTTACACACGTTGGTACTGCTATTTAATGTGGCATGAATTAATAGAACGTAGTTCATCAGCCCACGTAAATCACCAATGTTCACACCTTGATCGACAAGTGTGGAAAGAAATTAGTATTAGTTAACTTCATGTTTTTAGGATGTTATTTTTAGTGAAGTCGACTTAGTCTTGGAGTTAAAAGCCACATGGATAATCTATAATTAGGGACTTAACAACTTTAGTGGTGTGGTGTCATGAAATGGATAATGAATAACTTTACATGGTGAACACATAGATGTTCAAATATGACTAGGACTATTATGATGCAATTAGATCATGAGTGGTGTCACTTAGAATCAATCCACCTCTAGGAGAGATAGCCCGAAAGTAGGAAAGGAAGGTAGACAACAACACTATATATAGACCATTGAGTTGGAAGAGAGGTGGAGGGAGATGAAAGAGGAAAAAGAGAAGAGATGCAACCAAGGATTAGAGAATGGAATGAAGAAGAGAAAAGTAGTGAGATTTAGAATAGTTTTCAATCGAATCGTAAAAGATCAATCATGATCATCTCAGATTTAGAGTCGAATTTCAGAGTAAAGTTTAGAAATAAAAGATAGAAAGGAAGGATAGAGTTAATAGAAGAATCGACAGATGGAGAGCATCAAAGAGGTTGTGTACCATCTTGAAAGAGAGAAAGCAAATGTGAAGAGGGAAGCAAATCCATCACCTCAAGCCAATAACAAGAGCATAAGGAGGTAGGATCTACCTTAATTCTTTGGTCATTATGCAAGGATAGTAAGTGAGTCATGAAGTTATATAATGTTTATTAGAATGAAGTTTGATTGAGTCAAGCCATGATTAGAACAAAATTGTTTGAACTCGCTTTTGAATAGTCTTATAGAGAAATGTATTATGAGGTATATATGATAAAATAACTAAGAACATGCATGGAAGATGTTAAAGAGTAGTAGGAATTGCATTATAGGTTGCTTTACATATTCTTTAAAAGATGATCTAGTTTTAGACCTATGCAATATACTAATGGAAGAGATAGAATCATGAAAGGAATCATTGTTAATTGTTCAAAAATTACGTTCATGTAAATATAGATACAATAGTGAAATAATTTCTTAAGTTTGTTGATAAACTTAGTGAAACTCTCATAGATCACCCAATCCTCTCTAAATAAAGGAAGAGGATAGAGAGAGAAACTTTGAGATTGAACCACGAAGAAGATGAAATAATAGGATAACGACTTATAAATAATGAAGTTATTTTGATATCACAAGGAAAGACTTAGACTTTCAAATTTTGCAAGAACAATAAAGATGGTTATCGAGTGTCTCATTTGAAAAGCCTTATAGATAGGAATTTTACGAACTTGTATCATATTAGATTGTCGTTATAGTAAATTAGTGAAGTCAGTGTGTTAAGTTTTAAATCATGAAAAGTCACATATTAGTATTAAACTAAATATGATGTTTTGAGAAAAGAGGTAAACGAACCACGACACTTGGAAAGATAGAGAGAGAGTTTAGACGAGATAAACTTAGAATTGTAAACCATAAGAATGGAATGCATGTTAATGATTATGCCATTAAACGTTTTAATAATTGAATAAAAGAATGTGTACTCATTTTATTCAATTTATATATAAGGTACATACATGTGTTACACCTCCTTAATATTTTTAATCTTGTCTTTAAATTGCTTGAAAGATAGAAGGGAAAGATTGTCTTCTTTTAGATGTATATTTGATTATCCATAAAAGATTGTTTCCTGTCAGATAGGATTGGTTGTAATAAAAGATTTATTTTATCAATTTCTATTCAAAACGAAAGATTGTCTTCTTAGCATAGTATTTTATCTTGTGAGAAATAGGAAGCTAGAATTAAAAGGCGAAAGATTGTCTTCTATATGAATTTATGTGAACAAAGCTAGATAGGCTTGTGTTTGTGGAAAGTTACCTTCTAGGACGGGTGCCGAATGTGGATTATAGAGAGTATAGTTGCTTTTCTAACTATCTATTTTTGTTGTGCATGGCATTATACTCGGCTGAGTAATCAAATTGAATTAACCATTGAAATAATGGAATTCTTTTATTTTATCCTCTCTACCATAGCCTAGATTGATAATGAATGCTTGTTTCTTAATAGAAAGTAGAAAATTGAAAATGCATGTATCATCTAGGCATGCACCAGATTCCATCTTGCCTTTCAAATTCTTTTGCTAAGCAATTCGTGCAGGGTCGGGTATTCTTGATTAACCAAGAATTTCGGGGAAGCGTAAGCTTCAAGGTTGGGCGGAAAAAGCACCTGAATCTTGTTCTCATCTTCATGCTAAAGATTGCATTGGCGACAGCTTGGGTTGCAGATCAACAGACGCATGTCACCCTTTACTTTGTACTATTTTGTTATTGAACTTACAACAACTTGAAATGCGTAAGTATTGTATGATCGAAATACTACTTATATCGATTTATTGAATGAAGAATCATTATCTATTATAGAAAATTTTGTGTTTATTACAATCTAAATGGAATGTTCAATTGAAGCTATGAATGGAAAAATGGAATGAAATAGACTTATCAACCGATTTTTGAGTTTATTTAAGAATAAAGAGTATTTCAGATTTTATTGAAGTTAGCTCGATTTATGTCTTTACATTTTGGTATCAGAGCGCGGATAAGTATTTGTAAGTTGTAAGACACAACACTTCAATGAAGTCATTGCATGCATGGTTAGACAGATATAATCATGAATATAAAAACCATAACAAATCGACCTACTGCCTTCTAAAAGATGCGAGTATAGACTTGCTCTTAGATTTGTATAAGCAATACCAGTGACTAGACTACACCAAGACAAAGGATTTAATCTATATGAGCACAAGAATAAGCTAAATGTATGCAAGATCAAACTAGATATATAAGATTAAGCTAGATATGCAAGATTAAGCTAGATGAATGAATAGTAAGCTAAATGAATTCAAGCAATCATAATTAAACTAAATATGCAAAAAGATAAACTAAGATGCAATAATCTCAAAGCACAATATCTTCAATCACTCCAGAGCAAAACCTGCATAATAACAATAAATCTCCAAGGTGTTTTGAATAAGAGATGAAGGCTGAATTTATAGAGACTCAAAAGAGAGACCAACGGTCAAGATCAATTAGCAATGAGTGGTTGATATTATTCAAGAAAAAGCACATCTCAGGATAATTGAAATAATTGAGAGATCAGATTTAGTTAATCTTGAGATAGATTCCAATTATAGTTTGATTGAATGCATTCATATTATAAGTCTAAGTCTGCATTGGAGATTAAATTTAGTTGATTCCATGCACTTGAGATAAAAATAAGATGATTCCGTGCACTTTTCTTTAATTTTCTCAAGATTTTTATTTAGAAAAATCCTTTTCAATGCAACTGAACTTATTTTCTCAAAAGCCTTGAGTCTTAATTTTAGAGAAAATGATTAATTCAATTCAATTGCTTTTCTGATTTTCCAAGTTATCTCAATTTTAGAAAAAGAAGTATCTTACGTTTGATTTATTTTCTCAATTTAATTCTTTTCTTTTGTTTTGAATTTAACTCTTTCTTTTGTAGATTAATTCATCTTTTTGTAAATTAATTCCTTTTTTGTGATTAATTTCTTTTTGTAAATTAATTCCTTTTTTTGTGATTAAATGGCAAATTCATTTATTAATTAAATATGCTATGATATTTAATTAAATAAATAGTATAATTGATCAAAATGATTTACTTGGAATGATTTAATTAATTAAATAAATATTTAATTAATGTTGAGTGATTTATTTGCCATTTAACATTAATGATTGAGAATTAATGAATTAGGTACTCAAGGTTTATTTAATTGCTTTTGGTTAGGACCGTGGTGATGTCGAGATTAGGGGCCCATGGTTTTCCCCTCTTTGAATTAATGTGCGAGAAATGTGTTGATTCAAAGAATAGTTGATATCAAATAGATATCAGTTCTGAACTTGATAGATCACAAACCGATGAAGAGTGAGATGTTCAGCTTGATTTAAAGTGATAAAACTGAACAGATTGATTAAAGTGATACCGATCCTGAACTTAATTGAACTAGGACTGATAAAGAGAGAGATACCGTTCTTGAACTTGATGGATCAAGAAACGAGCATCAATGCGGAACTTAATTGAACTAGATTGAGTGAAGAGATACAACTGATTGCGAACTTGATTGAACAAGAACCGATTAGCAAGAGAAAATGTCCAGCTTGATTTGATGTGATGAAACTGAACATCGATTTGAAGATTGATTCAGACAAGGACAAATATTGATATGCCCCTAGAGATTGCTTTATTTGACATCGAAGAATCTCAACTTGATACGATGTGATTTAGTTAAGATGCTCCTAGTAACAAGGTTTAATTGATCTTCTTTGTTTGAAAATAATTTTTCTCAACTTTAGATGATGATGATTGAAAAGATGTTATGAGTATGCCCACTCGGGAGCGAAATCGAAAGATAGCGAGGGTACAATGATTTTGAAGATAATTATTTGAGCACGAAGATTGATTTTGAAGAATGAAAATCAAAGTTGATTTGAGAATTAAATTGAGATTTAGAATTGAAAGCAAAATGATTCGAAAATTGACTTGAGGATGAAAATGCTAAGTGGTCAACATCGTGAAATTTTGACTAGAGAATTGACGTTAGATTTCAATTTTGATCCCGAAAATGCACTCACGACAACCGATATAGTTTAGGGTACAAGTTTTACGTCCATCAGAGAAAGTTCAAAATTAGGGTTTGGGCTATATAAGGGGTTCAATGTGTCATTTTCAATTCATTGTTACCTCTCAAAGTTTTAAATTTGAAAAACCCTCTTGCGAAGAAAAATGGCTATTCTGATTCAAGAGCATTGATTCGAGTGCCAGAGATGTCATAATCGACCGCGAAACTACGACCCAACATTAAGTGATCAATCATTAGCCTTTGTATTTCTTAATATTTGAATTTTGTTAAATTTTTACAATTTATTTTTTGTTCAAAGTCATTTTCATTGTTTTATCGTGCGGTTCAACATGTTTTCTCGTACGAGAATCTATCCTTTTGTGTTTTATCATATGGATATATAGGGTTTGTCATCTGGTGTTGTCCCATGATCGTACGATAGTGTTCTTGATAGTCCATTTTATCGTGCGAGAGGATATCATTTATCATATGAGAATTTTACTCGTGCGGGATGCAATATTTTCTCGTACGAGTTTCTGCATGTCTGTGAAAACTTGTATAAAAAACAACAAGCATTTTTGAGAATGTAAACAATAATTTTTTATTTTTTATTTTGTATATTTGGATTTTTGAGCATGTTTAACATATTTTTAGCGAAAATTTGATCACGTGCTGACAATTTGTATGTTCAATTTTGCATATTCGGTTGCCGAACATTCAGTTTTGGTGTACATTTCTGTTGATGATGAGGCTAGTTTGCGAGTTATCAGACACAAAGAGAGATCATATTAGTTTGTGTGGATTTAGATACCTATTACAGATGTCTGATATCTGTGTGAATCATGGTATGTTGACTTCTTTAGTTGAGCATTTTCATTCGGAGCATAACACCTTTCATTTACTAGTTGGAGAGATGACCATCATGTTGGAGGATATATATAAGATTTTGAGGATTATGTTCGCTGGAGACAAGGTTGATTATGATTCTACTCAACAACCAGGTGTTTTGGCATTGAGATAGATATTCCATGGTGAGACTATTTTTGAACACGCTATTACATGGGATGATTTGATGAGAAGATATGGCACACAATACCCTATGGCTTGCATTTTGGTAGGTATGATCGGTTGTTTTGTGATGCCTGATAGAGGACATTAGGGATTTTTATGTGGATGAGGCAGAATGCTTGAGAGGTTGTTGACTCATCCCGTGAGATTAGGGTGGGGATCATGTTTACTTGCTCATATGTATCATGAGATGTACGATATTGTGTATCGGGAGGGGAAGAGCATGGAAACAGGTGTTTTCATTCTACAGATATGGGCATGGGAGCACATCCCAGTATGTAGACCTATAGTAGATGATTTGCAGGAGGAACACCAGCCTATTGTATGTCATTATTCAGGTTATGTTACTTAGCCCCACCTGGGCAAGACTGACTATTGGAGGAGGTAGTTGGATGATTTTATTGTTGTAGTATGGAGACCATATATGGGACGATTGGAGAGCTCAAAGGAAGGACATGTTCATGACTCAACCTCTCATTGGCAGATTGGTGTCTATTATTGAGCGATTTGTAGTATCTAGGGTGATGAGATAGTATGTGAGAGCGCAGGGTATATCCCATGAGTTCACAGCCTATGCTCGATGTGGGGAGGAGGGAAGAGGATGGGCACCAAGACTGTCATATGTGTTGAGCATGCAGGAGTTAGCAGGTTTATAGCCACAGAGATAGGATTACTTAGAGGATGTTGCAGATGCGGGAGCATTTCCCCAGTATAGAGATTGGTTTCAGAGACATCATTTTCCTCGATTTATAGAGCCCGGTGCACATGCACCTCTTATAAAGGAGGTTGAGGATGATGCACCAGCATGGGTACAGGTACCAGTTCAAGTACAGGGATGAGGGTAGGTACAGGGACAGAGAGCGGATGTACCTAGGTGGGCAGGAGGTGATCCGGGTGCTAGTAGCAATAGGGTACCAGCAGAGAGATGAGAAGGGAGGAAAAGAGAGAGATGGTGGGAGAGAGCAGGGAGTACCAAATGTAGTATAGTCTTTGAGATCAAGGTTGACAGGTTTGCAGTCACAGTTGACAGTGGTGCAGACGCAGCTTGTAGAGTGAGACTGATAGCTTCTAAAGGTTAGAGCAGAGCATGATTCTCTTCAGTGAGAGGTTTTGCATCAGATGATTTGTGCAGCCTATTATGTCACAACTTATAGTATAGCGGTCCCAGTAGTGCAACAGGTTGTTCCATATTCTCAGTATATGGCTTGATCTGAGGGAGCTAGGGAACCCAGAAAGGACGTTGGTCAGAAGGCACCACCTCCTCCACTCAGTGATGAGGGAGAGGTAGAGAGATAGATTTATTATCTCTTAGATTTTGCTATATACCCCATTTTTGTAGCCTATACGATTCTTGCTCTGATGAGAAATTGTATTTGACAGTTCATATCATTTGTACTCTGAGACACTGAGATTATAATGATATATACAAGCTCTTGATTTGATTTCAATGTACTTGTGTTGATTGATTATGAGATGTCTTTCTATATGCTTTATTCTATATATATGCATATCTTTTCATTATGGATGTATGTAATGCAGATGAATATGAATGTTTTTGTTTGTTTGTTTCTTATATGTAAATAAATGATGAAAATGAATAACTAGTAATGCAAATGTTTAGTTTTCATGCAATAATATGAATGCTAATAAATATATAATGAAATGTATGGATCTATATAAGATTCTCATGTATGCAGCTAACATCTCAATACACAAGTACTCGATCTGAGAAACAATTATGAAAAATAGACCACTTAGCTGAGAAATGATGATTGCTTTAGAATCTCATTAAAAAGATAAAGAGATCATTGTTATCGTGCCAAAATTACTTTAAATGCATAAAATTTAGAATGAATGCAACTTAAACTTAGTCACTGGATTTGGTATGCTTAATTTTCATCACCGAGTGTTTTACAAACACAACAGGCAAAATAGAGTTCCTTCCTTTTCATATGCAATATTAATTATCTTGTCCACAATGACCCTTTTTTCATTCATATTGTTGGAATTATTATGCATGCATCCGGATTGCACATTAAAGAAACTCCCTCAAAACAGATAAAGAAATAACTCCAACCTCCCTATAGCATACAAATAAGAAGAGTCAAGGTATGTGTGGTGATTTCACCTTGATGTGAAGGCACTTATCACATACACCCAACTGATTAGATGTTTCTAGATCATCAAAATCATTCCTACAAGAAGAAAACAAAGAAAAGTATTATGCCCCCAATCCTTGCTTCTCTTAGTCAAGATAGACTTCCTTGAGTTACTCAAAGGGAATAATAATCAAAAACCAATTTTAAAAGATAGCACACAAAGAAAAATTTCAATCATATCTCAAACACTTTAGTGATTGTTTTCAGTAGTCTTGTTTTGCTTGTTTACTCAATGATAAAACTCTTCAGTAGTTAGGAGACAGGTGACTGACTTAGAGTGGATGACTTGGTACTACTGATAGAAAGATGACTTGGTTGATATTGCTTAGGATATGTATATTGATCAGTCTATTACCCTAAGACGAGAACATTGATTAGTTTCAAGCCATGAGGGTTCCAAAAGAACCAGATGTCACAAAAGCGATTAAAAGATATGTACAAGCGAAAGAAAAGATGCAGGAAAGCGGGAATGAAAATGGGAAATGCCAAATTTTCTTTGATAGATGGAGCACTTGAGTACAAGAGGCGTTTGTTTACCAAGTTTTCATCTACTTGGAAAAGATCCTTTCTTTTTTTTTGTTTTTTACCAAGGTGCCTATTTACCAGGTTTTCACCAAGGCATTTGATTTTTTATTTATTTATAGGTTGCTGGAGAAGAGAATACTAAGTGAAGAATTTCTTCAAGTGGATGGTGTTCATCAGTTCACGGAGTTGTTCTCCTTCTGATGTTGAGAGTTGATAGGTACTGGAGCCAAAGACTATAGTAACGATGTAGGGACCCAGCCAATTGGGTTCAAATTTCCCTTTGTTGTCTCGAAACTGTTGATTTTTAGGATTTTCTCTCAAAACAAGGTCACCAACCTGAAATTCTCTTTGTCGAACTTTCTTATTATAAACTCTAGACATTCTCTTTTGGTAGGCTCTTAGATGATCAAACATCACTTGCTGACGCTCATCCAAAAACTCAAGTTCTTGCAATGTAGATATGTTGTAGTCTTCATCAGTAACAAGGGCTTGCAAAGAAACTCTCAAAGAAGGTATTTCCACCTCAACAGGCAAGACTTCTTTAGACCCATACACCAAAGAAAAAGGTGTAGCCCTAGTAGGTGTTCTGATACTTGTTCTATAAGCCCATAGTGCAAGATTGAGCTGCAGATGCCAATCCTTTCTAGATTTGTTTATTGTTCTATGTAAGATAGTCAGTAGAGTTTTGTTAGATGCTTCAGCTTGTCCATTACCTTGAGGGTAGTATATGGATGACCAGTGTTGTTTGATTTTGAATTTTTCATAGAGCTTATCTAGATCCTTTTTTTTGAACTTCCCTCCATTGTCGGTCACAATTGAGGAAGGTATCCCATACATTTAGATGATATAGTTAAGGATGAACAAAGCTACCTTTTTACTATTTTATTTGATTAGTGGAATTGCTTCTACCCACTTAGTGAAGTACTCAGTGGCAACTATAATAAACTTGTGTCTGTTAGATGATGCAAGATATATTTGGCCAATGAGGTCAAATGCCCATTGTTGAAAACACCAATGTGTGATTAAAGGTATGAGATCCCTTGTTGGAACATGTATGAGGTTCCCATGTAGCTGACACTTCTCACAAGTTTTAGCAAATTTTATAGCATCTTTCTCCATATCTAGCCAGTAGTAGCCAGCCTTTAGAATTTTTTGAGCTAAAGTAAGACCGTTTGAATGAGATCCACAAATACCTTCATGGACTTTAGATAACACGCATTGGGACTCTTTAGTTTCTAGACACCTAAGCAAAGTACTATCAAAACCTCACCTATATAGATCGTTAGTGATGATAACATACCGTGAAGCGTTTTGGATTAGATTCCTTTCCTCATTATGGGTAAGATTAACAAGAATAATTTGGTCACACAAGTAAGAGTAAATATGGCTATAGCAAGACGAATCATGTCCAATGATAGAACAAACCATCTGGGACTTAGGGGAATCATAAGAAAGATAATGTAATTCTTCCACCAGGAATTCAAAACAAAACTTAGATTCTTGTAGCTGTGGTATAGACGCCAAGGTAGCCATAGCATCTACTGCTCTATTTGCTGATCTGGGAATTTGTTGAAATGATACAAAGCTAAAGTATTTCTTGAGATCATCAATCATTATCTTATAAGGCATCAGTTTCTTATCCTGGGTCTGATATATATCATTGATTTGGTTGATAATCAGCTGGGAGTCTCCATAAATGTGTAACTCAACAACCTTCCATTTGATAGCTAGCTTGATCCCATTTACTAAAGCTTCATATTCTACAATATTGTTTGTGCATGGAAAGATAATTTTGTAAGCCTTTGGAATTGAATATCTTTGAGGAGTGATAAAATTATTCCCGCACTAGAAACATGTTGAGTGAAAGACCCATCAAAGAACATTTTCCATGATCATTGAGTAAGGTGCATGATGGATTCATCCAGAAATTCTATGTGCAAAGGTTGATTGTCTTCAAGCGGAGCGTCAACAAGTTGATCTACAATGACCTATCCTTTGATAGATTTGCATTCTATATATTCAATATCAAATTTTGTAAGAACCATGACTCATTTAGCCAATCTTCCTAAAATTGTTGCTTTGTTGATAAGGTATTTGAGCAGATCAATCTTAGCCACCAGCTTAATAGAATGTGCTAACATGTAGTGTCTGAATTTTTGTGATGCAAAGACTAATTCCAAACAATCTTTTTCTATGATAGTATAGTTCATCTCATAGGACACTAAGGTCCTGCTAATATAATAAATAGCTATTTCCTTTTTATTCTCATCCTGTTGTGCCAAGAGTGCCCCTAGTGATGTATCTGTAGCTGATATGTAGAGAATCAAGGGCTTTCCTTGAATTGGTGGCATCAATATAGGTGGATTAGAAAGATATTCCTTGATTTATTTTAGATATTGTTCACAATATTCATCCCAATTGTATTTGACTCCTTTTCGTAATGCCTTTGTGAATGGTTGAGCCTTATCTGCTAGCTGAGAAATAAAGCATCTTATTGATTGGAGCCGCCCTTGTAAACTTCTCATTTGACTGACATTCTTTGGAGGTGGAATTTCCATGATAGCCTTAACCTTTTCTGGATCCACTTCTATTCATTTTTCTGAAACAATATATCCTAGGATCTTACCAGATATAACCCCAAATGCACATTTCTTGGGATTTAATCTGAGTTTGAATTATCCCCTCTTGTCTAATATTGGACCTAGTTCTGATAGATGTGTTGATATTTTCATAGATTTAACTAGAGTATCATCAACATAATCTTCCATGTTTTTATGCATCATATCATGAAAAATTGTTGTTACAGCTCCTTGATAAGTAGCACCTGCATTCTTTAAACCAAAGGGCACTACATTTTAGCAGAAGGTTCCCCATGCATAGGTGAATGTTGTTTTCTCTTGATCCTCAGGTGCAATTTTGATATGATTGTATCTTGAAAAACCATCCATTAAAGAGTACATTTCATAGCCAGCAGTCATGTCCACGATCATGTCTATGTCGAGTAGTGGAAAATTATCCTTCGTACAAGCTTTGTTTAAATCTCTAAAATCAGTACAAACATGGATTGATTTGTTAGGTTTAGAAACATGTACAATATTAGATATCCATTCGGCATAATCAATTGCTCTGATGAATCCAACTTTTAGTAAATTTTCTAGCTTAGCCTTAACAAGTATGCAACATGAGGATGCATTTTTTTGAGTTTTTGCTTAAGAGGTTTAACTCCAAAAGTGCTAGAAAGATGATGCATTATGAGTTCTAGATCCAGACCTGGTATATCAGCATATGTCCATGCAAAATTGATCTTATTTTCCATGAAGAAATCAAAAAATTCTTTTAGTATTTCGGCTGACAAGGATTGAGCTACATATATGGTGTTTTGAGATTCTTTTGTTCCAATGTTTACTGGTTGTGTAGGTTCAATTAGCACTGATGATTGCTCTTGAAAGTGATAAGGCAAAATTC
Organism: Cryptomeria japonica; assembly: GCF_030272615.1. Lineage (NCBI taxonomy): Eukaryota > Viridiplantae > Streptophyta > Pinopsida > Cupressales > Cupressaceae > Cryptomeria > Cryptomeria japonica. The sequence continues at coordinate 472,532,745 of NC_081405.1, forward strand.
CAATTATCTCACCTTCAGGCGCCTCAGAGAGGTTTTCATCATTAGGTACGTCCTTTATTTTACTATTTTTTATTCTGACACTACCATAGTGTGGTTTTCGCCATCAAAATATTTATTTATTTTTATTTTATTTTTGCAACTAAGATACTTGACATTTGCTGCTGTCATGTTCTCACTTTGTTCATGGGTGGAAGAGTCCATTCGTTCAACTACATTAAGATAGCAGGCTAATGTATAGTCATTGGAAAAGGTAGGTATATTCAAAGGTTGATCTTGGAGAGTATAATCAATAAGTTCAGGATGCACCAGGGATAAAGTTTTAACAGGTTCAAGGGAGTTCACGATATTGTCATCATAACCTCAGACCGACAAGTCGAGTTCTAGATGACTACCTTGCGTAAGTGTCTCGAGACTAGGAGGAGTTACAACATAATTATCAAAGTGTACGCTAATATTTAGGGGACCTAACCCAACATACCTACCACTAGCACCATCCTCTACTTCAGACTGGACTACATATCATGGTTTGACAGTAATAGGGTCAACAGATAGAGTCTTGACATTCATGACGAAGTAGTCATAGTTTGGTGTCAAATAGGTATTGTCATAAATAGAGCTTATGTCAAAGTGATTAGAGTCATAAGATGAAGTCTCTGACTCTTCTTCAAATGTCTTAGTGAAAGTATGTATAATATCACTATCTACATCTTTGATGCTACAAATTCCTTCATGATTTGGTTCAATGATCACTTGTATTTGACATACCTGTTGACATAACCTTGATGACTCTGTTAATTTTTGTCATCTTTTCCATTCAACTTCCTCTAGACTAATGACTGGCCTTGATTTTGTAGCCTCCAATTCTTCTTTTGTAGTTCCATACTTGATTGGATCTATCTCATTAAAGGGAGATATAGTAGGTGAAGAATTTTCTTGTGTTCTTTCTTCTTTCATCTGTTGTTTATAGTCTTCTTGTCCTTTTAGTCTGATTTCCTCTATTTCCTTTTGCAACTTCAAGCGTATTATCTCTTTTCATCTATGATATCACTAGGTTCTTCAAGAGTGTCTTTAGTAGATGTATCTGAGAGAGGACCTTGACCCCATTCATACTCATTCGAGTCAGTTTTTGAATTATCTATTTTCATTCTACCTGTGTATGTGATTAAAATGTTCAGTGGTACAAACAACTCTTTAATTCCTTCAATTTCTTCTCTCATATCTTCTGGGATTTCTACTCCATGCAGTGTCACTCCTGATACAATTGGAACTTGATTACCAGCTGCTTCTTCTTTTTTATTTTCATAGTCTTCCTGAGTTTGCCAAGTATTTAATTCCTGTGATGTTGAAGGTAGTGTGTTGACTTGAATTTCATCATCAGAATACTACCCACAACATGTTAGTTTCACAAAATACAAAGGGAATGCTACAAGAAATCCAAACTCAACCAATGAAACTACATGAAATGAATTTTTAAAATAAAAACATTGTTTTTACCTTCATGATTTAAGTCTCATTGTGTCCCAACTCCACTGTTCCTAGTTGCAGGTGATTTTCTCTCAGACAAGCATTGATAGCTTCCAATATGGCATATGAAGAATGGACTGATGACTGATAGTTAACTGATACTATGATATGCAATGCAAAATGATTATGCTAAATAATTATGTTAATTGCTTCAAGATTAAAACTCACGGATGCATAAGTTTTCACAAATTGTTAACTTGCAAATTCACTTGAAGACTAACTCTTTCTCAACTCAAACTCCCATTTTTATAGACTTTGAGAGGATAAGATGATGTGGCTTGGATCAACGGTCATGACCATATTTGCAGATTTGGATGACTGTGAGCAAAGGTGAAGGTTGAGAGAAAGGAGGAAGGAGAAAACAAGTGTCACTCATCTCACCTTGACTGGGTTGCTGACTGGGGGAATCTAGGGATGGTTGGAGAAGATTTAGGCATGAGAAGACAAGTGGATTCAAGTCCTTCCTAAGATATAGGGATGTTGGAGAGAATAAAGAAGAAGGTTAGGAAATATGTGTACGTACACAATATTTCATTAAATTTGGAAGTTGGAGATAAATGATGAATTAATATTTAAGAAATATTAATATCTTTAGCCACATGATTGATGAGTTGGCAAAGGGAAGATGAAGTGGAGATGGAAGAATGAGTTGGAAAAGGGATTAAATAATTAAGAATTATTTAATATTTGAGACTATAGGATAGAAGAATTACCATTAAATATTAGATATTTAAATGATTGGATGAATAATTAAATATTAGATATTTAATTAATTAAAGGAATACGATAGATGAATTAATTAATAAAATATTTCAATTAAATTAATTAATAGAAAGACACGAAATGAATTAAATAAATTAATCTTTTGAAATTAACTATTAAATAGAAGAATAAATATAAACTATTTATTTAATTTCTCATAGCCATTTTTATGTGTATACATTTTTCCCCTCTTTGAAATGATGTCGAGACAACATTGTTTCAAAGATTAAATCAAGTCTTGATAGTGGGCCTGACAAAGATAAAAATCCTGATTGTGCCCCCTTGGGAGATTAATCGTGAAATTGTTTGAAAATTTTGGATAAGCGATTGATCTCATGATAATTGAAAAGGTCCTTCAATTAAATTTATTTATGAAAAATAAATAAAATGCCCCATTCAAAAGCATTAATTACCCTTCTAATTGGAAAATATAAAATTAACCAAAGGTAATTTTAATTTCATTTTCATCCTTGTCAGCTTGTGAAGAGATTATCTTGGTGAAGTGGCTTAATGGTGATCCCATTCGAGAATCATCGATTTGAGCACGTTCGACGATATCAGTGACCTCCTGAGTATGGTTATACGATATGTACCTTATGCCGAGCCTTTTTGCAACTTGTCGTATAATTTTCCATATTTTTTGGTGCGTGTTTGGCTATTAAGTTTTTTTCAATTTTTGACATCTTTGTTTAGCGCTTTTGTTTCTTTTGTTAGCACATTTGCAATGTATGTTAGCGCTCATGCTTTGTCTTCGCTTATTCTTTGAATGTTTGTGCATATGCTGAATAGGGTAGTGCTTATGCTTTGTTTCATGCATTTGTTGCAAGGTTTAGTGCGTTTGTGAAAAAGGTTCGCACATATGTTTTATTTAGCGTTTGCATTCAATAAAATAGCGCTTTTGTGGAAAAGATTAGTGCTTATGCCTCAAATGAATTTTTGTGATGTTGCTCATGTTAAAATTCACTTGGATGATTAAATTTAGACATTCTGATGCACACTTGTGTTTTTTTAGGTATTCGATTGATGGCTTAATTGATTGAAATTTGATAATGTTGATTGATAGGATAAATGAATGATTGATTTGACTTGATTTGATAGATTGATAGATTATCTCTAAGAAACTGATGTAGTTTTTGATGAAGAGCATAACAGAGTTTGATTGAACTCATTGATTGATAGAAAACCATGATTTTTTAGGTTTAGATTGATTCGATAGCCTAATTTGCTTCATTTGAAAAGATGTATCAATTGTTGATGTGATACATTAGCGATCTCTTTGATAGATAGATAGATGATTGATAATTGATCAAATTCTCTTGGTAAACAAGAGGAACTTGATGTTCTCCAAAGTTGGGAGAAATTCCCAGCTATGCACCACTTAGTGCCAGGGCTTACACAGGCTGAGGTGAGACATATAGATGCTTGCAGATTACACCACTTGTTATACATGCTTGATATTACCCATAATAGGGGATTGTTGACTACTTTAGCAGAGAGATGGCATAGCGAGCATAACACTTTCCACCTGCCCACGGGTGAGATTAGTGTGACACTTGAGGATGTCTATAGGATTCTCCACATCCCTGTGACCGGTGAGTTATTCCAGTATGATTTTCAGGATCGTGAAGGGACAGAGGCTTATAGAGCCATATTTGGTGAAGGAGAGATCCGATGGGAGGATATGATTATGTATTATGAGACTCTCCTTGTGATTCTTGCAGGTTTGATTGGGGATTCATATGTCCAGACAGGATATCTCAAGGTTTTGTTGCTGGTTGGGGTGAGATTATTAGAGCATGATGCAACATTGGACTTGATATGCATGGGGTGTTTGTATGCTTGCTCATTTGTATCATGATATTCATCAGGTTGTTTTCTATGAGAGTGCTAGTCTGCAACATGATGCACACTTTTGCAGATCTGGTGTTGGGAGCACATTGCTATTATGCGGCCTATTCATCATAGAGTTCCTAGTGAGAGGAAACCATATATTTATTTGTATGCAGGTATCCTTACTCAACATAAGCTGGGTAAGATAGAGCATTGGCGTTGGGTTCTTGATTCCCTAGATAGTGTTATTTGGAGACCTTATATCGATTGTGAGCCATGGATGGATGATGCACATACATTACCATTTATGATCTAGAGTAGATATCTCATTGGTCGGACTCCATACATTGTTGAGCAATAGTTGATTAGTCGCATTCTGAGACAGTTTGATATCATTCAACCCATGCCTAGTGGTGTCATGATATATGCACGACGGTACAGGGATAAGGCAAGATTGGGGACTGTCTTTGTCTTTTGAGATAGCACATGTAGAGTTTTTGGCTACTCCTATGGTGGCTTATGATTTGAGATTGCACATTCTAGATCCTAGGGTTACTGTAGATTATGCTCAGTACATACTTGCACACTCATTTCCTTGTATTACTAATCCAACAAACCCTCCTCCCAGCTTAGGAGATGAGGATGATGATTCAGATGATCCCATTATTAGGAGATGAAGACAAAGATCAGATCTTAGAGATTCTTAGGAGGCTGAAGGTGATGGAGATGAGGGACGAGATGGAGGTGGAGGCACTAGTAGACCCGGATGTAGAGGAGGTTGATTGAGAGTCTGTGGAGGACCATTTCAACTAGGTTGTAGGATTTGGAGACCACTTTCTATGGGTGGGAGAGGTAGGGCAAATTGGGAGGGATACTGGCACGATAGGGATGAGATCACCGAGAGGGTTACCCTCTATAGGAGAAGGCAGGATGAAAGGACTGGATGGGGGTTGCGGGAGAGACATTGATTTTGGTCAGATTCAGCCAGACCCTAGGGTTATTGCAGCTCATGGTGGAGAGGATGAGGATCTGGAGGATCATGTTCCACTTATTAGATGATGGGTTTTGAGATCTACTCAGACTGAGATTCTAGTAGGTGTATATGAGGGGATTGGGGGTCATTTCCCTTAGTAGGATGTGCTAGAGCAGGAGACCATGGATAGTCTCAGAGCATACATAGATCAGCTTAGAGAACATGTACATACACTCATGACAGAGAGGAACATGGTTGTTAGGAGACATCAGGATACTCAGGGTCTCCTTGATCATATTCAACAGGTTAGATTGGGCACTCTCTCAGCTAATACCATTAGAGCACTATTTTGGGCCAGGAAGGAGACATCACACTGGTGATGATTATATGAGGATTTAGTCACAGAGATCCAGAGAGAAGGTAGCTATCATACCACAGTGAGGATGGATACTAGTAGTGGTGGAGTCATGGGACCTCCTTAGAGGAGTGGTGATCATGTGAGACAGGCATCTGGAGGATCTTCTCACCCATTGCCATAGAGACGGACATAGTCAGGTGGTAGTGGTACATGACAACCTTGACTTGATTTATATTGATGAGGCACTTGAATTTTTTATCCGATATCATTGTATACTTGGGCATTTTATTGTTTTATGATGATCTATATGCAGACATGGACTCATATGATGATCTTTTATTATGCATTTTACTCTATATGATGATGATCTATATATGATGCAATGATGATCTTTTCTTTTCTTTTTTTAGTTTTTATGATGATGATCTATATATTGTAATGATGATGGAAATGACATGCTTTTGATTTTGAAAATACAAATGAAAAATGATTATTAACTTAAATGACGTGAATGAAATGATCTATATGGTAATGCAAATGAATGATTATGTAATATGAAATTCAAATGTTTTTGAATTTTTTATATGTAATGTTTATGAATCTAAGTGCAAAGATGCAACTAAATGATCTTAATGAACTTCAATGATCCTAATGAAAATTATTTTTGTTTGTCCAAGTATACTCAATCTTTATTTATGACCATTGAATTATGAATGAAATGAAATGCTTATAATGCAACTGACAATTAATGCTTATAATGCAATTGACAATGAGATAATCTCAAAATTATCTAACTAAAAATGATACTATCATTCTTCATATGCTTGTCTTGTAACAATGCGTGATTTCATCATTGAGCTTTAAAATGTTGTAAGAGAATACAAGCAACTTGGCATAATGATCCAAGCTGACTTGAGTATTTATTACATGGATTTTGATATAGCAAGTTAATACAAACAACTTGATATAATGAATCAAGATGACTTGAGTATTTCTTGTAGAATAGACAAGGATTATCTCTTTTCATGCATGACTCAGAATGTCCTCTTTGATCTTTTGCCGATCATATCCTTAGACAAGTACATACCGTAGTAAGAGATAAACCATAGACAACAAACAAAGAAAATAATCATGCCCCATCATAGATTCTCTAGTCATGGACATCTTTGAGTCGCATAGAGTACATGATTAGCAATAAAATCAAGATATAAACAATGAATCTTGTATGTCATTCACATGTTCTCATGGTCATTAACTGATATAATCATCTTAATGAATGATCATTGATAATCTTTTATTTCTTGTTGGTTAATTCTTTTTTTTCTGAGTTTCACAATTCAGTTGTCATAAAAGGCCTCGATCTTCGTTTCTTTGTTGCTTGTTATCTGTTTCAAAATCTTGGGTGTTTTTGGTTTTTCTAAGTTTTTCGAATGTTTTGTATTTTTTCAAAAGATCACCTTTGCAAAAGTAATTAGGATTTTTCCCCCAACGAAAACAAAACTTTATTATGGATGTATGAATTAGTCAAGATCCAAACCATGGCAGGATACGAATGCAGATTGATTGATTCTGATAAAATCTAAGATAGTGACTAGGACAAGTATGCCAAAGATTGATAATTGTTGGTAAGTTGCATATTTCCTGCTAAATGGTTTAGAGAAATAGATGTGAAATATGGAATGGATAAGCTAGAATAGATGGAAGTAGTAGATGCGATAGGATGGAGTGGATAGGTACGAAAAGCGATCTCATAGATGGAAGAACTTCACTTTTTAGATAGTGCCTGTTTACCAGGTTTTCACTATCTAAATTTATTGCATTTTTGTTGTTTTATACTTTTTAGGGATTTTCTACTTTTCTGATTTTTACTTATTTCTTCAAGGCTTTATATACTTTTTATTGATTTTTCCAAGATTTTAAATCTCAAGCATAGAATTTCTTGAGATGGATAGAATTGATAGGTTCATCCAAACCAATCACCTTCAGGGGTAGATAACTTGTATGCTCCTGAGCCATATGTTGCTACTATGACAAAAGGACCTAACCAATTTGGTTCAAATTTACCCTTCTTTTCTCAATCTTGCTGATTTCTTGGATTCTCCCTTAGAACTATATCTCCAATCTAAAAAATGTGTGGCTTGACTCTATGATTATAACTTCTTTCCATTCTCTATTGATATACCTTCAAATGATCTGTTGCATTTTGGCGACGTTCCTGGATCAACTCAAGTTCTTGAAGTCTAGAGACTCATTCTTCTTCTTCTAGTATAAGACCTTTCAAGGAAACTCGTAGAGAAGGTATCTCTACTTCTATTGGTAATATGGTTTCTGATCCATAGACTAAGTAATATGGAGTTTCCCCCTTGGTGTGCGGATGCTGGTTCGGTATGCCCAAAGAGAAGGATTTAGCTGAATATGCTAGTCTTTTCTAGCTTCATTGACTATTTTTTTAAGATTTTCAAGATAGTCTTGTTTGATGCCTCAACTTGACCATTTCCTTGTGGATAATATGGAGTAGAAAAAATATGTTGGCTATGGAATTTCTCACATAGTTCCTTCACATCTTGATTCTTAAATGGTCATCCATTATTAGTGATAATGGTCATAGGAACTCCATAGTGACAGATTATATAATTCACGATGAATGATGATATTTGTTTTCCTATCACTTTTGTCAAAGGTACTGCTTCAATCCATTTAGTGAAATATTCAATAGCAGTTAGAATGAACTTATGTCCATTAGAGGATGAAGGATTTATCTTACCTACCAAATCAAGGCCCCATTGATAAAATGGCCATGATCCTATCATAGGATACAATTCTTGTGCTGGTACATGGATGAGATTCCCATGGATCTGGCATTGTTTGCATTTCTTGGCATATGTGAATGAATCTTTCTCCATATTAGGCCAATAGTAACCCATATGAAGAAGTTTCTTAGCCAATGTTAATCCACTTGAGTGTGTGCCACAAATACCTATGTGAACTTCGTTAAGAACTTTCTAAGATTCTTCTTGTTCGAGACATCTCATTAAAGTGCTATTTAAACCTCACCTATATAGGGTATCAACAATAATAGTATAGCAGAATGACTGATGGATAAAATTTCTTCTTTGATTGCGAGATAGGTCAGGAGGAAGGATATTCTATTTTAAGTACTGAGAAGTTTGGTCGTATAAGGATTGACTAGTTCCCGATATATGGTAAATCATGTAGGTATGCTGGGATTAAATGGTAGGGGTTAAGATATCTTCCACAAGTAATTCATTGCATTGTTGATTTTCCTGATTCTGTAAGAGAGATTCTATTGTAGCCATTGCATCTGCTCCTTTATTCTCATTTCTTAGGATTTGAGTGAATGATACTTATTCAAATTATTCTTTAAACTCTTCTACCAACTATTTATAGGGCATGAGCTTGTCATCCTTAGTTTGATAATCATCATTTATTTGGTTGATGATAAGCTGTGAATCACCATAGACATATAATTACTTTATATTCCATTCAATAGCCATTTTGAGCCCAATAGTCAATGCTTCATATTCTGCAGTATTGTTTGTGCATGGAAACTGCAGTCTATATGATTTTGGAATTGTGTGTTCTTGAGGTGTGATGAACAAAATTCCTGCACCTGATCCATATTGTGTATAGGAACCATCAAAGTACAATTCCCAAAATTTTGTACTTATTGCCAAAATGTCTGCATCAAGAAATTCAATGTGCAATGGTATGTCATCTTGTAAGGGTACTTCAGCCAATTGATCAACAATGACCTGTTCTTTGATAGTTTTTTGATCAACATACTCTATATCAAATTCACTTAGTATCATAACCCATTTGGCCAATTTGCCTGTCAAAGTTGACTTGTACAATAGATACTTTAGTGGATATATCTTTGCTATCAGTTTCATAGAATGAGTTAGCATATAATATCGCAGCTTCTGAGTTGCAAATACAACTGCTAGACATGCCTTCTCTATTGATGTATAATTCAATTCATAGCTGACAAGTGTTCTACTGGTGTAATACATTGCTCTTTCTTTTCCTTCTTCATCATGTTGTGCTAGGAGAGTGCCTAATGATACATTTGTCGCCGAGATATAGAGTAACAATGGTTTCCCTTTGATTGGTGATACAACTACTGGAGGATTCATGAGATATTCTTTGATTTACATTTATGATCCCATTTGAATGGAATGTTCTTATGTAAAATATGAGTGAATGGATGACATCTATCTGCTAATTGAAAGACAAATCTTTTGATTGATTGCAATCTTCCTTGTAAAGATTGCAGTTGACTTATGTTCCTAGGTGACTCCATTTTCATGATGGCTTTGACCTTTTCAAGATCTACTTCAATTCCACGAGCTGATATAATGTACTTGAGAATTTTTCTAGAGGTTACTCCAAATGCACATTTCTTTGGATTTAATCTCAACTGATATCTTTCTAGCCTATCAAAGATCTTGCTCAAGATGTTCAAATATTCTTGTCTTTATGAGATTTTGCAAGTATATCATCTACATAATCTTTCATAAATGTATGCATCATATCATGGAAGATTGTTGTCATAGCTCTTTGATAAGTCGCTCCTGCATTCTTAAGCCCAAATGACATAATATTCTAGTAATAAGTACCCCATGCACAGGTGAATGTTGTCTTTTCTTTATCTTCAGGGGCGATTCTTATTTGATTGTATCCTGAGAATCCATCCATTAATGAAAACATCTCATGTCTTGCTGATAAGTCCACAATTATATCAATGTAGGGTAGTGGGAAATCATTTATGGCACATGCCTTGTTCAAATATCTAAAATCAATGCAGACTCTTATGCTTTTATCTATCTTTGACACTGTCACAATGCTTGAAACCCATTCTGGATAGGCAACAAGTCTTATGAAACCCACATCTAAAAGTTTCTTTAGCTCAGTTTTTACAAGAAGAGCGATGTGTGGATGCATCTTCCTTAGGTTTTGTTTAACTATTTTTTCTTTTAAATCCATGTTCAGATGATGCATTATAAGATCTAGATTAAGTCTTGGCATGTCTGCATAGGACAAAGCAAAATTTATTTGTCTTTGTCTGAAGAATTCTATGTATTCTTTCCTCTCTTTATCTGATAATGAGGCAAGAGAATGAAGTATCTTGGGATCCTTTGGTGTGCCAATGTTTATTGCTTCTATTGGTTCTATTAGAATAGCAATTCTCTCCTGAAAAATATGCAGGGAGGATGTCAAACTTTCCATCTTCTAGTGCCTCAAAGAGGTTTTCACCGTCAAATACGTCCTTTATTTTTCCTCCTGATTGATCTAGTGTTTCCATGAAATGGTTATCAGCACTAGGTATCTTTCCTTGTTTTATTTCAATTTTGTGACTGGAAAGTTTGGCATTCTCCTGATTGCAAGAAGTGTTACTTGATTCCATAATGGAAGATATCTTAGGTGTTATGGGTTCGACAACATTAAGATACACAGCTAAGTCATGGTCATTGGAAAAGACATCCAATTCAAGGTTTTCTAGGTTATCCCAATCAATTAGTTCTCGATGAAGAAGGGGTAAGTCATAGTCATCATCATTGTTAGGTGCTTCAAGGTTTATGACATAATAGTCATAATTTGGCATAGAGTAGGTAATGTCATAGATAGAATGATCTTGAGGATAGTCTCTCCCAAGTATTCTCCAATTAGTTCTAACAAAATCTGTATTGGTATTTTGTAGTTCACACTCAAGTGGCTCTTCATCCGATGTTTGTCCCTTAAACAAATGGATTATATCAACACACATATCTTTAGTACTGCAAGTTCCTTCTTGATTATTTTCAATAGATTCATTTGTATTTTGAAGTTGACATACTGGTGTACATGATATAGAGGATTATTTTGCTAGCTTTTGTCTTCTCTCGAACACAGCTTCTTCTGAACTAATAGTCAATCCTTCTTGACTATCTCTTAGTTCTTCTATGGTTCTGCCATACCTTGGTAAATCTTGCTCCTCATTTGATAGAAATCTGATATTTATTGATGCTTGATTCATATCTGTTTGTGCTTCTTGTGGTTACTTCTTGGTCTTTTTCACCCCCTTTCTTTTGTTGTCTTGTATATGCCTCTTTTCTTTGGATTTCGAGTTCTTCTTGTCTTCTTTCTAACTCTATCCTTTGTTTTGTAAAAGACAAGTCTTCATTTGTGATAGTTGCTTGCTCTTCATTCTTTTCTTCACTTGATACACTAGATGATACATCTGGACCCCATTCATATTCATTTGAATTTGTCTCTGAACCATTGTCTAGGATTACACCATTGTACCATATAGGAATATTGTATGGTGCAAATAGTTCTTTGATTTCTGCCATCTCTACTTTTACTGCTTCCGAAATATCTTGTTCAAATTTTGCATTTGCATGTATTCCTTGAACTTGTTTACAAGATTCTTCTTCTCTTTTGATTGTAATCTCTTCTTCTTATTTCTCATGTTCTTCTTGTTTTTGCTTATTGGCTACTATTTATACTACTTGATGTATCTTTTCTTGCCATTGTTCTTCTTTAGAGACTGATTTCTTTCTCCACTTGGCTGTTGATAATTATGGTGCTTTTGATTTGGTTTTGAATATCCAAGTCCTGATTTATCTTCTTTAGATTATGAGTGAGGATAAATAGGTTATGAAATACCTTGATGTCGCTTACCAATTGGTCCTTTTCCTTCATATCCCATTTTTTGCATGATCTTATAACCATTGCCATATTGTTTTATGGGAATATTGACTTCTGCAGCTGTTGCTATAGTTTCATTTTCATCTTTGTACAACCAACCAAGAATGTCCTTGTCTTCAGTTTCTTTTGCAAGTGTTTCGGCTCTAACAAATGCTCCATTAAACATGTCTTTTGATTTTTCTAAGGTCCATGATTAGATATTTGTAGGCTTTCCATATGATTTAGGTGAAAGTGGAAAATTATGCAAATAATATTTTCCCATTTCTTCATCATTTAATTTGAGCTTTTTCTCGAAGGTTTCCCATAACTTTTCTTGAATTTCTTTGGTAGGATGTACTGATTCTCTATTATGTGGAACTCTTGTATCTTGTGCTAGCTTCAGATTATTGCAATATTGTCTAGAGTCTTTAATTATAGTGACCTCTTGTCCTTCATGAGGAAACTTTACACATTGATGATATGTAGAAGGAACTGCTTGCATGTTGTGAATCCATGGCCTTCCCAAAAGAATGTTATAATAGAGGTTCAAATCTAAAACCTGACGTAATGTATTCCTTTCCACAGGTCCTATTTTGATTGGTAACACCACAGTTCCTTTAGAATAACGATCCTCTTCATCATAAGCCTTAATGGTTATTTTCTTCTCTAGATCTACTGCATGTTTTGAATATCCCAGAGCCTTTATTAAACTTAATGCAAAAATGTTTAAGCCAACTCCACCATCTATGAGTGCGCATTTGACATGAGTTTTATTAATGGTGACTTCAATATGTAAGGGAGCATTGTGAGGATGTTGCAAGGATGCATCACCATTTTCAAAAAATGATAAGCAATGAGGGGCTATAAGATGTCCCACCATGTTTTGGAACTGATCTACATCTAATTCTTTTGAAAATGTTGTTTCTGTTAGAAGTTTTTCCAAAATTTCCTTATGCATAGGTGAAACTTTGAGAAGTTCCAAAATTGATATTTGAGTGGGTATTCTTTGTAATTTCTCTACTAAATTGTATTGTTGTGAAGTGGATGTTGATTCTTTTGTTATACCCAGAAAGGTGACCTTCTCTTTGCTTCTTGTAATGACATTGATTGGTTCTGAAGGTGTGTTATCTTTAACAATGATGACATTTACCACATCATCATATGTATAAGTGTAGTTCACTTTGGCTTTTCCTTTGTCATATTTTAATTTGGATTGTTCACCTTTTTCATAGTTTGGAAGTGGAGTTTTGAAGGCTAGCTGTGATTTGTTTGTCTTATGGCTATTCACTGTGATAGTTCCATTATTGATTAAATCTTGGATAAGGTGTTTCAATCTCTAACAATCATTAGTTTGGTGTCCTTTATTCCGATGGTAATTACAAAAATGATTGTCATTCCACCAATTAGGATTGACTTGTGGTTCATAACTTCTTGCTTCTGGTAAAATAATCAGTTTGTTCGCAAGAAGAGTTTTTAAAGATGATTCCAAGGGTTCTCCAATGTTTGTGAATTTTCTGCGAGGATTGGAGAAGAAAGACTTGGATTTATTGCTTTCTTGATTGTTATTGTTTGGGATCTGATTTGATATATAAAAGATTGGTTGTTGTTTTGTAGCATTATTGTTGTCATTTCCTCCATTGATGACATTCTTATTCTTTGACCAAAACTTGGGTTTGTCATTGTTGTAAGAATTATTGTAAATTTTTAGTTCTCCTTTCTTTACCATCGTGTCTTCTATTTTCAAACCATTCTCAATCATCTTGGTGAAAGAGGGAGGACATTGCATTTTTAGTCAACAACTCATTTCACTAATAAGATTATCAATGAATATGTCCATCTTTTCTTGATCAGGTACATGTCTTGGATACCTATTAAACATTCATTTCCATCACTGCAAGAAGATCATAAAAGATTCACCATTTTTTTCTTTAACATTGCATAAATATAGCATTGTTGTCTCATTCCTTACATTGCAGGAGTATTGTGAAATAAATCTATTCATGAGTTCTTCAAAATATTTGATTCCAGATGGTAATCTTGAAAACCATTCCATTGATTGTCAATTTAAATTCCTAGGGAAAAGATGCATCAAGTAAGTTCCATCATGTGCAAATTCCATACTCATATTACAAAACTCCCTAATGTGATCTTGAGGATCAGATTTTCCATCGTACTTGTCATATTTAGGGATCTCGCAATGGTGCGGAAATGGTATCATATTCAGACTTTTATCAAAAGGATACGAGCAAATATCTTCCAATGAATACTTCTTGTAGCTTGATCCATTATGCATATCTTGTATCTATTTTTATAGAGTTTGCATTTGTTGAGTGAGATTTAACAATGGATTATCCATATGGTTTCTCCTTGTCTCTTCGTAAGTTCTTCTATCACTATGCTCTCTTCTTGTGTCATCGTGTTCTTTTCTTGTCTCTTCATGACTTTCCTTGTTTACATCTTCGTTATTTGGATCATCTATGTTTTGGGTGTTACTTGCCTCTATTAGGCCCAATATGGAAAGCTAATGTACTGAGAGGGGAGGGGTGAATCAGTACTCCAAAACTTTTCTTCAACAATAACTTTACTGTTATGCATAAACCAAATAGTGCAGTAACATAATATAAAGATAAAACAAATAGATAACAATCATACATGATTCACTCCATAACACATATATTTTGGTTATGCAGAAACTCTTGGTGAGAGAGAAAAACTGCGGTGGGGATGGCACCCACAACTTCACTACTACAATAATAAAGGTTACTCGGTTAGAGCTACATGTTTAGCTATTTCTGATGGCTTACCCTATTAGGAGTATCAAGATCTGTTAGATCTACCTTGCTAAAGGATTTTACAACACTTAATCTAAATGCTGCACCTGGTTAGAGGCTTTACAATTTATAGACTTGATTAGAGTCTTTTACCCTGTTAGAGGTTTCTATTACAACTTCAAAATATTACAATAAAATCATTACAAATTTCTGCAACTTTACATCTGAAATGTTATAGCAGATTCTATGTGCTCAGAATAAGATTACCTTGCTTATAGCATACCTCGGTAACCCATATAGTAACTCGATAAACCCTTTTGTTTACTCTGTTCTTTGACTGTTCTCTGAAATCCTTCTTGGTGACCTCTGTGTCTTTGTAACAGTCATAAAACTTAGTGCTTTCATATGTCTTTCTTCATATATTTCTATATCTTCCTTTCTATCATGCTACATGTATATTTATGATCTTAATCCATGTTTTATAAATAGATATGTTATGTTGGTGATCCATTCATTGCTTCGATCTTATAAACATGTTTTATCGAATGAATAACCATGCAAAATATTTCATTGGTTAGATGACCTCAAAATCATACACAATCTTTAAGTGCAATTTCCAATGTGATAACGGTTAGATGTTCCTCGATCTTGTAACACGTTTTCATATGTATGTCCAGGTTCAATGAATCTGGTAACACATTTCACTCAGTGTATATCAACTTGGTGTGTCATCTTTGCTACTCAGTAGACATGAAATGATACTCGGTAGACAGCTCGATGTATACTACACTCTGAGACTACTTTCTTCTATAACTGACTTGACTATGCATACCGACTGAATATCTCGGTAGAGATAACCAACTAGAGTATATAGAATAACTTTGAACATAAAACTAATGGCAACTTGATAAGTAGTAACAATCTCCCCTTTTGATATTAGTTGAGATGTTTGACAAAAACTACTTTCAAAGTTATAACTCAATAATCTATATACTTGCAAAATTTGACTATACTGACAGTATATACAATAGTCAATGAAATAGTAAATCAAGATATACTCCCCTTATTGATATACTATACAAAAATTTGATTTTACATGCTCGGTGATCTACTCTTGTTCTTTGCTTACTGTTCTGTTCATTGCTCGGTTCATTGCGCTTGGATACTCTGCTTACTCTGCTTGGTATACTCCCTTATATACTACACTCCTTTTGCTTGATACTATACTTTGATGTTTTGAATACTATATCACTCCTCTAATACTATATCACTCCCCCTTTTCGACAAACATCCAAACTTAGTTACCATTCGGTGGTGGCAATTGGTCAAAAATGGATTTGTACTTTGTCCGTGCTTTGGTGAGAGCGACTGAGAGTGCATCCTTTACACTATCCATTAAATAATTATGGGCTTCAATGTCAGCCAATAATGATATTAAGCCATCTAAAGTGCTTCCCTCTTGTGTAGTAGATAGGTATGTGGCTCGGTTGATCTGTTCTTGGATGGAAAGATGAGGAAGGAATAATGTCTGAAGTGTCATTATGTCCATCCTAATCTTGTGTTCTTCATTTCTTAGGTCCAATTGTTGAGCCATGAGCTGTTGAAGCTTTGTATAAAAATTTTGAACTGAATTTGGCTCTGTGGTCAACTTATTTGAGAGATCGGTGATCTCTTTCTCAATTGCTTCTGTTTTATTTTTGATGTCTTTAATGAATAAAGAAAATGTACAGAGTTTCTAAAATAAATAATGAATGTGCTTGAGTTGAGGAGTCAACTCAACAATAAATTTGACAAGTTTAACTTTGCCAATAGCTATAGCTTTCTGTACCTCTTCTATCATTTTTGCAGTGAGCTCTTTGTCTTTTAGCTTGCTTAAATATTCTGATGCATCTACTCCAGATGTCTCTATCTTTGTTAGGAGTTCATCCAGTTGAATGTGGATGGCTGCATCTATTGACACTGTAGCTTCAAGTAGCATATCTATTAAGAGTGCTTTCACCTTCTAAAGTACATTATTTTTCTTTTGAATCGCCATTTGCTTCTCTTGTTCGGCCTTTTCTTTGCATAGTTCACCGAAATCAATAAGTGCTTTCCCCTTTAATTTTGATATGTCTACATTGGGTAACACTATTGGTTTTGACAAATCAACTTTGAAACTATGCTTTTTCAGCTTCTTTTCTTTACCTTTCACCGATGGAACTAAGACAATGGCTTGTGAGGCTTGATGACCCTCGGTAGGTTGCTTGGTAGAGGCAACACTTTGGTCAGTTTCTTTAGCCTCTGTAGTGTCCTTTGGTGTCTCGATACTCGGTGTCTCAGTTGCAACATTTTCAGTGCTAGAAGGTGCCTGAGACGTCTATTCTTGAGTAGTACCTTCTCCTACTATAGACTTGTGACCTTCGGTGCCTTGATCCATATTCTGAGGGGTTTCGGTTGAGACAGGTTGATTGACTGGTGGATAAGGCTGAACTTGTTCCAAGACTGATTCATTGGATACAAGTTTTGCATATGCATTGCCTTCTATCATTTCCTGTTTCGGTGCCTTTGTATCCATGATATCTTCATCTATTTGAATGGTGTCAAGAGGGTCTTTCTCGGTAACATCAGGATCTTGCTCGGTGACATCAACAATTTCAACTATAGCTTGCTCACCGGCATCCTTGATTTTAAATATTTCCTGCCACTTTTCTTTTGTCTCATGTTCCACTTCAATATACAGCCCATTCATCAGTTTTAAGGCTCTTTGTTTGATGAGAAACTTTGAGTTGTAGGTTGTCAGATGTTCCTTTATTTCAGCTATTGACATGTCAGGAAAGAGATGTACCATACTTCTTTCTCTGATCTGTTTCTCTGAGTCCATTGCATACTTCCACCTATTGTCAATATGTAAATATAATTCATTTGGAAGTGACTTAGATAGTTCCAATGGAGCCAACTGGAATTTTAGAAGTGTGTAGATGACAGCTTCTTCAATTTGTCTCTTTTCATCATTATTTCTGGTTTCATACTTGACATATCTGAATCCTCCAAATCCACCATATTCTTTCAAATTAGCACAAAAATTTTCAACACTATGTACATTTACCTTCTTGCTCTTGAAAATCTAAAATTTGCTTGCATCCTCAGATTCGGTGTCGCTAGACTCTTTTGCCAAAATGAGTTTTCGAGTAGTTTTGTTGTAAGTTTTTGTTACCTTAGGAATAGTAACACTGTTTGCTTTCTTACTCGGTGAAGCTGCAGATGCTCTAGTGTTAGGTCGCTTTGTTGGTGGAATCGGTGAGGCCTTTGATGTATCATGTTTCTTTCTTTTCAACACTTTTCCCTTAGGCAATTCAGTGCTCAATGTTATAGCTACCTCTTGGTCTTCAGATTCCTCTTCGGTAATGGCTAAAGTGGCTTTGACAAGTGTGGAGGAAGAATCTTCTTTGAATTTCTCCGATAATTCCTTTATCATCTTTGTTGCCTTTCTTGTAGCTTTGGGTACTACAATGCTCATCTTTACTTTTTCCTTCACTTCTTCATAGGTTCCATACCACAGCTCGGTAGCATGTCTTGGCAATATGAGAAATGCATCAATTTGCTGTTGTGTGATGTCAAAATCAATCTCGTATCCCATAGGTGACAAAGATTGAGTTCTCTGTTCCACAACATTCACATAACAGTAATCAGTGTCTACTTCAAAACATATGTCATTTTTGTATTTCTCCACTAGCTGGGGTGGAATTCTATACTCATTATGCATTTTCTCTTGAAATTTACTGAAGTAATCATCCATAATATCATTGAAATTATCTCCTAGCTTATTAATGAAGTCATTTATCTGATAGGTGATTGGTCAGTGTAGTTCCCAAACAACTTTACCTACTAATGGAAATAATTTTTCAAAATAGAAAAACATGCATACAAGTAGTGATCCAAACTTTAGTGTATTAGCCGAGTTGTTCTTCTTCAGCTTCCTGATGGTGTTCAGATTCTCAAATAGGTTTTTCAGCAACACCTCACAAAGATCAATTTTCATTCCCTTTTTTACAATTTTATATGCTAGGTCTACTGCTACACAAGGTACACTGTTTTCCCTTGCCTATTGGAAGAAACAGTAACCTATTACTCTAATGGCAAATTTTAGTTCTGCATCAGTGACATTGTTCAATTTCAGTCCTCTACAATCTGATTCCACTCTGGTTAAACTGGTCAATTCCTTCTGTGATATCATCTTTTGAGCTCGGGCATGATCATAAATAGGGTAAATGGTAATCAGATGAATGATTTCCTTGGTAATCTTAAATGGTTGCACCTCTAACCACATGAAATCATCATGAACTCTTCTCAGAACAAACTTGACCCACTAGGGTTTGAACACACAGGGATAGGTTAGGGCTTCAATTAATCCCTTGATCTTAATGTGCTCATACTTGCTATTCAATTTGCCATCTATGCACAATTCATCATAGGTGTCTTTGATTTCAACATGACTGAGTTCTTCAACACGACATTTGGTGAAGAATCTCACATCCTCGACTAATAACACTCTATCCAGGATGAGTGAAAATGCGGTTTTGTCATCCGGTTCAGATTCAACTTTGGGAGTCAAAGAGTTTTTTACTGAGGGCTTTTCAACATTCTTGACAATGATGGGATCTTCAATCTTAGGTGCCATTTGTAGATTTCAGATAAAACTAACTAAAGATCCTTAGGGTTTGAGGATTTCAAATGGTAGATGCTTCACACTTAGCAAATAATGATAACTTGATAAGATCGGTAAACCAGCTTAACAATGCATTGAGATTGATGTAAATACCTTGAATTTGCTTTGTAGGGGGTTTGATCACCTTTGAATCGCTTTTCTCTTCTCTCTCAAAAACTTGGTAAGTAAAAATGACCATGAAAATGCTTTAAGTACACAAAATACCTTATCGGGCTTCGTGCAGGTTAGGTCAAAAGCATTAAATGCACTCAGTTCCACTAAACCTTCTTTCCTTTTTTTTTTACGCTTTAACCGAGTAACCAAACTTCCTTCATTTACCGACTTGACAGGTTTCCTATATTCACTGACTTGACAGGTTTCCTGTAAAGTACTCCAAAAGACTTTGATAGAATTTCAAACTTACTAATACATCTTTAACTATGCAGATTTTGAATTAAGTACATAATAGAATAGGGACTGTTAAGATTTAACCTTGAGAGAAGGCAATCCCTTCATACCTTTACTGATTAATTTGGAATAGGAGCACCTAATTCGGTAGGTAAGGTGCTTTCATCAATTGACACAATTTCCTTCTTTTTCCAAATCATCTTTAATTTTTCTTTTATTTCCTCGGTGTCTTTTCTAGGTTGATCTCTATAATCTCCAGCCAAGTGTCCAACTTTGTGACAATGAAAACATGCCATACCAGGATTTCTCCATGATCTTCGGTTGCTCATCCCAAAACTTATAAAGCAGTTGGCACTTATATGTCCATATCTTCCACAGCACTCACACCATATCCTTGTATTATAATCCCATGGTATTGCAGAATACTATCGGTAAGGATCTATGTGAGTTCGGTAACCTCTAGCATTTTCTTGGTGTGTAGACCACATATAGTTCTTTTGCTTAAGCCAACACTTCTCGGCACTATGTCCATATCTATTACAGTTTTTGCAAAACCCTTTCAATTTTGCCTTCTGATAATTGTTAAGAGACTTTGTCCTACATTGACTAGATGTGTGACCATATCTATTGCAGTTGTAACAGTAACCATTGGACTTAGTGACATTCAGTTGCTTACCTTTTCTGATTTGGCACATGTTGGCAGTGTGACCTTGATTTCCACAATAGTTGCAAATAGGCTTCTTTCTTTTGACGTTCTTCTTGATTCCAGCTTGCTTTGATGATTCTCCTCTCTTGGTAGTATGAATTCCCTTCTCGGTAGAGTCTTTTCCTTTGTAACTGAGTCCTGCATCTTTGTTGGGTCATCTTGTATTTAGTTGCTCATCCAACATCTTTGATGCTTCATAACTCTTCTTCATTTTTTCTTTGAATTTCTTCTTTGTTTCAAGTTCATTGGTCAACCTTGATACTTCAAGTTTCAATGCTTGATTCTCATCATCTTTCAGATTTGCTTCATGATGTGCATAACCTAGTTGATCTGATAGGTTTTGTTGAATTCCAGTCATCCTTGTGATTTCATCATTCTTATCAGATACTAAGACTTCAAGTTGTTGTTTCTCTCTTTCTAGATCTCTTACCTTATCCTCGGTTGTTCTCAATGCATCAAGATTTTTAGTCCTGTGTGCTGAAATGTTCATGTTCTCTTTTCATTGCTTTTAGTTGATCAGCCAGTGCTTTGTTTTTTTCTTTCAATACTCTAATCATTTCTTCAGTCTCTTCAGATATACTGTTCTCTGATGATGTCTCAATTTGTTGCACTAACTCTTGAGAGTCCTACAAATCATCAGATAATCTTCTTCTCACTTTCAGAGATTTTTGCATTTGTCTTTGCATGTCTACAATCACTTGATTAGCATGATCCAGCTCTTCTTGCAAATACACAATCCTCCAAGATTTTTTATAGCCTTCCATTGATAAGATCTTTCTCTTTAGGCAGTTAAACCCTTTTCCAAGATTGAAGCTCTGATACCAATTGTTAGGCCCAATATGGAAAGCTAATGTACTGAGAGGGGAGGGGTGAATCAGTACTCCAAAACTTTTCTTCAACAATAACTTTACTATTATGCATAAACCAAATAGTGCAGTAACATAATATAAAGATAAAACAAATAGATAACAATCATACATGATTCACTCCATAACACATATTTTGGTTATGCAGAAACTCTTGGTTAGAGAGAAAAACTGCAGTGGGGATGGCACCCACAACTTCACTACTGCAATAATAAAGGTTGCTCGGTTAGAGCTACATGTTTAGCTATTTCTAATAGCTTACCCTGTTAGGAGTATCAAGATCTGTTAGATCTACCTTGCTAAAGGATTTTACAACACTTAATCTAAATGCTACACCTGGTTAGATGCTTTACAATTTATAGACTTGATTAGAGTCTTTTACCCTATAAGAGTTTTCTCTTACAACTTCAAAATATTACAATAAAATCATTACAAATATCTGTAACTTTACATCTGAAATGTTATAGCAGATTCTATGTGCTCAGAATAAGATTACCTTACTTATAGAATACCTCGGTAACCCATATAGTAACTCGGTAAACCCTTCTGTTTACTTTGTTCTTTGACTGTTCTCTGAAATCCTTCTCGGTGACCTCTGTGTCTCTGTAACAGTCATAACACTTAGTGCTTTCACATGTCTTGCTTCATATATTTCTATATCTTCCTTTATGTCATGCTACATGTATATTTCTGATTTTAATCCATGTTGTATAAATAGATCTCTTATGTCGGTGATCCATTCATTGCTTTGAACTTACAAACATGTTTTATCGAATGAATAACCATGCAAAATATTTCATTGGTTAGATGACCTCAAAATCATACACAATCTTTAAGTGTGATTTCCAATGTGATAACAGTTAGATGTTCCTCGATCTTGTAACACGTTTTCATATGTATGTCTAGGTTCAATGAATCTGGTAACACATTTCACTCAGTGTGTCATCTTTGCTGCTCGGTAGATAGCTCGATGTATACTACGCTCTGAGACTACTTTCTTCTATAACCAACTTGACTGTGCATACTGATTGAATATCTTGATAGAGATAACCAACTAGAGTATATAGAATAACTTTGAACATAAAACTAATGGCAACTTGATAAGTAGTAACAACCTCCACAACTTGTTTCAAGCTTCCTATGTTAAATTCTTGTGGTAATTTGGCTCCTGATTTTGCCAACATCAAAAGATATCTCTCTTTTTGCTTTACCAATAATTTTTCCATTAGTCTATCAAATTTGAAATCTTTCTCAAGGTCTCTAATGGTGTTATTGACCACTTCTTCATCAAAAATCGTATACCCAAAAGTTTGGAACATCAGATTATCTTCTTCCTCCATTTGTTTTTGTTGTTATTTGAGTTGTTCATATTGAGCTCTAGTCCAAACTGGCATGTGATTGTTTCGAAATTTTTGAAGTTTTATGAAGACAACTCAATAGGTGATTATTGGTATAGGAAGATATGCTTTATTGACTTTATGACTATTGTTTGTTCACTATGATAAAGTGTCTCTTTGTTGAAAAGCACGTCCTTGCAAAATTTCTCGATCAAATTTTGTCCCGCAGCCATGTAAATAGTGACGAAAATGGTGTAGGAATGTCCTATGTTTTAATAAGATATTGCGATTGATATACAATAATCTTATTCTTTTCTGAGTATCTTTATAACTGGGTTTTCTTTTCTTGAGGTGATACTTAAAAGTCATATAAGCATATGATAGTTTACAAGTTTGCTTGATACCAATGTGGGTGCAATTCTGATTTTGATATACCCTAGGCTCAAAATAGGAAATATATATCCATGATAATGAACACAAGGTGGATTGATCAAGTTTCGTGATAGAGGATTTGATATATCCTGATGAGAAACTTGACAATGATGCTGATTTTTGCACTTAAGATGTTTGAATCAATAGCTTGTTGAATGCTTTATGCTAATGGAAACCTTTTGGAAATAGCTTGTTGGATTGGTGACCTAGTTATTGAACTGGTTTGAAAATGTGTGATAGTTTAAAGACAAATCTACTCAAGAAGTGTTTTGATACTAATTCTGAAATTTTAGTTTGATATGCTTTGTTTTAGATGTGAAAAAGCCTTTGTGCTAACTTTTATGGTAAAGAGTGTTAACTTATGGGATAAAAGCGCTATTTTGTTGCTTGAAAGCGCTATTCTAACTATGTTTCAAGGATTATTTTCAAATCTTTCAGCAAGTTGTTGGATTTTTGCTCATTTTTAGATGATGATTTTTTTTAATCTTTGACCATTTTGAGCATGTCATAGACATAGAAGACACAATGTTTGAAAAACAAAATGCATAAGCAAGTACAAATCCTATGGCAGACTGAGACAATAATTGTTGAGTCTCACATGGGGTTTCCCCCGAGGCTACGCTATTGAAAGAGAATATTTGATGCTTCACCCCACTGGCTCCACCCTTGGCACTCACTTCTCCGGGGCAGCCAAGTACTAGTTTCCATGAAAACTCCTCATGGAAAACTTTATATCTCTACTAAGAAACGTATGTGTGTGAGCTGCTTCAGAGGCCCGACCTCCTGTGCCAATAATTAGAAAGATTTTGGCAACTAGTACAAGTGGTTTTAAGTAAAGGCTTATGGTCATTTGGCCATACATGCGACACTTTCAGCTTTGTAAATATAGAAGGTTCCCAACCTATAGAGGTTATGATCCATAGGGTTTATGGGGAAACATAGTGTCGGTATGAAATTATGAGCACATGTTGCTTGTGACTTTCATCACAAACATGATTTATTTAGAGTGGAATGGAAGGACTTGGCATTAGCCCATTTCCACTTTGGGTCATTCCCCTCTCACTGCCCCCCTCAAGGCAGCTCGGGAAGGTAGGCTCTCTAAAGGTTACACATAAAAGAAAGTAGGTCTAGTTTTTTTATCACCGTATGAGGGTGAGAGCATACTCACCTACTACTTCATCAAGCACAGAAAACACAAGTTTATTTTAGCCTTCTAAAATCTATGTGCAACTACTTTAAAGAAGCCACTCAAAATGCAAGTTGCATGATGTCAATTTATCCCCTTAGTTAAGCTAAATGAGAAATATATGATGTGTTACTTTCCAAAATAGAGCTCTTAATTAACTAGATGAGGAAATGCATAAAATATGCTTAAAAAGAATCCTGCACAAAGACATGTCAGTAGTTTGAAAATTTCAGTTCTTGGATATTTAGACCTGCAAGAAAATTTTTTCAGTTACAAATAAAAGCGCTATCCTAACAAATGCATTGTCTTTCATCTCAAAAGTGCTAACCTAAAGGAAAGAAGCGCTAACCTACGATACAAAAGCACTTCTCTACAGACTAAGAAGCGAGAAATCACTAACAAAAGTGCTAACCAAAATGACACATGCGTTAACATGCAAGACAAAAGTGTTGTTCTAAAGATTAAATGCATTTTTATAGACAAAAGCACTAACCTAAATGACAAATGCACTAATCTATTAAATAAAAGCACCGTTAGAACTCACACAGGTATGAATTTGAATTATAAATCCATTAAATTTGTTTTTGCGAGAACTAGACAGGATATTAGAAAGATATATGCAAGGCTCTAGCCCCACGGTGGGCGCCAAAATGTGTCAACTTGAATTTCATCATCAAAATACTACCCGCAACATGTTAGTTTCACAAAATACAAAGGAAATGCTACAGGAAATCCAAACTCAACCAATGAAACTACATGAAATGAATTTTTAAAATAAAAACATTATTTTTACCTTCATGATTTGAGTCACATTGTGTCCTAACTGCACTGTTCCTGGTTGCAGATGATGTGCTCTCAGACAAGCACTGATAGCTTCAAAGATGGCATAAGAAGAATGGAGTGATAACTGATAGTTAACTGATACTATGATATGTAATGCAAAATGATTATGCTAATTGCTTCAAGATTAAAACTCACGAATGCATGTTTTCACAAATTGTTAACTTGCAAATTCACTTGAATACTACCTCTTTCTCAACTCAAACTCCCATTTTTATAGACTTTGAGAGGATAAGATGTGTATACACCTAAAAATGGTCTGAAGATAATTAATTAAATAAGCATTTATTTAATTAATCTCTCCTTCCCAATTTAATTAAATTCACTAAGCAATTTGATTAAGTCTCTCTGTCATCTACTTATTAATAAATCTAAGGATTTATTAAATAGGTTCATTTCATTTCACCCCTTTAATTAATTAATTAAAATTAATTAATTCCCTCCCCCAAAATCATTTCTTCTAATTCTTTAATTAATTAAAACAAATCAAATCATGAGTTGTTGAGATTAATTAGCCATTTTCCTAATATTTGAATTTTTAAATTCAAATTCTCCTAACTTCTACCACTCCTAAACCTAACCATTCCTAAACCTAACCCATTCTACCTACCACCTTGTCCCCTTTCATCCAACATCTTCTAGAACCTTTGTGACACTTGTCACTAAGTGTTCCCTTTAATCCAACCCCCTTTGCCAACCTCCTCCAATTTAACCATTGATATCTTCACATCAATCTCAATCGTTGATTCATGCCAACTCACCCCTAGCCTTGGAAAATCCTATAAATAGACCTTATTTTGGAGAACAAATGGCCAATTCACGAATTCAGCCACTTTACTAATTCATGCTCAATTTTAGCTCATTTGCATTGTTACTATAGGCATCTAGCTTATAGTTTATCAGTTTTAGCAATGTTATCATGCTCATTTCAGTTTAAGTCTTACCTTAATCATGCTAGGATAATCATGAATTCATATAGCTTAATCATGCTATCATGCTAGATCATGCATCTTAATCATTCAAATCCTCCATCTAAGTGTAGTCAAGTCACTGGAATTTACATACTAAGATCTGAGAGCAAAATCCACACTCGCATTTACTAGGAGACAATAAGTCGATTAGCTATGGTTTTTTGTTTCATTGATTATATCTTCTAACCATTGCTTATAATGATTTATTGAGTGCATTGTGTTTGCAAGTACAGGTACACTTCATAGAGCATGACATTTTGGCACCCACCGTGGGGCCGAAATCATCATTTTCAGCCAAGCTTCCTTAAACTTCATCTCTACCGGATCAGAATTAGATTGTCATACGAGTTGCCTTTCTGGCTTGTACAAACTTCCTTTTAGTCTCGGATGACACCTCAGCCTGACTTGTACGAGGTATAATCCTAACACGTATGAGATTTTAGACTACAAATTCTTTACTTGTACTAGGTTGATCCTGTATCGTACAAGTTGATTTTCACACTTGTACGAAAGCTAATTATGTGTCATATGAATTTTTGGCTGTTAAATCTTATGTCGTACGAGTCAATTTTGGTCCCTGTGTGAAATCTAATCATTTGTCGTTCTGTCTGATAAATCATGTCGTACAAGTTTCTGCATCTGTGATTTTTTTTGAAAAACTGCAAATTGGAATTTTCAAATTTGTATATACGTTGGTAATTTGTGTTTTTGAAGGCTTTCTAATCATGCCCTTTGAAAATTGCATCTAGAACTCTTGGAGACCTTTCCAACAAGGTAAATGGCTTGTAATTCCGAGTCCTGAGTAGAAAGTTATGCCTATCTGAAGTTAGGATAAAATTTCATAGTTTGGATCACTAATGCTAATCTTGTTATGTCTATGAGATGTTTGCAGCCTAACTCTTTCTTGCAGATACGCTTGTCAAAGACAAAATTCAAAATAATGACTACTAATGAGTTTTTGCAGGTTGCCTAAGGATTCAACTAAAAAAACTTTGTGTATTCTTTAAAGATTTTTAGGCACACTTCAATTTGGGCTTAAATAAATGAACTATCATGTCTTACATGCTTGTGATGATAGGCGAGTATGCTCTCACCTTTCTTAGGTGATCAGAAAGCTAGACTCATCTTTTTGCTTTCATTAGTGCATCTCTTTAGCAGGCCTACCCTCATGAGGAGTTATTAACTCTTAGCCATTAAGGCCGGTGAGAGGGGAACGACCTAAGTGGGAACGGCTAATGCCAAGTAATCCAACCCACTGTAAAATAAATGTGTTTTTGATGAAAATCAAAGCAACAAAAGTGCTTGAGAATAACTCTCCTCCGTACCTTTGGGTATATCAAACCTTGGTTTTCAAGGTTGGGAGACCTCTTAATTGAGTTTATACCCCGACGTGCCAAATGGATCCCTTACTAGTGCTAGTTAAAATAGAAGCTACCTGATTCACCTTCAAAAGGGTGATAATCTTTGTGTAAGAGAGATAGTAACTCTCCCAGGACACTTGCCATATCGTGCCCCCATTAGCGTTTGGAGTCAGATAATACGGCGTTGAAAATCCATTGCGTGAGACTCAGTGGCCATATTCTGATTAGCTATTGGGTGTGTACCTAAGTCAGCAAACAAAGGTTTTCATTCTCAACCAACTTCCTTAGGGTTTAGCTTGATTGAGATTCATGTATCACATCATGTGTTTGCTATGTTTCATCCCTAAAATTGAAAAATTAGACACTTAAAATTGGAAAACCAAAGTAAAACATCAAAATTCAGTGGTCAAAACTCAAACAAGCAAGCACTTTTTATAACTGCTCAAATACCTATCGTATGAGTTAGGAGTCTTTGTCGTATTGCTTGATCTTCTTTCATATGAATCAAGGTTCCATGTCATACGAAACACTGCTTTACACATGAAGTCACTAGTCTGTCGTTTTGTCTTGTATCTCTTGTCGTCCTATGCTGCATAATCTATCATACGAAACTCTGCATTTGTTACTCCAAAACTATGTCTTACATGCCTATTTCAGAGTTGTCATTTCTGTCTGGTCAAATTGTAGTAAACATAAACACCCGGTGTCTGTTATTTTGTGCTTAAATCATCACGTGTATGCTCGTCCTAACTAGATCTCAAAGACGAAAAGTTGCTGAGACTGAAATCGAAACATTAGAAATAACTAGAATCATGGAACATGAAGATGAAATACAAGGGGAAAGAGAAATAACAGAACAAAACACCAACGACATCAAAAAGGACCCTCAATTCGACAAATTTATGCGAAAATTGTTGGAGGAAGAAAAAGAAAAATATTTTCTAATGTTAGCCAAATCTGGTGCTACACTTCCCCAAGATTTTGATGTGAATAAACTAACACAAAAGAAAAGTGCCCCTCCCCCTAATAACGAACAACATGAGGAGATATTTGGTATCAAAATGAATAACATGTCAATCCCTATTAACACCAAAAACAATGAAGAGACTTACATCCCCAAAAGAGATGAAGTAGAAATTTTGAATAACATTCAATTCGATGAGAATACAAGAAGGACTAGGGATGAAACAAGACAAGATCCAGATCCTACTAGAACGCAAAATCATGGTCATGCAAGAACAAATCATGTCGATAATCCTATCATGACTCTCACACAACAACTGCAAACAATGCAAACACAAATCCAAGAGATGCAAAGAGGAAATGTTAGATGATATTCACTTCAAGATATATGTCCTTATCCATTTGACATAAATCTAAACATGATACCATTTCCAATAGGTTTTGAAACTCCGAGATATGAAAAATATGATGGAAGCTCTGACCCTCAAGATCATATAAGAGAATTTTGTACCATGAGTATGGAGTTTGCATGTGAAGATACCT
Organism: Cryptomeria japonica; assembly: GCF_030272615.1. Taxonomy (NCBI): domain Eukaryota; kingdom Viridiplantae; phylum Streptophyta; class Pinopsida; order Cupressales; family Cupressaceae; genus Cryptomeria; species Cryptomeria japonica. The sequence continues at coordinate 472,561,947 of NC_081405.1, forward strand.
ACTTAATGAGACTATTTCCAAAAAGCTTAACTGGACTAGCTATGGAGTGGTTTTCCAAACTTGCACCTGGAATAAGATTATTTTCAGAGTTGGTAGATAAATTTGTTTCACAATATTCCTACAATATACAACATGATGTGACCATGCTAGACCTCTATAACACTAAACAAAAAAGTGGAGAACCCTTCATGACATTCTTACAATGATGGAGACGCCTAGCATCACGGTATCCTCGCATGTTGCCAAAGTATGAAAAAATGGATATATTCATTGACAACTTAAATGATCAAATGAGTTACTACTTAAAAATGCAAGGAAATCAAAACTTTGGAAAAATGGTTGATAATGGAATCAGAATGGAGGAAGCTATGATAAAGAAAGGTGAGTTGAAAATATACAAAGAAGGAATCCATCCACCGAACAACAATAACAACAATCACAATGATAAACCAAAGTTTTGGAATAGAAATCGAAATGTCGTCAATGATGGAATAGTAGATAATAATAATGTAAAACCAAAACAACCGGTTTTCAATTTATCTACTCACTCGGCAGCAGCACAACAAAATAATAATCACCAAAGAGTAACTATCAAAACCTTCTTTCAAAGACAATTTACAGACATTGGTGAACCCCTGGGGTCAGCATTAAAAACACTTATCGCTAACAAATTGATTTCTTTGCCAGAAGAAAGGAACTATGAACCTCAAATAAAACCACACTGGTGGAATGATCATCAATATTGCGATTTTCATCGAAACAAAGGACATCTCACAGATAATTGTCAAAAGTTAAGACATGTCATACAAGATTTGATTGACAAAGGAGTAATAACAGTGGATGGACATACAACAAATGAATCTCATACAACTTTTAAAACTCTGCTTCCCAACTATGAGAAAGGTGAATCATCAACAATAAACAATGGTAAGGGTAAATCAAAGGTAAATTACGCTCATAAATATGATAATGTGGTAAACGTGATTGTAGTTAAAGAAAAACAAGATCAAGAACTTGCTCAAGCTATAACAAGAAGCAAAGCCAAAGTTATTTTGCCAAGTCCTACAACAAACACATCATCCACAACAAAACAATACAATTTAGTGGAACAAATGCAGAAAACACTTGCGTAGATATCCATCTTGGAGCTTTTGAAACTTTCACCTGCACACAAGGAAATTCTTGAACGAGCATTAGTAGATACCATTTTATCCAAAGATCTTGATATTGATCAATTCCAAACCATGGTGGGACACCTCACAACCCCTCATTGCTTATCATTCACTGAACAAGATGACATGTCCTTGCAACATCCCCACAATGCTCCCTTGCATATCGAAGTCATCATTCATAAAACACACGTTAAACATGTCCTAATAGATGGAGGAGCTGGTCTAAATATCTATTCATTAAGTCTTGTTCATGCTTTAGGATATTCAGAAGATGCAGTTGATGCTCAGAAAAGGATCACTATAAAAGCCTATGATGAAGAAGAGCGTTCCTCCAAAGGAATTGTGATACTACCCATCAGAGTGGGACCTTTGCAGAAAGATACAACATGCCAAGTTCTAGACTTGGATCTATCATATAATATACTCTTAGGGAGACCATGGATCCATGACTTGCAAGTTGTCCCATCAACATACCATCAATGTGTAAAATTTCCATACAATGGAGAGGAAATCACTATCTCTGCAGATTCAAATCCTTTTCAATATTATAGCAATCTCAAAATAGCTCAAGAAGTCATCGTTCCTCATAATAGGGAGGCATCATCTTCAAACACACAATCCAAGGAACAATCATTTGCTTCTATTCTGTCAAGTATGGAAAAACAAATGCAGCTAAAAGATCGAGGAAATGGAGAATATTCGATATCACAAATACCACTCTCTGCTAAATCCTTGGGAAAACCATCAAACTCTACACAACGACCAGTTGTAAAACATCTTCCAATATTTAATGGAGCATTTATTAGTGCTGGGACCTTATCAGAGGAAACAAAAGACAAAGATGTACTACAGTGGCTATACAAGGATGAAGAGGTCCAAAAAAAGATCAATAATGTTCATATACCTATAGAAAAATATGGAAAAGGATTTACCATCCTCAGAAAGATGGGATACACTAGAACTGGTCCTATAGGGAAAAGAAAAGAAGGTATCTCAGAACCTATCCAACCTTATACTCAGCAAGCTACAGACAAATTAGGCATAGGGTATGGACAAGCTAATTTAACAAAAGATACACTTTTTAGTCAACAACAAGAGGAATATGAGAATAGATAAGAACAACTTGTTATTGAAAGGGAGCAACAAGCACAAACAATGAAATGGGAAAAGCAGCAAGCTTCATATCAACAAGAAAAACAAACCAAAAGTATCTCTCAAGCAACATTAAATCTTGATCAAAACAAGCATGATCCTAGTACAAATCTAGGAGAGCTCATAACAAGGTTGACAGAACTCAATCTCAGTCTTGAAGAAGCTGAACATGAAAGAAGACAAGATATATTAAGAATAACAGAAGAAATATTGTATGATAAAATCTGTAGATTACAAGCTGTTAGTGAGACAGATTCTAATGAGTGGGAATGGGTTCCTATCATTCTAAAGACTCTGCTGAAGAAAGTTGCTTTGAAGGAGATGTAGAAGTCGATATAGTTCACATGTATGCAGGGCAAACGTCAGGAACTAGTTCACTTGAATTAGAACCACATTTGACTAACTTGGACTTAATTGAGGACGATCATGGTTTTCTTATACAAGGTCATTCTGATGAGAGTACTATTCTAGACATGAACCTACGTATTGAAAACTTTGACACATATATCATGACCCTTAATACCCTTGAAATATCTCAACCTAACGATCCCTTACCTCTAATCCACCTTGAGCTTATTTATTGGGAAAATGAAGGACATACCGCCATTGATACTTTTCCAAATGACCATGCCATATCTATATATCTTAATGCCATTGAAATCATAACAACTCTCACCAAGAATTTTAGTAATGCATCTTCCAGTCAAGTGGGTGCCAAATCTCCTAGTTGCAAAAGTGAAAATAAAGAAAACAATGTCAGGTCTAATGCTCAAAACCATTTTTTGGCAACATTAGACCAGGAAAAAGTAAAAATAAAGGATGCATCTAATGGTGAAAACCTCCTCGAGGCACTGGAAGATGGGAGATTTGACACTTTACCTGAAAACTATCAAGAAAGGTCATCCATTCTGATCGAACCAACAGAGGCAGTTAACATTGGCACAAAAGAGCAACCAAAGATTCTTCATCCAGCAACCTCTTTATCTGAGCAAGAAATGAAACAATATGTGGAATTCTTCAAACAATGACAAATCAATTTTGCTTGGTCATATGCAGACATGCCAGGGTTAGATTCAGAACTTATTATGCATCACTTGAATGTTAATCCAAGAGATAAACCAATCAAACAGAAGTTAAGGAAAATGCATCCGCATATTGCTCTTCTAGTCAAAGCAGAACTAAAGAAATTACTGGATGTCGGATTCATCAGACCTATAACATATCCTCAATGGGTATCTAACATTGTTCCTGTTTCAAAACCAAATAAAAGCATCAGAATATGCACAGACTTCAGAGATCTTAATAATGCATGTCCAAAGGATGACTTTCCTTTGCCTAACATCGACATCATTGTAGATTTAATGGCAGGACACTCCATGTTTTCTCTAATGGATGGTTTCTTTGGATACAATTAGATCAAAATAGCACCCGAAGATCAAGAAAAGATAGCTCTTACATGCCCATGGGGTACTTTCTGCTGGAACGCCATGCCTTTCAGATTAAAGAACGCAGGTGCTACATATCAAAGAGGTATGACAACTATATTTCATGACATGATGCATACATTCATGGAAGATTATATGGCTGACATATTAGCTAAATCATACAACAGAGAAGAACATATAGACATACTGGAAAAGATCTTTGACAGATTAGAACAATACAAGGTAAGGCTAAACCCTAAGAAATGTGCCTTTGGTGTTACTTCAGGAAAGCTATTGGGATACATTATTTCAGCAAGAGGAATTGAAGTAGATCCAACTAAGATAAAAGCAATCATGGAAATGGCATCTCCCAAGAATATCAGTCAACTAAGATCACTACAAGGAAGACTCTAGTCAATCAGAAGATTTGTTGCTCAACTAGCAGATAAATGTCAACCATTTACTCGCCTATTGCACAAACATGTTAATTTCAAATGGGACCATCACTGTGAAGAATCATTCAACAAGATCAAGGCATATCTCATCCAACCACCTGTTCTAATGTCACCAATTCCAGGAAAACCATTATTACTCTATGTATCAACTACCAAAGCATCATTGGGAGTTTTGCTCGCACAAGAGGATAATGAAGGAAAAGAATGAGCCATTTACTACATCAGCAGAACACTAGTGGGATATGAGGTTAACTATTCATCAACAGAAAAAGCATGCTTGGTAGTAGTTTTTGCTTCTCAAAAATTATGACACTATCTACTATCTCACTCCATCAAGTTGATAGCTAAAATCGATCATCTGAAGTATTTGCTTAGCAAAGCCACATTGACAGGATGACTAGCAAAATGGATCATGATTTTAAGTGAGTTTGATATCAAATATGTTGAGAGAAAATCTATCAAGGGACAAGTCATCGCAGATCAACTAGCAGAGACACCACTTCAAGATAATCATCCTCTACAAATTGAATTTCGTGATGCTAATATCCTAACAGTTACAACAAAAGCATGGCAACTATACTTTGATGGTTCATATACACAACATGGATCAGGAGCAGGAATTCTTTTCATCACACCACAAGGGCATACAATCCCGAAAGCATACAAACTAAGCTTTCCATGTACAAACAATATAGCAGAGTATGAAGCATTGGTAACAGGTATCAAAATGGCTGTAGAATGGAATATAACACAACTTCAAGTCTTTGGAGACTCTCAGCTTGTCATTAATCAAATCAATGATGATTATCAAACCAAAGATGACAAACTCATGCCTTACAAAAAGATGGTGGATGATTTCAAGAAGTACTTTGTAGAAATTGTATACACCTAAAAATGGTCTGAAGATAATTAATTAAATAAGCAATTATTTAATTAATCTCCCTCCCCAATTTAATTGAATTCACTAAGCAATTTGATTAAATTTCCCTTTTCATCTACTTATTAATAAATCTAAGGATTTATTGAATAGGTTCATTTCATTTCACCCCTTTAATTAATTAATTCAAATTAATTAATTCCCTCCACCAAAATCATTTCTTCCAACTCCTAATTAATTAAAACAAATCATGAGTTGTTGAGATTAATCAGTCATTTTCCTAATATTTGAATTTCTAAATTCAAATTCTCCTAACTTCTACCACTCCTAAACCTAACCATTCCTAAACCTAACCCATTCTACCTACCACCTTGTCCCCTTTCATCCAACATCTTCTAGAACCTTTGTGACACTTGTCACTAAGTGTTCCCTTTAATCCAACTCCCTTTGCCAACTTCCTCCAATTTAACCATTGATATCTTCAAATCAATCTCAATCGTTGACTCATGCCAACTCAATCATGGAAATGATATCTCCCAAGAATATCAGTCAACTAAGATCACTACAAGGAAGACTCTAGTCAATCAAAAGATTTGTGGCTCAATTAGCAGATAAATGTCAACCATTCACTCACTTATTGCATAAACATGTTAATTTCAAGTGGGACCATCAATGTGAAGAAGCATTCAACAAGATCAAGGAGTATCTCATGCAACCACTTGTTCTAATGCCACCAATTCCAGGGAAACCATTATTACTCTAAGTATCAACTACCGAAGCATCATTAGGAGTTTTGCTCGCACAAGAGGATAATGAAGGAAAAGAACGAGCCATCTACTACATCAGTAGAACACTAGTGGGACATGAGGTTAACTATTCATCAATAGAAAAAGCATGTTTGGCAGTAGTTTTTGCTTCTCAAAAACTATGACATTATCTACTATCTCACTCCATCAAGTTGATAGCTAAAATCGATCCTCTGAAGTATTTGCTCAGCAAAGCCACATTGACAAGACGACTAGCAAAATGGATCATGATTCTAAGTGAGTTTGATATCAAATATGTTGATAGAAAATCTATCAAGGGACAAGTCATCGCAAATCAACTAGCAGAGACACCACTTAAAGATAATCATCCTCTACAGATTGAATTTCCTAATGCTGATATCCTAACAATTACAACAAAAGCATGGCAACTATACTTTGATGGTTCATATACACAACATAGATCAGGAGCAGGAATTCTTTTCATCACAACACAAGGGCATACAATCCCGAAAGCATCCAAATTAAGCTTTTCGTGCACAAACAATATAGTAGAGTATGAAGCATTGGTAATAGGTATCAAAATGGCTATAGAATGGAATATTAATCAACTTCAAGTCTTTGGAGACTCCCAGCTTGTCATTAATCAAATCAATGATGACTATCAAACCAAAGATGACAAACTCACGCCTTACAAAAAGATGGTGGATGATATCAAGAAATACTTTGTAGAAATAACTTTTGAACAGATCCCTAGAAATGACAACAAAGTAGCAGATGCCATGGCTACACTTGCTTCTCTATTGCAGACACAGGAAAATCAAGAGCGTTATGAATGCCTGGTTAAAGAGTTGTTTCATCCTGCCTATAATTGTCCTGATTCCCAAACCATCTGTCAACTTATTGGACACAATTCCTTCCGCTATGGCCAAACTTACACATACCTGAAAGATAACATCTTACCTCCTGACTTATCAAAAAATCAAAAGAGAAATTTTATTCGCCAATTCTACCATTATACTCTCGTCGCAGATACCCTGTATAAACGAGGTCTAGACGGTAATCTCTTAAGATGTCTTGAACAAGAAGAATCTGAGAAGGCTTTACATGAAGTCCATAATGACATTTGTGGAACTCATTCAAGTGGTCTTACCCTTTTGAAGAAACTCATACGCTTGGGCTACTATTGGCCGACTATGGAATGAGATTCTTTTAAAATAGCAAGAACATGCAAACAATGTCAAATCCATGGGAACTTGATCCATGCACCAACACAAGAACTACATGCTTTGGCAACATCTTGGCCTTTTTGTCAATGGGGACTTGATCTAGTAGGAAAGATAAATCCTTCCTCATCTAATGGACACAAATTCATCCTGGTAGCTACTGAATATTTCACAAAATGGATTGAAGTTGTACCTCTCATCAATATCACAGGAAAACAAATAGCTGCATTTATCTTGAACTATATCATCTGTCGCTATGGAATACCAATGACCATTATCACTGATAATGGGTGACCATTCAAGAATCAAGATGTACAAGAGCTATGTGAGAAGTTCAAAATCCAGCACAGATTCTCCACACTATATTATCCACAAGGAAATGGGTAGGCAGAAGCATCTAACAGAACTATCCTAAAAAGTCTTAAAAAGACAGTGAATGATGCTGGGAAAGATTGGCATATCCAACTAAATCCTGCTCTATGGGCCTACCACACCAGTATCCACACACCAATAGGTGCCACACCTTTCTCTCTTGTATATGGATCAGAAGCCATATTACCAATCAAAGTAGAGATACCTTCTCTACGTGTATCATTAAAAGGTCTCATCCCAGATGAAGAACAAAGAGTATCTAGACTGCAAGAGTTAGAACTAATCCATGAACGCAGACACAATGCCTTTGATCATCTAAAGGTATATCAGCAAAGAATGTGTCGGAGCTATAATCATAAGGTTAAACCAAGAATCTTTCAAGTGGGAGAACTAGTGCTAAAAGAAAATCCACGCAACCAGATAGATCGAGAAAAGAAAGGCAAATTTGAACCAAACTGGTTAGGTCCGTTTGTGGTCACAACAGTATTTGGATCAGGAGCATATCAGCTATCAATACAGGATGGAGATCAGATCGAGGAATGTATCAATAGCATGCACCTGAAGAGGTTCTATGTCTGAAAAATCAGAAAAATCAAAAACAGTGAAAAATCAAAAATAGTGAAAAATCAAAAAAATCAAAAACAGGAAAAAAACAGTTAAAAATCAGAAAAATCCTAAAAAGTGAAAAAGCAAAAAATCCAAAAAAATCAAATATCAGAAAAAGTGCAATAAAAATAGATGGTGAAAACCTGGCAAATAGGTGCTATTTGTCGGCTGGCTCTTCCATCTATTAGTTCATGCATTTTTCTGCTTGCATTCATTCTTCCATTAGCGCCGATCATCATGAAGCCTTTATACATACACAAGCATCCCAGGTGGCTTCTTACCATGGTTTGGATCATTGGATATATCATAACAACTTTGTTTCTAGGCTTGGGGCAAAATTCTACACCTAGCTGGGGGCAAACTCTTGATCAATTTTGAGCTTAATCAAACAAGTAGACCAAACAGTTAGACAAATCTTACCAAGCAAAAAAAATAAAAACTGAGACACATCCAACATTGAACACAAGATAAAACTATCAACTATCAAGATATCACAAAATCAATCTAAGCACATCACACACTTTTCAGTGGATAATATCTTTTTGAATGATTGATTGTAACATTTTCTATATTGCTTTTCGCTATCATGATTTCTGAGTGACTCCAGGATGTCATTGACTAGAGGAACAAGGAAGAAACATGATATTTTTCTTGTCTACTATTTGAAAATTAATCACGAATATGTGCAAATTTGTCTCGGGACATGATCATCTAAGTATCATTGAAGACATTTCCAATTTGCGTATTGAAATGATTAATACTGCCTGTTTTACGCAAACAACACACAGGTCATCTCGGTTCAATTATACCTCAATGCTTGTGTTAACTTGCTATATCAAAATCAAGGAAAGAAGTTCTCAGGTCATCATGGTTTAATTATACCATCGATGTTTGCACTCACTTCCCACATTTCAAAAGCTCAATGATGACGAAAACACAAAATAATCTAGTGACTGGTTTGGTCATTCCATTGCATTTCATTTGCATTTTAGCTTGCATTTCATTCTTGCATGGATCCCAAAAGCTCCTTTTATCCAAGGCTAACTCTATCATAGGAATCATCAAAGTATCATCACAAGTGTATACATAATCAGAATGATGATTCATATCTCTCAAGATATTGTCAACTTAGCAAAAATCTTATGCTATCTCCCTCAAATGCATCAACATTAGCATATCCAAAAATTTCTACAACTGATATCAACAAACTGTTAGTTCTTTATCTAATCAATCTTACCAAATGAAATCAATCAATCAAACCTAATCAACTCATGTCTAATCATCAATTTCTTATACAGGATGTACCCTTCCTGAAACCAAACGTTATGATCATCCATGTCTTATACAGGATGAATCCTTCCTGACACCAGACAAATTGATTCTGACTCATGTCTTATACAGGATGTATCCTTCCTGAAACCAGACGTGATCATCAATGTCTTATACAGGATGAATCCTTCCTGAAACCAGACGTTATGATCATCCATGTCTTATATAGGATGAATCCTTCCTGAAACCAAACTGAATCAAATCAATCAAGATTTTTCAATATTGCCGATCTAGGCAATCAAGCTAATCAAAGAACTCGCACTTTCATCAAACAAAAGTTGCAGAAATAAAATCAAATTTATCGGGATATCAATCTCACAAAAACTCCAAAGATCAATTATCTCAATTGATCTCTCGAGGGGGCATCATTATACTGGAATTTAGCAATTAAGAGCTGGGGCATCCTATCAAATCAATACCATCATCAAAAATGAGATTATTCTTTGAATCAACGCGTCATCACACCTCGCTTCAAAGAGGGGCAAAATGTATACACCTAAAAATGGTCTGAAGATAATTAATTAAATAAGCAATTATTTAATTAATCTCCCTCCCCAAAAATGGTCTGAAGATAATTAATTAAATAAGCAATTATTTAATTAATCTCCCTCCCCAATTTAATTGAATTCACTAAGCAATTTGATTAAATTTCCCTTTTCATCTACTTATTAATAAATCTAAGGATTTATTAAATAGGTTCATTTCATTTCACCCCTTTAATTAATTAATTCCCTCCACCAAAATCATTTCTTCCAACTCCTAATTAATTAAAACAAATCATGAGTTGTTGAGATTAATCAGTCATTTTCCTAATATTTGAATTTCTAAATTCAAATTCTCCTAACTTCTACCACTCCTAAACCTAACCATTCCTAAACCTAACCCATTCTACCTACCACCTTGTCCCCTTTCATCCAACATCTTCTAGAACCTTTGTGACACTTGTCACTAAGTGTTCCCTTTAATCCAACTCCCTTTGCCAACTTCCTCCAATTTAACCATTGATATCTTCAGATCAATCTCAACTATTGATTCATGCCAACTCACCCCTAGCCTTGGGAAATCCTATAAATAGACCTCATTTTGGAGCAATATGGGTCCCAATTTGATTTCATCATTTGCATTGTTATTATAGGCATCTAGCTTATAGTTTATCATTCTTAGCAATGTTATCATGCTCAATTTAGCTTAAATCTTAGCTTAATCATGCTAGGATAATCAATCATTCATATAGCTTAATCATGCTATTCTTGCTAGATCATGCATTTTCAGCATTCAAATCCTCCATCTAAGTATAGTCAAGTCACTGGAATTTGCATACTAAGATCTGAGAGCAAAATTCATACTCGCATTTACTAGGAGGCAATAAGTCGATTAGCTATGGTTTTGTCTTCCATTGTTTCAATTTTCTAACCATTGCTTGTAATGATTTATTGAGTGCATTGTGGTTGCAGGTATAGGTACACTTCACAGAGCATGATAGAAATAACTTTTGAACATATTCCAAGAAATGATAACAAAGCAGCAGACACCATGGCTACACTTGCTTCTCTATTGCAGACATAGGAAAATCAAGAGCATTATGAATTCCTGGTTGAAGAGTTGTTTCATCCCGCCTATAATTGTCCTGATTCCCAAACCATCTGTCAACTCATTGGACATGATTCCTCCTGCTATGGCCAAACTTACACATACTTGAAAGATAATATCTTACCTCCTGACCTATCCAAGAACCAAAAGAGAAATTTTATTCGCCAATCCTCACATTTTACTCTCGTCGCAGATACCCTATATAAATGAGGTCTAGATGGTACTCTCTTAAGATGTCTTGAACAAGAAGAATCTGAGAAGGCCTTACATGAAGTCCATAATGGCATTTGTGGCACTCATTCAAGTGGTCTTACCCTTTCAAAGAAACTCATATGCTTGGGTTACTATTGGCCGACTATGGAACGAGATTCTTTTAAGATAGCAAGAACATGCAAACAATATCAAATCCATGGGAATTTGATCCATGCACCAGCACAAGAACTACATGCTTTAGCAACATCTTGGCCTTTTTGTCAATGGTGACTTGATCTAGTAGGAAAGATAAATCCTTCCTCATCTAATGGACACAAATTCATCCTGGTCGCTACTGAATATTTCACAAAATGGATTGAAGCAGTACCTCTCATAAATATCATAGGAAAACAAATTGCTGCATTTATCTTGAACTACATCATCTGTCGCTATGGATTACCAATGACCATTATCACTGATAATGGGTGACCATTCAAGAATCAAGATGTATAGTAACTCTGTGAGAAGTTCAAAATCCAACACAGATTCTCCACACCGTATTATCCACAGGGAAATGGGTAGGCAGAAGCATCTAACAAAACTATCCTGAAAATTCTTAAAAGGACAGTGAATGATGCTAGGAAAGATTGGCATATCCAACTAAACCCTGCTCTATGGGCTTACCGCACCAATATCCGCACACCGGCAGGTGCCACACCTTTCTCTCTTGTATATGGATCAGAAGCCATATTGCCAATCGAAGTAGAGATACCTTCTCTATGTGTATCACTAAAAGGTCTCATCCCAGATGAAGAACAAAGAGTATCTAGACTGCAAGAGTTAGAACTAATCCATGAACGCAGACACAATGCCTTTGATCATCTAAAGGTATATCAGCAAAGAATGTGCCAGAGCTATAATCATAAGGTTAAACCAAGAATCTTTCAAGTTGGAGAACTAGTGCTAAAGGAAAATCCACACAACTAGGCAGATTGAGAAAAGAAAGGAAAATTTGAACCAAACTGGTTAGGTCCGTTTGTGGTCACAACAATATTTGGATCAGGAGCATATCAGCTATCAACATAGGATGGAGATCAACTCGAGGAACCTATCAATACCATGCACCTAAAAAAGTTCTATGTCTGAAAAATCAGAAAAAATCAAAAACAGTGAAAAATCAGAAAAAATCAAAAACAGTGAAAAATCAGAAAAAATAAAAAACAGTGAAAAATCAGAAAAAATCAAAAAACAGTGAAAAATCAGAAAAATCCTAAAAAGTGAAAAAGCAGAAAATCCAAAAAAATCAAATATCAGAAAAAGTGCAATAAAACAAATGGTGAAAACCTGGCAACCAGGCGCTATCTGTCGGCTGGCTCTTCCATCTATTAGTTCATGCATTCATTTTTCCATCAGCGTTGATCATCATGAAGCCTTTATACATACGCAAGCATCCCAGGTGGCTTCTTACCATGGTTTGGATCATTGGATATATCATAATGAATTTGTTTCTAGGCTTGGGGCAAAACTTTTGATCAATTTTGAGCTTAATCAAACAAGTAGACCAAACAGTTAGACAACTCTTATCAAGCGAAAACTGAGACACATCCAACATTGAACACAAGATCAGACTATCGACTATCAAGCTATCACAAAATCAATCTAAGCACATCACACACTTTTAAGTGGATAATATCCTTTTGAATGATTTATTGTAACATGATTGTTCAACTTTTTTATATTGCTTTTCGCTATCATGATTTCTAAGTGACTCCAAGATGTCATTGACTAGAGGAACAAGGAAGAAACATGATATTTTTCTTTTCTACTATTTGAAAATTAATCACGAATATGTGCAAATTTGTCTCGGGACATGATCATCAGAATATCATTGAAGACATTTCCGATTTGCATATTGAAATGATTAATACTGCTTGTTTTACGCAAACAACACTCAGGTCATCTCGGTTCAATTATACCTTGATGCTTGTGTTAACTTTCTATATCAAAATCAAGGAAAGAAGTTCTCAGGTCATCATGGTTTAATTATACCATTGATGTTTGCACTCACTTCCCACATTTCAAAACCTCAATGATGACAAAAATGCAAAATAATCCAGTGACTGGTCTAGTCGTAGCTTTGCATTTCATTTGCATTCTAGCTTGCATGGGATCCAACCAAGCTCCTTTTATCCAAGGTTAAATCTATCGCAGGAATCAACAAAGTATCATCAAAAGTGTATACGGAATCAGAATAACTCATCTCTTTCATGATATTATTGACCTAGCTCAAATCTTATGCTATCTCCCTCAAATGCATCAACATCAGCATATCCAAAAATTTCTGCAACTGATATCAACAAACTATCAGTTCTTTATCTAATCAATCTTATCAAATGAAATCAATCAATCAAACCTAATCAACTCATGTCTTATACAGGATGTATCCTTCCTAAAACCAGATGTGATCATCAATGTCTTATACAGGATGAATCCTTCCTGAAACTAGACATTATGATCATCCATGTCTTATACAGGATGAATCCTTCCTAACACCAGACAAATTGATTCTGACTGATGTCTTATACAAGATGTATCCTTCTTGAAACCAGACGTGTTCATCAATGTCTTATATAGGATGAATCCTTCTTGAAACCAAATGTTATGATCATCCTTGTCTTATACAGGATGAATCCTTCCTGAAACCAGACTGAATCAAATCAATCAAGATTTTTCAATCTTACCAATCTAGGCAATCAAGCTAATCAAAGAACTTGCACTTTCATCAAACAACAGTTGCAGAAATCAAATCAAATCTATCAGGATGTCAATCTCGCAAAAACTCCAAAGATCAATTATCTCAATTGATCTCTCGAGGGGGCATCATTATACTGGAATTTAGCAATCAAGAGCTGGGGCATCCTATCAAATCAATATCATCATCAAAATGAGAATATTCTTTGAATCAACGCGTCATCACACCTCGCTTCAAACAGGGGTAAAATGTATACACTTAAAAATGGTCTGAAGATAATTAATTAAATAAGCAATTATTTAATTAATCTCTCCTTCCCAATTTAATTAAATTCACTAAGCAATTCGATTAAGTCTCTCTGTCATCTACTTATTAATAAATCTAAGGATTTATTAAATAGGTTCATTTCATTTCACCCCTTTAATTAATTAATTCAAATTAGTTAATTCCCTCCCCCAAAATCATTTCTTCTAATTCTTTAATTAATTAAAACAAATCAAATCATGAGTTGTTGAGATTAATTAGCCATTTTCCTAATATTTGAATTTTTAAATTCAAATTCTCCTAACTTCTACCACTCCTAAACCTAACCATTCCTAAACCTAACCCATTCTACCTACCACCTTGTCCCCTTTCATCCAACATCTTCTAGAACCTTTGTGACACTTGTCACTAAGTGTTCCCTTTAATCCAACCCCCTTTGCCAACCTCCTCCAATTTAACCATTGATATCTTCACATCAATCTCAATCGTTGATTCATGCCAACTCACCCCTAGCCTTGGAAAATCCTATAAATATACCTTATTTTGGAGAACAAATGGCCAATTCACGAATTCAGCCACTTTACTAATTCATGCTCAATTTTAGCTCATTTGCATTGTTACTATAGGCATCTAGCTTATAGTTTATCAGTTTTAGCAATGTTATCATTCTCATTTCAGCTTAACTCTTAGCTTAATCATGCTAGGATAATCATGAATTCATATAGCTTAATCATGCATCTTAATCATTCAAATCCTCCATCTAAGTGTAGTCAAGTCACTGGAATTTGCATACTAAGATCTGAGAGCAAAATCCACACTCACATTTACTAGGAGACAATAAGTTGATTAGCTATGGTTTTTTGTTTCATTGATTATATCTTCTAACCATTTCTTATAATGATTTATTGAGTGCATTGTGTTTGCAGGTATAGGTACACTTCACAGAGCATGACAAGATGATGTGGCTTGGATCAACGGTCATGATCAGATCTACAGATTTGGATGGTTGTGAGCAAAGGTGAAGGTTGAAAGAAAGGGGGAAGGAGAAAACAAGTGTCACTCATCTCACCTTGACTGGGTTGTTGACTGAGGGAATCTAGGGATGGTTGGAGAAGATTTAGGTATGAGAAGACAAGTGGATTCAAGTCCTTCCTAAGATATAGAGATGTTGGAGAGAATATAGAAGAAGGTTAGGAAATATGTGTACGCACACAATATTTCATTAAATTTGGAAGTTGGAGATAAATGATGAATTAATATTTAAGAAATATTAATATCTTTAGGCACATGATTGATGGGTTGGAAAAGGGAAGATGAAGTGGAGATGGAAGAATGAGTTGGAACAGAGATTAAATAATTAAGAATTATTTAATATTTGAGACTATACGATAGAAGAATAACCTTTAAATATTAGATGTTTAAATGATTGGAGGAATAATTAAATATTAGATATTTAATTAACTGATTAGAAGAATAATTAAATATTAGATATTTAATTAATTAGAGGAATAGGATAGTTGAATTAATTAATAAAATATTTCAATTAAATTAATTAATAGAAAGACACAAAATGAATTAAATAAATTAATCTTTTCAAATTAACTATTTAATAGAAGAATAAATATTAAATAAATATAAAATATTTATTTAATTGCTCATAGCCATTTTTATGTGCATATAGGTAGTATCTTTTTCCTCCACTTAGACCAATGATGAGAAGTATGGTTTTGATTTGATGACTCTCCTAGACCGTATCCAAGTCCAACTTTATCATTTGTAGACTTAGTTTGTAGCTTAATAGGCTCAACAATACCTTCTTGACACTTGCCTAGAGGACCGGTACCTGAATATCCCATGTAGTGAATCATCTTATAGCCTGGACCATATTGTTCAGGGGGGATCTCATAGTGTTGCACTTCTTTGTTTTCACTTTCTTCTTTGAAAAGCCATTTGAGAACAACATCCTCTTCTATTTCATCTGCAAGGGAAGTACAAGATTGTACAAAAATACCATCATAAATGACATTTGGAGTTGAAGTTTGTGGCTTCATAGCCTCTAATGGTTTTCCAGATTGTCTTGGTGATGGAGGAAGAGACATTAGTGAAAGTACATGTTCTATCTTGTATCCATCCATGCCAATATCTCTGATTTTCAATTTCTTTTCTAAATCTTTCATCAAAGTTTCTGAACTTTCATGTCATGCCCAAACTTTTGGGCACAAACGGAATAATTTTATTTTATTTTTTAAAATTAACCTAATAAAACTAAATTTGCTAAATAATGCATTAACAAGTCTTGTCTTAACTAAGTTTGGTTTCTTTTCAACTAATAATAATCTAAACATTAGATCAAGTAAGCAAGATAACCTAAATTAAATACGACATATTAATTCTTCAAAGAATCATTATTATCTCATTATTAAATAGTTGAATTTGTTTTAAATAACAATCTCTAATTTAGTTTGCAAGAGATATTCTTAATCTCGATTTATTCTTTAATTGCCTAGGACTAAATTAATTAGTCCTAGCACTTAGGTTATTAAATCCTATTGTTTATTTAATGATAATTATAATGCGTCGATAAATTTGATGAAAGGGCCAAATAATTTCCATAGAGAAATTTGCCCTTTAAGAATTACTCTCAAAAGAAACTAAATCTAGATGGACAAAGAAATATTTCCCCTATAGTCCAAATAGCTTACAAAATCACTATAAAAATGTTCTAAAGGATTTTAATCCCCCAAAGGAATTAAAACTTACATCATATTCAAATATTTATATACTTATATGTTTATAAAAACATATCTAAAATATAAGTATATAAATACGGTGATAAATCTTAATCCAAACTTTTACTTTCATATATGTGTGTGTGTGTGTGTGTGTGTGTGTGTTTAAAGCATATAGAACTACATAAAATGGATTTAGGATAAAACAAACATTTAATGAAACTAAGTAAAGTAGTGGGGAAATACCCTATCCAAAATTTGAAGGGTCTTCCCCCTTTTTAAATTTTTTTTCCTATACAATAAAATAACCACGAAACCCTAAAGCAAAAACAATTTAAAACTGGAAGAAAACATCTATTTGCTAACTTATATATATATTTTTTATATCATATCATAACCTACCCTAACCCAAATTTTCAGGTTAGGGTTAGGCCGAGCTCATTGTTTTGATGCAGGGCCGAAGAGGGAGGAGGCAGCGTATTTCTATCCCCCTTTTTTTTTGTAGGGGCTGCGTTGGAGGAGAGTCTGAGCGGAGGGTGGTGGAGGCTTATGCATGGGGGCTCCCCGCAGGGACGGCCGCAGCCGTGCCTGCAGGTCGCAACTCACAGTGGCGGCCTTGGCCGCCGCTGTGGGTCGCGGCCCGCAGCATGGCTGCTACCGTCTCTATGGGGCGCCACCCATAGGGGAAGGCCGAAGCCTCCCCAACTGTGGGATGCGGCCCACAGAACGGTTGTGGCTGTTGTTGGGATTGTCGCCCACAACAGGGTGTTTCCCTTCCCCTGCCTGCATATAACCCACGGGGCCGAGGGGGTCCAAAACAATTTTTTTTTGTTTTATTAATATGTAAAAAGAAATATATATATATATATATATATATATATATATTTATTTATTTATTTATTTATGTATGTATATATAGATATATTTGTTAATAGAAATATGCAGACTTCCAAAATAGAATATATATATATATATATATGCACTCTTAAGCATTCAGTTTATTTATTTATTTATTTTTTATTTCAACTTTATAAATCATGCAAAAAACTAATAAGGAAAATAGCAGAATGAAATAGATGAGGAGATTTTTTTTTTGTAAGGTTTAAATATATGAGAATGCTCTAGATTTTATCCTACTTTCTTTAATATCACAAACCCTAATCTAACCATTTTCTTTTCTTTTCTGCACATTAACCATAGCGTAGAGGGAATATACTATATTTTCTTTGCTTAAGACAAATCTATAACTATTTCATTTTATTTAAAACACAAACAACAAGCTAGTAGATTTAGAAATAATGCATTTCTCCTTTTTTTTTTTTTTAATCTAATGCTAACTTTTGAAATAGATGACTATTTAAATTTAAATACATTTTCTTCAATAAATAAGTGACAGAATGAAATAGCTAGATTTTATATTCTGCAATAGATAAAATGACATAATGCAGTAAATTTTAACAGCAACTACAATAGCCTAGAAACATTTAAAATCAACTTAAAGTTAGATATATTAAACCTATTTAACACACTTTGTAATTGCATTTAGCTCAAAAGGTCTATATGCATGCTTTTCCCATTTCCATAATTTTTTTTGCATGAGGAAATAAAAGAACTTTAAATTTCAAAAGTAACATGATTGCAACAACTTTATTTTTGATAACTATAGGACTTAATAAAACTTATACATTTCATTTTTGCAAAAATAACTAAGTAGAATAATGCATTTCTTTAAGCATATTTAGAATACAATGTAGATAACATTACAAATGGGTTTGAAAACCCAACTAGTCTCTCCTTTCCATTGAATAAGAACTTAGAATAAAATATATACATTTCTTTGCTTTTGAAAAATAAATACAACATTTGGCTTTTCTTTTACATAGCTGCAACTTAATTACATAATCTCATTTCCTAATCTTTTCTGCAACTCAAGTAAAAACCAGCAACTTATATCTTTCTTTTTCCTTCCCATCCCAAGCAACCTACAAATAAAACATAAGGCTTGACCATGGAGTGCTCACCTCCCAGCCTAGGCTTACTAGAAGCCACCCCCGATCTTGGAGAACCAACCACTAGATGGGTTGCACACAAAAAACCATAACAAGCAAAGGGGTAAACACACAAAAAACAATTTTCCCAACCAAGGCTACACTTCACCACAACTTGTGATGATATTCCATGGGTGGAAGTGGACCAAATACCATTGGGGAGACTGCAAGCATGGAACATCTCAAGCCACCTCATGGCAACCAAATACAACACAAATACATCCCCACATCCTTATGCCCCCCAAAGGCATATAAGCCACATCATCTCCCCTTATGACCCCCAAATGCATACACAAGGCTATGCAGCAAGGTTCACAAAGAACACCCTTGAGATCACTCTCCATAAGGGAGAGCCTCTCACCCAAGGCTGTCATACTTCTTCCACCCCAAGACCATCCTACTCTCCCAAGAGTAGAAGGCCTTGGACACTCCCAATACAAGAAAAGCATAAAAAGAAACAAAGGAAAAAATTATATTTTCTTCCACAAAGTAAAATACATATAAACAACTTTTTCATACAAGCATTTCTTCAAACATACATATACAACATAAACAAAAAGAGAGTAAGAACCAACCTTAATCTGCCCAAAGGTTTTGATAGATCTAGTTGGGGATGAGCAGCCCAAATCCACACAATCTCTTCACCAACACTTGGCCAAAAATTCTATCCTACAACTATTCTTCAAAAATTGCATGATCTCCAACAATGGAGAGTGGGTGATTAACTCACTAAGTTCCTAATCCTTGCCTAAGAAGGCCTATCTCACTCTTCCCAACCCCTTGGATAGAGTGAGAGTTCACATTGGGTGGTCTTCCCAACCTCTTACATGTTGCTAAAACTAGAAAGAGAAAAGGTAAGAGAGGATTGGGAAGAGAGTTTGACACCAAAAGGGAAGGTTGTCTATCCTAGGAGGAACCTTCTAAGTTGAATTTTCGCTCAGCTTGGAAAAACCACTTTTTGAGGTGACTAAAAAGTCACATGGGAGTATTCACATGTTTAAAAATACCCCTAACCCATAGGTATACCCTTTGGACCTTTGGAAAAGCCCTAAAACTAACCCTAGGAGTCCATTTGACCCTTTAGAAACCCAACTGAAGTTAGCCTACGGGTCAAACCTGAGTTGACCACTCCCAAGACTCCCTACCCAAGGCAAATTTGGGACCACACTCAAATGTTTGAAATGGCTTTTGTAGAAACAAACTCCCTCCAAGAGACAAGTCAAAATCAATGACACTAATCAGCACATGTATCAAGTGACACAATAAAATACATTATAAAAATCACACATGGAATTTGTCTCTTGTTGGATTACACAAATTAATAAAATCAATTTAACACACATGCATCATTTAGTTTCACAAATAAAATACGATACAAACGGGGTGTTGTCTCTCCAAATAGACAACCCCTGGCTTTACAAACGTACATAGGTTTAGGTTTGGTTCTCCATAATATTTCCATGGTCACATGGATAATTTTTCCTACGCATCTCAATTTACACATTAGTAATTCCAAATAACCACATATATATTATTAAGCATATGAATTTGAATACACATCAAACACTCATACAATTGACAGTAATAAATCAATATCTCATATATCCCAATTGATCCACATAAGCAATTATCATAATCCTCAAAATTTGATCCATTCATATTATAGGCATCCTATTTCTATCATCATAATGAAGTCCTGCAAATCCAATAATGACATGCATCATCACAAAGTAATTCTATTCTAGCATCATATAAAGTTTCCTATCCGTAATGCATAAAAATGAAGCATTAATATACGTTAATGTTATCCAAATCATGGGATCATATAAGTTCTAAATCCATAATGCATAAAAATAAAGCATCCATAGTAGTGTCATCATGAAAATAATAGAAATGCCAGGATGATTCGAGGTAGGGCCTCACACCCTCCCCCTCTAGGCATGAACTTCCTCCTGGAGTTCATCAAAAAGGTGGGGGTACTGTGATCTCATACGTGCTGCATCCTCCCATGAAGCTGTAACCTCATCATAGCAATCCCATTGGACCCTAACCTGGTCCAGCTCTCGACCTCGAAGGGCTAGCATCCGGCGTGCCAAAATGCGAATAAGCTCTAAAGCTAGCTGCCCGTCTGACTCCACCTGCAAGGCATCCCGATCTAGTATATGAGACTCATGATATATATATTTCCTCAAAACTAAAACATGAAACACATCGTGGATGCGTGACAGGCTAGGTGGCAATGCTAAATGATAGGCAATTGTTCCTATCCTCTCAAGGATCTCAAATGGTCCTACAAATCAAAGTGCGAGCTTAAAACCCTTTCCATAATGGATTGGACTCTTATGCGGTCACACTCTCAAGAAGACTTTGTCTCCAACCAAGTAGCTATGATCTATCCTCTTCGCATCTGCATACTTCTTCTATCTATCCTGTGCCTCTCTAAGATGCCGCCTAATCAAATCCACTTGCTACTCCATATCCTGAACTATCTCAGGACCAATAGCAACTCTATTCTCTATGCGGTCCCAAATCAACGGCATCCTACAATGTCTGCCATATAATGCCTGATAGGGTGGCATCCCCTAAGATGTGTGATGCCCATTGTTATAGGCAAACTCCACTAAGGGAAGGTACTCTTCCCATCTGGTCTAGTGATCCATGACGTACATGAGAAGCATATCCTCTAACACCTGATTAACCCTCTCTGTCTGACCATCCGTTTCTGGATGATAGGCTGTACTAAAATTGAGCTTAGTACCCATAGCTACCTGTAATGCCTTCCAAAAGGAAGAAGTGAAGAGGGAATCCCTGTCAGAAATAATCTTGCGTGGAATGCCATGAAGTCTGACAATGTCTCGCAAGAACACCTGTGCTACTGCTGGTGCTATGAAGGTAGTCCGAACTGGTGAAAAGTGGGCCACTTTGGTCAACTTGTCAACCATCACCAAGATGGCATCATGGCGACGAGATGACATAGGGAGATCAATGATGAAATCCATGGATATAGTATCCCACCTGGATGGTGGTGCTTCGCCTTGACTCTCTAACACTCGAGACATCGGGCTACTATCTCAGCAATAAGCTGCCACATTCCTAGCCAATGATATAACTGCCTCAAGTCTGCATGCATCTTCTTAACTTCGTGATATGCTGCATAAGGAGCTCTATGAGCCTCTATGATAATGAACTCCCGCAATCCCCAGGAAGAAGGTACATAGATGCGCCCTCTATGGCATAATAATCCATCAGACTCTAAGGAATAATCCACATATTTCCCTTCTAAAGTTTCCTAAGATTGTATAGCCTGGCAAACCTCTAAATACCATCCATCCTCTGGCAACTACTGCATTATCTGATCTCTCAAATCCGTGCCCATAGATATGGTGTATACCTCATGACATCTCCTACTCAAAGCATCTGCAACTACGTTTTCTTTCCCTTTGATGTAGTGAATGTCAAAATCATACTCGTACAAGAATTCCATCCATCTCCTCTGACGTGCATTAAGATTCAGCTGAGTGAATATGTATTGAAGGCTCTGATGGTCTGAGTGTAGCTCAAAATGATGACCCAAAAGGAAGTGTCTCCACCTCACAAATGCATGCACTACTGCTGCAAGCTCAAGGTCATGAGTAGGGTAATTAAGCTTGTGAGTCTTAAGTTTCCTAGACTCAAAAGCTATAGCTCTACCATCCTGCATAAGGACTACTCCTAAACCTTCTAAGGAAGCATCTGTGCAAACCATGAAGTCAGCTAAGGGATCTGGCACCATAAGGATAGGTGCACTAGTGAGTGCCTTCTTAAGTTCCTGAAAGGCCTTCTCACACTTCTCCGTCCACTCAAATTTCTTCCCTTTATGCTGAAGAGAAGTAATAGGATGTGTGACTCTAGAGAATCCCTCAACAAAACATTGATAATAACCTGCTAAGCCCATGAAGCTCCTAACCTTTGTCACACTGGTTGGCATTGGCCAATCCATAATGGCTCTAATCTTTGATGGGTCAATTGAGATCCCATCACCAGATATAACATGACCAAGGTACTTGACCTCTGTTCTAAAGAAATCACACTTTGACAAACTGCCATACAACTGATTATCCCTCAAACATTGCAAAACCTGTCTTAGGTGCTCCTCATGCTCCTTCTCATCCTGTGAATATACCAATATGTCATCGAGAAACACAATCACAAAATGGTCAAAATATGTGAGGAATACTCCATTCATGAGACTCATGAAAATAGCTGGGGCATTCGTAAGACCGAATGGAACCACGGTGAATTCATAGTGGCCATATCTAGTGCAAAATACGGTCTTGTGGATGTCGCTATCCACTATCCTCAACTGATGGTATCTTGACTTCAGATCAATTTTGGAAAATACTTTGGCACCCTGAAGTTGGTCGAATAAATCTTCGATCCTGGGCAAAGGATATCGGTTCTTGATGGTTACTTTGTTTAATTGACGGTAATCCATGCATAATCAGAGAGATCCATCCTTCTTCTTCACAAAGATGACTGGTGCACCCCAAGGAGATACACTAGGATGAATGTGGTCCTTCTCTAGGAGTTCCTCAAGCTGCATCTTGAGCTCATTAAGCTCATTTGTGGTCATCCTATATGGTGCTCTTGAAACTGGCTCAACTCCTAGAACAAGGTCTATATGGAAATCAATCTCTACAGGGTGGCATACTGGGTAACTCTGAAGGAAATACGTTTGAAAATACCTTAAGGATAGGGTGGTCATCAATAGATGGTTCCTTTTCATCTTCCTCTCCTTTATCACTAATGGTCATGGCAAATAACTGGCATCCCTTTTGCATGTTCCACTTAAGCTGCATTGTGGAAATCATATGAAGAGACACGGGTCTCTGAATTCCAGTGATTACTATGGGAGAACCATGATCATCCTCACACTTGATCTTTTTCAGGTGACAATCCATCTTGGCTCTATGGGCATAAATCCAATCCATGCCATATGATCCAAGTGGTGTAACTCTAAGGTCTACTAAAGTGGTGATATTACCAATCTGAAGCTAACATTCCCTAACCTCTGATTCCACTGACACTCTAGCCCCTAAAGCTAACTCCACTTCCCAACTGACCTCTTGTCTAATTGCCACTAGCCCACAACGCTCCACAACCAATGGAGATATAAAAGAGTCAGTAGCTCCTGAATCAAATAATATAGCTACACTGCTACCTCTGATCATACCTACAACCTCAATAACCATGGCCTGATGCTCTGCCTGGCGGTTGTCAACCGCTACGAAGACCCTATGGGACTTGCCCATATCCCCAACTGTCAGCTCTGATGCTACCATCCTCTGACTGCCTGCCATCTGACCCTGAGGAAACTCTCTCGCCATGTGTCCCATGGCTCCACATGTGAAGCAAGCACCACGTGCCTGAAACTGCACGCTCTGTGGTCTGGAGAAAGACTGTCCCCCTGTTTTGCTAGAACCACTATACCCACCCCTAGAGGACTGTTGAGTCCTTACCGGAGGTGTGTAGGGAACTTGAGATCGTTGATCTTGCCTCTGACCCTAAGACTGCCACTGCATGGGCTTTATGCCCTGCTAACTCTACGGAGGCCTCTGCCTCTAGTTCTATTGTGACTGCTGCGGAGGAGGGGGTTTTGAGAACCCTGATGTGTGTTTGTTGTTACCCTTCCAATGGGGTTTCTTAAATCCGTAAGTCTGGGGTGTAGGGTTACGGTTCTGGGACCGATCCCTCGAGTCCTGAGGTCTAACCTAAATCTCCTCTACTATCAAAGCCTTCTCCATGGCAACCCGAAGGCTCCCTGGAGTGGCCATCCTCATTAGTCCTGCTATGCCAGCATTCAGCCCTTTGATAAATCAGTTGATGAGAAGCTTCTCGTCTTTCGGGTAGTCCACATACAGTAAGAGCTCAAAAAACTTGCTCTCATACCGGGTCACCGAAAGACCCTTCTGCTGGAGGTCATGGAACTCATCCACCCTACGCTGTCTGTAGTGCTCTGATAAGTACCTCTCCCTGAATCTCTCTGTGAAAATATCCCATGTGAGAGTATCTGCCACTAAGCCACACTTATATTCCTCCTATCTCCACCATGTGGAGGTCGTTCCTCTCAATAGGTGGACTACTACACATGCCTTTAGATTGCTCTCGTAGGAGCACAATGCAAAGCACCTATCCAGGCTCAAAAGCCATGCCTCTGCTTCTACCCCATCGGTAGATCCCCCAAAAGATGGCAGCTGAAGGTGCATAACCTCTCTGATTAGATCCCTTGGATCCCGACATGCCCTCTCATAATACACTGGTGCTACTACTGGAGGTGGTGCTGATAGGTGAATGGACTTGGTCTCATGCCCAGCCTGACTCTCTACGAGATTAGGAGGTGGACTCCTACTCCATTCCCATTCTACTGTTCTATGGCTCCCTGAGTTCTAGTTTTCAACATGATGATCGACTGCCGGAAGCCTATCCTAGACTATGCCAATCAGGTTCTGTAGAGCTAACAAGATGTCTCAGTTCGGGTTAACCGACCATTTGGGAGGAGCCTCTGGGTTCCCTTCTGGGACTGATTCCTCCCTATCGACCTCTTCGCCTGCCATGTGTTCACGCCTAGGGCCTCTACCATGTTTGCAAGCTTGTTGCGTAGTTGGAGGCATCCTTATAAGAAAATAAAATAAAATGAGATAAATAAATAAATAATTTTTCGGAGAAAGATTTAATTTATTAAAAATTAACTATAATAAATTAATATATATATATATATATATAATTTAATTAATTAAATAATTAAAGAAAAATGTAATGGAGAAAGGTTCCTAGTGTTGGAAACCTTGCTCTGATACCAAAATGTCATGCCCAAACTTTTGGGCGCAAACGAAATAATTTTTTTTTTTTTTTAAAACTTAACCTAATAAAACTAAATTTGCTAAATAACGCATTAACAAGTCTTGTCTTAACTAAGTTTGGTTTCTTTTCAACTAATAATAATCTAAACATTAGATCAAGTAAGCGAGATAACCTAAATTAAATACGGGATATTAATTCTCCAAAGAATCATTATTATCTCATTATTAAATAGTTGAATTCATTTTAAATAAAAATCTCTAATTTAGTTTGCAAGAGATATTTTTAATCTTGATTTATTCTTTAATTACCTAGAACTAAATTAATTAGTCCTAGCACTTAGGTTATTAAATCCTATTGTTTATTTAACGATAATTATAATGCGTCGATAAATTTGACAAAAGGGCCAAATAATTTCCATAGAGAAATTTGCCCTTTAAGGATTACTCTCAAAAGAAACTAAATCTAGATGGACAAAGAAATATTTCCCCTATAGTCCAAATAGCTTACAAAAATCATTATAAAAATGTTCTAAAGGATTTTAATCCCCCAAAGGAATTAAAACTTACATCATATTCAAATATTTATATACTTATATGTTTATAAAAACATATCTAAAATATAAGTATATAAATAGGGTGATAAATCTGAATCCAAACTTTTACTTTCATATATAATGCTTATGTGTGTGTGTGTGTGTGTGTGTGTGTGTGTGTGTTTAAAGCATATAGAACTATATAAAATCGATTTAGGATAAAACAAACATTTAAGGAAACTAAGTAAAGTAGTGGGGAAATACCTTATCCAAAATTTGAAGGGTCTTCCCCCTTTTTAAAATTTTTTTCCTATACAATAAAATAACCACGAAACCCTAAAGCAAAAACAATTTAAAATTGGAAGAAAACATCTATTTGCTAACTTATATATATATATATATTTTATATCATATCATAACCTACCTTAACCCGAATTTTCGGGTTAGGGTTAGGCCGAGCTCATTGTTTTGATGCAGGGCCAAAGAGGGAGGAGGCGGCGTATTTCTATCCCCTTTTTTTTTTTGCAGGGGTCATGTTGGAGGAGATTCTAAGCAGAGGGTGGCGGAGGCTTATGCACAGGGGCTCCCCACAAGGATGGCCGCAACCGTGCCTGCGGGTCGCGGCCCACAGTGGCGGCCTTGGCCGATGCTGTGGGTCACGGCCCGCAGCACGGCTGTTGTCGTCTTTGTGGGGTGTCACCCACAAGGGAAGGCCGAAGCCTCCCCGACTGTGGGATGTAGCCCACAAAGCGATTGGGGCCGTTGCTAGGGTCGCCACCCATGGCAGGGTGTTTCCCTTCCCCTGCCTACGTATAACCCGCAGGGCCGAGGGGGTCCAAAACAAATTTTTTTTGTTTTATATATATATATATATATTTGTTTTATTAATATGTAAAAAGAAATATATATATATATGTGTGTGTGTGTGTGTGTGTGTGTGTGTGTGTATAGATATATTTGTTAATAGGAATATGCAGACTTCCAAAATAGAATATTTATATCTATATATATATGCACTCTTAAGCATTCAGTTTATTTATTTATTTATTTTTTATTTCAACTTTATAAATCATGTAGAAAACTAATAAGGAAAATAGCAGCTTGAAATAGATGAGGAGATTATTTTTTTTGTAAGTTTTAAATATATGAGAATGCTCTATATTTTATCCTACTTTCTTTAATATCACAAATCCTAATCTAACCATTTTCTTTTCTTTTCTGCACAGTAACCCTAGCTTAGAGGGAATATACTATATTTTCTTTGCTTAAGACAAATCTGTAACTATTTCATTTTATTTAAAACACAAACAACAAGCTAGTAGATTTAGAAATAATGCATTTCTCTCTTTTTTTTTTTTAATCTAATGCTAACTTTTGAAATAGATGACTATTTAAATTTAAATACATTTTCTTCAATAAATAAGTGACAGAATGAAATAGCTAGATTTTATATTCTGCAATAGATAAAATGACAGAATGCAGTAAATTTTAACAACTACAATAGCCTAGAAACATTTAAAATCAACTTAAAGTTAGATATATTAAACCTATTTAACACACTTTGTAATTGTATTTAGCTCAAAAGGTCTATATGCATGCTTTTCCCATTTCCATAATTTTTTTTGCATGAGGAAATAAAATAACTTTAAATTTCAAAAGTAACATGAATGCAACAACTTTATTTTTGGTAACAATAGGACTTAATAAAACTTATACATTTCATTTTTGCAAAAATAACTAAGTAGAATAATGCATTTCTTTAAGCATATTTAGAATACAATGTAGATAACATTACAAATAGGTTTGAAAACCCAACTAGTCTCTCCTTTCCATTGAATAAGAACTTAGAATAAAATATATACATTTCTTTGCTTTTGAAAAATAAATACAACATTTGGCTTTTCTTTTACATAGCTGCAACTTAATTACATAATCCCATTTCCTAATCTTTTCTGCAACTCAAGTAAAAACCAGCAACTTATATCTTTCTTTTTCCTTCCCATCCCAAGCAACCTACAAATAAAACATAAGGCTTGACTATGGAGTGCTCACCTCCCAGCCTAGGCTTACTAGAAGCTACCCCCGAGCTTGGAGAACCAACCACTAGATGGGTTACACACAAACAACCACAACAAGCAAAGGGGTAAACACACAGCAAACAATTTTCCCAACCAAGGCTATACTTCACCACAACTTGTGATGATATTCCACGGGTGGAAGTGGACCAAATACCATTGGGGAGACTGTAAGCATGGAACATCTCAAGCCACCTCATGGCAACCAAATACAACACAAATACATCCCCACATCCTTATGCCCCCCAAAGACATATAAGCCATATCATCTCTCCTTATGACCCCCAAATGCATACATAAGGCTATGCAACAAGGGTCACAAAGAACACCCTTGAGATCACTCTCCATAAGGGAGAGCCTCTCACCCAAGGCTGTCATACTTCTTCCACCCCAAGACCACCTACTCTCCCAAGAGTAGAAGGCCTTGGACACTCCCAATACAAGAAAATCATAAAAAGAAACAAAGAAAAAAATTACATTTTCTTCCACAAAGTAAAATACATATAAACAACTTTTTCATACAAGCATTTCTTCAAACATACATATACAACATAAACAAAAAGAGAGTAAGAACCAACCTTAATCTACCTCAAGGTTTTGATAGATCTAATTGGGGATGAGCAGCCCAAATCCACACAATCTCTTCACCAACACTTGGCCAAAAATTCTATCCTACAACTATTCTTCAAAAATTGCATGATCTCCAACAATGGAGAGTGGGTGATTAACTCACTAAGTCCCTAATCCTTGCCTAAGAAGGCCTCTCTCACTCTTCCCAACCCCTTGGATAGAGTGAGAGTTCCCATTGGGTGGTCTTCCCAACCTCTTACATGTTGCTAAAACTAGAAAGAGAAAAGGTAAGAGAGGATGGGGAAGAGAGTTTGACACCAAAAGGGAAGGTTGTCTATCCTAGGAGGAGCCTTCTAAGTTGAATTTTCGCTCACCTTGGAAAAAATGCTTTTTGAGGTGACTAAACAATTCACATGGGAGTAGTCACATGTCTGAAAATACCCCTAACCCATAGGTATACCCTTTGGACCTTTGGAAAAGCCCTAAAACTAACCCTAGGAGTCCATTTGACCCCTTAGAAACCCAACCGAAGTTAACCTACGGGTCAAACCTGAGTTGACCACTCCCAAGACTCCCTACCCAAGGCAAATTTGGGACCACACTCAAATGTTTGAAATGGCTTTGGTAGAAACAAACTCCCTCCAAGAGACAAGTCAAAATCAATGACACTAATCAGCACGAGTCAAGTGACACAATAAAATACATTATATAAATCACACATGGAATTTGTCTCTTGTTGGATTACACAAATTAATAAAATCAATTTAACACACATGCATCATTTACTTTCACAATTAAATTATGATACAAATAGGGTGTTGTCTCTCCAAATAGACAACCCCTGGCTTTACAAATGTACATAGGTCTAGGTTTGGTTCTCCATAATATTTCCATGGTCACATGGATAATTTTTCCTGCGCATCTCAATTTACACATTAGTAGTTCCAAATAACCATATATATATTATTAAGCACATGAATTTGAATACACATCAAATACTCATACAATTGACGGTAAGAAATCAATATCTCATATATCCCAATTGATCCACATAAGCAATTATCATAATCCTCAAAATTTGATCCATTCATATTATAAGCATCCTATTTGTATCATCATAATGAAGTCCTGCAAGTCCAATAATGACATACATCATCACAAAGTAATTCTATTCTAGCATCATATAAAGTTTCCTATCCATAATGCATAAAAATGAAGCGTCAATATACGTCAATGTTATCCAAATCATGGGATCATATAAGTTCTAAATCTAGAATGCATAAAAATAAAGCATCCATAGTAGTCTCATCATGAAAATAACAGAAATGCCAGGATGAGTCGGAGTAGGTCCTCACATTTCAGCTACAGAGGCTGCTCTGTTATGAGGAACAAAGGTATCAGTACATTGTTTTAGTGCACTACAGATGTAGCTTGTATCATCAAGAATACTGAATTCAACTCCATTATAAGGAAATTTTTAGCATTGATGATAGGTAGATGGCACTGCTTGCATTTCGTGAATCCATGGCTTGCACAGCAAGATGTTGTATGAAAGAGGGAGGTCAAGCACCTAGAAAATAACATCTCTCTCCATAGGTCCTACCTTGATCGGTAATAGTACCAGACCTTTAGAGGTTCTTTCTTCTTCATCATAAGCTTTGATTGTTATTTTCTTTGCTGGATCAATGATATTTTCAGAAAATCCCAACCGTGTCACTAGATTGTAGGTACAAATATTCAACCCAGTGCCTCCATCTATCAAAACATGTTTGAATCGGTGTTTATGGATCATAGCTTTGATGTGTAATGCCTGATTATGTGGGTGATTCAGTGAATTGTCATCTTCTTCAGAGAAGGTGAGGTAATGAGGAGAAGTCAGGTGATGACCACCATACATGAAACTGATCTAGATCTAAGTCTTTGGGGACATTAGTAGTGAGAAGATTTGTCCAGGATCTCTCTATGAGCAGAAGAGATCTTAAGCAGTTCAAAAATGGAGATTTGAGCGGTAGTTCATTTCAATTGTTCGATGATTCTATAACCAGGAGAGGATGATGAAGCCAACTACTTAGATTTAGCTGTGATTGTATCTGGTTGTCTATTTGAAGAAGTTGGTAGGTTTGATGTTGCTTAATCAAAAGTTGAGGAACTAGCTCATTTGAGAGTAACTTTCTTTTCAATGTGGGTCACAACATTTGCAGTTTATGTTTTATTTGTTTATCTTTGATTATGATCACATTGCAATACTCAAATTGGAAAGATTCAACCATGTTTATCATAATGTCATTGTTAGTGTAGGTGTAATTGACTTTGGCACCTCCCTTGGATTTTGAGGAATCACCTTGTTCATAAGAAGCAAGGGATCTTTAAAAGCTCCGTGATCAGAATTAGTCATGTGATTTCCAACAACAATTTTGCCAGCATCGATGAGGTCCTGGATCTCATGTTTGAGTTTCATGCAGTTGTTTGTTGTATGACCCTTGTTTCGATGGTATTCATATTATTCATTTTCCCTCCACCATTTGGGTTTAACTTCTGGATCATATGGTCTAGAGTTGTCTGGCAATGTTCAGATCATTTACCAATAAAGTTTTAAGAGCTTATTCATATAATTCTTCCAAAGGAGTGAAATCGCGTTTAGGCTTTGAAAGCCAAGGTTTTTCCTTAAACCACTCTTTTGATTTCTTCGGAGGGTTTTCCACCGCAGTTTCATCTTTTTTGAGTGCTTGTGTGCCGCTATCCAGATTAAATATTGTGGGTTTTGATTTTGTTTTAACAGTGTCTACCACTCCATCATTAACAACATTTTTGTTATTATCTTTGTCATATTTCTAGTATTTGTTATTTTCTTTGGGACTAGATCCTTGTTGTGTTTCTTTCCAAAGTGATATATCTCCTTTCTTTATAAACACATCTTCCATTCTGAGGGTACTATCTACCATTTTGTTTAATGAAGGGTACATTTGCATTTGGATGTTGTATTTCAATTCAGGGATCAAGTTATTGACAAAGATATTCATCTTCTCAGAATCTAGAATATGTTGTGAATATCTAGAGAACATCTTTCTCCAACATTTAAGAAAAGTGAGAAAAAGTTCTCCTATTTTTTGTTTGGTATTGCAAAGCTTGATCATAGTGATTGGATGATGAATGTTATAGGATTATTGTTGGAGAAACAATTTGACTAATTCCTCAAAAGTTTTAATTCCCATAGGTAGGTTTGAAAACCTTTCCATAGCTTGTCCTCCTAAACTCCTCAAGAAAAGGGGCATGAGATATGTTTGTTCGTGCATGAAATCCATACATAAAGCACAAAATTCTCTGACATGGTCTTGAGGATCTGCATTACCATCATATTTGTCAAACTTAGGAATCTCCATTCTTGAAGGAAATGGAGGCATGTAAATATTTTTGGCAAATGGGAATGGGCAGATTGTGTCTAAAGAATACCAATTTGATGATTTATCCTTGTTTTTCATTTATGTGATTTCAGTCTATAATGCTTGCAATTGTTTGTTTACCAGCACTAAGGGTGTCTCTTCCTCTTTAGTGATAAGGGTTTCAATATTATAATCAATAGGAAGTTTAGCGCCTTGTTTTGCTAGCTCTAGAAAATAATCTTCTTTTTCTCTAGCCATGATAATCTCCATCATTTTTTGGAAATCTTTATCCTTTTGACAGCTATTTATAACAACTTATGTAGCTTCAAAGGCTTCAGACTTGCTAGATGAGGAATCATTGTCATTAGCATGGGTACTGATATTGTCATAAGTATTGTGTTTAGCAGCTTTTCTTTCTTTCTTTTCTCCAGACATGATGGGAGATAAGGGTTGATCAAATATTGGTAAATTTGATGATGAAGGTTTATTAAAGGTAGGGTCCTCTATGAAGAATGGATTATCTTTTAATGAAAAGGACGATCCTTTACCTTTGGTATCTTTCTTGTGAGAACTTCTAGTTTGAGTAGGCATTTATAACTGATATGACCGAGAGCTAGATGTGATGCAAAAGTCAAGATCAAATTGAAGCTAGTTGTTCATTTAATGTAGTGATTTGAGAGAAGTGACTAAGATTCAGCCTGGTTTTAGGAACGATCTATCCTGTATAAGATGTGATCTAAGTAACTTAGTTTGATTTAGTTTGATAAGTAGTTGATTGAACTAGATGAAAGATGATCAAAAAAATTGTGCAACACAACGACAGGGGTACACTATCAAGATTGTTTATGCTCAGAATTATGATGACCAATTTTATGCTCGCTATAGACTGATTAGGAAAGTTTGACTGTTTTGGAAAAATGTGTAGACAAACAATTTTATGGACTGACAAAATCAGGAATTCGTACAATAGAGTTTTTCAAACCTAGACGACAATTTAATAGTTCCCAGATGATTGAGACAGTTTCTTGTACCAGTTGTTGCCTAAACTCAAATGATAGTTTAGTGACCTCCAAATGACAATCTGATGAGTATGATGTTTATTTGTACGACAGTATGTTAGAGGACATACAACAATTTTCAAGAAACAAAACGATAATTCTATATACTCGGATGACAATTCTGACAAGGCCAGATGATAAACTGATAGGACCAATTAAAACTCGTACAAAAATAGGTATATATCCAGACAACATTTCAATAGACTCGTATGATAGTGTATTGGATAGAGACAAGATTTTGACATAGACAGATTTTTTACGATTGACAAAGAGCAAATTTTGACTAGGACTGAGTTTGATGACTGACAACGACTAGTTTTTGACACGAACAGAGTTTTAATCACTGAGTTGTTGATTTTGTTGATTTGTTTTCTCTAGTTTCAATATTTTAGTTTGAGTTTCAAGGATGAAAACACAGAAAACACACAAGATGTATAATGACTTTGAATCACAACACGCTAACCCTACAAAAGTTGGCTTAGAGAAGAAAACTTTGCTTGCAGACTCAGGTACACAACCAATAGCTAATCAGAATATGACCATTGAGTCTCACGCAATGGATTCTCAATGCCATATTAGCCAAATCCAAATGCTAATGGGGGCACAAAATGGCAAGTATCTTGGGAGAGTTACTATCTCTCTTGCACAAAGATTATCCCCCTTTTAGAGGTGAATTAGGTAGCCTCTATCTTATAGTTCTTAGTCAGAAATTGCATTCAAAATCACCCCTTGAAGTCACGCAAGCATGGTTGAGGCCTATAGCCCAACAAGGTACCGAAACAAGTTGTAGGAACGTAAACATGATTGATATCGCGAGGTCCCTACAAAATGACCGATATGAGAGATCTCAAAGAGAAAACTCAAATAATCTCATCCTCTGATACTTTAATCACCAGAGGCTTATTTCTTATAGTGAGTTCAAATGCTCAGGTCTAGTTGTACTCACTTGGGTCATTCTCACAGGGTGATTACTTTTTCCCACTGTGACAGGCCCGTTAAAGGTGCACAAATCTCAAATTTAGAAAAAGCTTCGAGGGTAGAATTTTGATTGTTTGTGCAGACAAGAGCATACTCTCTTACCTCTTAGATTTTCTGAAAACACAAAAGAAGGATTTTTTCATTAACTAGATAGCAATTTAAGTGCCTAAAAATGAATTTAAAGAATACACGATGTTCACTTGAATCTCCTCAGGCAACCTGCAAAAACAATGAATGAGTAGTCATATTGTTTTTGTGCAACAGGCATATTCTTTGACAAGCATTCTGCAAAAAAACTGATGAGGCTATCAAAATTTCTCAGGCAAACAGACAACAAGCTAGGGTTAGCATTAATACCACCAAAATTCAATAAGAAAATCCCCCAAAATTACAGTCTATTTTAATACAGAAAACTAGAATACCGTATGAGTATTCTCACCGATCCGTATGATAATTCACGATGGACCGTACAATACTTGCAGTTTTTCGTTCGAGCCTCTATGAAAACTCGCACGAGTTTTTGCAAAAACTATACAGAAAACATCCAAAAAATAAATCAGAAAAATAAAAGAAAGTTAATCTGCGAGGACAAAAGATGTAGTCTTCGAGCCCCACAGTGGGTGCCGAAAATGTGTGTGTGAGAAGTGGATAAGTATCTGCAAGTTGTAAGACACAACACTTCAATTAAGTCATTGCATACATGGTTAGACAGATATAATCATGAATACAAAAACCATAACAAATTGATCTATTTCCTTCTAAAAGATGTGAGTATAGACTTGCTCTCAAATTTGTATAAGCAATACCAATGACTAGACTACACCAAGACAAAGGATTTAATCTATATGAGCACAAGAATAAGTTAAATGTATGCAAGATTAAGCTAGATAGGCAAGATTAAGCTAGGTATGCAAGATTAAGCTAGATGAATGAATAGTAAGCTAAATGAATTCAAGCAATCATAATTAAACTAAATATACAAAAAGACAAACTAAGATGCAATAATCTAAAAGAACAATATCTTCAATAACTCTAGAGCAAAAATTGCATAATAACAACAAATCTCAAGGGTGTTTTGAATTAGAGATGAAGGCTGAATTTAAAGAGACTCAAAAGAGAGACCAATGGTCAAGATCAATTAGGAATGAGCAGTTGAGATTATTCAAGAAAAAAACACATTTCAAGATAATTGAAATATCTGAGAGATAAGATTCGGTTAATCTTGAGATAGATTCCAATTATAGTTTGATTGAAAGCATTCAGATTATAAGTCTAAGTCTGCATTGGAGATTAAATTTAGTTGATTCCATGCACTTGAGATAAAAATAAAATGATTCCATGCACTTTTCTTTAATTTTCTCAAGATTTTTATTTAGAAAAATCCTTTTCAATGCAACTAGATTTATTTTCTCAAAATCTTTGAGTCTTAATTTATGAGAAAATGATTAATTCAATTTAATTGCTTTTCTGATTTTCCAAGTTATCTCAATTTTAGAAAAAGAAATATCTTAAGTTTGATTACTTTTCTCAATTTAATTATTTTCTTTTGTTTTCAATTTAACTCTTTCTTTTGCAGATTAATTCCTCTTTTTGTGATTAATCTCTTTTTGTAAATTAATTCCTTTTTTGTGATTAATCTCTTTTTGTAAATTAATTCCTTTTTTATAATTAAAAGGAAAATTTATTAATTAATTAAATATGCTAGGATATTCAATTAAATAAATAGAATATTTGATCAAATTGATTTACTTGGAATGATTTAATTAATTAAATAAATATTTAATTCATGTTGAGTGATTTATTTACCATTTAACATTAATGATTGAGAATTAATTAATTAGGTGCTCAAGGTTGATTTAATTGCCTTTGGTTAGGATCTTGGTGATGTTGTCGAGATTAGGGGCCCATGGTTTAGATGACCATTTTTAGGGTATTACAATAACAAGCTTCACATATGTCGGCCCAATCTCCTTGAACTCAAAACTAATCACTAAAAGCATCCAAGGATTCTGGATCACATGTTACATCAAAATAGCTCTGTTCTTCCTAGATTGCCAGATACCAGACCTTCAATCTCACTCAGGAATCAACACCGGTTACTAGGATTATGGAATAAACTGCCTCGAACCTCAAATCATCTACCTCTATTACCACAACCAAAGTCATGCAACCAAAATCAAGATCTACACCAATGTACTCATACTTTGTCGAATATTGTATACCACCTTCCAGACTTATGTCAAATGATAATACAACTTCTGGTAAATCAAATCTACGCATATAGGATATGATTTCTGAATTGATTTGCCATCAATGACAACTCCTAAGCATCTCTCATGCATCAATCTTCTCCGGAACAATGTCTCTTGTGAACAATCTCCCCCTTTGGCATTCATGGCAACACTGTGAAAAATGACAGTGTTGGTATTTTGATATAGTTTTGTCATTGATGTCAACACCTACTGAATACACCTACTTTGGAGATCCAGCAACATTCACCAGTAAATATTTGTATTGTTACTCCCAGGGGGAGAAATGGAGATTGTTGGTCTTTGTATTTGGCATTTCTGTTTTGGCACTGTGATGGTTTTTCCATCTTGTGTTGCCATCAATGCCAAAGGGGGAGATTGTTGGTATTTTGGTATAGTTTTGTCATTGATGTCAACACCTACTGAATACACCTACTTTGGAGATCCAACAACATTCACCGACAAACAGTAATCTGTGCAATAGTTACTAGTATATGGTTAACCAGCAAGATATAATGTTCACTGGTACTTGGAATGACATGGAAGACACTTGGTAATGTCGAAGACATCATGTGGACACTTTATTTTGAAGTAATAATCATTGGTATATTCATATTTGCATATTTTCTTTTACCGACAAATAGGTCCAGGTTATCTAGGGTTACACCAGTAGGTTTATCTTTTCCAAATCAGCATGGCATGCTATGGAGATGATTTATTATTGTTGTAAATACATTAAGCCGACATGTTTAATCGGTTATTGCATCAAATATTATATTATTTGTAAAATGTTTTATTGTAATATCTTGTAGAGATGACCTACTAAAATTGGTCTTAGGGTATGGTATAAATGTAAGATCTTATTTGTAAGATCAAGTGTGGAATGCAAAAAAGATTTAAGTGATGGTATATGCGAGATAAAGCAGAGGCATACACGAAAAAATCATTTGAAGGTAAAGTTATGTTTTTGTAGAAGCATATCAGCATTACACTGGTACTGAATCTAGCATATGAAGATGCTATTTTGTGCAGTACATTCTTATTGGATTTAACCATCCAACTGTAGTCAGTGTGACTCCCATTTGTGATTGAGCAGTGAGCTCTAGGCTGTTGGCCTTTCTGTATGTGCAGACCCCTCTTTGTACACTTACTATCTACAGTAGTATCATCTGATTGTGGGTAGGTTTCCCACCATGGTTTTTCCCCTTACAGGCTTTCCACGTACAAATATTGGTGTCATGTGTTGTGGATGACTTTGTGTTTATGTTTCATCCATTAATTCCTACCAGTATAGCAATTTATCGCTAACACTGTCTACCGGTATACTTAATTGATTCATCGGTATTAAGCATTAAGTCGGTTAATAAGTTTTTGGTTTGAATTTATTTGACAACTGATTCACCCCCCCCTCTCAGTTGTCTTCGGGACCTAATTAGAGAAAAATCAGAAGCACTTGGGAAGTTCAAACTATTCAAAGCAAAGGTTGAAAATGAAACTGGTAAGAAAATCAAATGTTTAAGATCAGATCAAGGAGGAGAATTCACATCTAAAGATTTTAATAAATTCTGTGAAGTGAATGGAATCAAAAGACAGGTATCAGCACCTCGGACATCATAGCAGAATGGAGTTGTTGAAAGGAAAAACAAAACTATCTTGGACGTAGCAAGAAGTATGTTGTCAGAAGAAAATCTACCACATGTGTACTGGAGAGAGGCAGTAAGCACTGCTGTCTATACATTCAACAAAGTTCACATCAAAGGTGAAACCGGTAAGACCCCTCATGAACTATGGTTTGGTAATATTCCTACTCTTAAGTATTTTAGAAATTTTGGAAGTAAATGTTATATTAGAAGAGACGAGTATATTGGCAAATTTGATCCTATAAGTGATGAAGGAATATTTCTTGGTTATTCATCTAAAAGCAAGGCATATAGATGTTTTAATAAAAGATTACAGAAAATTGTTGAGAGTACAAATGTAAAGATTGATGAACAATTCAGAGGAACTTCAAGATATATAGACTCTGAACCGGAAACAAAAATTTTGAAAAATGAACCTACAATGAATCCATTGGTACAGAATGATGATCCAGTTACTCCGGTATCATCAGAGGATTCCACAGTAATTGAAGAACAACAACAGACTAAGACACCTAGGTATGTAAGACTGAATCATTCTAAAGATCAGATAAGTGGAATCAAATTTAAAGGAGTTATGACAAGAGGAAGATTGGCAAATGAAGAGGTATGTCTTATTTCTCAAATTGAACCATTATCTATCAATGAGGCATGTGAAGATAAATTTTGGATTAAAGCTATGGAAGAAGAATTAGGACAAATTGAGAAAAATAATACTTGGACATTAGTTCCCCGGCTTAAAGATAAAAATGTAATTGGAACCAAATGGGTATTTAGAAACAAACTTAATGAAGATGGTAAGGTTGTCAGAAATAAAGCAAGATTAGTGTGTAAGGGATATTCTCAGAAAGAAGGAGTTGATTACAATGAAACCTTTGCACCGGTAGCTAGAATTGAGGCAGTTAGATTATTCTTGGCTTTTGCAGCTCACAAGGATTACAAATTTTATCAAATGGATATTAAATGTGCATTTCTGAATGGAGATCTTGAAGAAAAAGTTTATATTGAACAACCTAATGGATTTTCTTTGACAAATGGCAATAATATGGTTTGCAGATTAAGAAAAGCTCTGTATGGATTGAAACAAGCCCCAAGAGCTTGGTATGCAAGATTGGATAAGTATCTTTTAAAGATTGGTTTTACTAAAGGAAATGCAGATAGAAATTTATATTACAAAGTAACTAATGATGGCATCTTGATTATTGAAGTATTTGTTGATGATATAATCTTTGGAGGAGAAGATGGATTATGCAAAGAATTTTCTCTTGAAATGCAGCAAGAATTTGAAATGTCTATGATTGGAGAAATAAAATTCTTTTTAGGATTGCAGATCTTACAGACTGATAAAGGTATATTTTTGAATCAATCCCAAGTACTTGAAAGAACTACTAAAGAAATTTGGGATGGAGAACTCTAAACCGGTAACCACACCTATGACTACAAATGACAAATTATCTCAAAGGAATGAATCTACACCTATTAATCCACCTAGATACAAATCTATGATAGGAGGTTTACTATATTTGACACAAACCATACCTGATATTATGAATGCAGTATTTATAGTTTCTAGATTTCAGAGTAATCCTAGGGAAAATCATGAATCAGCAGTGAAAAGGATTTTTCGGTACTTGCAAGGCACAACAAATCTTGGATTATGGTATCCTAAAGATGAAAACTTTGATCTATGTGCATATATAGATGCAAACTGGGTAGGAGATGTAGATGATAGAAAAAGCACCACTGGAGGAGCATTCTTTCTTGGAAAAAGATTAGTCTCTTGGTTGAGTAAGAAACAGACTTGTACATCTTTATCAACAGCAGAATCAGAATATGTTGTAGCAGCAACAAATTGTACATAGGTACTTTGGCTTAAGCAAATGTTGAAAGACATAAAAGTAAAATGCAAGGAACCTATTACTATATACTGTGATAACACTATAGCTATTGATATATCTAAAAATCCAATATTACATTCTAAAACAAAACATGTTTCTATCAAACTGAATTTTCTAAGGGAAAAAGTTGAAGAAAAAGAGATAAAACTGGTTTATGTGAATACTAAAGAACAACTTGCAGATATTTTCACAAAACCTTTGCCTAAGGAAACTTTTGAGTATCTCAGAGATCATCTCGAAGTCATACCACCACTGGTAGAGACTTAGACAGTTGATGCTTGTCATCAACTGACAGAATTAAAATGGACAAATCTTTATTCCGGTATTTGATGAGGAAGCTACTTCAAAGGGGGAGTAGTTGGTATATTGAATTGGTTGGTATTTTGTATGAACTTGACCTTTTGTGACTTTGGCATTTGATGTCAAAGGGGGAGAGATATCTATGGAAAAACACATTATCTTTTTGATAAGAAAAAGAGATTTTAGGGGAGAGATTTTGAAAAACAACTTTAAAGGAGAAATTGATATGAAAGATTTGTATTGTTACTCCCAGGGGGAGAAATGGAGAATGTTGGTCTTTGTATTTGGCATTTTTGTTTTGGCACTATGATGGTTTTTCCATCTTGTGTTGTCATCAATTCCAAAGGGGGAGATTGTTGGTATTTTGGTATAGTTTTGTCATTGATGTCAACACCTACTGAATACACCTACTTTGGAGATCCAGCAACATTCACCGACAAACAATAATCTGTGCAACAGTTACTGGTATATGGTTAACCAACAGGATATAATGTTCACCGGTACTTGGAATGACATGGAAGACAATTGGTAATGTCGAAGACATCATGTGGACACTTTATTTTGAAGTAATAATCATTGGTATATTCATATTTGCATATTTACTTTTACCAGCAAATAGGTCCAGGTTATCTAGGGTTACACCAGTAGGTTTATCTTTTCCAGATTAGCATGGCACACTATGGAGATTATTTATTATTGTTGTAAATGCATTAAGATGACATGTTTAATCAGTTATTGCATCAGATATTATATTATTTGTAAAATGTTTTATTGTAATATCTTGTAGAGTTGACCTACTAAAATTGGTCTTAGGGTATGGTATAAATGTAAGATCTTATTTGTAAGATCAAGTGTGGAATGCGAAAAAGATTTAAGTAAAAGTATATGCAAGATAAAGAAGAGGCATACACGAAGACATCATATGAAGGTGAAGTTAGGTTTTTGTAGAAGCATATCACCATTACACCGGTACTGAATCTAGCATATGAAGATGCTATTTTGTGCAGTACATTCTTATTGGATTTAACCATCCAACTGTAGTCAGTGTGACTCCCATTTGTGATTGAGCAGTGAGCTCTAGGTTGTTGGCCTTTCTACATGTGCAGACCCCTCTTTGTACACTTACTATCTGTAGTAGTATCATTTGATTGTGGGTAAGGTTTCCCACCATGGTTTTTCCCCTTACAGGGTTTCCATGTACAAATATTGGTGTCATGTGTTGTGGATGACTTTGTGTTTATGTTTCACGCATTAATTCCTATCGGTATAGCAATTTATTGCTAACACTGTCTACCGGTATACTTAACTGATTCACCAGTATTAAGCATTAAGTTAGTTAATAAGTTTTTGGTTTGAATTTATTAGACAAATGATTCACCCCCTACTCTGAGTTGTCTCTGGGACCTAACAGACAGTGTCAAAACTATCTGCAAAACTTGAAAATTGCAATACCTCAACCTTAACAAATCAATAAGCCCCCCCTAAGAATTTGCACCATTTTTCACTTTTCTCTCTCTTCCCCTTTGACAACAATGCCAAAGATAGGAATCCGCCAAAATTTATAGACATGGATATATACATTTACTTACAAAAATTTAAAAATATCTGCAAAAAATGTCTTTAGGCACAACAAGTGGTCATCCCAACTGTTTTTAAAACTCCAAAATATTGATCAGACCACTGAAAAGATAGGCATGCATCTTAACTCCTCTTCGACTTGCTGGAACACTCTTATTTAGAGAATTCATTGCATCTTGCTTACTATTGATTAGTGAATCTATTTGTGGAGTGATAAGGCTTCTTACTTCTCCCACTCTACCCAAAATCTTGTCCTTCTCCTAATTTAAGATCTTAATCTTATCAAGTATACTCATAACCTGAGCTTAAAAATTGCTAGTCGAGATTGATTGAGGTGCATAGGATTGAGATATGCTAGCTAATTGTCTTTCACATTCTTTTATTTTCTTGTCAATGTGAATAGTAAACTTAGGCAAAATTAGACATGACTTGTATATTTGACTATCTTCATCTAATGCATCTTTTATATTCTTCATAGTAGTTATCAAAATCACCCTATCTCCTTCAATCATCTTCAAAATTGTTCTCAATCTCACAACATTAAACTAAGTCAAAACTTTAGCATCTGCTACACTCTCTAAAGACACAAAATGAGATTCTATTGCATTGAGTATGCTTCTAATCTTACTAGAGGGAGTATTAGTTGTATCTAGTTTGAATGATGACAAAATTTTCTCTAACACATCTATGGCCAAAGTTATCAATACTTTGTCTACGGTGTAGGACTGGAGTAAGTCCTTACTTTCTTTTTCTTGAGCAAGAGTTTCTAGCTTCAATGCTTGAATAAGAGATAGTGAACTTAGATCTATAGGCTCTTGAGTGAAATCATCTGAGTTAGTGACAATCTATTTTCCCTTATCTGCTCCAGTGTCTCTTACTACTATCACTAGAGCTTGATCATCCT
Source organism: Cryptomeria japonica (assembly GCF_030272615.1). Lineage (NCBI taxonomy): Eukaryota > Viridiplantae > Streptophyta > Pinopsida > Cupressales > Cupressaceae > Cryptomeria > Cryptomeria japonica. The sequence goes on from NC_081405.1 coordinate 472,604,898, forward strand.
TCTCTTCTCCTTTCTCCTTCTCTGCCACCTCTGCATCTTCAACTTTTACAATTTCTTCATACTTTTTATCATCAACCTCTCCCTTTCCATCATCAATCTCCTCGGCTTCCTTTTCAGAGTCAACTTCTATCATTGAAGGATTTTGTTCAATTTCATCGGAGACTCCAACATTCTGATCATCAACATCATCAATTATTGTATGCACATTGGTCTGCTCTTCTAGAATGGATTTATCAGTTGGTTTTTCTTTCTACACATTAGGAACCATTGTACGTACTTCTATAATAAAAGTGTCTTCATGTGTCTTCTCTTCTGGTTGGGTGTCATCTTGTGCCGAATTTATATCATATCTGTGCTCTTTCAAAAATTGTCTCAAAATTGCTCTAGTCTCTTTGGTCACTTCATCTATTTTCTCAAGCATAATCTTATTAACTCTCTTCTTTCTTCTGAATATGTCCTTTGCAATCTTTAGCAATCTATCAACTTCAACTTTAGAAATTACAGAACTCAAAATAACTAATACATATTATTTTATTCTTTCATCCTCTAAGTTGGTTGTATGTCTCCTGGCATCCAAAATATCATACAATTCCTTCAGAATCATAGATGACACTTCTATCAAGGCTTTTCTATACACATTCATATGCTTTACAACTGCTTCCTCTATAGCTCTCTAATCATTATCATCATAGTTTTCATAATATACATGCACATTCTTCAAATTACCTTACTTTAGCACTTCATCAATTATTTCATTTAATGTCATTAGGGGCACAACATAATAAGTACCTTCTATCTTGTTAGACTTCAGAGCTTCATCAAGCTCAGACTTTGACTTTATATTAGATCTAGGTCTACCAGATGGCTCAGCTTCAGTTCTTGGCTTCTTGGTCAGCTGGGATCCATCGGATTGAGGCTTCTTCACTACCTTTACATAGGTAGTTGTCTTCTTCAGCTCTTTCACCCCTTCATCAGACTCCATCTCAATATCTTCACGATTGACTTGAAAAGCACTGAGAGGTGGGGGTGAATCAGTGACACCAAAAATAAAACTACTTTAAACACTAACCGGTAGATGAACTTAACAAAACTTTTAAACACAATGCATGTAGTCCAAAATGATATAAAAACATCCACAATATGTAAAACATCTACCATAACACAAGTGTTTGTACGTGGAAAACTCAAATAGGTAAAAAACACGATGAGATGGAACTCACAAGTTAACTATCTACAGTAATAGATAACGTACCGGTTAAGGTCTACAAAGTGCTCTGTTAGGAGAAAATCTTGTTAGAGATCCCAAAGCTTGATTAGAAGCTTATACCCTATGAAAGGTAGTATCCTGTTAGGAGTAACCTCAATGGAGGATTTCTATATCCAAACTAATGGATCACCCTGTTAGAGGATTTGAATAATGAAGCTTGTTAGAGCTTACCCGATTAGGGGACTTTAATTCTGCTGAAATTGTTAAAAGACAATTGGATTTGTTTGATCTGTCTATGTAGCATAATACTTGCTTGATCAGATCCTTCTAAGCATAATCAACACTTATTTTCAACATACTCTGCATCTTAACACTTTTTCCTTTCGCACACAACTTATCACTTTCACTCATATAAAATAATTCATTGTGATGTCAATATATAGACATTTAGATTTCATGTTGGCCTCAAGAAATCATAACACAATTACCTAGGTGTAGTGTATCTGGTCAAGTGATCATAACTCATCACAAAAATACCACCAAAAAATGTCGATGGTGATAACTCATCACACAATCTACAATTACCAGTTGGAACACTAAATACCGGTTAGAGTTAAACCATTTGACTTTGATGCTTCTGAGATAGTCACCACTAGATCTTCATGTTGATGTTGAGACACATATAACTGAGTGGTTATCTTCATGCATACACCGGTTGTTGCCAAGTACCAGTTAGAAATAAACCTTTAGTATACCGATTGTAGTGTAAACAACTTTGAAGTTACACTGGTAGACAATATAAACATGTGTGTATGTGTTTCATCAATAACAACATATGATGAATTCATTACAATTATCATCAAGCCAACAATCTCCCCCTTTGGCATCGATTGCAACACTTGGAAAATTTTACAACAATACCGCTAAGTGTGCATATAAAACAAATTTACACATATACACATGCTCCCCCTTAATGCATACATTATACAAAATTTTCAAAAACACACATACATATTTCTACTCCCCCTTTGACAACAATGCCAAATTGAAAAAGTAAAATATATATATATAGAGAGAGAGAGAGAGAGAGAAAATTTGTATCAAAGTGTTCAACATATACAACAACTTGAAAAAATGAATCAAGATTCAGGCATAAACTAGTCTCATGAAAATAACATTAAAGTTCTTCTTTAACTATGATATGGCATTTGTCCATGTCTCTATCACATTCTCAGTGTACTCAAGTGTAGACATAATATGTGAATTGAACTCTTGCATGGAATCCAGTGAGCAGGTTTCTGGGGTAGCTAAAATAACTTCAATATTAGTGTAGGCTCTCTGTAGGATGTCCACTTGTGTTGTAAGTTTACCCTTCAATTCCTTTAGTGACTGGAGTCGCTTTGCTTTCTCATGATCATAAGTATCTAACTTGTTGTGTAAATCATCTACAGATTTGCTAAAAGAAAATATAGAGTCCTGAAGTGGGACATATACATTGCATATGTTTTCTAGCTCTTGCTCTATTTCTGTTTGCCTTTTTGTGATATCAGAATAAAAGAATGAAACATTAGAGGTAGAAGTTTCCTCCTGTTTCAATAGCTTTTCCCAATAAAGCTTTATTATGTGATAGAGCCAGTTTGCCAATATCAATTTCCTTCACAATCTGCTCTCCATGCTTTTTCCTATAACTCTTTTCTACATAAGCATGGGTTGACTCTTCAAGTGATGTGAGTTGGTCAAATGAATTAGTGACTAATTGACCAAGCTTACTAATAGGCGAAGACAGATGTCCGGTAGAAGTTTTTGGTAGCAGATTTGTCAAAATGTCTACTACTTTCTGAATAGTTTATGCTTTAATCCTTTGCTCCTTAAGTCTCTTTTTGTGCGCTCTAGATTGCATAACATTTGCAATCTTCATCATTTCAGATGCACTCATGTTGTTAACATTGATAGGCCCTGAGATGCGTAATGAATCATCATCATCTTCATCAGTCTACTAAGTGACTAATGTTTTTGCCGGTTCAGAAGATGTTACCTTAACGATTGCTTTTTCATGGTTTTTCTCTATTTCCTATTCAGAAGTCTATGTGTCAACATTCTTATTAGATTCCTTCTGAGTATCTTGTAGGACCAGTGGGGATTGGGGTTTCTTAGGTTGATCTTTTGCTGGTGGAATATCCACTCCTTGTTGAGTTGTCGGTTCCTCAACTGTAGTAACCTGTAAGATAGTGATTTTAGGTTGCTCCATATCTGGTGCAGTGATGTCTCCAGATAGATCAACTATATCCTGAACATCATCAACAACATGAATAATGATGTCATCCTTCTTCTTGATAGGATAGACCTCATCAACTTGTATAATCTCATCTTCATCCATTTTAGGTCGATTAGCAATACCTTCCTCATCTTTAGAGGATTGTAGGAGCTCTTCCATCTATTTGATTTCACAGGCTATTTGATGAGTCTCCGTCTCAATAATTTGCCTCTTTCCACTAAGTAGCTTCAATCTCCTTGCTTTAAAGAAAATTCAATTTTGTACTGGTCAACTAAAGCACTTATTTCATCCTTAGACAAATTGGGAAAATATTGTACAAATATCTCATGAATAATTTTTTTTCCAATTTTATAGCTTCCTCCCATTTATTCAAAAGAATAGTGTACAAAGAATTTGAGATATCCTTTTCAAGATCATGTGTAAATCTATTGTAATGACACAAATGAGTGATTACATGTTGAATGATTTACTCCTTCTCATCTTTAGTGAAGGAATCAAAATGTTCTTTGACATTGTCAAATATGTTCCTCCCTAATGTCTTCATTGTTCTTTGAAAGTGAGTATCAAGCTTCAAAGTTGAGATATCAATAGGCACAATTTCCTTTGGCACATTTTTCACTGACTTTGCTACTCTACCGGTAGCTTTCATCTTCTTAGGTTCTTCTTCAGTGTCAGTTCCTTCAAATTCTTCTTGAAGAATTAACTTCCGGCCTCTTTTTTTTGTCTCCTTTTTCATGTACACCTTAGGTTCTAGTTCCTTTTTGTTTTGGACACTCCATGTCATTCTAGTACTTTTCATCACTGGAGGTGCATCCTCATCTTTCTTTTTCCTACCTTTCGCACTTGTGGCATGAGCAATACTAGTTTCAGCTTGAGTATCTTGAACTACAACAAGATCCAATTTTGCCTTCTTTTTATGTTTTGGAGATGCTAATAGGTTATTAGCATAACCAATCAGTAAGTCATGTTTCACCTCATAACTCATATCTTCTATTTCTTCTTCTCTTGGCTCAATTGCCTACATTAAACAGTAATCAGTGGTAACTATAAAAACAATGTCCATGGAAAATTGTTTTACCACATCCTCAGGCAATCTAAATCTCATGCTCATCTTTTTCTGAAACTCATTGAAATATTTGTTCATAGCAGCAAAAAAAGTATTCTTCATAGCTTTGATGTTGTTCTTGATCTAAGCGGATATCGATAGATCCTTAGACCTTGGTAGGAAATTTTGAAAATAAAAGAATAGCCTGATCAATAGTTGTCCATATTTAAACTTTAGACTATTGTCCTTTTTGATAGATTGTAGATTTAACATTAATTGGCTCCTTATGGCCTCACATAGGTCATAATTAGCATTCTTGGCTATCATTCTATAAGTAGTATGCACCGTTGCTGATGGAACACTATTCAGTCTACTAGAATAAAATACCGAGTAGCCTATAACCATAGCTTCCAATTTCACCATTGGGTCCCTGATATTGTTGATAGAAAAATATCATTTATCAAATGTTGATCCGGTTAGAGAGTATACTGTCTCTTTTGAGATACACCTTAGCACAGGTACTTCATCGGTTGAGTAAAAACCAATTACATCCTGAATGGATTCCTTGGTTATTGTATGAGTTCTCTCTAAGTACATGTTCTCACCATGAACTCAACTCAAGATAATTCTAATATGCTCTTCTTCAAAATCTTCAAGGACGTAAGCGACATTGTGAAAACCTTTCTTGAAAACCCTAATATACTATGTTTGAATTTTCCCATTCTCATCACAAAGTGATTTCAACTGAGTATATATAGACAGTGACCCTAAATCCTCAATTTTGCAATCAATATAACTAGACAAATCTCCCTTGACGACAACACCACTAGGAACTTGTGATAGTGCATTATAAGACACAATCTTATATGCTTTTATAGCTTCCATAGGTTCAGACATGATCATTAATTTCCCTACTGACTTTGAAGATGATGCCATTTCAGATAAACTAGATTTCACAACAAGAATTTCAAGAAATACCTTATTTCACACACACTGCCTCATTTACCGGTTGAATGCCCCAAGTGCACACTAGTTTAGTCTTCTGCAACCTTCAAATCAGCTCAAACACACAAATCTTAATGCAACTTTAACTGAAATCAGCTAACAAACTCTTCTAGGCTCTGCAATGCTCAAAAGTCTTTTCTTGAATGTGTTAGGGTAAAAATAACAAAGTGAAAACTCATTTTTATCCTTTTTACCAACTGCATTAAATGCTCACCTGTTAGGGTTACAAACCCTAATTACACCGCTCAAGGAAAAGCTGGTTGATAACTAAATGACAAAGAGTTATCAAAATTTCATGCTTTCAAATTCTCTTACCACATATTCACTTCAAGGGGTCCAGAGATGGATTTATCGTTAAGCTCCCCTTAGCCATATGAAAAGGCTTAATTCACCAATGTAGGATTCTCTTCACTAGGTGAAGGAATAATTTGTTCTCCAGGTGAATCATCACTTTTATTCTTCCAAGTTCAATTCATTTCTTCTCTTGTTTCTTCAACATTAACTTTCTGCTTTCCTTTCTCATCTTTAGAAGAGTTGATCGGTTGGTTCTTCTTGGATCTGCAGAATTTTGCCAAGTGCCTCGATTTGTTACAGTGATAGCAGGCCATACCAGATGATTTCCAAGGTCTTGCATTTCCTCTCCTGGTTCTTCTTCTGCAATTCATAGCCACATGACCAAAGTTATTACAAATGGTGCAAATGACATTTGTTACCTTTTCCATCTCAAATGGACTAAACCGGTTGCCATAGGGTCTTTGCTAGTTCATGTTGACCCGGTTGTCAAAATTCTTCATCCGGTTACCATTTGGTCTTGGATTCATATGCGGTATAGGATTATTTACTCCATATCTGCACTTAACTGATCTATGTCCATACATTCCACATGTGAAGCAATGACCTTCAAATTTCTTGGACACATACCTAGCATTAGTATTGTAGCTTGCATTTCTGTTAGGTTTGTCTTTACAAACATTTGCAGTGTGACCAGATTTATGGCAAACAAAGAAAATAGGTTTAAAGACCTTCTTACCAGTAGGTTTCTTTATCTTAGGAGCAGATTTTTTCTTAAGAGTGTTTCTCTTTGTACCAGATGATTCTCCTTTCTCAAATGTGTTAAAACCAAGTCCAGAGGTATCACCTTTCATCCTTTGTGATTGAATTTGTTCTTCAAGCAAGGTAGAACTCTTGTTGAGCTTTTCCAATTTCTCATTAGCTTCGGTGAGCTGCCTGGTGAGATATTCATTATTTTTTAATAGGTTCCCTTTTAGAGATGATGATAGTTCAAGATCTAGCTGTAAATTCCCTTTTTCTTCTCTTTCTGCAACCAAATGCTCATGCATAGTGACATTTTCCCACTTGATCTTGGCAATCTCTTTATCTCTTTCCTTGATAAGATCTTTATTTATTCTTCTGGCTTCCAATTCTTGACTCATGTGGATAGTAAGACCTTCTAGCTCTCTCCTTAGATTTAGTTTCTCACTATTTAACTTTTCAACCTCCTCAGCTAAAGCATCAATATTGGCCTCATCTGAAGAACTGTTATTAGATATCTCCAATAGTTGTTCATTTAGCTCTCTCCTTTTGACTTGTGAAGCTTTCAGTTTGACCCTAAGGGTTTCAAGCTCATTTCTACTAGCTTCAAGCTCTCTAGCCATCTCAAAGTAGCTCATGTCCCCCATGGTGGTTTCAAGACTCCCTTCTAAGAAATTAGGATTCAAAGAAGTTAGGCTTTGATATCAATTGATGGACTTGAAAAACACTAAGAGGGGGGTGAATCAGTGACACCAAAAATAAAACTACTTCAAACACTAACCAGTAGATGAACTTAACAAAACTTTTAAACTCGATTTATGTAATCCAAAATGATATAACAACATCCACAATAAGTAAAATGTCCACCATAACATAAGTGTTCATACGTGGAAAACCCAAATAGGTAAAAACCACGGTGAGATGGAACTCATAAGTTAGCTATCTGTAGTAATAGATAACTGACTGGTTAAGGTCTATAAAGTGCTCTGTTAGGAGTGAATCTTGTTAGAGATCCCAAAGCTTGATTAGAAGCTTATACCCTATGAAAGCTAATACTTTGTTAGGAGTAACCTCGATGGAGGATTTCTGAATCCAAACTAATGGATCACCCTGTTAGAGGATTTGAACAATGAAGCTTGTTAGAGCTTACCCAGTTAGGGGATTTTAAGTTTGCTGAAATTGTTAGAAGACAATAGGATTTGTTTGATCTATTTGTGTAGCACAATACTTGCTTAATTAGATCCTTCTAAGCATAATCAACATTTCTTTTCAACATACTTTGCATCTTAACACTTTTGCCTTTCGCACACAACATATCACTTTCACTTATATAAAATAATTCATTGTGATGTCAATATATAGACATTTAGATTTCATGTCCGCCTCAAGAAATCATACCACAATTACCCAGGTGTAGTGTATCTAGTCAAGTGATCATAACTCATCACAAAAATACTGCCAAAAATTATCAGTGGTGATAACTCATCACACAATTTATGATTACCTATTGGAACACTAAATACCGGTTAGAGTTAAACTGCTTGACTTTGACACTTTTGAGATAGTCTCCACTGGATCTTCATGTTGATGTTGAGACACATATAACTGAGTGGTTATCTTCATGCATACATCGGTTGTCACCAAGTACCTATTAGAAATATATCTTTATTATACCAGTTGTTGCATAAACAACTTTGAAGTTACACTCGTAAACAATATAAACATATGTGTGTGTATGTATTTCATCAATGACAACATATGATGAATTCATTACAATCATCATCAAGCCAACACTTCAGTAGTGGCTGCAACATATTCCCTTTGAGGCTTCTCCTTCTTCCTTTTCTCAATTCCATCGGTTGACTTGGCTTGTGACTTGGGTGGAGGGACAAGCTTGTGAGCACCAGAGGTAAGTGTTGACTAGGCTTGCCTTGGCTTGGTTTGCTTGGGAGGAATGGAGACCGGTTTTGTCTTCTTAGGCTTTACCATTTCCTCCTCCTTCAGAATGTACTATTCCCTAACCCTTTGAACACCTTCCGTTGTTATTCCCATTTTTTCTACAAGCTCTTCAACTTCTTTTCTGACCTTCCTCTTCCTTGCAATCTCAGTAAATTTCTTGTGTAGGTCTAGATCTTTCTCCTTATAAGTACCAAACCTCTCTTCCTTCTCATCTACCGATTTACTCAACAGGTGTTGAGCATATGCATCAAGAGTGTTTCCATCTACTTCATACCCCACGGGCATGATCCATATAGCTCTTGGTTCCCTTGCCTCCATATGATATTGATCTTTGTCTACCATAAAACATATGGTATCTTCATATAGTTTAACAATGTCTTTTGGGATCTCCTCTCTGCTTTGCATCATATTTTGAAATGATTTGAAGTAACCCCACAAAGAAAATTTGTGTGTTACTACATCACCTAATCATTGCAAACCTTCTTTAATTTGGACTACCACCAGTTTATCATAAGCCCACTATACTTTTCCTATACTAAGGTTTTCATTCAAAAATTAAAGTTCCAAACAAACAATCAAAGAACCAAACTTGAAAAAATGTTTCTTATCTTGCTTAATCTTCTTTAGGTTGCTCATCAATTCACTAAGATGCACTCCACACAGATCATATCTCTTGTCCTCCTTGAGAACTTGATAGGTTGCATATATTGCAGTACCAAATACTGAATTTTGTCTATTGGACTGGTACACCTTATATCCTGTCATCATTGAGGAAAATCTCACATCATGTTCAATGATATCACTTATTGTCATCGATCGATTATCATGCTGGGATCTGGTAACCTTTGATACAGTGGTATTTTTTACATGTCCCAGACTGGGTATCTCACTAGTTGCATTCAAATAGGTTACCACTTGAATGGCTTGATTTTTTATCTTATGAGGTCCATCTAGCCATATAAATTCATCATGGATTTAGCTCAAGACATACTTGACCCATTCAGGTTCATCGAAAATCAAAAAGTGAATAAACTAGATAAAACCCTTATCTTGTAATGATTTGAAATCAAGCTTCAGATTCCCCATTTCATCCATCATATGCTTGGTGTATAATGATAACATGTCTACATTGCCAATCTCTTCGATATTGCAATGAATGTATGCCCTAATATCCTCATTTTGCAACACTCCATATGACATAGAAGAAAATGCTCCTTCTGGATCATCTTCGACCAATTTGAACATACGTTTCTTGAATACTAGCCTTGCCCTTTCAATAATTTCTACTACCAATGGAGTTGCTACATTAGATGATGATGCCATTTTGAAATAGGGTTATAAACATATAGCTTGAACATGGATAAATACCTTTTCAATTTCAACCAGATACTAGGAATCACTGTCGGATCGCTTCAAGCTCTGTTTTCACTACTTAATCATGTTCACCTCTCTCTCCTTCTCTTTCTCTTTATTTGTAATGTGAAGAATGAATAATAGAGTGCCTTTTTATCCATTGAAAACCTAACTTTAAGCTGTAATAAATGCATAGCCCTAAAGGCTTTCCGAATACCCTGTTTCTTCAATAATTTATCACCGGATTCTCAGATCACCATGAAATCTTCTGGATATCAACTGCACAACTAGTCTCAACCATCTACAACCTTCCTCTATCATTTATAGATCTATTAAAGAGGGTTTTAAGGATCTGCATGAAAATCTTTCCCCTAAGGTCAAATGCCTTACTTACTGGATGAGGTTCCAACATCAAAATCTGGTGTGAAGCCATTCTAAATATTTGAATCTTCCTTCTTAACCCACATCTTCTTATGCTTCTCTCTGACCTCTTCAACCTTCACTTTTCCCTTTTCATCTGATTTGTTCTTGTTTACCAGAGCATTTTTCCTCACATTCTTGCTTTTGCAACATTTTGCAATGTGATCGGATTTGTTGCATTCATAGCAAATACAATTTCCTTGCATAGGCCTGAAGTTCATCTGACTCGGTCTCATCCTACATTAGTTAGATATGTTTCCAAACATTCCACAAGAATAGCATCTCTTATTTTGGAAATTATTCATCACTACTCTACACATGTTTGATTTATGATTAAAATTTTTGCATTTGAAACATTGACAGGTAAAGGTAGGACCACTATTCATCATCCTATTTCTGTATTGACTTGACCTATGACCAAATTTATTGCAAAAAAAACATTTACCATTGAATTTATAAGCATTAGGTTGTCTTATCAGAGGTCTCTTGTTCTTCTAAGTATTGCTTTGTCCAGAACCGAAGGATTCTCCTTTCTCATATCCAAGTCCTCGCATGTCTTTTCCACTTCTTTGACTTTCTAGCATCTCATCTGGCCTGGCTCAAGTAGCATTAAATTTTTCTTTGTACTCATTAGCAATGGAAAGTTTATCTCTCAGAATTATGATCTGCCTTTCAAATTCTTGCCCATTATTCTTGGATTGCACCAATTCAAGTCTCTACTGATCATTCTCATAGTTCAATCTGCAACATTCCCTAGATCTATCCTTCAATGATTGAGTCATATTTTCCTCATTCTTCTTCTTGTCTTCAATTTCCTTTGTCAACTTCATCACAATGGATTGCATCTCATTCTTCAGGACTGCATTATCTAGCAAGCTTCTCACATTCAACTGCCTTGTCTTGTAGGGCTTGATTGTCAAAGCTTTGTTCTTCTTTCTCTTTGAGTTTATCCATCAATTCCTTTCTCTTCTCTCTATATGTGTTCACCTGTTCTTTCAAAGATTCAATCAAATTTTTAGCAACATCGAGACTTCTCCTTAGGCTACTTTTCTCTTTCATAGCTGCATCAAGATCTTCAAGTGCCACAGTAAGTCACTTCTGCAAACTGGAGTCCATTGGTCCAATATTTCAGATCTTCCTTAAGATGTTAGGCTCCTTCCGAGGAACTAGGCTCTGATACCAATTGTTAGAATCAATGAACACTGAGAGGGGGGGCGAATCAGTGTTATGCAATTCACCAATTTATTAAACCGATTCTTAAACCACCAGTGCATAAGAATGAAAGTAAAGTACAAAAACATAAACCAATCAACCACAAAACCATAACAACAAGATTTTTACATGGAACCCAGAAAGGGAAAAAGCACTGTGGGATTTGAACCCACAATATTATTATACTTTGATCAGGAGTATGATAATATTACAAAAAAGGGGAATGCACTTGCCTTCAAGCTCACTACCTGGAGCTCACTACAAAAATACAAGAGGGCTACAACCTGAAGGACACATTTTCCTACAAATGGTTATAAAAGATTATAATAATATCTGAACTAAAGAATAACATATACTAATACCAAATAGCAATTCTGGTTAGGCACAATTTGTCTTCTGCAACTGTTCTGTCTTTCTACTTTTCTCTACTGCTCTGTCATATACTGGTGCACTAAAACCTTCAATTACATTCACCAAAATTTGCACATTTGCTCATACAGACTTCTCACACATATCTCATACCACAAAATATTCAAATGTATCGGTCTTATATATCCTCATCAACAAAACAATTCAATTCCCATGTTGGCTTCCAAAACCTACATAACACACAACATGAAACATGTATCAACAAGTCAGCTCATTCCATCCATAAATCCATATGTGAAACTAAACAAGATGATAACAAGATTCACATCTATTAGACCAATCTCCTTGAACTCAAAACCAATCACCAAAATCATCCCAAGGATTCCGGATCACATGTTACATAAAAATAACTTTGTTCTTCCTAGATTATCGAATACCGAACCTTTAATCTCGCTCATGAATCAACATCGGTTACTAGGATTACAAAATAAGACACCTCAAACCTCAAATCATTTGCCTCTATTACCACAACCAAAGTAATGCAACCAAAATCAAGATCTACATATTGTACTCATACTCTATCGGATACTATATTCCACCTTCCAGACTTATGCCAAATCAAATCTACACATACTGGATATGATTTCTAAACTGATTTGCCATAAATGATATCTCCTAAGAATCTCTCATGCATCAATCTTCATTGGAATAGTGTCTCTTCCCAACAATCTCATCTTGTTGGTCAAAAAATATTTGTTAATCCATATGCATGTTGTACCTTTGTCTATCCATATCACACTCTAGTCCATCCTCTCCTAAGGATGAATAGTCTATAGTTACCCCATGCGCTCCAAATGATAACATGTTGACCATGTGATCCCCCATCTCTTGCTTATAAGTTGTTTTATCTCTCACTTATTGAGCTATCACACATAAATTAGGTGCATGAGGCAGATTACAAGCAACACACCAAGGGTTATCCTCTACCATTTGCCCCATACTTTTTTAGCTGACCAAGAGTCTCTTTGCTATTGTTTTATTTTTCCTCAATAGGATTTCATCTTTCCAATTAGTCCTATAGGGCATATCATGCAGCCTTGGTCTATGAAAATTAGGTCTATCATATGCAGTTCTATAACCTTTTGCCACTTTATTAGATAAATCTTTTACAACATTCCAAACCTTTTCTAACTTATCTTCTTCTTTTGTTTGATTGTTTTGATTATTTTTGGGTTCTACAATATTCCGATTCCCTCTCTCTTTCCCACTTTTCTTGAATCTTTTGACATTTTCTATCTTTAAGGCCCATCTACATGCTTCATTAAGATTGTTTGGATTTTTCATTCTCAATTCATACCTCAAATGTATTCATATAAAGCTCTATTCTCATAAGATCAATAGGCTTTAAATGTGGTGGAATTTTGTCCAATGATTTCTTAAAGCTCAAATTAAATTTCGAGACTAATTCATTGAGATTTTTCTAAATATTTGTGATTTCATGTAAGGCAAAATTTGGATTTGAATTATCACCATATTGCTCCTTAAAAATCTTCCTGAATGCATTCCACAAGGTTATTTTTGCATCAAGAAAGTTTTTGAACCAATCTCTTGCATCTTCTTTAAGGGATTGCATAAACAACTTCATATACACACATTCATACTGAACATCAAAGTTATCCATCAATGTTTCAAATGCCCCGATATGATCTTCTGCTGATATAGCATGATTTCCTATAAACATAGGTACTGCATTTCTCACTTCATTGATGATTGGGTTTGGGTACCCAATGATCCTAGAAAAATCCAACTGTCTAAACATAGTTATATTCATGGGTCTCCTAGCAAGTAGATTTTTCCTTTGATTTGATTGATATTGTTGGTACTGTGCTTGTTGATTCTGCATTTGTGGGGCTTGTTGGAACTGCTGATGTTGATGATTCTGATAGTTTCCACCATAATTAAATTGTGGTGCGTAATGTCTAGTCCCAAAAGGAATATATCCCCTATTATGGTAACCCATTCCACCTTGACTCATGGCTACACTAGTTCCAAAGGGTCTGGAAATTGTAGTTAAACTAATAGGAGAAAATGTCATTGGCATAGTATATTGAGTGTATTGTAAAGTAATCTCAACTAAAGTAGCCATTAAAGTATGTGACGAATTACTAGTCATTGGCATGCTCTATTGTAATTGGGTAGATGTGTGGGGAATGTATTATGTAGTCATGTTGGCCACCTCCTAAGATATTATATCCCTCTTTTGTATTAGCATCAATCTCCTTTCCTTTTCAAGCAAGTCAATCTCAGCCTGTACGTTTCACTCCAAAGACCCTTGTGTCTGGCTACTTGATGAGGATGATCTGTTGCTAGCCCCTATATATTGTCATGCCAAAGCCCTATATGCATGGTTTAATATCATTGCATCATACCGATTTTGTATTTTTCTTTCGACTTCTATATGGAAACTTTCTTCTTCTGCAAGTGGAGTAGTATATTGACTGAAATATCTTCCATCCTTATCTTTTTGGGGTTCCATTTTAGCTATATTTCCTTCATTTTGATTTTGGTTTTGGTTTTTTCTTCTATTATTTCTTTTTGGCCCTAGTTCTATGTGATCAATTGGATGGTTCTTATGTAATAACCTCCTTCCAAACATTAAAGGTTGTATCAATTTTTTGTTTTATATATCTGAGATTGTAATGAAGAAAGTCAGAGTCACCATCCTTTTAGGGAGTTTGTTCTTCTTCTTCGAAGTCTTTTCCTACAATAGAGTAACTTATAACTTATAATAATTATCAAATATAAATCTTAATATTGTGACTCCTTTTCCCAAAAAAAATTATCAACTGTCCCTAGTAGAGTCACCAATCTATTGGTTCCCAATCAATAGATTGCAAAACCCGAAGAATGTGCCAAGTTCTATGTTTAGGATGTGCAATTGACTTGGCCAATGAAAAAAAATGTTCGAAGGAAGATATCTTCTACTCTTCAGGCTCTACAAAATCTTTGTGGTTATACCTTCAATATAAAATATTTACAACCTTATTTAAATCCATGTTTCAAATCCACTCAGTATGACACTTATACTCTAAGTGAATGCTTAATTCCTTAGTACTCCTACTATTTATTTGTTTGAAATAAAGAATATTAAATACCTAATAAAAGTATTTTACATGATTATGATCAGTTCCTCCTTCAGGGTTACAAAGTCACATATATCCAATTTCTAATTATAATTCAAGTTATTTGGAATTCAGATGTGTTTATACTTTATATAAACATGCAAGAATGTAGTTGTGTATGGTGAAAATGGATAACAACAACAATATTGGAAGGCTAAATGAATTCAACCACAAAACCCTATCCTAACAACAACAAAGATCCACCATAACATATGAAGATTACCTAAGACAATGCAAATCAAATGAAATCACAAAGATTATACCATCACATGTCCAATAGGGTTTGGATCTTCATTCTTCCTATCTCCATTGATCTTGCTTGATATATTTGCTCTCAGATTTTATATGCACAAGAGCTCAACAAAGAACGGAAATGTGATTGCAAGTAGGCTTGATCGCATATGAAAGTTCGAAAGCGTAGAGTAGTCGAATAATCATCGGGGGTTGATAATGAAGGAAGAATCTCTTTATATAGAAGACACTATAAGAAATAGAGGGATAAGATTGAGAGGTGTAAAAGATAAATGGTCGGCTATGATTAGAGGGTAGGTAAAAGAAATAATAAAATAATGAGAGGGTATGTAGTGTATGAATTAAGAGATGAATGACATGTGTCATAGGTAGAAAAGGTTAATAAATTAATTAAATAAATAAAGATTTATTTAATTAATAGAGGAAGTGGGATCAATTAAATAAATAAGATATTTATTTAATTTAGAAAAAGGATAATTTAAATAAATAAATATATTTATTTAAATGAGAAATAAGGCTAGAAGAGGATAAATGAATTAATTAAATAAATAAAGATTTATTTAATTAATAGAAGAATTAGGCTAAGATAATTAAATAAATAAAATATTTATTTAATTAGACTGGACAATTTTAGGTGTCTACATTTTGGCCCTCTTTGAGACAATGCAACTTGTCGCGTTGTTTCAAAGAAGATAAGATGAACTGATACAAAGTCACCCCAAGATGGGAATGATATGCCCCCTCGAGAGATTGATGAAAATATCTGAAAATATCGTAGACAATCTCTCAATAAGAAAGAAAGGGGAGAATGGACTAACTGGATAGGATAGAGTGATAGAGTCATGAGACAAAGAAGACTTCCTCGGGAGACTAGGCTGGGGCTAGGGCTAGAGCAGTCTATAAAATAGACCACAAGGGGAATACATCCTCATTGTCATCCACACATCCAAGAGATCAAAGTATAGAGAGAGAATAGAGCAGCAATAGTCAGCAACGATGGCATTGGTGCATAGATTCGATTGTGTTCGCCGATTTCAGAGGCCAGCAGATGCTAGAGAGTCGGTGAGTGCCGCAAAACCTCCTTGTACTTTGTTGTAATAATTGTTGTCATTAATGCATGTTAGGTAGTGTAATAAATGCATTTTAGAATATGTCCAACAAGGTCAAAAAAATGCCGAGGTGTGTCTATGTTGGTGTCAGGCACATCTAGGTTAGCTAGTCGCGTCTGTGTTTGTGCCAGGCACGTCTGTGAAGGAAAAAGCATCTATGCCAAATGCAAGCGCATCTGCAGTGTGCAGACGTGTTTGTGCTATGTGGGCACATCTGTGTAGAGCATAGGCACATCTATGTATTTCAGGCGCATCTGTGCAGAGCAGGCGTGTTTGTGCAATATGTAAACGCGTATATGTCATGAAGGCATGTTTGTGTCTTCTAGGTCAAATCGACAGTTCTATGATGAACATATGTTGTTGATTGGATAAGCTACTGAGAGGATACACTCAAGCAAGTCCTCTCGGGAAGACTGGGATAGCAGATAGGGCTGGGATTGACAATTCTGTGATAGAACATATGTTGCCAATTGGATAAGTTACTCAAGAGGATACACTCAAGCAGAGGCCCTAGGATAAGATAGATCGAGGCACTTTGTGATGAACAGGGAGTACCAAGACATAGTACTTTGTGATGAACAGGGAGTACTAATATGAGCAACACTTTGTGATGAATAGGGAGTGCAAATATGAGCAACACTTTGTGATGAACATGGAGTGCAAATATGAACAGCACTTTGTGATGAACAGGGAGTGCTAAAACACATAGTACTTTGTGATGAACAAGGAGTACCACTAGGATAAACAACAACACTTTGCGATGAATAGTGAGTGTTACTAGGATAGAGCGCCATATGATAGATATAATCACTAAGATAATAAGCAACATTTTGTGATGAACAGTGAATGCTACTTTAACTGACCCAGTTGATTTGCTTGACTGCAGGAGTACCTACCTATGTTGTAGTCATGGGAGAGATTCCCATCGACTCAGATTTTATGACCGGAGATGACTTTCAAGGACAGAGCAGCGATTGAGGTTATGGGCTTGCAATTCATTCTATATGTGCTTGAGTTTCAGGCGAACATGGGATTGTTGATTACATTTGCTGAGAGATGGCACTCTGAGATATGCACATTCCATTTACCAATGGGTGAGATGACAGTCACCTTGGAGGATGTATACAGGATACTGAGGATACCAATCGATGGGGAGTTGATTGCCTATGATCAAGACGGAGATAGTGATGCCTTGAGACGAGTGTTTTAGGATCCCAGACTGGAGATGAGGGCAAGACACATGGAATGGGATACCATGACACAGACAGGATTAGCACTACCATCAGTACTAGCAGGAGTGATCAATGGGTTCCTATGTCCAGATAGGGCAACACGAGGGTTGGTTGTGGGCTAGGGGAGCACCTTAGAGACACTGGTGACATAACATACTAGATATGCCTGGGGACCGTGTGTGCTGGCGCATTTGTACTATGAGCTCCATCAATTTGTATACCATGGATCCGTAGGATTGGGCTGTGGAGTGACACTATTACAGGTATGGGCTTATGAGCATTTGTCGGTGACCCGATCGATTCACTTCAGAAGCAGGGGCCATGGGCATAGTTTTGTTCACTTATATGACATGATTACCTCGCAGTCGTGGATCGAGAGACTAGAGCACTGGTGCAGGGTCATCGATGAGATTGACATTATAGTATGGAGGTTGTACCAAGAGTGTGAGGAGTGGGAGGATGACATTGTGGAGCTACCTTATACATTCAGGAGCAGGTAACTGATTGGGTGGACGCCTTATGTACTAGAGAGGCAGTTGGTTGATAGGGTATGTAGGCAGTTCGGCTGGATTCAGCGGATGCCACGGGGTTCTAGGATGTATGCTCGGATAGTGAGAGATTAGGCACACTTTGGGCCTTTATTATCATATGATCAGGCAGCGATGCAGCTGGTGGGGATGACTCCCTTTCCTTGGGATATGTGGCCAGAGATAGAGGATGCAGGGATGGATGTAGAGTATAGTGCATATTGGGCTAAGTATCCATTTCCTTGACTGACGGATCCAGGTGAGCACATAGATGGAGATGGCAGGGGGGATGAGGATGATGATGGAGATGGTGGGGGTAGAGGCTGGTGGAGGAGGTGGGGTGTGATAGGGGAGAGGAGAGTGGCTCCATGGAGAGAGGGTGGAGAGGAGAGATAGGCTCGGGTGGTGAGAGGTCGAGGTGGTTTACCTTTACAGGTACAGGGGGGAGAGGAGGAGGATGAGCTATTGGAGTTGAGGGAGATCTACCAGGGATAGGCAGATGAGATCCAGGGTCTCGAGAAGTAGAGGGATAGTCTTCGGAGACAGCTAAGGGACACAGAGCAGGAGAGGGATCAGGCCATTCAACGCTATACAGAGGTTGAGATAGCACTGAGGACTGGGAGGCAGGTGGCAGAGGACACAGGAGCTAGATATGCTTATGTTCTACGATCCGAGGAGGAGATAGGCTACTGGAGAGACCTATACTATGTGGTTGTTCCACTAGAGCAGGGGGTCAAGAGCTTCCATAGACCATCATGGACAGCAACGACCATTGGAGGGAGGGATAGGAGACAGGCATCCAGCGGTGGGGTTATGGGTCCTCCACCACCACCAGAAAGAGGGGGTAGGGGAGATGATCCTGGGGTGGGTCCTTCCAGGGCTTAGACTTCATCGAGACTAGGCAGCTCTAAGGGAGGGAGTTCATCATAGCCTTAGAGGGCTCCCTATGTATCAGTTTTGTACCATTCTATGTTATCATGTAGACACCTTCGGGTGATTTGAAGCCATATGATTTTGACATCATTGTATCATGACACGTATGATTTTTTGATATATATATGAGATGATTCATCTTTGCGATAGCTATATGCATGTGCACTTATGTGATGCTTCTATGTGATGCATGTATCTATGTGATGCTTATGATATGGATGTAAATATGTTCATGAGGAAATGCCATATTTTTTACTTTTTTATGTTTTTAATATGTTATGCATGATGCAAATCTGAATGTGAATGTATGAAATGCAGATGAATAGATAATGCAAATAACTATTTACATGATGAAAATGTAAAATGTGTTAACATGTGTTGTGTGCAGGATGTGATGTAATTGTGATATCTATATGTATGTATGAAATGCTTAATATGTGGTAATGCAGGTGCAAACTACATGAAATGCAAATGTTTTTGATGTGTCATTATACTCAGTCATGTGATAGCGGGCTACACGAACTCAAGAAGGATGATGGAAGTCAATCAAGAATGGGGGATGGAAGATAGAAGATATGAAAGTGAAAGAGTTTCTTGTGCGTTATCATCATTGAGCTTTATTATGGCAAGTAGGTTATGACAATTGAGGCATATGTTCAACCCAGAAAGTCATTGTACCTGTTTGCATGGAGATAAGACAGTCACAAACAAGGAATGCCCTAGTTCACACTAGACTCACATTGTCCTCATATCCTTGGACAAGTCAAAGCATTACTAAGAGACAATCCACAGACAGCAAATAAAAATAGGTGACGATACCCCATCCTCGCCTTTCTAGTCAAAGACATCCTAGAGATAGAATTTCTAGTTAGAGACATGTTGGAAAAGCTAAAAGACATGTCACCAAAAAAGATAAAAATCAAAAGAAAACCAAGACTCGACACCAACATCCACTGTAGTCCTCAAGTTTAGTGTCTCTTGTCACTTGTATAAGTCTTATTTGATTGTGGTCACAATGTTTACTTTCATAAAAGGATAGATAGCACTGAACCATAAAGTTGTCTAAGTTTGTTGAAAGATTTGATTTGTTGAAGCCCATTGTTGTTGTTGTGTCTCATATGAAACTGACTGAATCCATGATACTAATATTTTATTGTGGAGAAGGCGAAACTTTATTGTGGATCGGCAATGCAAATGTTGCTTTATTATGGATTGTGCACGGATAGACTAAAGAAGACTAGAAGAAATTGTACTCCTCAAAACATGTGATGCTCTCAGTTCCACACCCATCACTAGATGTAGGATTTGCCTTAGCCACAGATAGGAGCTGATTTATTATGGATGGAAAGGGGTGAAAAGGAAGGATTATTATGAATGGATAACCAATCTTAGGTAGATCAATAACAAGCCATGATGGGAATGGGTAAGTTTATTATGAATGGATAGGTTGTGAGTGTGTGCAAAGTGAAGGATGAAATGAAATCCTGAAGGAGGGAGGAGCAATGTCTCTACACATGGCGTCGGTGACCCAGTTTTCACCATGGTACTTGCCTAGGGTGCCACCAAAGTGGTTTTCATCGTTGGATGAAATGTTTTTCTATTTTTCATTTTTTGTGTGTGTCACAAGGCGCTTGTTTGCCAGGTTTTCACCAAGTAACGATTTTTTATGTTTTATGATTTTTTTGTATTTTTGAATTTTTTGATTTTTTTTTTGTATTTTTGAATTTGGATACTCTGAAGAGCTATGTGTAAAACCTGCGAAGGTGCATGTTGTTGATAGGATCCTCCAAAGGTTCACCCTCTATGGTTGAGAGCTAATATGCACCAGATCCATATGTTGTTGTGATGATGTAAGGACCAAGCCAGTTTGGTTCCAATTTTCCCTTCTTCACTTTGTCTTGCTGATTTTTTGGATTTTCCTTGAGAACTAAGTCACCAACCTCAAATGTGTGAGGCTTTACCTTGTGATTGTAGATGTGTCATTTCTTGATTGAATGATATTTAGCTTGAGTGACTGTCTTCCTTGATAAAGGAACTAAGATAGAATTACTAGTGTGTAGACTACATAGGCTCATATGCCTGTCACCTAAAGAAGTTTGGGCATCCCTGATAACAAAGTCCTTCGAGGAAGTTCCAGTAAAGGTCCATGATGTATCACCAGAAGGGAATAGATGTGTGAAATAAGTGGATGAGTTATGAAGGCTTGTGATTGTGAAAAGAAGTGAAAGTAGGATAGCATGATGGAGACTTACGATCAACAAGTATGCTTTTTGACTTGAAATTGTAGAACTTTTGCCCCCAGTTATTTTGATATTAGGGGAGATCAACTCTTGCTCTTTTTCTTTCATAGGATTTTTATCCTTGACCTTGATTTTTTCAAAGTCCAATAGCTTTTGATTTTGATTTGGACTAAAGGACTTTTCTTTATTTTTGACTTTTAGATTTTTCTTTTCAAAGCTTGATTCTTGAACCCCAATGAGTAAGGGATTTTTTAATTCTTGTTGATCCAAGTTTGGGAGAGGAGTGGAAATGGAATGAGTGGATTATATGGTAAAACTATGGGAGTTCTCAAGAGGACTGGCGATATGCTTAATAGATTCTTTGTTGGAACCACTCTTAGGACTATTGATATCAAGAGTTGCTTGCACCACTAGAGGTGATTTGCATTCAGACTTAGTAGCCACAAAACTAGGTGGTTCACACCCAATTCCTTGCAAATTGTTTATAGATTGTTCCTATCGACTAAATGTCTTAGCAAATAGTGGGAGTTGATCAACATGAAAGATATACTCACCACATCCCATGTCTTGAAACTTGAAATTTTCTTTGTGCTCTGCTTGTTTTGATGTAGAAGCTTTCAAGGATTTTGGATCCACATATGTTGAAGATGGAATAGCCTCTCGATTGACTGGTATTGTTTTTTTTATCGAGGTCACAGATTGTTGCAATATATGAATGGATTTGGATCTGCTTTGATGGTCACTTCAACTCCATTGTGTGGAAACTTGATACATTGATGATATGTAGATGGGATTGCGCTCATCTCATGAATCCATGGACGTCCTAGCAATATGTTGTATGTGAGATCCAGGTCGAGGACTTGACAAACTACATCTTTTGTAACTAGCCCAACTCTGAGGGGTAAGGTGATTGTTCCCTTGGATGAGCGCTCTTCATCATCATATGCCTTAATGGTAATTTTGTTTGTAGAATTCACAACCTTATCTGAATATCCCAATTGTTTAATAGTGCTCAATGTACAAATATTTAGACCTGCTCCTCCATCTATCAGGACTCGCTTTATTTGATGTTTGTGTAGGAAGGCTTCAATGTGTAAAGGTGCATTATGTGGCTGACTTACGGAGGCATCATTGGCTTCTGTGAATGTAAGGGAGTGTGGAATGGAAAGGTATCCCACCATGGCTTTAAATTGGTCCACGTTTAGATCAATACGGACAAAAGTGTCTCTCAAGATTTTGTCAAGAATGGCTTTATGTGCAGGGGATATGCGTAAGAGCTCAAGGATTGAGATAAGAGAGGGTGTCTTCCCTAACTGTTCTACAAGGTCATTCTCAAGTTTGGTTGATGAGGAAGAAGTGTTTTTAGCTAGAGAACCTTGCAAAGTGAATTTACCTCGATGAGTTGTAGCATTACATTCAGAGGTAGGTTCGGAAGAAGATCCAATGCCTTTTAGGACAATCTTGGGTCTTTGGGTAGAAGTCTCGAGCATTTTGTCCTTGATGATAATGGTAGAGACATAATTGTCCATCGAAATGTGATTAATAGTTGAATCATAGTTATAAGATACTCTGGTATAGTTGGTTTGGTCATCTATGGCTTTAGCTTTTCCCTTGTCATTCTTTGGGAATGGTTCCTTAGACATCTTGTGTTCTTGATTGGATGAATGCCCTTTAATCTCAATGTCACCTCTATCAATAAGATCTTGTATGATGTTCTTCAGTCGGTGACAATTACCTATTTTATGTCCCTTGCTTTTATGAAATTCACAATACTCATCGTCATTCCACCAATTTGGTTTAACCTTTGGCTCATATGGAGGCAAATATGGAATTGTTATGATTTTGTTTGCCACTAGCTTATTGAAAACTGATTCAAGTGGTTCTCCCAATGGAGTGTACTTCCTTCGTGACTTTGAAGTTGTTTGAGTATTCACCTGATTTTTTGTAGAGCTTGATCTAGAAAAAATGATTTTGGGTCGTACTATATTGGCATCCACAACACCATCATTGACTGTGTTCTTGTTTTTATTCTAAAATCTTGGCTTGTCTTTTCCTTTAAAGTCATCTTTGTTTTCTTTGAATATCTTAATGACTCCTTGTTCAATTAGGACCTTTTTTGTCGCTAAGCCTTTTTTAATGACATCCTTGAAGGTGGACAAACAAGCTTTTCTTAGGTCATAACCAATGTCTTTGTTAACATTTTGGGTGAACATCTCTACCATTTGTTTTTGTGGAATTTCACAAGAGCATCTGTTGGCTAGATTCCTCCATCTTTGTAAAAATAATAAAAAAGATTCTCCATCCTTTTGCTTGGTGTTGCACAAGGTAGTGACTGATATGTCTGTCTCTATGTTATATGAGAAATGTTGTATAAATGCCTCAGCTAAGTCACCTCATGACTTAATTCCAGGTGGAAGTTCAAAGACCCATTCCATAGCTTGATCACCTAAGCTTTGTGGGATTAAACTCATCAAATATGTCTCTTCTGCTACTACCTCAATGCAAGCTATAAAAAATTGTCTTATGTGTGCCTTAGGTGTCACAAAGTGTGTAGGAAAAGGAGGCATTGGAATGCTCTTGTCAAATGGCTAAGGACATATGTCTCTCATTGTGTAAGCTGGCTTCGGTGTATTTATGTCCTCCATTTTCTTTTGTAAGTCCTTAATTTGTTGTTCCAAATTGTTCTTAGGTGGAGACTAGCTTCTTGGACCATACCCCATTCCTGAACCATCGGGTAGAGGAGGAGCATGTTGCATATATGGATGATATTGATCATACACATGTTCATATGGAGGAGGTCTATAATGATGTTGTGTATATGGACCACTTGGTATAGAGTCATGCTAAGGAATGGAATATCTGCTTTGCCCATGTATACCGTACTCTAAAGGCATGTCATGAGTTTGTTCTAGTGTGTTGCCCCCAAATTTGACGCGGGGTTTCCTTGTGTCCAAATTTTGAACATGCCTTTGGATATCCAATTGCTTTGGTGGTTGGTCCTTAGCATTGGTATGTGATTGAGTATATTTTCTTGCATAAGACTTCCATAATGGTCTACAAAGGTGAGTATCATATGCTTGACCATGTATGTATGGGACCTTAGGTTTTTGAAACAAAGATGATGGTGATTCTGGCACAAGATGTGGTCCTCTATTGCCTCCACTATTAGGCCTCCTTTGATCCATGTTGAGGTGAGGTTGTTGCAAAGGTCGATTTTCCATTATTTGAGACATGTCAAAATCATGAGGGATCTTGGCTCCACTTTGTGCCATCACTTGTAAGAAGTATTGTCTATCTCTCCTCATTATTTCCTCAACCAATCTATTAAAACGAGGATCCATAATGGAGTCTTCCACTTCTGCTGAATGTATTGAAATATTGTCCATATTGTCATTGTGTGTGTGTCATTATTGTTTGTAGTGTCCATGTTCTCAACATTCGGAATATTTCTATAAGCATCCATGTTAGGTAATGTAGTATGATCAGAATTGAAAAAGATATCATTTTCATATTCATAGGAACTCATGTTTGCGGACTCTTGAGCCTCTTTAGCTTCTCTCCTAGATTTTTGGGAACAGGTTTCAACCATGAACTAGGTATTGACCAAGATGTGTGAGACTAGATGAAAATGGAAAGATATGGAAGACCAAGAGTTGGATGGAATGTAAATGAATTTGAGGTGTACTTGAAATGCCCAAAGTGTAAGACCAAGTATGTATGTAGTAGAGTAGGTGTGGCTTCCAAAGAGATGATAGTTTCTCTTAGTGAGGTAAGTTGACCTTGACTCTAAGTAAGACCAAATGAGACCCAAAGGTGATAGACCTTGATGAGGGACCACTTAGCAAAATGTTGTTGTATGTAGTGTGTTGACAAAGTAAGATGAGGACAAGAAAGTGACCTTTTGACTCAAGTTTAGACAAATGTGAATGTAATGTAAGGTGTAAAAAAATGATGGACTTTGTGAGACCCAGAGACAAGTTGAATGCTAGATGAAAACCAAGAGAGATAACCTAGGAAGCTCAATAAGTCTGAAATTGACTATTCTTATTTGTTGGATTGTAAAAGTTTTTCAATTATGAACACAGACGTGCTTGTATACTTCACAGACGTGGTTATATGACACAGACGTAGTTTTGTCAGACACAGACGTGTTTCTGAGATTTTGTAAATGCAATATTGCTCAGAAGACACAGATGCGTTTCTGCCCTTCATAGACATGTTTAGATGACACAAACGCGGTTTTGTTAGACATAGACACGTTTTTGAAAATTTTGTGCAATTTTTCCAATGTGTGAAGTTGCTTGTTGTGACGAAATCTGAATGTTTGACTGTTTTTCATGACAAGAGGACACAGTCTTGATGAGGACTTAATGTTTGCAAGTGTTTAGACCCAAAATGACTCAAAGAAAAGTGTGTTGTTTGATGTTAACAAATTTTTTTGCATACACTTGAAGACACAAAAGACACAATTTTTTGATGTTTGATCTTGAATGTTTGATTGTTTAAAATAAGTCAAGCACAATTCTTTTGGCTGGCCAGGACAATAGTTGTTGATCCCACATGGGGTTCCCCCTGAGGCTACGCTATTCAGAGAAGATACTTAGATGCTTGACCCCAGTGGCTCCACCCTCGGTACTCACTTCTCAGGGTAGCCAAGCATCAGTCCCCACATAAACTCCCCATGGCGAACTTTGTATCACTACTAAGAACCATATGTGTGTGGGTCGCTCCAGAGGTCCGACCTCCTAACCCAACAACTAGAAGGATTTTGGCTTCTAAAACAAAAAGGTGCTAGTAAGGGCATCCGCTTGTGTGGCCATACATGTGGCACTTTCAGCTCTGTAAATACAGAAGGCTCCCAGCCGGTAGGGGTTACGCCCTACAACTGATCAAATAAATTTGATCAAACGGTTTATGGGGAGACATAGTGTCGATATGGACTAATCAACACACGTTATCCATAGTTTTCACCATGGATATAATTGTTTATAGTGGTTAGGAAGAGGTGGGTTTTCCTCGCTACCACTTGGGTCGTTCTCTCCTCACTAGTAGTCCTAATGACCACATGGGGAGACAGGCCCTCTAAAGATGAAACAAAAGAGCCTATTTCTTAAGACACAAAAGACACTAGTTCAATTTTAGTGCACCAATTGAAGTGTTTGCTAGTCTATGAAAACAAGGCACACAATAAAGATCAAAAACCCTTGCCAAAGTCCTGCAACAAAGATCTATTAGTAGTTTGGATTGTTTCAAATGATCACCCCTTCCTGCAAGCACACAAGTTAGGTAAATTTTAGATCCCAAAAGACTTTGTGAAATAGGGGCCTTCAACAAAACGATTTTGCTTTCAAAACAAACTGCACCAATTTCATTAGATCTAAAGATGTTAGCTTAATATAAACCAGATCTGGAATCCGAATGACGAAAAACTGAACCAAAGAAGCCAAAATGCAACAACTGAACATAGACGCGGTTATCAGTAACACAAACGCTATATAAATGTGCAAACGTTGTTAGATCTGAAACAGACACGGTTCCTGAACACAAACATGGTTCCTAAACACAGACGCGTCTGGAGACCTCACAGACGCAAATAGGGAACACAGATGTATTTCCTATAATCTGTAAAAAAAATAAAAAATACTGTCAAAGGCATAGATGCGATTCCAGATGTCACAGACTCGGTAGAAAATAAAAAACACGATCCAAATATACGCAGACACGAAAATATCAAAATGTTGTTGGAAATGTCAGATCTGCAACTTCAAAAACACGACATGTGTACAAAAGATGTTAAATGCAAAAGGGACAAGAGTCCCTCCGGGCGTGCCAAAATATTTATGGTGAAAAGTGGATAACAACAATAATGAAAGACTAAATGAATTCAACCACAAAACCCTAGCCTAACAACAAAAAAATCCACCATGACATATGAAGATTACCTAAGACAATGCAAATCAAATGAAATCACAAAGATTATACCATCACATGTCCAATAGGGTTTGGATCTTCATTCTTCCTATCTCCATTGATCTTGCTTGATATATTTTCTCTCAGATTTTATATGCACAAGAGCTCAACAAAGAACAGAAATGTGGTGGCAAGTAGGATTGATCGCATATGAAAGTTCGAAAGCGTAGAGTAGTTGAATAATCATCGGGGGTTGATAATGAAGGAAGCATCTCCTTATATAGAAGACACTATAAGAAATGGAGGGATAAGATTGAGAGGTGTAAAAGATAAATGGTCGGCTATGATTAGAGGGTAAGTAGTATATGAATTAAGAGATGAATGACATGTGTCATAGGTAGAAAAGGTTAATGAATTAATTAAATAAATAAAGATTTATTTAATTAATAGAGGAAGTGGGATCAATTAAATAAATAAGATATTTATTTAATTTAGAAAAAGGATAATTTAAATAAATAAATGTATTTATTTAAATGAGAAATAAGGTTAGAAGAGGATAAATGAATTAATTAAATAAATAAAGGTTTATTTAATTAATAGAAGAATTAGGCTAAGATAATTAAATAAATAAAATATTTATTTAATTAGACTGGACAATTTTAGGTGTCTACAGTAGTATTATTTGGTTTTTCCTATTAATCCAACTACTCCCTTCTATATTTTTGTAATTCAATCAAATGGAATTTAATTCCGCCTTATAGAAACCAATCGACTAAATTACACAAAATAGAGAAAGTTGCTTTGATAAATAAGAAGTATCCTTGATATTCTGAGTTAAACAAATAAGAAAGAAAATAAATTGGAGACAACCACACAATATTTTGTCTTACACAATCAATAAA
This sequence comes from Cryptomeria japonica, assembly GCF_030272615.1. Classification (NCBI taxonomy): domain Eukaryota; kingdom Viridiplantae; phylum Streptophyta; class Pinopsida; order Cupressales; family Cupressaceae; genus Cryptomeria; species Cryptomeria japonica. The sequence continues at coordinate 472,633,062 of NC_081405.1, forward strand.
TAACTGAGCACATGAAATATAGATTCTTCTATTATATCCAGCCACTGTAAAGAAGTACAAACTTTTTAGTATTCTCTTATTTTCTATATTCTATATCTTTTATCCTTTTTATCGGCCTTGGTTTCTCCCTTATATAACAAAATTGGGAGAAGCAACAAGCTTCAAACCATTACATTGCAACCTTTCATAACTAATTTTATAAAAGCATAATTAAAGAGACTAAATTAAAACACTTTTTTTAACGAAGTTCAGAAGCATGTATGAAATAGAACATGATATAAAAACATGAGGATAGCCAGTGGGTGCAAGGAAGCTCGTTATCATAATAGTACAAGTAGAAACTCGTGACCCTTGGGTCTAGCAAGGTTCGACTTTTAGTTGGGTAGCCTCCACATCCACTAATTGGCTTTCTATGCTTCTAATCTCATGCGACCTTCAGATATGTTGCCTCCCACTAGTATACCTCATAGTCGCTCAACCATTTGTAATTCTGGATGATAGGCATGTTCATTAGGTGATCTTTCCACTTTTTGTCCGTCATTGTCCTCACTTTTGTAAGAAACTTTGCAGAACCCTCATCCAATGTAATGATCATGTCTTGCAATAGATTGAAACTTTGAACACTTATATCCCTTTCTTCCTTCATGTGCATGATAATTTTTTGTACCCTTTTACAAAAATCAATTTTCCAATCATTGAAATCCTTCATTTTTTTCAATTTTATCCTGTTTGACCTAAAGATTTGAGGCACTTAAAGAATGAGTCTTGAAAAAAATCAGTAATAGAAAATGTAGTTCTCGAAGTCTACTTTTCAAATATGTAATTTATTTTAATACCCAGATCTTAAAAATAAATTTTGAATAGGCATTACTAAAACCTATAGTTTAAAAGTCACTTTTCAGGACCATACCATGCTCGTGTACGGCAAGCATAATTTGACCTAAATGAAATTTTTTTTATAAATCCTTTTGGGAAAAGATATATAACTCACTCACCTTTGATGAGAATATTTTTTTGTAATTTTTTTTTGCATATTTTTTTTTGTTAATTTTTTATTAAGCACAATCATTGTTTTGAAAAATTCTTGTGTACGACAAGCATAATTTGACCTAAACTTAACATTTTTTATTTTTTTTAAACTGTATAGAATCGTCTCTAGTTTGATTTCATATAATTGTTTTTTTTTTTAAACTTAGAGAGAAAAAAGTTATTAAAAAACTAAAAAACCATGTTATTTCGAGTTTATGGACCTCTTTCATTAGTAATTATTTTAAAAATAAAAATATAGATCCATTTTTAAAAAAAAATACATATTTCAAATCTAGACAGTCTCTACTATAATGGGTTTTCATTGTTTAAAAAAAATCTGAAAATTTGGTGTTTAGATATATTTTTGAAGTCATTATTTTATATGAAGATTGATTTGGCCTTCAAGTTGCAAGTCAAACCAGGTCCAAGCCAAAGGGTCGGCTCTCCAAGTCATTTCCCAAGCCAAAACCGAAGCTACAACCAAACCAAAGTTTGAAATTTTTAGAAACGGGATCCTGTTTAAACACATTTAGCAAACGGGATCCCGTTTCCCTTATTTATTTATTTATTTATTTATTTATTTATTTATTTTTTAATTATTATTTTTTAAATAAACTATATATACATTTTTTTTTAATTAAAAAAAACCAAAAATATATATATATATACTTGAAATATAACATTTAAGTTTAAATCACATTTCCCTTTGTCTTTTTCCTTTCTTATAGTTTAAGTTATACTTCATGTAATATTGGCAGGATGTTTGACAATGGTTTCAGATCTCTCGGACTTATAATACAGATTCTAGATTTTAGAAGATCTTATAAATTGTGACGTAACAGGACCTATAATGTCATAATACAACCTATTATGTCATAATAGGTCTCATTGTGACATAATAGGTCCTAATGTGTCATAAAAGGTCCTATTGTAACATAATAGGTCCTATTATGACATAATGCGACCTATTAAGTCATAATAGGTCCTATTAAGTCATAATTAGTCCTATTATGACATACTACAACCTATTAAGTCATAATATGTCCTATTATGTCATAAGACCCCTCAAAAGGACCTATTATGACATTACACCTCTTACTAGGACCTATTATGACTTAAGACCTCTTAGTAGGACCTATTATGTCATAATAGGATCGATTATCACATAATAGAACCTATTATGTCATAATAGGTCCTATAATGTCATAAGACCCCTTAAGAGGACATGTCATGTAATAATAGGTTCTATTATGTCATAAGACCCCTTAAGAGGATGTATTATGACATTATACCCCTTAGTAGGACCTTTTGAATGATATTATGTCATAATAGGAATGATTATGACATAATAGGACCTATGATGACATAATAGGTCATATTATGTCATCATAGGTCCTATTATGACATCATAGGTCATATTATGTCATAAAATCCCTTAAGAGGACCTATTATGACTTTATACCCCTTAGTAGGACTTGTTAAGGGGTATTATGTCATAATAGGACCTATTCTGACATAATAGGACCTATAATGTCATAATACAACCTATTATGTCATAATAGGTCTCATTGTGACATAATAGGTCCTTTTGTGTCATAATAGGTCATATTATGTCATAAGACCCCTTAAGAGGATCTTCTATGACATTATACCTCTTACTATGACCTATTATGACATAAGACCCCTTAGTAGGACCTATTATGACATGATAGGATCGATTATCACATAACAGGACCAATTATGTCATATAGGTCCTATAATGTCATAAGACTCCTTAACAGAACCTGTCATGTCATAATTGGTCCTATTATGTCATAAGACCCCTTAAGAGGACCTATTATAACATTATACCCCTTAGTAGGACCTGTTAAAGGATATTATGTCATAAAAGGACCAATTATGACATAATAGGATGTATGATGATGTAATAGGTCCTATTATGTCATCGTAGGTCCTATTATGACATCATAGGTCATATTATGTCATAAAACCCCTTAAGAGGACCTATTATGAATTTATACCCCTTACTAGGACATGTTAAGGGGTATTATGTCATAATAGGACCTATTGCGACATAATAGAACCTATAATGTCATAATACGACCTATTATGTCATAATAGATCTCATTGTGACATAATAGGTCATATTATGACATAATACGACTTATTATATCATAATACGACCTATTATGTCATAAGACCCCTTAAGAGGACCTATTATGACATAAGACCCCTTAGTAGGACCTATTATGACATATGTAGAGAAAGATAAGTTGGTTGGAAGAGAGAGATGATACGTTTAGAGAGAGTTGAGGGGTATTATGTCATAACAGGACCTATTGTGACATAATAGGACCTATAATGTCATAATATGACCTATTATATCATAATAGGTTCTATTGTGACATAATAGGTCCTATTGTGACATAATAGGTCCTGTTATGTCATAATAGGTCCTATTGCACAATATGACCTATTATGTCATAAGACCCTTTAAGAAGACCTATTATGGCATTATACCTCTTACTAGGACCTATTATGATATAAGACCCCTTAGTAGGACCTATTATGACATGATAGGATAGATTATCACATAATAGGACCTATTATGTCATAATAGGTCTTATTATGTCATAAGACCCCTTAAGAGGATCTATTATGACATTATACCTCTTACTAGGACCCATTATGACATAAGATGGGCCTTAGTAGGACCTATTATGACATAATATGATTGATTATCACACAATAGAACTTGTTATGTCATAATAGGTCATATAATGTCATAAGACCCCTTAAGAGGACTTGCCATGCCATAATAGGTCCTATTATGTCATAAGATTCCTTAAGAGGACCTATTATGACATTATACCCCTTAGTAGGACCTGTTAAAGGGTATTATGTCATAATAAGACTAATAATGACATAATAGGATCTATGATGTTTTAATAGGTCCTATTATGTCATCATAGGTCCTATTATGACATCATAGATCATATTATGTCATAAAACCCCTTAAGAGGACCTATTATGACTTTATACCCCTTACTAGGACTTGTTAAGGGGTGTTATGTCATAATAGGACCTATAATGTCATAATATGACCTATTATGTCCTAATAGGTCCTATTGTGACATAATAGGTCCTATTGTGACATAATAGGTCCTATTATGCCATAATACGACCTGTTATGTCATAAGGCCCCTTAAGAGGACCTATAATGACATTATACCTCTTACTAGGACCTATTATGACATAAGACCCCTTAGTAGGGCCTATTATGATATATGTAGAGAAAGATAAGTTGGTTGGGAGAGAGAGATGATACGTTTAGAGAGAGTTAAGGGGTATTATGTCATAACATGACCTATTGTGACATAATAGGACCTATAATGTCATAATACGACTATTATGTCATAATAGGTCACATTGTGACATAATAGGACCTATTGTGAAATAATAGGTCCTATTATGTCATAATAGATCCTATTGTGACATAATATGACCTATTATGTCATAATAGGTCCTATTATGTCATAATAGATCCTATTGTGACATAATACGACCTATTATGTCATAATAGGTCCTATTATGTCATATGACCCCTTAAGAGGACCTATTATGACATACGACCCCTTAGTAGGATCTATTATGACATAATAAGATTGATTATCACATAATATGACCTATTATGTCATAATAGGTCCTATAATGTCATAAGACCCCTTAAGAAGACCTATTATGACATTATACCCCTTAGTAGGACCTGTTAAAGGGTATTATGTCATAATTGGACTAATAATGACATAATAAGATCTATGATGATGTAATAGGTCCTATTATGTCATCATAGGTCCTATTATGACATCATAGGTCATATTATGTCATAAAACCCCTTTAGAGAACCTATTATGACTTTATACCCCTTACTAGGACTTGTTAAGGGGTATTATGTCATAATAGGACCTATTGTGACATAATAGGACCTATAATGTCACAATGCAACCTATTATTCCATAATAGGTCCCAATGTGACATAATAGGTCCTATTATGACATAACACAACCTATTATGTCATAATAGGTCCTATTATGTCATAAGACTCCTTAAGAGGACCTATTAAGACATTATACCTCTTACTAGGACCTATTATGACATAAGACCCCTTAGTAGGAACTATTATGACATATGTAGAGAAAGATAAGTTGGTTGGGAGAGAGAGATGGTATGTTAAGAGAGAGGTAGAGATGCATATATAGAGAAATATAGGTAGGTAGGGGGTAAGGGGAGGTGTATAAGAGAGAAAAGATAAAGAGTAAAGAGTTAAGGATGTGAGAGGGAGGTAGACACATAGTTTTAGATTTTGGCAGAGAGGGGACAAAGTGAGATAGAAAGGAAAAAAAAGACAAAGAGAAATGTGACTTATATATAAATTTTATATTTCTTGTATATATGGCTTGTATTTTTTATTAAAAAAAAATAAAAAAAAAATAAAAAATAAAAATAAAAATAAAATAAAAATAAAAAAATTAAAAAAAAAGGAAACGGGATCCCATTTTGTTTTTGAAATGGGATCCCATTTCTTAGATCTAGGCTCGAGATCCTGAAGCTAAACGGGATCCCGTTTCAAATTTTGGCTCGGGATCCTGTTTTGTTTCTCATGCGCTCCGTGAGATTTGCCATTTTTGTCTAAGTGTAAAACTTCCACACTAAGTGGACACAACTTTGTGCACTTACCCATATGCTTGTCCTTCTCAGTGATTTGTGGTATGGTCCAGTGTTGAAATGTATGAAAAGAATCAATCTTAGTTCTCACCTTTTTCTCTTCACTGGTAACATACTTGAGCTCCTCAATGATTGCACTTAATCTTTTTTTTTTTTCAGTCTCCTTAATTTCTAGGGGAGCATCAGGATCTCTATGCATTACTTTGTACAAGATGACTAAAGTGTGGTATGCTCCTTGCCATCATTTTTCTAATGCTTCAATTTGGGTTTGTTTTCTTTAAACATATCTAACATCTTCAAAAAGGACTCATAGCCCTTATACACCTCATCCAACCTTTCAATAATGAACTTTAACCCATGGGCCAATATATGCTCAAAGGTGTTGAGGATTTGTTGTGTTTTTCTTTGCAGGACCTTTTCATTGGATTCTCTTAATTCTTTGATTTCCTATTCATATTTTCTCTTTTCTTCACCCCATCCTCGATTATCCTTAGCACTATCTATTGGCTTTGGGGGAGCATGCTTTTGCAGAACTAGAACTTTATTCTGGTTACCAAGCTGTTCCTTTTCCTTTTCATTCCACATAGCATTTTAAATATATAACTTGTTTATTTTATCATTCATCTCCTTGTTCCCTACTTCTGATTCAATTATGAGAAGCCTCTTGTTTAGATTCATCATCGGACACATTATGAATAACAACCCCATGGGGTTTCTTTGGTGGAATTGTGGCCTATTTTGGTGGAGATCCACCGCTTGTTGATTTTCCATAAATTATTTCAATTTTTTTTAAACACAAATCAATTCTTTTCATTTAATCATCTTCTTCATTAAAAATCTAATGAAAGCGGGGCCCTTTCTCCTTTTTTCTTCTTCCAACTTCATCAAAACATGACATTTCTTTCTTCTCTACATAATATCTTGAAATGATATACAATTTATACTCAAAGCTTCCTCTATTAGTACTTCATGTGAAACTATTTTAATAAAAGAACCAATGTGACACTTAGGATCACGCAATCTCTCTTTGCCAGATTTTAATGAATAATTGGTCTTCATAGAACCCTGAAACTTTTCTAACATATTTGATTCGATATAAAAACTTGCATATGTAACACAATGGTGAAAGATTTTCCCCTTCTTCCTTTTCTCAATCACTACTTTCTCTAGCCATAACATCTGCCACATGAATTCCAAGAAAGCAAGTCTATCTGACACAAACAGGGGTAACAAATGAGGAGTTTGTGGGCAGCTATACACCCTAATAATAATATGTTTTTCCATGTAGAACCAATAAAAAAAATTATGAGTGTGCCCCTTCTTAGGATTATGGGCCAGTGGCATCAACACCCTCCTCATTCTAGTGACAACCTTGCAACCAAATGATTGATGGAACCAAAAACTACAATAACAAATGAATCATGGAAGACTTTGTAGACACAATCTTTGCATCTCTTATCCCACAAGTAGCACCACAACTGCACTGACAACTTGTTTCCATTCTCATCTACCATTCCCAATTTTAACTGTTGTGTGAAAGCATGCCTATTCTAATATAGAACCAAACAACGCAGTAAATAATAGTGTTGAAAGTCACTGCTTTTCTTCTCCTTCCAAGCCACCAGCTGCTCATGTATTCTCCTTTCTATCTCTGATATAAAATCAAATTCTAAGTTCACTTCTGAACTCTGGATCCTCATAGCCATGTACATTAAAGATACCATCATTCTTATTTTAGCATCTTCTCCCAATATTTTACATAAAGCAAAGTAAATTCTTTGAAAATACACAAGAAAATCATCAACAGGGAAGGGCTCACTTCTTTTAATTATCAAGGGCTTATTATTTATGCCCCACCTCCTGTAATATGGGAGCTCTTCCCTCCTAAATGTTTTATGTAATCTATTATAATCCATTTCAAATTGCTCGAGGTCAACCTTGGTTAAGGCTTTCTTATTCAACATGAAATAACTGATGATAGTCGATTTTGTGACTACGAGCAATGGATTCCCACTAGGCATTTTGATGGTTCTAGTTATAGGGTGGTAATTCTCTGCCAACAGTTGAATTAACTCTATATCTACAAAGACATTAGGCACTACTAACTTTCCAATGTCGAGGGTCTAGGGGTTTGACACAAAGACTTTTCCATCACTATTTTTATAGAAATATCAAAATAAATCCCTCTCTAAGATGGGGATTATGGCATCCCTATAACCCTCCAATTTATCTTTGAATATATTTTTGGCTCCTGTGTTTGCTGAGCTAGGTAATGCGTCCAATAAATATTTCTACATAGGCCTCTTGGTATGGTTTTTTGTCCTAGGTTTTTTCTAAGAGCCTTCTTCCCCTTTTGAACTTCCACTCTCCCTATGTTCTTCCTTCTTTCTAGGCATTTTATCTTATGCTTTTTTACTAAAAATTCAAATGGCTTATGTAAATTTTGTAGCTAGGAAATTAATTGAGTACTTACTTGTAGCTATGGTAGATGTTTCTGGCTTGTTCCTCTTTGTCGCAGAGCTCACCCCATGCAATTCTTCGGCTTAGGATGAAAAATTTGGGCAAAAATATTGACTATTAAAGGTGACTCTTGAGGTCTTTTCTGCATTTAATTTGTGTGATCCATTGACAACTCTGCCACCCTTTCCAAAATTTTGATTTATGATAATTCTGATGTCACTTTCAACTTGCCTCAGCTCACTATTTTTGCAATATCGCAAACCTTTAAAATCAATCTTGTTTTATTGTTGCAAAATAGTGACGTTAGTTATCGCTATATCACAACTCCCATTTCCTTTTTATTTTAGCCCATTGTGATATGTCGATACCAAGTTTATCTATTACTGCTATATTGCAACATCATTTTTCATTAATTCTCTTCATCCTGTGATGTGGCAATGACCCCTTGAGTTATCTCCATATCACAACATTATAATATCTTTATTAAGCCCTTCTAGCGATACTACGATAATAGTTTGTTGTCGCAATCTCTCTATTTTGCATTGAGTCCCTTCTTGCAATATGGTGATGCCTTTACTATCCTAGGTCCATTTATCACTATTTCGTATATTCCCCAATATGATGGAATGTGGGACTCGTGAAATGACGATCAAAATAGCGATAACTTTGTAGTCCTTATTTTTCTTTGTCGCCATTTCGCAAGCTATTTAGTATAGAAAAATAATAACCTTACAAAATAGCGATATTCAATGGTGTCATTTTATGATGGTCCACATAAGATAATAAGTGGGGTACATAGGTATTTTTAGGGAAACAAAATAGGATATGAATTCATTAGCTGATGAATAGTGTTCTCAACAAAGATATGATTTTCTATAGGGTCTATTTATAGCTCCATATTTGATCTAATTTCAAGGGTTTTTTTGTGTGTTTGAGATTTTAGGCTAGAAAACACATTGAATTACCCATAAATCTCATTTTAGTTGATTTGGCTATTTGGACAATAGTGGGAAAACAATTTTGGGATGCCATGAAATGCAAACTTTTGGAGGTTCCAACATGATGTAAGCCACTTTCTTTTCCAACCATCCATTCTATTGACATAACTATCGACAAGATTTTTCTAGGTTTGATCTAATAGCCCTAGCAAAGAGAAGAATACCCAAACACTTACCTGGAAGAGAGCTTGATTTGATCCCCAATATTTTTGGAATTTCCCTTTGTTTCTTTATATTTGTATTGAAGAAATTGACATCTGATATCCTCTAGTTAATTTGTTGACCTGAGGCATTACAATAGTCATCCAATGTCATCTTCATGCAGTCAACCTCTCTGAATAAATATTCACCCATCATAAGGGTGTCATTTGTGAATTGAAGGTGAGAGATTGAGTTAATCTCCCAAGAAATATAAACACCTCTCCATCGACCTTCTCATCTTTTCTTTTTGATATACCTACCAAGAACCTCTCTCATGATTATGAAAATAAAGGGAGAGATTGGGTCCCCTTGTCTAATACCTCAAGATGCCTAAAAGAAACCTTGGGGACTACCATTAACCAAGATTAAGAAGTGTGGGCCACATATACAACTATGTATCCAAGAGATCTAGTGTTGATTAAATCCAAATGAACTCAAGACATGAAACATAAAATTCCTATCCACTTGATCATAATCTTTCTTAATATCCAATTTTGAAAACATCCTATCTATTTCAGCTATCTTGATAAAGTGTATCGCCTCATGGGAAATAATTATACCTTCAACAATAGAGCAAATTAGGGTGAAGCCACTCTGCTCCTTAGAGATAATAAAGCTTAGTACCTTTTTAAGTCTATTTTCCATGACTTTGGAAATGACTTTATAAAGTCTGTTATAGAGAGAGATGGGCCAAAATTCATCAAGAGTCTTGATATTTTCCCTCTTGGGAATAAGTGCAATCATTGTGTTATTTAGATCCTTTAGTACAAAAAATCAATTCTTGACTCCTCCACCACCCCCCATAAATCATGTTCGATAATATCCCAAAACTTGTGGAAAAAGAGGGTAGGAAATCCATCAAGACCCGGGGCTTTGTACCCTTACCTTGAAAATAGAGCATGTTTAAATTTTGCCATACTCACTGGTTCTATGAGTAAATGATTCTTCTAGTTAGAGATTGAGCTTGGTATAACATTGAAAACATCTCAATTGATAGAAGAAGAATGGTCATGTTCTACAATGATAATTTTTTGTAGGAAACTTCTTCTATGTTGATATCATTTTTTTTTCTTTCAACCAAACCCCATATGTGTATTTAATTGTGTGAATTCTATTATTAGATCTTTTGGCCTTAACAAAATTGTGAAAGAATTTTGTATTCTAGTCACCTTCCTCTAACTAGCATTCTTTATACTTTTGACACTAATAAACTTATTCCCTTGCCAACACCTCTGTGTACTAAAAAATCCAAAGTTTTTTCTTCTCAAAAATCTACCTCTTTCATACTAGATTGAGTGACTTTACCATGAAGACTTTTCAATTGCTATTCCAATATAGCCTTTTCTATGAAAATATCCTTAAAATGAACCATATTCCATTCTTTTAGACATAATTTGATAAATTGAAGCTTCTTAAAGAAATGAAGGCCTTTTTATCGTCTCTAGAAGGGGCATTTGACCACCAATCCGAAAGAAGTTCTCTGAATCATCCACATGGAGCCACATCTTTTCAAACTTAGACATGCATTTGATGGGGATTGTATCATGCTAGATCAACAAAGAGATTAGGTAATGATCTAACTCGGAGAAGGGGAGAAAATTAGCTTGAAAAACAAATGGAAGTTTTTCCCACTTTCTTGCTAGAAAGAAACGGTCTAGCTTTTCAACAATGTTTGAAAAACCTTGTCTCCTATTTGTCCAAGTGAAAACCCCATTCTTATGCTTTAACTCCAAAATTCCATTCTTAGAAACATAGTTTTGGAATTTTAGTTGGATTGCTCCCAAAAGTCCTTTACCCCCTTTCTTATCTACAATTTTGAGGGTAGCATTGAAGTCACCACTAATGATCATTACTTCATTGCAATGGTCTTGAATAATTTTAGAGAGGCAACCCCATGATGTTAGGAGCCAGAGGCAACTGAGAGGGGGGGGGGAGGGGGGGGTGTGAATTAGTTGTCTATTAATTTCAACCCAAATATACTTTAACCAAACTTGATGCTTAATACCGGTAAACCAAACTTAATGCCGATAAACAGGTTAACAATTAATAACAGTATCGGTGAAACTTAATGCATGAAACAAAAAGAGAAACAATATCCACAACACATAACACAGAGATTTGTACGTGGAAGCCTTGTAAGGAGAAAAATCACGGTGGGAAACCTTACCCACAATCAAATGATACTACTGCAGATAGTATGTGTATACAAATGGGGTCTGCACATGTAGATAGGCACGCTGCCTAGAGCTCACTACTCAATCACAAAATGAGAGTCACACTGACTACAATTGGATGATTAAATCCAATGATAATGTACTGCTCAAAGTAGCATCTCCAATGTTTGATTCAGTATCGGTTATGCTCTGATTGTCTCCTTCAAACCTTCCTTGAATCTTCAAATGATGTCTGTATGAGTAGCTCTTCTTATATTCGCATATATCGAATATCACAACCTTATAAGACCTTATCTCATCCTCTCTATCCTATATCAATCTCACAATTGAGATCATACGTATATACCAAAACTTAAGACCAAATGTGTAGGTCGGCTTACTAAGAACAATATAATAAAATCTATTACAAGTAAGTCAAGATGATGCATCATGTCGGCTCAACAACAATATTAATTGATTAAACCATCTCCATAATGTGCCATGCTGATCTGAAATAGATAACGCTTGCCGGTCCATAACCTAGACCAATTTGTCGGTAACAGCAAATATGTCAACCTGATTAGACCAATAACCAAATCTCCAAAACCAAATGTCCAAACCATGTCTTCGACATAACCAAGCGGTCTCTAGATGATAACAAGTCATCCCCAGTGCCAGTGAACAATATAACCTACCAGTGAACTAGATATCGGTGACTGTGCATAAGTCACTAAGTCTTGCCGGTGAACATAACCAAAGATCTCTAGAAGGATAAGTGTTGATAAGTGTTGACATCAATGACAAAACCAATGCAACATATCCATAATGCCAACAATCTCCCCCTTTGGCATTGATGGCCACACAAGATGGAAAAACCATCTAAGTGCCAAAGCAAAAATGCCAAAAACCAAAAACCAACAATCTCCAGAATAGATCAATACCAAAAATCAAAATACAACTGCAGAGAGTAAAAATCTCTCCCCCAATGAATAATCTCTCCCCAAAGGATAATGTGTTTTTCCATAGATATCTCTCCCCCTTTGACATCAAATGCCAAAGAAAAAAAAAATACCAGATACAACCAATTAATAGAACTAATTACAAATACCAACTTATCCAACTACTCCCCCTGAGAAGTAGCTCTCCTCCATCAAAGCCGGAAAAAGGTTTCTCTGTAAATTTTGTCAATTTGATGCCAAGCATCAATTGTCTAAGTCTCTACTGGTGAGGGTATGACCCCAAGCTTCTCTTTGAGATATTCAAAAGTTTCCTTAGGCAAAGGCTTATTAAAGATGTCTGCAATCTGCTCTTTAGTATTCACATAAACCAATCTTACTTCTTTTACTTCTACATTTTCTTTCAAAAAATTGTATTTGATAGAAACATGTTTAGTTTTAGAGTGAAATACCAGATTCTTAGATATATCAATTGCTGTTGAATTATCACAATAGATGATTATAGGCTCTTTGCATTTTACCTATATGTCCTTCAACATTTGTTTAATCCATAATACCTGAGTACAATTGGTTGCTGTTGTAACATATTCTGATTCTGCTGTTGATAATGATGTACAACTCTATTTCTTGCTCAACCATGAAATCAATTTGCTACCAAGAAAGAATGCCCCACCGGTGGTGCTCTTTCTGTCATCTACATCTCCTACCTAGTTAGCATCGGTGTATGCACATAAATCAAAATTTTCATCTTTAGGATACCATAAACCAAGATTTGTTGTGCCTTGTAAATACCGGAAAATACTTTTTACTGTTGATTCATGATTTTCTCTAGGATTACTCTAAAATATTGAAACAATACACACTGCATTCATTATATCAAGTCTTTTTTGTGTCAAATACAGTAAACCTCCAATCATAGATTTATATCTTGTCGGATTAACAGGATCTGAATCATCTTTCAACGATAGTTTTTTAGTTGTAGTCATAGGAGTACTTACCGGTTTAGAGTTTTCCATACCAAATTTCTTCAGTAATTCCTTCAAATACTTTGATTGACATAAGAATATACCTTTATCAGTCTGAGAAATCTGCAATCCTAAAATGAATTTTATCTCCCCAATCATAGACATTTCAAATTCTTCCTGCATCTTGTTAGAAAAGTCTTTACACAATCCATCTTCTCTTCCAAAAATGATGTCATCAACAAAAAATTCAATAACCAAAATGTCTTCATTAGTCACTTTGAAATATAAGTTGTTGTCAGCATTACCTTTAGTGTAACCAAGTTTCATAAGATATTTGTCCAATCTAGCATACCAAGCTCTAGGAGCTTGCTTCAATCCATATAAATCTTTCCTTAATCTGCAAATCATATCATTAATTTTTAATGAAAATCCATCAGGTTGTTCAATGTAAACTTCCTCTTCAAGATCACCATTCAGAAATGCACATTTAACATCCATTTGATATACTTTATAATTTTTGTGTGCTGCAAATGCAAGAAATAATCTGACTGCCTTAATTCTAGCTACCGGTGCAAAGGTTTCATTGTAATCAATTCCCTCTTTCTGTGAATATCTCTTACACACTAGTCTTGGTTTGTTTCTGATTACCTTACCATCTTCATTAAGTTTATTTCTGAATACCCATTTAGTTCCAATTACATTTTTATTTTTAGGTCAGGGAACCAATGTCCATGTATTGTTCTTTTCAATTTGTTCCAATTCATCTTCCATATCCTTAATCCAATGTTTATCTTCAGATGCCTCAATGATAGATGCTAGTTCAATTTGAGAAATTAAACATACCTCTTCATTTTCCAGTCTTCCTCTTGTCATAACTCCTTGATACTTATTCCCGATTATCTAACTTTCAGAGTGATTCAATCTTACATACCTGGGTGTGTTCACTTGTTGTTGTTCTTCAGTCACTGTGGAATTCTCTGATGATGCCGATGTGAATGGATCAATATTCTATACTGGTGCACTCGGTATAGGTTCATTTTTTATTATCTCAACTACCAGTTCAGAATCCATAGACCTTGAATTTCTTCTAAAATATTCATCAATCTTCACATTTGCACTCTCAATGATTTTCTGCAATCTCTTATTAAAACATCTATATGCTTTGCTTTTAGATGAATACCCAAGAAATATTCCTTCATCACTTCTAGGATCAAATTTACCAATATACTCATCTCTCCTAATGTAACATTTCCTTCCAAATATTCTGAAGTACTTAAGAGTAGGAATATTACCAAACTATAGTTCATAGGGTGTCTTACTGGTTTCACCTTTGATGTGAACTCTATTGAAAGTGTAAACCGTTGTATTCACTGCTTCACTCCAATACACATGAGGTATATTTGCTTCTGATATCATGCTTCTAGCTACATCCAGAATAGTTCTATTCTTCCTTTCCACAACTCCATTTTGCTGAGGTGTCCAAGGTGCTGATAGTTGTCTTCTTATTCCACTCACATCACAAATTGTATTGAACTCCGTAGACGTAAATTCACCTTCTTGATCTAATCTTAAACATTTGATTTTCTTGCCGGTTTCATTCTCTACAAGTGCCTTGAGTAGTTTGAATTTCCCAAAAGCTTCTGATTTCTCCCTAAGAAAAGTAACCCAACACATTCTAGAATAATCATCAATGATTAGCATAAAGTATCTATCTCCTTGTAGACTTCTTGTTCTTTCTGGACCACATAAGTCGGTATGAATTAAATCAAGAACATCACTGGTTTTCTCAGAAATACTCTTAAAAGTTGTTCAAACTTGCTTTCCCATTTGACATTCCTTACATACCGGATTATGAGGTTTTACAATCTTATGTAAATCCCTTACTGCCTTAGATGAACTAATATTCACAATGCAATCAAAATTTACATGATAGAGTCTTTTGTGCCATAACCAACTTTCATCAATGTGTGCAATCAAGCATGTCTTTTAAATGTTATTCAAATGGAAGATATTACCTCTAGTCTAATTATCAGTTGCAATTTCCAAACCAGTTCTATTCATGATTTTGCATTTACCATTCTTGAATTGTAACTGAAATCCTTTTTCAACTAATTGACCAACACTCAAAAGATTGTGCTTCAACCCTTCAACATAATAAACATTATCAGTACTGTGCTTACCATCAAAAGATATAGTGCCTTTTCCTTTGATCAAACAAGCTTTGTCATCTCCAAATCTTACTAGACCTCCATTGTATTCCTGAAAAGATAAGAATTTATTTTTATCACCAGTCATATGATGTGAACATCCGAAATCTATAATCCATTCATCCTTTTCTTCAATTTTAGCTACCAGGGCCTGCTCTACCAATGGAACAATAGGTGTCAGTTGATCTTTTGTTATTGCAACAAAATCCCATCCATTGTCTCTCAGTTCTTCATCAGAATCAATAACTCCTTCATCAACATAGTAACAAGATTTGTCTCTATTTTTCTTGAATCGGTATCTCTGATATTCAGGGTTAGGCTTGTATGTTCTTTTAGCTTCTTCTCTTAATCTTCCATGTCTATCCGGACATCTAGATTCCATATGACCAATTTTATTACAGTTAAAACTAAAAGGTGCTTTACCTTCATACTTACTTCCAATAGGACCTTTAGGCATTTTCCTTGCAAATAGTGCTTCAATCTCTTCAAGTTCTTCATTTTCCCTCCTGATGTCTTCAAGTTCTCTTGTATAAAGTGCTTTCCAATCAGATTTATCAGCTGATGATGAAGATGTTGCAGATGATGATGCTTTGAAAGCTAAATATGTCTTAGTTGTAGCAACAAGACCAAATTCCTCAAGCTCAAATGCTGAAAATTTTCCAACCAAGGTATCTCTAGACACTGATGTATTAGGCATACTTCTTAACTCATTAATAACAATTACTTTCATTTTGTATGCCAGTGGCAATGCTCTTAAAACTTTAGAAATAATTTCATCTTCACTTAAGGAACCTCCACAACATTGTATTCCCAAAACAATTTCATTAACTCTTTCCATAAAAGAAAAAAAAAATTCATCTTCTTCCATTTTCAAATTTTCATACCTAACGTGGAAGCATTCCAGTTTTGCAATTTTGATAGTGGAATCTCCTTCATTCAATGTTTCCAATTTGTCCCAAATAGCTTTAACAGTAGATCGGTCTAATAATCCCATGATTTGTTGATTTGACAAGGTGCTCAAAAGTGCTTCTCTTGCTCTGCAATCATTCTCTTGATCCTTACCCAATGTAGGTGGATTAGGTTGATTCGGTGTAGGACCAACATAACCATTCTATGTGACATCCCATATGTCTCTTCCAATACAATTCAAATGAGTCTCCATTATGATCTTCCATATACCATAGTTAGTTCCATCAAGTTTCGGACTATCCTTCCTGAAATAGTTAGTTGCCATAGAATCTCCTCAAGTTGTTAAACTTCTACAAAAAGAGGACTAGGCTCTGATACCAATTGTTAGGACCCGGAGGCAATTGAGAGGAGGGGTGAATCAATTGTCTATTAATTTCAACCCAAATATACTTTAACCAAACTTGATGCTTAATACCATAAACCAAACTTAATGTCGGTAAACAGATTAATAGTTAATAATAGTATCGGTGAAACTTAATGTATGAAACAGAAAGAGAAACAATATCCAAATAACATAACACAAAGATTTGTACGTGAAACCTTGTAAGGGTAAAAACCACGGTGGAAAACCTTACCCACAATCAAATGATACTACTGCAGATAATATGTGTATACAAATGGGGTCTGCACATGCAGATAGGCCAACTGCCTAGAGCTCACTACTCAATCACAAAATGAGAGTCACACTGACTACAATTGGATGATTAAATCCAATGATAATGTACTACTCAAAGTAGCATCTCCAATTCTAGATTGAGTATTGGTTAAGCTCTGATTGTCTCCTTCAAACCTTCCTTGAATCTTCAAATGATGTCTATGTGAGTAGCCATATACCGAATATCACAACCTTATAAGACCTTATCTCATCCTCTCTATCCTATATCAATCTCACAATTGAGATCTTACATATATACCAAAACTTAAGACCAAATGTGTAGGTCAGCTTACTAAGAATAATATAATAAAATCTATTACAAGTAAGTCAAGATGCGATGCATCATGTCAGCTCAACAACAATATTAATTGATTAAACCTTCTCCATAATGTGCCATGCTAATCTGGAATAGATAACGCTTGCCGGTCCATAACCTAGACCAATTTGCTGGTAATAACAAATATGTCAACCCGATTAGACCAATAACCAAATATCCAAAACCAAGTGTCCAAACCATGTCTTCGACATAACCAAGTGGTCTCTGTTACGCCCAATATGGAAAGCTAATGTACTGAGAGGGGAGGGGTGAATCAGTACTCAAAACTTTTCTTGAATAATAACCTTATTGTTATGCATAAACAGAATAGTGCAGTAACATAAAATAAAGTTAAACAAATAGATAACAATCATACATGATTAACTCCATAACACATATATTTTGGTTATGCAGAAACTCTTGGTTAGAGAGAAAAACTGTGGTGGGAATGGCACCCACAACTTCACTACTGCAATAATAAAGAGTGCTCGGTTAGAGCTACATTTTAGCTATTTCTGATAGCTTACCCTGTTAGGAGTAACAAGATCTGTTAGATCTACCTTGCTAAAGGATTTTACAACATTTATTCTGAATGCTACACCTGGTTAGAGGCTTTACAATTTATAGACTTGATTGGAGTCTTTTACCCTGTTAAATGTTTCTCTTTCAACTTCACAATATTACAATAAAATCATTACAAATATCTACAACTTTACATCTAAAATGTTATAGCAGATTCTATGCGCTTAGAATAGATTACCTTGCTTATAGCATACCTCGGTAACCCATATAGTAACTCGGTAAACCCTTTTGTTTACTCTGTTCTTCGATTGTTCTCTGAAAACCTTCTCGGTGACCACTGTGTCTCTATAACAGTCTTCTTACACACATATATGTTCATGCATACACCTTTAACTCATGATGTATAAATAGATCTCTTAAGATGGTGATCCAATTCATTGCTTTGATCTTACAAACAAGATTCCTTGAATGAATAACTATACAAAATATTTCATTGGTTAGATTGATCTCAAAATCATACACAATCTTCTGGTGCAATTTCTAATGTGATAATGGTTAGATGTGCCTCGATCTTGTAACACATTTTCATATGCATGTCCAAGTTCAATGTATCTAATAACACGTTTCACTCGGTGTATGTCAACTCGGTGTGTCATCTTTGCTGCTCGGTAGTCATAAAAAGATACTCGGTAGACAGCTCGGTGTATATTGCGTTCTGTGACTGCTTTCCTCTGTAACCGACTAGACTGTGCATACTAACTTCTCTGTGTGTACCGACTGCATGATTCGGTAGTGCTAACTAACTAGAATATATAGTATGACTTTGAATATAAAAACTAATGGCAATTTGATAAGTAGTAACAATCTCCCCTTTTGACATTAATTGAGATGTTTGACAAAAACTACTTTCAAAGTCATAACTCAAAAATCTATATACTTTGCAAAATGACTATACTTGATAGTAAATATAATAGTCAATGAAATAGTATATTCAGATATACACCCCTTATCATTATACTGTACATAACTCTGATTTTTCATGCTCGGTTTTATGCTTGTGTGCTCTGCTTACTGTCCTTGGATACTCTGCATACTCTTCTTGGTATACTCCCCCTATATACAATACTCTGAATATTGTATCAAAATTGTATCACAAAACTGTATTACTCCCCTTATATAGTATAGTACTCCATATATTGTATTACTCCCCCTTTTTGACAAACATCAAAAACTTAATTCCCATCCGGGGGTGGTAACTGATCAAAAATAGATTTATACTTCTTCCGTGTGTCGGTGAGTGCGACAGAGAGTGCATCTTTGACACTTTCCATTAAAGAATTTTGTGCTTGAATATCAGCCAATAGGGATATTAAGCCATCAAGAGTGCTTCCCTCTTGTGTAGTAGATAGGCGTGTAGCTCGGTGAATCTGTTCTTGAACTGATGAAAGATGAGGAAGGAATAATGTCTGGAGTGTCATTATATCCATCTAGATCTTATGTTCTTCATTTCTAAGTTCCAGTTGTTGAGCCATGAACTATTAAAGCTTGGTATAAAAATTTTGAACTGAATTGGGCTCAGGAGTCAACTTATTTGAGAGATCGGTGATCTCTTTCTCAATTGCATCAGTTTTATTCTTGATATCTTTAATGAATATAGAAAATGTGCAAAGTTTCTGAAATAAATAAAGAACATGCTTGAGTTGAGGGGACAACTCAGCAATGAATTTGATAAGCTCGACTTTTCCAATAGCTAGAGCTTTTTGTACCTCTTCAATCATTTTTGCAGTAAGCTCCTTGTCTTTTAGCTTGCTCAAGTACTTAGATGCATCAACTCAAGATGTTTCTATTTGATTAAGGAGTTCATCCAGTTGAATGTGGATGGCTGCATCGGTTGACACTATAGCTGTAGGTAGCATATCTGTTAGGAGTGTCTTTACCTTCTGAAGTACTTCATTCTTCTTTTGAATGGTCATCTATTTTTCTTGTTCGGCCTTTTCTTTGCATAGTTTATTGAAATGAATAAGTGCTTGCCCTTTTAATTTTGATATATCCACATTGGGCAACATGATTGGTTTAGATAAATTGACTTTGAAACTATGCTTTTTCACCTTCTTCTCTTTACTTTTGGTCAGTTGAACTAAGACAATAGCTTGAGAGGCTTGCTGACCCTCGGTAGGTTGCTCGGTGGAGGCAACACTTTGGTCGATTCTTGTAGCTATTGTGATGTCTTTTGGTGTTTTAGTACTGGGTGCCTCAGCTGCTACATTTTCAGTGCTTGACGGTGCTTGAGAGGTCTTGTCTTGAGTTGTACCATCTGTTGCTTCAGATTGGTGACCTTCGGTGCCTTGTGCTGTATCTTGAGGAGCTTCGGTAGAGACAGGTTGATTGATCGACGGATAAGGCTGAACTTGTTCTAAAACGGATTCACTAGATACAAGTTTTGCATATGTAGTGCCTTCTATCATTTCCTGCTCTTGTTCCTCTGTATCCATGACATCTTCATCAATTTGAATAGTGTCAGCTGAGTCTTGCTCGGTAGCGTCAGGACCATGCTCGGTGACATCAGAATCTTTCTCGGTGATATCAACGATTTCCACTTTAGATTGTTCACCGACATCTTTTATTTTGAATATTTCCTGCCATTTTGCTTTTGTCTCATTTTCTACATCAATATATAGCCCCTTCATCAATTTTAAGGCTCTCTGTTTGACAAGAAATTTTGAATTGTAGGTTGTCAAATGTTCCTTTATTTCTGCTACAGACATATCAGGAAATAGATGGACTAGACTTCTTTCTCTGATTTGTTTTTTTGAGTCCATTGCATATTTCCACCTATTATCAATATGTAAGTAAAGTTCATTCGGAAGTGACTTTACTAGTTCCAATGGAGCTAGTCAAAACTTTAGAAGTGTACAAATGACAGCTTCTTCAATTTGTCTCTTCTCATCATTATTTCTTGTTTCATACTTGACATATCTAAAAGAACCAAATCCACCATATTCTTTTAGATTGGCACAAAAATTTTCAACTCTATGTATATTTACCTTCTTGCTTTTGACAGTTTGGAATTTGTTGGCATCCTCAGATTCTGTATCACTAGACTCTTTTGCCAAAATGAGTCTCCGAGTAGATTTCTTGTATGTCTTGGTTACCTTGGGAGTAGTAACACTCTTTTGTTTCTTACTCAGTGATGTAACTGATGCTCTTGTATTAGGTCTCTTTGTTGGAGGAGTCGGTAGGGCCTTTGAAATGTCATGTTTCTTTCTTTTCAATACTTTACCCTTAGGCAGTTCGATGCTCAATGTTATTGCTCCCTCTTGAGCTTCTGATTCCTTTTCAGTGATGGAAAGAGTACCTTTGATAGGTGTGGAGGAAGATTCTTCTCCGAATTTCTCAGATAATGCCTTAATCATCTTTGTAGCCTTTCTTGTAGCTTTGGGTACTACAATGCTCATTTTTACCTGTTCCTTAACTTCTTCATAAGTTCCATATTTCAGCTCGGTAGCATGCCTTGGCAATGTAAGAAATGCATCAATTTGTTGTTGTGTGATGTCAAAGTCAATCTCGTAACCCATTGGTGGCAGAGATTGAGTTCTTGGTTCCACAACATTTACATAACAGTAATCGATGTCTACCTCAAAGCATATATCATCTTTATATTTCTCTACCAGTTGGGGTGGAATTCGATACCTGTTGTGCATCTTCTCTTGAAATTTGCTGAAATAATCATCCATTATATCATTGAAATTATCTCCCAAATTCTTGATAAAGTCATTAATTTGATGGGTGATCGGTCGGTGTAGCTCTCAAACTACTTTACCAACTAATGGAAAGAATTTTTCAAAGTAGAAAAACATGCATACAAGAAGTGAACCAAACTTTAGTGTATTTGTCGAGTTGTTCTTCTTCGGCTTCCTTATTGTGTTCAAGTTCTCAAATAGGTTCTTCAGTAATGCTTCACATAAGTCAATCTTCATTCCCTTTTTCACAATTTTATAGGCTATGTCAACTGCGGCACAGGCTACACTGTTTTCCCTTGCAGATTGGAAGAAACAGTAACCAATTACTCTAATTTCAAACTTAAGTTCTGCATCAGTGACATTGTTCAATTTTAATCCTTTGTAATCAGATTCAACTCCAGTTAAACTGATTAACTCCTTCTGTGATATCATCTTATGTGCTCATGCATGATCATAGATAGGATAACCGATGATCACATGAATGATTTCCTTGGTGATTTTGAATGGTTTCTCTTCTAGCCACATGAAATCATCATGAACTCTGCTCAAAACAAACTTAACCCACTGGGGCTTGAACACATGAGGATAGGTTAGGGCTTCAGTCAATCCTTTGATTTTGATGTGTTCATACTTGCTGTTCATTTTACCATCTGTACATAGCTCATCATATGTGTCCTTAATTTCAACATGACCGAGTTCCTCAACACGACATTTGGTGAAGAATCTAACATCTTTGACTAACAAACTCGATCTGGGATGAGTGAAAAGGTGGTTTTGTCATCCGGTTCAGAGGCGACTTTAGGAGTTAAAGAGTATTTGAGTGAGGGCTTCTCTACATTCTTGACAACTATGGGATCTTGGATCTTGGGTGCCATTTTTAAATTTCAGGTAAAACTTAGCAAACTATCCTTAGGGTTTGATGGTTTACAAATGGCAGACGCTTCACACTCAGCAGATAGTAGCAATTTGATAAGATCGGTAAACTAGCTTAACAGTGTGATGAGATTGATGTAAATACCTTGGATTCGCTTTGAATGAGGTTTGATCGCCTTGATTCGCTCTGCTTTGCTCTCTTGAAAACTTGGTGAATGAAAATGACCGCGAAAATGCTTTTAAGTACACAAAATACCTTATCGGGCTCCGTGTGGGTTAGGTCAAAACATTAAATGCACTCAGTTCACCTTTAACCGATTTACTCTTTTTTTTCATTTTAACTGAGTAGCCAAATTTCCTTTATTTATCGACTTGACAGGCTTCCTGTATTCACCGACTTGACAGGTTTCCTGTAAAGTACTTTTGATAGAATTTCAAACTTACTAATGCATCTTAACTGTGCAAATTTTGAATTTAGTACATAATAGAATAGGAACTGTTATGATTTTAACCTTCAGAGAATGCAGTCCCTTCATACCTTTGCTAATTAATTTGGAATAGGTGCACCTAACTCGGTAGGTAAGGTGCTTTCTTCATTTGACATGATTTCCTTCTTTTTCCAAATCATCTTTAATTTTTCTTTTATCTCTTTAGTGTCTCCTCTAGATTGATCTTTGCAATCTCCAACTAAATGTCCAGCTTTATGACAATGAAAACATGCCATACCAAGATTTTTCCATGATCTTCGGTTGTTCATTCCAAACCTTATAAAATAGTTGGCACTAATATGTCCATATCTTCCACAATGTTCACACCATATCCTTGTATTGTAATCCCATGGTACTGCTGCATATTGTCGGTAAGGATTTGTGTGAGTTCGGTAACCTCTAGTGTTTGCTCGGTGTGCAGACCACATGTAGTTCTTTTGCCAACACTTCTCGGTACTATGTCCATATCTATTGCAATTTTTACAAAACCCTTTGAATTTTGCCTTCTGATAGTTGTTAACAGATTTTGTCCTACATTGATTAGATGTGTGACCATATTTATTGCAATTGTAACAATAATCATTGAACTTAGTGATATTCGGTTGCTTACCTTTTCTAATTTGGCATATGTTGGCAGTGTGACCTTGATTTCCATAGTAGTAGCAAATAGGCTTCTTTCTTTTTATGTTATTCCTTTTTCCAGCTTGCTTTGATGATTCTCCTCTCTCGGTAGTGTGAATTCCTTTCTCGGTAGAGTCTTTTCCTTTGTAACTGAGTCCTGCATCTTTGTTTGGTTTTCTTGTATTTAGTTGCTCATCCAACATCTTTGATGCTTCATAACTCTTCTTCAATGTTTCTTTGGATTTCTTGTTTGTTTCAAGTTCATCGGTCAACCTTGATACTTCAAGTTTCAATGCTTGATTTTCATCATTCTTCAGAATTGCTTCATGATGTGCATAACCTAGTTGATCTGTCATATTTTGTTGTATCCCAATCAATCTTATGATTTCATCATTTTTATCAGATACCAAGACTTCAAGTTGTTGTTTCTCTCTTTGTAGATCTCTTTCTTTATCCTCAGCTGTCCTTAATGCATCTATATTTTCAGTCATATGTGTGCTAAAATGTTCATGTTCTCTTTTCATTGCTTTTAGTTGATCAGCCAATGCTTTGTTCTTTTATTTCAATACTCCAATAGTTTCTTCAGATATACTATTCTCAGATGATGTCTCAATTTGTTCCACTAACTCTTGAGAATCCTGCAAATCATCAGATAATCTTCTTCTTACTTTTAGAGATTTTTGCATTTTCCTTTGCATGTCTGCAATCACTTGATTATCATGATCCAACTCTTCTTATAGATACACAATCCTCTGAGATTGTTTATAGCCTTCCATTGATAAGATCTTTCTCTTTAGGTAGTTAAACCCTTTTCCAATATTCAAGCTCTGATACCAATTGTTAGGCCCAATATGGAAAGCTAATGTACTAAGAGGGGAGGGGTGAATCAGTACTTCAAAACTTTTCTTGAATAATAACCTTACTGTTATGCATAAATAGAATAGTGCAGTAACATAAAATAAAGTTAAAACAAATAGATAACAATCATACATAATTCACTCCATAACACATATATTTTGGTTACGCAGAAACTCTTGGTTAGAGAGAAAAATTATGGTGGGGATGGCACCCATAACTTCACTATTGCAATAATAAAGAGTGCTCGGTTAGAGCTACATTTTAGCTATTTCTGATAGCTTACCCTGTTAGGAGTAACAAGATCTGTTAGATCTACCTTGCTAAAGGATTTTACAACATTTATTCTGAATGTTGCACCTGGTTAGAGGCTTTACAATTTATAGACTTGATTAGAGTCTTTTACCCTGTTAAAGGTTTCTCTTTCAACTTCACAATATTACAATAAAATCATTACAAATATCTGCAACTTTACATCTAAAATGTTATAGCAGATTCTATGTGCTCAGAATAGATTACCTTGCTTATAGCATACCTCGGTAACCCATATAGTAACTCGGTAAACCCTTTTGTTTACTCTGTTCTTCGACTGTTCTCTGAAAACCTTCTCGGTGACTGTTGTGTCTTTGTAACAGTCTTCTTACACACATATATGTTCATGCATACACCTTTAACTCATGTTGTATAAATAGATCTCTTAAGATGGTGATCCAATTCATTGCTTCGATCTTACAAACAAGATTCCTCGAATGAATAACTATACAAAATATTTCATTGGTTAGATTGATCTCAAAATCATACACAATCTTCTGGTGCAATTTCCAATGTGATAACGGTTAGATGTGCCTCGATCTTGTAACACATTTTCATATGCATGTCCAGGTTCAATGTATCTGATAACACGTTTCACTCGGTGTATGTCAACTCGGTGTGTCATCTTTGCTGCTTGGTAGTCATAAAAAGATACTCGGTAGACAGCTTGGTGTATACTACATTCTGTGACTGCTTTCCTCTGTAACTGACTAGACTATGCATACCGACTTCTCTGTGTGTACCGACTGCATGATTCGGTAGTGCTAACCGACTAGAATATATAGTATGACTTTGAATATAAAAACTAATGGCAATTTGATAAGTAGTAATAGTCTCCAGATGATAACAAGTCATCCTCAGTGTTGGTGAACAATATAACCTATCGGTGAACCAGATACCGGTGACTGTGCATAAGTCACCGAGTCTTGCCGGTGAACATAACCAAAGATCTCCAGAAGGATAAGTGTTGATAAGTGTTGACATCAATGACAAAACCAATGCAACATATCCATAATACCAACACATGAGTCCCTTTCTTGGTTTGTGCCAGTTAGAACATAAACATTTAAGGCCAACAATTCCTTCCCAAAAGTGTTGAAAGTGAGCTTAATAAGTTGCCAGTGTTTGTCTGGAATAATCAAATCTTTTTTATCTGTGCTCAAATTCCATAAAAAATCCAATCCACTAGACTCCCCATTTGCTTCCACAAAAAAACCATTCTAGAATCTCCAATTCTTTATGCACCACTCAACCTCCTCCCCTTTTAACTTAGTTTCTTGAAGAAAAATAACATCTAGTCTCGTTTAATCAAAACAACGTTTGGTCAAACATCTCTTATCAGAAGCATTGCACTCCCTATAATCTCCAGCTTCATCTTATTGGTTTTCAACCCTTTAAACTTCTTCTCCCCATTCTTGAAATTACCATTAGTTGCAGTGGTTTGGCATATTGTTCTCTTTTCCACAATACCTTGAGAGTCACCAAGACCCAAAACATATTCCTCTTCAGAAGACAGATCTTCATAATCATTCTTGGTATCATTCACTATGGCATTGCCACTCCCATGCTCTACAATATGGGGATCACATATCTATACATGAGACATATGACTATCTTTGATTATTTTGAGCCATCAAATTTTCTCCCACCCTTAGACCAAGGTTCACTACCTCATCAACTCGATCTATAAGGCAAAGAATGAGATCTACGAGGCCTTCCTTCTCAATTCTAAAAAAGTTTAGGATGTTTTCTTCTTTCTCACTGTCACCTATTAATGCCTTAATTTTTTTCATTTGTCTCTCCATATCCTCAAAACTACCCACAACATTACCCTTCCCAATAGTACTTCTAGAGAAAAGAAGCTCTATGACACTCCCTTCCTTGATGTTTAGTTTACTACCCATCTCTTTTGTCTTCTCCCATCTTCATAAGAGACGACTTGAGAGTTCTTTTTAGCCACCTCAGAGTTACACACTACACAAGGGTTTTCACTTAATACCTCATTATGCCATTTTCTTAATTCTTTATCAATGAATTGAAATACGAGGGTCTGAAATCACCTTGATCATAACTAGTTGAGACTCCAGGTCCCGCAAAGGTGAACCTTCTAATGGGTGGTTGATTGTATCCTAAATACCTTCTCGGTTCTGCTCTAGGTTAATGATCTTATTCGACATTTTATCATGCTCAAATTCCTTTCCTTTTTTATTCGTGATGTAATCCTCCTCAAAGTGACCCATCTCCTTACAAATTTAACAATTCTCCATAATGTCTTCCACTTCAATATGTTGATACCAAATACCTTCTAATGTTTGGAGCTCAATAGCTTTGGGAAGTGAGGGATGAGGTTTCCAAAAATACAGAGACAAGCATAAATATTTAAGCCCTTCTCTTCTATTGCCTCATCAGGATAAATTTCCCCAACTTGTTCCCAATAGTTTTTAGGGTTTCTAGTTCCCAATATTCTTGTGGGAGATTGTAAAGATGTATCCACATCGAAACTTTTTCTATGGATTCTATTAGTAGGTCAAATTTAGGAACCGAGCCTTTAATATAAAAAACAATTCCCTCCTTCATGAGAAAGCCATTATTTAAGATCCATTATTTCTCCCTTGCAGTTTCACAAATAACTAAATAGAAACCATTTGGCAGGGTTTTGATAATGAAGTTTGTTCCCTATTCTTTGTCACAATATTTATGAACCCTCAAAAAAGTAAGCCATTATCCAACCCATTTCATAAAAAAGGCTTTATCCCTCATCATATTCACCGCATTTCAACAATCAGGGACATTAATCTGAAGGCAAACAACTATGTTTTGAGTTGTTTTGATACTCACCCATTCCCCCATTTTTTAGTTGTTGTCATTGTTCTTCAGCTTCCACATCTTCCCTTATAGATTCTTGAAGTTTATCTTTGACCCCAAATAAATATTTCCAAACACCTAGAGATTTTGGGTTTGTCCCCTTTAAACTGGAGTCGATTGACGTCGAACTAATATTTTTTTTTAATTTCTAGTTTGTTGATCCTCCCAAGTCCCTCCAGGCAGTCTCCATGTTGGGTTCTTGAAAATTTGAAAAGGTCCCCTGTTAAAGTTCTATGATGCCCTACCATGTTTGAAATTTCAAAACCTTAAGCTTTTACCTCTCGATGCCATACTCCAAATTTAATAAAAAGAAAATGAAGTTACAGTTGATAAGAGTGTTAATCCTATGAGGATTCGGTTAATATTGAGAGTGGGGGTGAAGTAGTATTAATACCAATTTACAAGATTAAACCAAAATCAAACATATCAGATCTGAAATCATTTATCACATTTATCAATTCTTTCGCCACTTAAGCAGTCATATAAATTTGATCATTTACCAACTCATTATCCTCATCTATCAGATCAAACACTTTCTCTACCAACTCTTATCAGTACCAGTAACCTTTGATAAACCTCTGATAAAACATCATAACTGGTGTACACAAAAATAGTGCATGAAATGTAACATAAACAAGAACATCACATGAAAAGCATTCCACACATGAACACCATATTTTTTTGACATGGAAACCCAAATAGGGAAAAACCACAATGGGAGTTGGTACCCACAAATATTTGTACTCTTTTGAAGTATGCCTTATTAGAAGCTTACAATACACCCTATTAGGAGCAAACCCTGTTAGGAGTCACTCGGTTAAGGGATTTGCCTAGCAACCTAGTTAGGAGCTTGATGATTTGTTAGGATCAACCTCATGAGAGGATTTAACACTCTTTTTGAGAGCTGCCCTATTAGGGGACTTAAATGTTTAAGGCCTGTTAGGACCTACCTGGTTAAGGGATTTAACCTGCTGCAACTGTTAGGGAACAACAATGAAAAAGTGATATGTTACTTGCACTTCTCAGCTTGCTAGATCAGATCTAGTTATGCTCAACACTCTGCAACTCTCAAGCAGATCTCACACTTCTCTTGGACGGCTCAACACATTCTCTTAAGACCACCGAAATGATGAACATCAACTGTGCCATCCTGAATAGCCATCTCAACTAGGTCGACCACTAAACCCTAATTACATCATGAAATTACAATACAAATCATAAGAGATCATCTCAGATCAATATACAGATCATTACATCAAATTACAATGCAATATCGACAATTGGTTGATCGAAACCCATCACGAAAATTCGATCTGTACCAAAGTGAAAACCTCAAAACACTCCACTAAGCGTTTCACTGTTTCCCAAGAAATTCTTCCTTGAATTACGCCAAAACAACAATCAAACATTTCACGCGGGTTGTGTCATGTTACCACCTTCATGTAGACTCGTCATCGATCATCGCCATAACAACAATCATTACCGGTTTGATGATTTCTTCACCGGTCCTTAAACCCTACTAAAACCCTAGCAAAACTTCATCAAAAATTTGAAACAAGCCTTTTGGTAGTCATCACAAGTTCTGGTTCTGTTCAAATACTCCTTTCCATGATACAAGCTCACATTCCAAACCACAAATCACCAATCATCGCCAATCGGCCAATTCAACCAAAACATCTTTGCTTTACCGGCTAAAGTCCTATTTCATAGACTTATGTTCTTTGTTGGTAAACCCTATCTTTTGGTAAACCAAATCACTTAGATGACAAAACAAAACATCAGGAACACCAGTAATCATTATTTGACATCAGTTGCCATCAATGACAAAACAAATAACTGATCAAGTCATCTAATCACAAAATCTCAATCTCTTCATCGCAAATAGTCTTCTATCCTCTATCGGTGCAGTCATCAGCCTTTAATTGCATCATCTCATTTGTATCAGTTATGCCAAATGCCAACAAAGAGATTGTAGCTTTGTGTTCTTGTTAAGTTAGAATTATAATTATCATTATAATTTTTAAGTCATATTATTTTAAAATATGATAGAATTTTCCTATTTTTTAAAATTAAAAAGCTATTATAATTTATCATGTTATGAAACTCATAATACTAATTGAATCTATACATGTAAAAATTTAAAATTCTAAAATACATATTAAGTTGTAGTTTTTAAACAATTTACATAATAAAATTCAAACTAAAATGAATATTATTATTATTATAAGATTTTAAAAGCAAGTACTTCGCACCAATATATAATAATCAACTAATTCAATAAATTGTGGAAACTTAATTCTTTGAGAACACAATCATAGTTAAAAAAACAAAATAATAATTGAAATTTTCATAATATTAAATTTAGTCATACAACTTCATAATATGTTTTCTAAATACAAATTAAAATATTTAACATCAAATAATAATTCTACTATTTTTTAGTATCTACATGAATAAACTCCAATACTAATAGTAACAAACAAATAAGTACTCTCTAGAGGCACACGTTTGTTTATTTTTAGTGTAGAGCATGGTCTTATGTAAACTACTTGACATATCTCTCATTGTTTTTTTAATTACAAATAATATTAAAGATAAACAAAAAAAAAACTTGTCTATTAATTAGATTAAACTAAAATGTAAATCAATCAATTTCAAATCAATTAATCTATTATAAATAAGAAATCTATGTACATTACTATTAATATCATGACAAAGATTGCATTATAATTGCAACAAGACGTGTCAATATTGTCTTTGTCATCCTTATAAAGATACCTTTAGATTATATTTCTCTTATGCTATCTTTATCATATAAAGATATTTTGTATGCTAATACATATTGTATTCTAATTAATATTTTAATTCTCCACATCGTTTACAACGAGTTATTTTATTATAATTCAGTATTTACTTATTTTAAAAAAATTTCAAAATTTTCTATTTTTCTAAACTGTAATTCAAAGGTGTACCGTTTTGAGTCTTTGGAGGTGCCATGACTTGACTTTGTTTATTTAAAATAACATTAAATTTTCATCCCCACGAAATTTTCGCCGGTCAATCCACCTCGTTTCCCTTACGCTTGATGCTTCTTGGTCCACTACTTTAAAATTGACGGGCACCTACGCCCATCACTCATGCTTTTAACTATTGCTCCTTGATATTTACATATTCTGATAAAGCTAAAACATGGGAAACATTTTTAGGGAATATAATTGATTTAAATTGGTTAGTTGGGATATATTATTAAAAGAAATATGTAGAATTTAAATAAGAGGATTAGGGTGTTTAGTTTAGAATTTTATTGCGAAAAGTGGTATATATGTTGTGTTGAGTTGATTTGTCATTTATCTAAAAATTGTCTTTAATTTGATGGATGTGTTAGAGGTTATGTGGTCTTATTTTCTTGTGGTTTACACGTGAATGTCACGCATGAGTTGATTTCAAGTGACATGAGCTTGATTAGCTGCATGAAATTGATTTATGCTATGCGAAAATGATGTGATAGGATACATTTCAAATGATTTACTCGCTTTCATTTTTTGGATAGATGAATGTGTCAAGGTGGTGTCTATGAAAATTATGTAACAAGATATATTTCAAACAATTTACTCGCTTTGATTTTCTAATAGATGAATGTGTCAAGGTGGTGTCTAGGGACACTGTTGGGAGACTGTTGACTTGATAATTGATCATATTCTCCTAGATCAACCCCCTTGTTATGAAAAATTAACAATGATGAAGAATATCCAAGACATGTATGGATGGGATATAAACTAGTGTAAATAATGAATCATAAAAATTATATTGTTGTTTGATCCCAAATTCGAATTCAGACAATAATCAAACTTACATTAACTTGTTACCTCTTTGAATGAACATGTACTCCATTAGACCTACTCAATAAGATGTTTAGATTGTTTACTACTTTGAGGGTATCTTTTTAGTTGGTACAAATGTTGTTATAGGTCTATCGCTCCATGATGTAGTGCCATTGTGTTTCTACCACCCTTATAGCAATATAAATGTTTTCATTTCCCACTTCTCCTTGTATGGACCATAGTTTCACACCTAAAATGATATGAACTAGTCCTCAATCCAATTATAGACAATTTGACTTTCCACTTACTCTTCGCTTAATCTCAACTCCCATATAGATTTAAGGTTAAATTCTTTGATCTCTATTTACTTTCTTCTTCCTTTTAATTTTTTAATTTTTTTAAGAGGAATTGATGGGTTATTCCAACGATCCATAGCTTAGCTCTTTGACAAGGCAAGCCCCTCTATAATCTCTACTTTTCACTTAATCTCAACTCCCATATAAATTTTAGGTTAAATTCTTTGATATCGATTTACTTTCTTCTTCTTCGAATTGATGGGTTATCCCAACGATTGATAGCTTAGCTCTTTAACAAGGCAAGCCCCTCTATAATCTCTTCTAATGACCATCAAGTCCGAATAAGCTAATCAATAGATTAATCTAGATTAAGAAAATCACGAGACTAATCTGATGGAAAAATTCATTAATATTTTTCTAATTTCCCCTTTACCAAATACACATTCCATAAAGCCAGTGACAAAAGTTGTGGATCACCTACATTCCATTAAAGTCAGCTTTAAAACAGTTGATCCATGACGCAAGCTTTGTGCTGTAATTCCAAGAACGAAAGTTCAAAGATCTGAATCTCTAACGTGGTCATCGATGCGTTTGCGTGGTCTTTCGGGGCAGCTCCTCCTCCGTTGAAAACAAACGATCAAAATATGAAAATGATGATCAAAACTTGGTGGTCACCCCACGAAATTTCTGTGCATACAGATTCTTCCAGAACACTCTTCCGGGTCTTACACTGGCGATTCCAACCGTAGGAATTTGTGTAGTCATTCAATTCATGGCCGGCCCACATCTTGAAGAATCTAAATTCTAAATTCATTTGAAGGGCATTCAAGCCGTATTATATGACTTGTTAATCTACAATTTTGAGCCCTTTTTTGTGGACTAGTTGGGTGATCTAGAAACGCGGTTTCCCAAGGAACTGTCCGACCGCGTGTTTTTCTATATAAACAAAACGGGCTTCTTGGAGAGCAGAATTATAAGAAGCCCAACAGGCAGAGATCCATTCACATATCAAGAGCTTCATAGATTGATCGCTTCTTTCATCACACACAAACCAGAAGAAAGAAAGAAAGAAAGAAAGAAAGAAAGAAACAGAGCAGGGATCAAAGATGGCTTCATCCATGATAATTAAGATTGCAGTTTTTGCCTTCACATCACTTGTCTGCCTGCAAACCGTTCTGGGTATATTCATCTGCACCCAATTTACTTCTCTGTTAAGTTTTTCTCCGATTTAAGACTACCCAAGTCTTCAAAATCTGATCTTTTTTATGGATTTTCAGGTGCCCTGACATGCGAGGAGTTGCCCACAGAGGTCTGTGCATTTTCTGTTGCTTCCTCTGGAGCACGCTGTGTTCTTGAGAAGTCTGTCTTGAGTGATGGCAGTGATGAATACCAGTGCATGGTATGCCATTTTCTTACCCGAATCATGCCAAGGCTTTCCTCCAAGTACTAATTAGGTGATTAACTTTCTTCTTCTCATTGAAAATCCTTGTGCAGACATCAGAGATCATAGCAGAAAAGATCAGTGAATGGATTGAAACAGAGGAATGTTTGAACGACTGCGGGCTTGAGAGAATTGTAGTAGGATTGTCCAGTGATGGTCTAATGGAGTACAGATTTACCAGCAAATTGTGCTCTCCAAAGTGCTATAACAACTGCCACAACATCATTAATCTCTACTTCAATCTTGCTGCAGGAGAAGGTAAGCCAATTTCATCATTTTCTCTGGACTTTTTTCGTTGGGTTTGTAAGGCTGCTCACATAAGATCATATATATATTGTTGCAGGAGTTTACCTGCCCCGCCTGTGCCAAGCTCACAGAAGTGGATCCCGGCGCATGGTACAAGAAGTTTTGGATCGAGAACAGTCAAGTATTACAGCTGAATCATTCGTATTTGCTTCTGCTCCTTCCTCCTCTCAGGACAGCACAACTCTTAGTCCTGTGGGTTCTCCAGTTCCATAGAAGATAGGTCATAGATTTCTGGTTTCCCGATTTATGGGATTGTTTTATGGTTCCTCGGACCTGTTTAATTGATTGCAGAGCTTGCGGATATTTTCTCGCCTATTCTTATGGTCTAGGTGGGTTTTGAATTGTTTGCAAGGGTTTGTAACCCTTAGGAAATAAATTATTCTTCCAGTGTACCATGTTGTACCCATAGGCACTCCTTTCATGTATTCTTCTGAAATTGGTATTATATTCCTTTGTGATTCTCTTACAATTCCTGGCTTTTTCTTTGTTTCCCCTGTAAATAAATTTTATATTTATCCTATGGAATTTAAAATGAATAAATTATTATTGAATTTACAATTGTAATGGGAATAAAACACCTTCATAAAATATCTATAATATAAATAAATATAACAAACAATAAATTATATTAGAATTGGAAAATTGTGATTCTCTTATAATTTGGAGCCTTTTTCATCTTTCCCTTAGTAAATAAATTTTATATTTATGAAAAAAAAAAAAAGGGCTTTGGCCCTAGCTCGTCCGATCGTGGATCGCAACTTAAGGCGTGGGTATGCTCCCCATGGTCTTGAGTTCGAGTCCCCGGCTGTGTTAACTTTGTGTGTGTTGCTACCTTGTGAGCGGGTCAAATTCCACGATAGTGAATATTAAAAAAAAAAAAAAAAGGAATTTATAATTGTAAAAGAATAGAATATTCTCATAAAATATCTATAAAATATCTAAGCAATAATATAATATTAGGATTAGATAAATTGTGTTATATAAACATGTTTATAAATACTTATGCAAATAGATAATGATATACAACTCTAAGTCTATGTTAATTAAATGTGATAATGGTGTATTGTAATTTGCTTTTGTGACTTAGAAATCTCTTAGATGACTTGTACCATTTTGTTAAATTTATTGTTTATGAAATTAGGTCATTTTTACACCACATAAATGATTTCCACTTGAAAAAATCAACCTCTAATGAATGATTTTGACTCTATTTCAAGGAATTGATATAGATGTATAGTATTGTTAAATTTATTTTTATTGCACTACGTTATTTTACACCACATATATGTTCTCCACAAGGAAAAGTCAATCTCAAATAAGTACAATTAGTACATTGAATTAAAGAAAAAATAACTACCATTAGATTTACAAAAGAGAAAAAAAAGTAGTATTAAATTTACATTTGTAAAGGTAATGAATCACCCTCATAAAGTACCTTTATAATATCTACAACATAAATATATAATTAACTGAATTAGAGAAATTGTATTTCTCTTACAAGTCCTCGTATGTCTTATCTTTCTTTTGTAAATAAATTTTTTATTTATCTTATATGTATATTAAATTAAAAGAATAAATTGAATTTATAATTGTAAAGGGAATAAAATACCCACAAAAAATTTATAAAATATTTAAGCATTAATCAATATTAGGATTAGATAAATTGAGCTAAAAAAACATAAATACATGCCTATATAAATAAATAATAAAACTTATCTCTAAGTTTGATGTTAATTAAATATGAAAATGGTGTATTATAATTTGGTTTTCTAACTTTCATTAGATGACTAATATCACATTGTTAAATTTATTATTTGTTGCACTGGGTTATTTTTACACCACATAAATAATTTCCATGGGAAAAATCAACCTTTCATGATTTTTTTTTCTCTATTTCAAGGAATTGATATAGATGTATAGTATCATATTGTTGAATTTATTTTTGTTGCACTAAGTCATTTTTACACCACATATGTGATCTCCTTGGGGAAAAGTCAATCTCTAATAAGTGAATTTGACCCTATTTCAAGGAATTGATAGGGATGCATTTGAATTTCATATTTGTGATTGCTTCACATACCTAAACTTGTAATGAAAGACTCCTAATGTTGACGAACACCTTTGAGAGATTGTTATTCAAAGATTGTTTTGATCCTATTTATAAGAAATAATTTAAATTTTATTCTTTTTTTAGGTATGCAAACTTGGAGTGAATTATTTATGGTTTGATGAACACCTTTAGGAGCTTGTTATGTGGGAATTTTCTCATTAGTCAAGCCCTTAGGTCATATTCAACAATTTTGAACAATGATTGAAGTACATTATCAATCATGCGATATACTAAGAGATGATCTAAAAATTGATCTCATGCAAATATTGATGTCATAAGGTAATTCTTTGATGCATGCAGTTAAGAATTTAATGCTTATAGTTAGGCCGTTTTTAAATGCATGTTAGATTCCTAATTCCTAGATTAAAAAAATGAATAAAGGTTTGACCTTCTATATAACCCCTGAGGGTGTAATTGAATATTTTTGTATTTGTTGGTGTAAATAAATATTCATTATGGATATTATTACACTTTACTTAAGTTAACTTAGGATAATGCATTTCTTCGTAGTTTGGATTTGAGACACTTAGGGAAGTGTGCACATAGGGATAGAGCTTGTAGGAGAAATTCCACCTTTTGTGGTCTTGTTTTGTTGTTACACTTCACATTTGGTGGGTCATCCACCTCTTGTGGAATATTATATTATTTCTCCTACCTACCCCTAGTATTTCTTACCTACCCTTGTTTCTCATTGAGCCACATGTCATGATTGTGTGCTCGTACATCCATATGGCCTTGCCTATATAAGAAGGCCTATTCATTGTATTGGGGAATCCAGTTGATCATTTTCATATTGATGAGAATACAATTTGTTCTTGTCATTCTTTTGTCTCTATTTTTATACTTTTCATTGTGCCCTTGATCTTGACAAAATCTCACATGGTATTAGAGCCATTAGGGCTTCATTGATTGGTTTTTGGAGACATTGTGGAAGACTTCTATTTTTAGATTTGAGGAAATGCGCTTTTTGGAGGCATCTTGGAGTATTTTCGACCTCACCATTGCATCTGGGAGGCCATTTCCATAAAAATCAAGTATAAATTCGACCTATTTTGGTGAAAATCGATTTTTGGGTGTGGAGGAAATTTTCTGCCCAATTCGGGTGGTACGGTATTGAATTTTCAGATTTTTTGAAAAAAAAAAAATTTGAAAATTATTTTCCAGTTTGAAAATTATTTTTTGAGATCCATACCTTCTGCCCAATCAGCTTCTGCCCAATCAGCAGCACCCAGTCAGCATTTTCTTTGGAAATTTTTAGACCCCTCTCTGTTGAGCAGTTTGGATTTTTGGGTCAACTTTGGAGGCCCATAACTTACTCAATTTTGCTCCTTTTGGGGTGCAAGTTTTTTTGATTTGGGCTAATTTTTCATGCTCTTCGCAGTGGTATGGTTATTTTCTGGTTTTGGTGCACAGGGTTTTCAGAATTTTCAGATTCTCTTAGTTGTGCCTGTCCAATCCTCAATTCTGCAACTTCAAAGGCCT
This sequence comes from Cryptomeria japonica, assembly GCF_030272615.1. Lineage (NCBI taxonomy): Eukaryota > Viridiplantae > Streptophyta > Pinopsida > Cupressales > Cupressaceae > Cryptomeria > Cryptomeria japonica. The sequence goes on from NC_081405.1 coordinate 472,670,428, forward strand.
CGTTTGAGCTCATACGACCTCCTTTTCAGGTGCCTTTTTTTTTAAAGTGCATGTTTTTTTATCTACTTTCATAATCTATGATCATATTTCAGAGATTTTAAGTAGAAATTGTACTTTCAGATATTGGTCTTATTTTGCCTATTTGGTACTTGTAAATTGTTTGGATATTAGTTTAGATCTCTTGCATTATTAGTTTGAGTCTTTTTTGGCCTTATTGAGGCAATTGTAAAATTGAAATTAGAAGTCCACTTTGCCATTTTTTGCAAAGTGGCCCATTGTACATGCACTAAGTATAAAGTGCCAAATCATCACTTTAGGGGGGGTTCTTTGATTCAGTGAATTTGCGGGGGTGTCCTATGTGATTGTGCATCTCTTTCCTTGTGCTCTTTCATTTTTGTTGCAATGAGTCTTCATAAATTTCCACCTTTCACTCCACATAATTATGCATCATGGAAAATTAAAGTATGGAGCAAATTAATGGAAAAAGGTTTCACGCATTACATAGATGGAACAATAGCAGCACCACCTAATCTTAAGGCTGATCCTAATGCTCAGTTAGTATGTCTCACAAAGAATTGCATGGCTCTTAGAACTTTGCGCAAGTATGTATCAGATGACCTCATCTTTCATATTGAAAAGTGTACTACAATCAAAGATGCTTGGGATATGTTTCAGAAATTGTATGGTCAAGTTGATGAAATCAAAGGTTATAAGATTGACAATGAGCTCACCAACTTGGATCCCAAGAGTTTTGATACAATCCAAGATTATGTCACCAAAGCAAATGAGCTAAGAGCAAAGCTTAAGGATTGTGGAATTGACAAAAAGGATGCTCAGTTGATATTCAACTTGTTGGACAAGCTTGCACTAGAATATGCAGCATTTGTGTCTAGCTTCCAAACTCATCGTTTGACAGTGGGGAGTTCCTATGTTATGCCTTCATTTGATGCTTTCACAGAAATGTTGATATTGGAACAATCTAAGTTGTTGAACATGGGCTTCTCAAGTCTTCAAATTCCAAGGCTTTGGTGGCTAATCAAGGGAATCAAGGAGGTCAAGGCAAAGATTCCAACAAGAAGAAGAAGCACTCTAAGTCACAGCCACAACAGGAAAAAGGATAATCATCCTCTCTATCACAAGGCGATTTTTCATCCTCTTCCAAGAAGGGGACACCACCTAAGAAGGATAAGCCAACTTGTGCATATTGCAAGAAGTATGGTCTTGATGAGCATCGATGCCACACAAAGCAATTTGACAAGTTAACTAATCTTCTTAAGAAAAACAACATCAACTTGTCATTCGCCTAGACAAAGAAGGATTCATCTCCTTCCTCTTCCGCACATTCTAAGGGAAAAGGGCAAGCATTTGTGGCTACAACAGGTTCTTCACAGCAGTGGATACTTGACTCAGGTGCCTCATATCACATGGGTTCTACAAAGGAGCAATTTTCTTCATTGGAGCCATCTAAGGTGCCTCACATTTACATAGGTGATGATACACAAGTAGAGGTTGAAGGGAAAGGTTCAGTTGACATGGATGATGGAACATTTGAGAATGTTCTCTATGTTCAGAACTTGTCTACCAACCTTCTCTCTATCTATCAAATCACTCACTATGGGAATGGGAAAAAAGTTGAGTTTACACCAGATTCAGTTGTGGTAAAGGAACTTGATGATGATGCCTTGGTAGCAGTGGGACAAGTCAATGACAACTCAAGGCTTTATTCATCCTCCCACTTTGTGCCAAGTTCACCTTCTAGGGCCTTGCTTACTCATTCAAATTCTGAAAGTAAGCTATGGCATGAGCAGTTTGGTCACCTCAACTACCGCTATCTTCAGTAGCTCAGCACTAAAGACATGGTCACAGGTCTACCTCGAATCAGTTTTTTAGAGGGTGTATGTTCAGGTTGTTCCATGGGCAAGCATCTCGAGGAAAAGTTTGATAAAGGGAAAGCTTGGAGAGCTTTGGAAATTCTTCAACTTGTTCACAGCGATGTAGCAGGTCCATTTCCAGCACCTTCATTTAGCAAGGCCCGCTATGTCCTCACATCCATTGATGACTACTCCCGCTTCCCTCAGGTCTACTTTCTTATTCATAAGAGTGAAGTATTTGACAGATTTCAGGACTTCAAGACTCGTGTGGAGAAGCATCTGGGAAAGTGGTGAAGATTCTTCGCATAGATAATGGAAGAGAATATGTGAACAAAAGACTTGAGGATTTTTGGACATTTGAGGGGATTGATCTTCAACATTCTGTCGCATACACTCCACAGCAGAACAGAGTTGCAGAACACAAGAATAGAACTCTTAAAGAAATGGCTAGCTGTATGATTCATGGACGTTCTCTTGATCCCACCTTTTGGGTCGAGGCTATTAGTTGTGCCACACACATCCAGAATTGGGTTCCTCACAAAACTTTTCAAGGTATTACTCCTTTTGAGGCTTGGGCTAGTAGGAAACCGATTGTGAGACATTTCAGAGTCGTTGGGTGTCCAGCATGGGCTCGCATACCTCCACAAAAACACAAGGCATTGGAACCTCAGAGTCAGCCTTGCATATTTGTTGGATATCCTAAGGGTGTTAAGGCATATAGATTGATGGATCCTGAGACACATGAGGTGTTCATTGAGAGGAGTGTTCACTTTGAGGAAAGCTCTCCTAGCTTAGCCTTTCTACCTCCTCCACCTTCCTCCATTGTGGATAGTGATGCTAGTGATTCAAATGATGAGACTCCTTCAACTTTGACTCGTAGGGTTACACCTCCGTAGGGTCCACTTGCAGTTGAGGAGCCTTGTTCTCCACCTCCACCTAGACCTTGTTGGGCTCAATAGACACTTGAGTCTGCGAGTTCTCTTGTTGGGGATCCTTCAGATACATGGAGAACTCGATCACAACATCAGGATCTTCCACATGCATTCATTGCTACTGCTTCTGATCCATAGACATTTCGGGAAGCATCAGGGGTTCCTGAGTGGGACCAAGCTATGGAGGAAGAGTATAGTTCCTTGATGAGGAACAACACATGGGATTTAGTCCATCTCCCTAAGGGGAGAAAGATGGTTCGATGTAAGTGGATCTATCGGACCAAGTATGCAACGGATGGTAGTGTGGATAAGTACAAGGCTCGGCTTGTTGCGAAAGGTTTCTCCTAGGTAGCAGGTGTTGACTATACTGAGACCTTTGCACCCGTAGCCAAGATGAACTCCATTCTCTTGACACTTGCTATTGTTGCAGCTCATGGTTGGGCTGTACATCAGATGGATGTGAAGAGTGCTATTCTTCATGGTGATCTTGATGAGGAGATTTATATGGAGCAGCTACAGGGTTTCATCCAGGATACTTCCTTGGTTTGCAGACTAAGGAAATCTCTCTATGGCCTTAAGCAGGCCCCTAGGGCTTGGTATGCCAAGATGGATTCCTTTCTTCTCTCTGTAGGGGTCACCAGGTGTCATTCTGATCCGAATGTCTATATTTTGCGACAGGATGACTCTCACTTGATACTTGTGCTCTATGTTGATGATTTGATCATTACAGGGAGTACCGCATCCATCATTAGCAGGGTCAAATCCGCTTTGCATGACAGATTTACTATGACTAACTTGGGTCTTTTGCACTACTTTCTCGGGATAGAGATTTCACAGTCACCTTCCGAGATTGCACTATCATAGCTCAAGTATGCTCTTGATCTACTTGCATGCTTTCATATGGCTGATTGTAAGCCTGCATCGACTCCCTTGCTTTCCAGAGTCAAGCTTGAGGCTCAGTGTTCTTCTCCACCAGTTGATGCCACTTTGTATCGTCAGCTTGTGGGTAGTCTCATCTACTTGACCCATACACGCCCTGATATTTCATTTGCAGTTGGCATGGTTTCCCGCTTCATGCAGGAACCACATGAGCTTCATTGGAAAGCTGCCAAATGCATCCTTCATTACATCCAAGGTACACATTATTATGGGATTCACTATGCAGCAGGCATAGGACTTCGCCTGGTTGGTTACACAGACTCCAATTGGGCTGGCGATCTTGATGATCGTAAGTCTACTTCCAGTTACAGTTTTCACCTTGGTTCAAGCCCCATTTGTTGGCAGAGCAAGAAGCAGCATGCTATTGCTCTTTCTTCGACTGAGGCTGAGTATCAAGGCGTTGTTAACGTAGTGACTGAGACCATTTGGCTTCAGCAGATTCTCACAGAGTTTGGGTTCACCACTCCATGACTGACAGTTCTACATTGCAACAATCAGAGTGCTATTGCTATCTCGAAGAACCCGGTCCAGCACTAGCGGACCAAACACATCGAGATTCATATGCACTATATCCAAGAGCTAATTCAGGAGCAGGTCATTGATTTGCAGTATTGTCCTACAATGGAGCAGGTTGCAGACATATTCACCAAACCTTTCACCGAGAGTAAGTTCCAGCAGTTGCGAGCTCTCTTGGGGGTGCAGGATGTGTCATTAGGGGAGGTCAACTGACCTCTCCTTCCTCTCTTATGGGGGGGACTTTTTCCTCTTTGAGGTTTTGTCCTTCTTCTTTGAGAGTCTTTTGTACTTTCATCTCTCTTTTTGGGGGAGTTTTTTCCCACTGGGTTTTCTCCTTTTCTCCGTTTGTGAGAGATTGCATTGCATGGTTTTGCTTGCATTTGCATATTGTACATGGGTACCTATCATGGCCTAGTAGTCGAGACCCATCTTGCATTGTTGACTTGAGTCTTCATTCCCCTAAGTTGCACTTAAGGGGGGGTGTTGGTGTAAATAAATATTCATTATGGATATTATTACAGTTTACTTAAGTTAACATAGGATAATGCATTTCTTCATAGTTTGGATTTGAGACACTTAGGGAAGTGTGCACATAGGGATAGAGCTTGTAGGAGAAATTCTACCTTTTGTGGTCTTATTTTGTTGTTACACTCCAGATTCGGTGGGTCATCCACCTCTTGTGGAATATTATATTATTTCTCCTACCTACCCCTAGTATTTCTTACCTACCCTTGTTTCTCATTGAGCCACATGTCATGATTGTGTGCTTGTACATCCATATGGCCTTGCCTATATAAGAAGGCCTATTGATTGTATTGGGGAATCCGGTTGATCATTTTCATATTGATGAGAATACAGTTTGTTCTTCTCATTCTTTTGTCTCTATTTTTATACTTTTCATTGTGCTCTTGATCTTGGTAAAATTTCACAGCATTCAAGTTATATAAAATAATAGCTAGTTGGAAAGGGGTCGACGTTGGCTTAGTCTTGCCTATAATTAAATTTAAGTTTAATATTTCAAGGTTCAAATCTAAACTAGAGAGTTAAACCAATCTCATTTATATGGTGTATAATTAAACCCAAAATGAAAAATGGGTAAATTACAGACAGGTCTAGACACTTGGGATGTGTATAATCAAATTAGTCAATGCCAATGTTATTTTCTATCTTTTACACTATAAAATATTCTACTTTTATTCTACTCATTACATTAAGGATAGATCAAGGTCAATGTGAGACCCAAATAGAGGATAATTTAAGTGCAAGTATGCACTTTTCTCCCTTCCATTAGATTATCCTATCTTTGATTTGCATTTAAGTACTATGAAAATGATCATCAATGCAAATGAAAAGATGATTATTTTGTACATGCTCCTTGTAATAAGAACCCCATTTAGAAAAACTTGTATCCACAAAAATGTTCCATTAAGTAACATCTAATAAGAATTTAAGACATTATTAAATAACTAATTGATCATGTCAACAAATAAAAAGTAAGATGGCAGTTCTAGGTCTGAGGAGAATGAGAGGAAAATACTGGAATTTTTGGAAAATGTTGGCAAGGATGTTAATATTGTAAAAACTAATTATGAGGGGTGTATTGGTGTGTTGGAGGCTAAGATAAAGAAGATCAACAATAATTTGATTAATTTCATCAAAACACGTTACATGTTCATTCACAACAGTGCCGACAGTGCACAAAGGTCTTGGTGGATAAATGATAGAAGATGCAAGCTTGTAAGTCTTCAGATAAAATATGTATTGATCTAGATAATGTTGATAAAGGTAATCAAGTAATTGTTGAAAAGTCCCATGCACTAGAACTTGGGGAAACCTTAAGAATTCTATGGAGAAGGATAATATTGATCTTAGAGATATGAAGAATCTATCTCAGAATCTTGATCAGTTGGAGGCTGAGATTGCAGAGGCCCTCAAGAATATTTGGGTATGTGCAAGATCATGGTAGGACAAACTAAGCCCTTAAGTGTGGATGAAAATTTAGAAAAATAGAGTTAGGCAACTTGACAAGAAAATTTGAATAGGTTATGAACATAATTTGAAAAATATGTAAAACATAATTTGTAGCAAATTGAATGTAGTTTCTAAGCTACTCGTTGTTTTCTAAAAAAAATAGATCTATGTGGTGAAAATTTAAAATTTCAATGTAGTAGTACTAATTTTTTAGGAAAAAGATAAAAAAAAGTAGGTGTATGTTTGACCAACCTAAGTACAAGAAAAACATAATATTTTTGTACTCCACTTTAAATATAAGTAGAGGACTCATGCTTGAATGTGACACATCTTTTTTTAAATTTTTTTCTTAGTAAATAATTAGTTGTGAATTTTTTACTAGAACTTTTGAAAAATATAAAAAACTCGTATGTTTGATCACCATAACTTGGTCAAAACTTTATGAAATTCAATTTTTTTAATTTTGAATCCTACAGTATGTGAAGCATAGAATGTGTTGCATCTTTCAGATTCAAAAAAAGTTAAACCATTTGAAAGTTATAGATGTTTTTCAATTAGCCTAGCAATTAGGAATTTAGACATAATGTATGTAAAAAACCAATAATAATTATCCAAAATAAGGCATAATTTATATTGATGAAAAGTTGACAATTTCCTTAAAAAACCCTTTTCATTTCATCATTTTGGGGTAAAAAAAAGTCATCAGCCACATGGGCGAAGTCTGGAAAACCAAGGAAAACTTCTAAACACATTTTTTGTGTTGACTTTCCAAGTTTAGCACTTCCAATCCAAATCCTGAAGCAAATCCCAAAGGTATAGGTTTTTGTCAGAAAAAACAAATATCTGATAATATCAAATATCTGTTAGTATTTTTAGACGCTAAAAATTGGTAATCACTTGCATTCTACATTTTTAACCTAATCATGCGTATAATCTTCATTATTCATGCCATCTTGTCCTGCTTCGCCTTTCCCATTTTTTGTCCAGATCTTTTCATTTTATTCTCATTTCAAGTCTGGGATTTGATTTCGTCCTCAACTTCATCACCTTGGCATCAGTTCATTCCCTTCTCAAGTCCAGTAAAATTAATTTTGTCTCGAACCCTACTCCAATTAGGGTATTTTGCTTCCTTTTTTGGTCATGTCGCTTCCTGCTTTCCATTTTCTGTCCCATTGGCTTCATTTTTTCCCTATTCCTATTTTATGGTTTCATTTTGGCCTCTTCTCCTAGCCCATGGCATTGCATTTGTCCCTTTTTCGTCCATTAACTCACTTTGACCTAGTTTACCCACTTTTTTACCTAGTTTTACTCAGTTTGACCTAATTTTTCCATTTTTTGCTCTTGATTCTTCCCATTTTCTATCTGAACCTTCCCAATTTTAAAATATTTCACCCATTTTTACCAAAATTGACTTAATTTGACCTAATTAAGGTCTTTGGATGTCAGTTTGACTAATTTTCCCTTTTAGATTTAATTAATTAAGTCCTTTACTAATTATTCTCCCTAATATTTTAGTATTTCATCGTTTAACCATCTCCTTTCACTATTAATTAAATAATTTATATTATTTAATTAAGTTCAAATTTCACACTTTGATTAAATGATTTTAATTATTTAATTAAATGTTCAATTTCTATCTCCCATAATTGAATAATTTATTTAAATTATTTAATTAGCTAATTTGTGCTATAAGTGAATAAATATCTTTATTTATTTAATTATTTATCCTAATTATCCTGCTAATTTTTGAAAATGGCAACAATATCTTAGATATTTTATGATATTTTCCCTAATATCCTTCTTGATTTTTGAAAATCCAACTTTTTGGAAATATCTCATTAATCTTAATTTAAAATTCAAAAATGAGGTATACATCCTTGAAAAAACTGCTCTTTGCTTTTTCTGAGCTTTTTCCTCATCTCCTCCATCCTTCGTCGAATGGTAGGTCTACCGCATGCACAATCAAGTCCATCCATTTGATAAAAAATCTTTTCGATCTTGTCCGTCTGTTGAGTCTCTGGTTTTCTATAAATTGGGACTTCTCTTTCATTTGAATCAACTAACTTTCATGCATTTTCATTATTTCAAATTGTCTAGCAATCAACTAACTCTCAACATTGTCATTTTGTCCAATTAACAATCTAACTTTCGAGCATATTAGCCTTCTAGCAATTAGCATCATCAGTTTGTTGAAATCTGTTCGACCTTAGAATCTCACTTTTGAGTTATCCTTGCTATCACCCTTGCTTTCATTTATAATTGTACCTACACAATGAGAGAGATCAAATTAGAGTAGAAATAAAGGACAACAAAGCCACATTGAAGGAATGGTAATATGTACATTTAATTCTCATGTTTTATTTCAATATGTCTATTGGTAGGATTATGATAGATTAACATAGTTGTTTCAGAATTTTGCGATTTGCTTCAGATTATGCTTTGGTTTGATTTCTCTAATCTAACCTCGAAATATTTTCTTGATCTATATTTGGTGAACTTGGCATGAAACATGTGTCTAATTTGACATCTCTTTGAGTTTCTGATCATTTGCAGGTGAGAAGCAATTTTCCATCAAAAATCAAGACTTCCATCTTTCGTGCCTCCAAAGTTAAGACTTGTGTTGTTCGTCTATGAAACTGTACACTTGGTCAAATTACCAGTACATTTGGTCTATGAAACTACATGCTTGATCTATAAAACCACGCACTTAGTCAAGTTAGTAGTGCAGTTGGTCTATGAGACTATGCACTTGGTCAAATTAGTAGTGCAGTTGGTCTATGAAATTGTTCACTTGATCAAATTAGCAGTATAATTGGTCTATGAAATTGTGCACTTTGTCAAAGTAGTAGTGTAGTTGGTCTATAAAGTAGTGTGATTGTTTCATAAAGCAGTGTGTTTGGTTCATAAAGCAGTGCAGTTGGTTTTTGAAGATCTAACATGTGCATGCAAGATTTTGTGATGATTTTAATGTCTTTCTCATCAAATTTATTTATTAAGGGTTTAAAATGAACAACAAATCTCACATAGCTCTAATTAGGAGGCTAATTGAACTTTCAATTTCAAGTTACAATCTTCATCTAGTCCTAATTAGGAGGCTAATTGAAAATTCAATTTCAAGTTATAATCTTTATCTAGTCCTAATTAGGAGGCCAATTGAACTTTTAAATTCAATTTACAATCTTCATTTAGATCTAATTAGGAGGCTATTTGAGTTTCAATTCAAGTTTTCAATCCTCATCCTAGTCCTAATTAGGGGTTCAATTAACTTTTATTTCCGTTTACTACTTTCACCTAGTTCTAATTAGGAGGTCAATTCACTATTTTGCTTCCAGTTGCAATCTCACATAGCTCAAACAAGAGGGTTTCAATTTCAAGAATGTATCAAAATGGTTCTCCTTGGTGAGGACAATTTCCCTGTGCTTCAAACCAACCTATGTTTTCAAGACAAACAAGAAGGCATTATCACCGAGTTAAATACCCTTGCTTGAAACACAAAAACTAGCTTCAAAGATTACATGTACACAAATTATGTGTTAGACAGAGAGGAAGAATAAGCACAAAATCTCGAAGAAGCTCTACATAGAGAAAGAGAGCAATAAAGACAATGAGAACTAGAGAGACAAAAATATTTTCAATTAGATCCTGCACCTCCTTAATAAGATTTTACACTTGTTTTTCATCAATTTCACTTATTTGATGCTTAATTTTCTATTTTACATCCCCAATTTTTGAAATTGAGTGAAATTTCTCTCTAATTTGTGAGAGTAGCTAAGAGCTACGTAGTTGGTCTATGAAACTATGCACTTGGTCAAATTAGCAATGCATCTGGTCTATAAAACTATGCATGTGGTCAAATTGGTAGTGCACTTGGTCAAAACTATTGTGCAGTTGGTCTCTGAAGCTACACATAGTTGGTAGGTATAAGAAATTTGTAGATTAGGGTTTTGTCAATTGATTTTCAAAGCTTTCAATTTGATTTGACCATAAGATTTCAAGGGTTACTAGTCTGTTTGTGTAGCATCTTGGCATTTATGGGATGAATATTAAAACATATCAAACTACTAATTTGTTTGGAGCAGGACAATTGTCAAAGACTAAAAGCTCAAACAAATTTATGTGATTGATTTTCCATTAGATTAGCTCACAACTGAATTTTCTTAATGGGAATTGACATGGATTGTCTTTTGTTTATCTTATCTCACAACTGCTTTGTTTAAAGTAAAGGAACCTCTATCTTCTATGTTTTGAGCACTTTATCATTTTTTAGGGTGGGCACACTATTGCATCAAGTATCTTTCCACCCGCCTTCAAGGTCTTGGGAGAAAGAGAAAGGTGATAACAACACCCACTTTTCTTTTTTGGTAGAGAAGTATTTTTTTGGGTATTTCATCACCTCACAGGGGTATTTCAAAATAGGAATAGACCTGGGGATTTCATCACCTCTTATCGATTTCTGAGCGGTATCTCTCTTTGGGGTGCTATATACAAGGATTTTCCAAATGGTTGCTAGCAGTTGGAGTGCAATATGAATTCGGGTCTTCCGATAAGGGTTGTCAGAGCTTTAAGTAGGTCTCTTTGTGACATCCACATACCAGCTTTGTTCCTTAAAGAATTACTATGAACCACTATTTTAGTAGCCCAAATCCCTTTTCTTGTTGGTGCAAGAGGTCGAACCTTCGAAGCAGCCCCACATTGCTACTATTCATTGTAGAGAGATTTCCCTTGGTTCATAAGGTCTTTGGATCTTTGACGTATGAGATTTTGGTGTGCCTGAGAAGTGTGTGTCATGTAAGGGGGATCCAGTGCCACCAAAATATATTTCTGTATGCTTTGTTTTAGTATCTAGATTGATTCGAGTGGGGACTCAACAAGTAGTATCCTCTTTCTAGCCTAGGAAGTGCATGATTCAAAAGTGCTTTTATTTGTTCATACGAGTAAAATATGGGCTAAGCTAGGCCCCTTTTAGTGTCAACTTTGAGTGTGTTTTAGAGTCAAGTTAAACATCCATTTTTGTCTTGTGTGTCTTTTGTGACTGTTCATAAACATTGTCATTTTAGAAAATTGAAAACTTGTCCAAAGACTTCAAACATTCTGAGCAATCAGATCAAACACTTGTCCAAAAGACTCCAAAGCAATCCAAAAATCACTACTTGTCCAATAACCTTCAAACATTGAGAACCCCAAATAATCTCAAATATTGCAACATCACGTGGGAAACATAAAATTGTCTCAACTTTGCATTAAGTTCCATCTTAGTTTCATTTTCATTTATCATTTTCATTATCCTTATCTTAGATTCATTATCATTATCCCTATTCCTAGGTTCATTTATCATTGTCATTATCCTTATCTTAGAGTCATTGTCATTATCCCTAGTCCTAGGTTCAATTATCATTGTCATCATCCTTACCTTAGGTTTATATCATTGTCATTATCCTTATCTTAGATTCATTATCATTGTCATATCATTAGTCCATTAGCACATATCATCACCTTTCTCCATATTGTTTTCTTATTGTCAATATTCACATTGAACTTAGATCCTAAAATTATATTTTTGAAAATCTAATGGATGTACCAGCTCTTCTCTAAAAAATTTACATGAGACACCAATGTCAAACGATAAAAAAAATCAAACCTCATTCAATCAAGTCTCAAATCAAATCTCATTTGATCAAGTTCCAAATCAAACCTGGTTCAATCAAGTCCCAAATCGAGCCTTAGTAGAACAACCCTCATATCAAACTCCATTCAATCATATCTCAAATCATAACTTTTTCAACCCAACACAACTAGAGTTTGGTATATTTTGTTACTACTTATTAAGTTGCCATTAGTTTTATATCCAAAGTCATTCTATTTACTCTAGTCGATTACCTCTACCGAAACATTCAGTTGGTATGCACAGAACAGTCGGTTAAAGAAGAAAGTATTCACAAAGCCCAGTATACACTGAGCTGTCTACCGAGCAGCAACAATGATACACCGAGTGAAATGTGTTACCAGATTCATTGAACCTAGACACACATGTGGAAACGTGTTACAAGATCGAGGAACATAGAACCGTTATCACATTGGGAATTGCACTTAAGGATTGTGTATGATTTTGAGGTCATCTAACCAATGAAATATTTTGTATGGTTATTCATTCGATAAATCATGTTTGTAAGATCAATGAATCAAATCACCGACATAAGAGAACTATTTATACAACATGGATTAAGGATAAAAGTGTGACAGAGAGAGAGATATAGAGGTGTATGAAGCAAGACATGTGAAAGCACTGAGTGTTATGACTGTTACAGAGACCCAAAGGTCACCGAGAACGATTTCAGAGAACAGTCAAAGAACAGAGTAAACAGAAGGGTTTACCGAGTTATTCTATGGGTTATCGAGGTATGCTACAAGCAAGGTAATATCATTTTGAGCATATAGAATCTGCTATAACATTTCAGATGTAAAGTTGCAAATATTTGTAAAGATTTTATTGTAATAATTTGAGTTGTAAGTGAAACCTTTAACAGGGTAAAAGAATCTAACAAAGTCTATAAATTGTAAAGCCTTTAACCAGGTGCAACATTTAGAATAAGTGTTGTAAAATCCTTTAGCAAGGTAGATCTAACGATCTTGATACTCCTAATAGGGTAAGCTATCAGAAATAGTTGAGCATGTAGCTCTAACCGAGCACTCTTTATTATTGTAGTAGTGAAGTTGTGGGTGCTATCCCCACCACAATTTTTTTCTCTAACCAAGAGTTTCTGCGTAACCAAAATATATGAGTTATGGAGTGAATCATGTATGATTGTTATTTATTTGTTTTAGCTTTATGTTATGTTGCAATAGTTTTTGGTTTATGCATAACAGTAAAGATATTGGTGTTAAAAGGTTTTGAAGTACTGATTCACCCCTCCCCTCGCAGTACATTAGCTTTCCATATTGGGCCTAACATATTCATCAAGGATCACCAGTAAATATTGAACCAATTTTTATTCCAATACAACCAAGTGCTCCTCAAGAAATCACACAACTCCCAGTGCCACATGTAACTGTACAAACAAGTTACCCCTACCGAGGTCACATATGATTACACAATTGACTTCACCTTCGGTTACATCACATGTCAGTGAACAACCTCTTATATCCTTAAATTTATAACCAAGGGTTTCCCAAACAAATGCAAGTGTAGCTACTAACATGCCACCCTTTTGACATCAACCAAATGTAGTCAATGTTTTGCTTGTCACACAACAAGGCCAATCAACAAAAAACTTGCAACACACAAATGTTGGAGTGATATCACAAACAAGATCTCCCAGAAAATAAAAATGCCAACCTAAACTTCTCAAAAATTTGCTTCAACTTTTAGGTTATGCACAAGAGACTATTTTTGAACAAAATCATCTACCCATGTCTAGCAATGGCTTGTCCTTCCATCAAGAAATTTTTCCTCTAGTAGCCTCCATATCTCTAACCATTCCTTCATCTCCTAAAATTTCACAAGAGTAATCTACACCATCTTCATCAAATGACACATCCAATGATATAACCTCCCAAGGGCTATCCATAGTAGGTTTCCATGCTAATCTAATTCTTGATACAAGTCCCTTCCATGCTTTAGAAATGCAAGACCCAATCACACAACATGCTTCCATTTCAAAGAGTCACATGCAAAGTCCATTTCCCTCGTATAAAAACATTGATTCCTTCCCAAAATCCTCTATGCATATTCAAAATCATACTCCATAGCAAGAGGATGGTCCAAATTTTTTTTTAAAAAGTCCTAAAATAGATCAAGGTCAAGATCTTAAAGCTTTCCCATTGCATCCAACATTTGCCCAAGATCTCATTTCTTTTGATGATCCCATTTTCATTGACCATCCTATCCAAAGTGATCCTTTTTTCCTCAAGAACATATTGTCCTTCCAAGTCTCATTGACACACCGCTTCCTAAGAAAGATCATGATGTCACTTTCATCCTTCCTAATGATTCTATTGAAAATTAGGAGCAAAAAACCCTTACAATGGAGTCTAATGATCCCTTTCCATGTCAAGATCAAAGTATCCCTTCACCTTCATATCTACCACAAGATTCCATCATCCCTTCATATCCCTATAAAGATCCTTCCATCCCTTCATATCCATGTCTTAATCCTCCATGTCTCCCACAAGATTCTATCTCCCTCGAATATTCCATCGATCCTCTTAGTCCCCCTCATGATCCAAATATTTTTGTGCAAGTTGTTCATGAACCCCTATGTATCAAATGGGTTTCTCCACCTTCATCCAATCCAGTTTACTCCACGAGTCTATCATTTATTTCATACCATATTCTTCTCAAAATGAACTTGTGTCTTGTTTCAAAAATAAAAAGTACCCCATTGGTAAAAAGATTTGTCAAAGAATGAATTATCAAGGCAAAGGGTTAGGCCTACGTGAAAAAAGAATTTTAGAACCCCTCCATATCAAATAAAATCTTGATGGTCATGGCCTTGGCTATATATAGATCACTCTCAAGTCGTTGATACCCCTGTTAAATCCCACATCCATCCATCTAAGTCCAAATATGCATATTCCTCATCCTCCAAATCCATTTTGGGTTATCATATCCCAAAACCAAATCCTTCATCCCTTCCATCCATATTAGGTCCATATTGAGGATCAACAAAGGGGTAAGTGCACAAAGATGGTGGTAAAAAAGGGGGGTATAAGTGGACACTTTTTTTCTGAAATAAGGTGAACTTGAACTTGGAGGCAAAATTTGAAAGTCATCCACTCAAGATATGAATATAATAAAAGAACAAATATTATAGTACTTTGAATCTACTTTCCAAACTACTAAAATTTTTCAAAATTGGATAATGTTAAGGGGGTCAAATACTTCGCGCACAAAAAATAGACCCTGATTTTTTGGAAAAATATAACATAGTGTCTGACGTGCGCATCAAAAAAGTCATAGTTAGATTTAGTATTTTGACAAATCCTTTGGAAGAAAGATAGTTAAGAGTGAGCACTAGAAGATGTGTATTTTTTTGTATTTTTTTGTTAAGTATTTTTTTTTTATGATTTTTCCAATCGAGCACATCCTGAAAATTAGGTTCTTGTTCGTGCATGAAGAATAAGTTGCACTAAAAAAATTGAAAATACAATTTTTTTTTAAATTGTAAATAATCAAGTGTACTACAATAATATATAAAGTTTTTAAAATTTGGATAAGTAGATCAAAAGTTATTAAAAAAATGGTACACGTATGTCTGTGAGAACTATGGAGACACTGGTAAAAAAAATTCAATAATAATGTTATTGCTGTTCAAATTTTTTTTTAAATATATGGTTAGAAAGCTCAGAAGGTGCGTCAATATATGGTAGCAATTTTAGAAATACCCACTTGATGAAGTGTAAACCCGATGATGACAAAGTCGAGAAACTAAGTTGATAAAATAAAACACGTCAAAAAGGAGGGAAATGGAGGAAAATCAAACTTCCAAACCATAGCTTTGTCATCCAAGCCTATTTCAAAGCCTAAACAGTCAAAAGTGCATATGGGTACCTATGGTATAAAAAGCATGTATGGGTTACTTATGGTGTAAGAAGCGTGTACGCTCTATCTTTACTATAAACAACATGTACGCTTTGTTTTTACTATAAACAATGCGTACACACTACTTTTGTTTAAAATTTGAGAGTGTGTATAATATGATATTGTATATTTA
Organism: Cryptomeria japonica; assembly: GCF_030272615.1. Taxonomy (NCBI): domain Eukaryota; kingdom Viridiplantae; phylum Streptophyta; class Pinopsida; order Cupressales; family Cupressaceae; genus Cryptomeria; species Cryptomeria japonica. Next base: position 472,686,367 of record NC_081405.1, read on the forward strand.
ATATGTGTATATACATATAATATATAATTTATATATAATATATAAATATATAATATATAATATTTATATATATATATATATATATGTATATAATAATATATGATATATTTTATATAATATATAATATTAAGTATATATATACACACATATGTGTGTATGTATGTGTATTGTCTCCCTCTCTCCCCCTCTCAAGCGCGTACAAGGTGCCTCTCTCTCTCTCTCTCTCTCTCTCTCTCTCTCCCTTCATCCATACCCCATCCCTCTCTCTTCTTCTCTCCCTCCCCCCTCTCCTCTCTCTCTCTCTCTCTCTCTCTCTCTCTCTCTCTCTCTCTCTCTCTCTCTCTCTCTCTCTCTACCTCCCTCCCTCCCTCTCTCCCCTTCTCCCCTTCTCCCTTCCTCCATACCCTCTCTCTCTCTCTCTCTCTCTCTCTCTCTCTCTCTCTCTCTCTCTCTCTCTCTCTCTCTCTCTCTCTCTCTCTCCCTCTCCCCCTCTCGCCCCCCTTTCTCTCTCTCCCTCCCTCCCTACTTCTCCCTTCCTCCATACCCCATCTCTCTCTCTCTCTCTCTCTCTCTCTCTCTCTCTCTCTCTCTCTCTCTCTCTCTCTCTCTCTCTCTCTTCTTATCTCCCTCCCTCCCTCTCCCTTTCTCTCTCCCTCCCTTTTCCTTCACATTTTATTTACTACAAATAGCGCATACGGGGTACTGAGCCTATTAGTTCACTGCCTTGCCATAACATTTTTAAGGCGTAGGAGTGTGTACATGCTAATTATGAGTTCTAAGCATGTACAAGGTGAAAAAAAATACCATTGGGCTTGCCAAAATTTTAGGGACTAACAACGTGCACACAGTTACTAATATACCGCGTACGGGGTACTTAGACATAGTTTTATTTACCCAAGAGCCTCAATGGTCTCAAAAGAAGTTTTTGAGGTCGTTGAAGGCCCCACTACAACTATGTATGCACTTCTATCACTATTTTATACATAGAAGTAAGTGAATTTTTTATTTTTGCATGATTTCAAATGATCAAATTGTTGTTCTTATTAGTTTTGTCAATATTATTGTGATTGTTTAATAGTTTTGATTCAAAAAAATAATGATAGGATGCATATTTATGGTTATTTGTTTGTTTATGAACTTTTGTTTACATATATATGTAATATGATTCTATTTAGGACAACCGATATCAACCATGGGAAAGAACAAGCGAGGAACAATGGAACAACAAGAGGCTGAAAAGGAAAGACAAAGGTAGCATATGAATAAATTATGTGACATAAGAACAATGAGAGAAGAAGGTATGTCATACTCAACATCTCAATTTGATTTACTAAACGAACATAATGCACCTAATGCAATTGAAGAAGAGACATTTGATTCACCATATGAAACTAATGCAATTGAAGAAGATACCACATTGAATAATCAATTAAATGATGAACATACACCTTCTCTATTTGATGAATTGAATGTACACAATGCACCGATGTTAACACCTCTTAGAATCATTCGTAGGAAACCAAAGTATCTAATTGACATTGATGAGAATATAGTGAAGCCAACGCCTGATAAAATGAATGAATGAACTTGTAGGAGAATGGTTAAAAGAATATGGCAAAACTATTTTGGAAATTTAAATCAAATCGCAAGATGTCAAATAATTGTTCAAATGATTGAAAATTTGAATTTTAGATAGACAATGAAAATTCTAGGCCTAAGATCATCTGAAAGTAACAACGAAAGAACTATTGTGAGAAATCTATTTGATGCATATCAAGCTATTGGTTCAAAATCATGCACTAAAGATTCTAATGCTACTCGACGTGTCATTACATCAACCATAATGAGCAAGAAAATAAAAAAGATCGTTTGATAAGAAAAACAAGTAGTCATTAAACGTTAGTAGAACAACATTAAGTAAAGCATTACAAAGGCGAGAAAAAATAGAGGAACGCAACAATAATTCTCTTTGGAAATTCTCGGGTAGACTACCACGCAAAGAAATGGTTGTTGTTGATGCACTAAGAATATTAAATGAATTTTTTTGGCATGACAACACAAGAGTTTCACCCAACGAAAAATATGTTGTTAGAAGGTGAATTGGGTCTACAAATCATGAGCCACATGCCAAACACTATTTGGATATGACTTAAACAAAATTTTATGAAAGATTCCTTGAAAAGTTTCCTCAAATAAGAATTTATCAAAGACTTTTTGAAATGGCAAAACCTTTTTATGTTAAGATTAATCATGTACGCACCACGTGTTGTTGTAGGATGCACATTGAATTTTCTATGCACTATGATATTTTTCATCATATTTGCTCTACTTTGCATACTAACGATGTTTTGCAGGCATGCAATATACAAGCACCTCCTAAGTCGGTAAGAGAATTTATTTCAAGTGTGCTATGTAATACACATGATGGTTGCATTTATTATAAGATGCCTTATTTGGAAGGTTCTTTTTCTATATGTGGTGGTTTGCAACATTTACCAAGATGTGTACATTTAGAGAGCACACATGAAATTGGTAGGAAACTAGTTTCTTTTGGAAAATACAAGATAGTCACATATGGAGTTAAAGATGGAAAAGATTTGAAGAGATGTGAGCTAGTGAAAAATGATATATGTGTAGCTGAATTTATGAAAATGTTTCAAGAGAAACTAGTTTATGAGTACATAATGCATACACATAGAGATCGATGGTTAGATGAATAATTCAAGTTATGTAAGGACACATTTCCTCTAGGAACCATTGTCTCTATCGTTGATTTTGCTGAAAATTATACACTACAACCTCAACATGAAGTGCAATCTATGTATTATCATTCTACACAAGTTTCTATTTTTGTACACATAACATTCATGCATGCAAATGATAGAACAGAGGAGGATAGAATGGCTGTAAGAGAGTGTCACTTCTACATAAGTGATGATCGTACTCATTCATCAGAGTTTGTACAAGGATTCTTTAACATTTTCTATGATAATTTAAAGGAAAGAAACATACAATACAACCGACACTTAATATGGCCAAATAATTGCACCACACAATTCAAGAATGCAAGGATGTTTTATTGGTTGACAAGGATGCACATCACAAGTGGTGTACAACATTTTTGGAATTTCACTGAGGCTGGACATGGTAAGGGAGAGCACGATGGTGCAGGAGCATGTGTAAAAAGGGCCCTAGCTAGAGAAGAATTGAAGTACAAAGGTGGTGCTGAGTTGACAGACACAGAAAGAATTGTGCGATGGTGTAAGTCTATGATGGATCCATGTAATCTAGGTACGTCAATGTTTCATAGATATTTATGATTGATCACTGAATCTAACATTGAAAACTATCTAGATTGTTGTACAGTTGTAGGATCGAGTGATATGCACTCATTTATGAGTTCAAATGCAAATTCACTAGTAATTTATACGAGACAGATGGTATGTTTTTTCTCTTCATACATGTATTGTTTGTGGGAAGAATGTGAATCGCAAGAGTGGGTTGACAAATGGTCTTGTAGATCGTTGGTTCCCATTTATACATATCAAATTCCCAAAGTACTACAATTGAGCCAAATGGAGACATCAGTGGATTTTGACCATGTATCTGACCTTGTGGATTCAAGTGATTTTTTGAGATAATTTTTTTGCAAGTATTGTTTTTGGTTCATTTTGTTGTTCATCACACTTTATTTTCGGTATTAATTATCACTTTATAAAATGCAAGTCATGTGTATGCAATTGTTGCAGAAGAGAACAATAAAGAAGGAACATATTACTATTTGCATCATTGTGTTGAGCCTAAAAGAAAATTGACAGCCACAATCATTGATGGAGAGCTTATTGAGTAGCCAATAGGATCTGTTGTCGTGACATGAACACGGCTTAGGAGATACCCTATCAAGAATTCTGATGTTTGGTTGTTTGAGGACTTTGAAACACATAGACATATTCTTCATTTCTCTAACCTTGTTTTTGCAACAAATATTCATTTGATGAAGTATCGTGGTAGATCTCATAACAAGATTTTATGGAAAGTTTGTGAATCTAACCACGAGGCAATAATTGACACAATACAAGTTAGAGTCAATCCTAAAGGCTCACTTGATTGATTTTACGGTTCAAAGTAGAATGATTTTGGGAATTTTTTATATATCATCGACGAATTGTTTTATATTCATTTTTTGTATATATAAATGCCCATGAGCTGATTTTTACATGTTTAGGAGCATAATTTTGTATATTTAAATGGCATTGAGCCGATTTGTATATTAAAATGGCGATGAGCTGAATCACACATATTGTAATGCCAAATTTTGTATAAAATCCCATAAGATGATTTGTAAGAATTTTTTTGGTATATTCAAATAGCTAAGAGCTGATTTGACCACATTTAAAGGCAAATTTTTGAATAATATGTGATAATGTTTTGTGACTATTTTTTGTGACTATTTTTGTGTCTATATTCTGTGACTATGTTTTGAGTTTATGTGATGTGATAAGGTCAATCATGACCATTATTGATAAGGCCAATCATGATCATTCTTGATTCTTGTATAATCATGGATAATTATTTGAGTCATTATCGGGTCATAGGAGTCATAGATTGAGTGTAGATACAATTTGAGCAAAAAATGTCATTATTGTCAAAAAAATTATCAAAAACGTTGTCAAGCAACTTGTACATTGCGCCAGTAGGGTATGACTCTTGATGTTTTGACACTTTGGGATGCACGACAGGATCATGCCTAGCGTAAGATTGCCCACCCAAACAAGCTCGTGTCGTCGGTTTGTGCAGACGACGAACCAAATCAATTCTAGCCTATCTTGCAACTTTGCATTGCATGCAACTGACGGTTTTTGTAGTAGACGAAAAATGCTACCAATTGAAAATGGCTCTAAGTCATAAAAAACCGAGATAGGCCATTGTAGAGGATCCTCACGCGATCCCATATGTTAAAATTAACTAGTCATATGTGTCATGGATTGGAAGAAATAGTGCGTCAAAGTTTGACAATTTTTTGGACTGAGGGCACTTGAGAGATCGCACCGGTAGGGTATGACTCTCGATGTTCCGATGCTTTGGGATGCATGAGAGGAGCATGCCTAGCATAAACCTTCTCACCCAGATGCACTTGTGACGTCATTTTTTTCACACGATGAACCGAATCAATTCTAGCCTATCTTCCAACTTTGCATTGCATGCAACTGACGGTTTTTGTAACAGGCAAAAAAATGCTACCAATTGAAAATGGCTCCGAGTTGTCAAAAACTGAGATAGGACATTATAGAGGATCCTCATGGAACCCCATAGGTTTAAAAAGATTGATCATATGTGTCTTGGATTGGAAGAAACAGTCCGTCAAAGTTTGACAATTTTTTGGACTCAGGGCACTTGAGAGATCGTGTCGGTAGGGTATGACTCTCGACGTTTCGATGCTTTGGGATGCATGAGAGGAGAATTACTAGTATAAAATTTCCCACCCAGATGTGCTCATGATGTTGGTTTGTTCACACGAAGAACCAAATCAATTCTAGCCTATCTTGCAACTTTACATTGCATGCAATCAATGGTTTTTGCAGTAAGCAAAAAAATGCTACCAATTGAAAATGGCTCTGATTCATCAAAAACCGAGATAGGCCAATGTAGAGGAGCCTCACATGACCCCATAGGTTCAAACAGATTGGTCATATGTGTCCTAGATTGGAAGAAATGGTCCGTCAAAGTTTGACAATTTTTTGGACTCAGGGCACTTGAGAGATCACACTGGTAGGGTATGACTCTCAACATTCTGATGCTTTGGGATGCATGAGAGGAGAATGCCTAGCATAAACCTTCCCACCCAAACAAACTTGTGACATCGGTTTGTTCACATGAGAACCAAAATTTTACCATTGCAAGCGTGAGGGTGCTCTCGCACCACACACATATTGTTGATTACATAGGCAAATATTCATTTAAATTTATAAAAGGGAAGCCACCAAATACAACAAATACACAGTGATGAACTAAATATGAGGAGTTTTGTAGGGTTAATTCAACATTTTAGAAATTTTATCAAATCATATTCCACTATTGCAATGTTTTATATCATAGATTTTTGTTGTTTATATTCATATTGTTGATTACATAGGCAAATGATCAATTAACTTTATAAAAGGATAGCCACGAAATACAATGAATACACAATAATGAACTCAGTACACATTTATTGGATCGAATATCAATATTTATTTATATATATATATATAAAAGGCATGTCTGCCAAGTCATTACAAGTATTACAAAAATGTGGCATATGCCATGTCCAAATCGATATACAATAAAAATGTAGAATATATATAAATGTATTGGTTATTATATTACCACAACTAACACTATATGATCCTAAACTTGTGATGGATCATCAAAATCGAGCCTCTTCGATGTAGTACACAGCTCTGTAGATGGCTGCAAAACCACAATTCAAAAGCCAAGTTAGAATTCTTTTGTAAAAAATAGTTCACAATTAACAACATAACTATGCATTTAACTATAATTCCTTTGCAATTGAAATACAGATTACCTCATCGGCTGATCTCAAAGCTAATGTCTTCACTCTCCTCTCCTTGTCACTCTTAGGAGTTTTCTTGAAGACAAACTTAAAAGGATCCACATTATGGCCGAACCACAAAGGGGGCTATTGTAGATTAAATGCACAATTAATACAATGTGTGTATGTAAAATTCATAATATAATCAACTAGAAATCAAAGGGAAATCACAGATCCTATCCTAATAGAATTCAAACAAAAACTCAATGAAATATAGATGCATATAGAATAATTATAAACAATATAGAGCTCCCTATTTTGCATCATGGCTTCCATTGCTCTTCTCTTCTTTGCGGTATGGTGGCTCTCAGATATTACGCTGGCAACCTGCAAGTGACACAAAGATTCAAAGTTCGTGATTGTTGTGATTGTTGAAAATGGAGATTGAATGCTCAATTTATAGATTATTGGAGATGACTGAATGAGTAGTGGAACAGATTGATCAAGAGGTGGAACTCAGGTGAGCTCACATGCTAATTGATAGTTGAACTGTTGATTTGAATGTGGAACATAATAGATTGAATAGATAAAATGAGTTAACTGATTGAGAAAAAAGCTGATTGAAAGATGAAACAAAATGATTGGAGGAAATAAAGACGAGGAGATAGTTAACTTATTGAAAGTTGATTGAGAGCTTTATTTAGAAAAAGCTAACTAAAAGATAGAAATAGAAATTGAAAAGATAATGATTTAATTAATTAATTAATTGAATTAATTAATTTAGTATGTGCTTGCACTTTGACTTTGATTTCCAATTTAATATTTGCATGAGATTTAATTCAAATATTGAATTTATTTTAAATTCAATTTGTTATTTGAATATATTTAGAACTTGACTTTGATTTTCAATTTGATTTTTGAAATCATGCACATGTATTTGAAATTAGAAGAAATTGGAAGAATTAGAATTTAATTAGAAGATTAAATGAAATTAGAATTTGGGGGTTTGGAATTTGAATTAGAGGAAATAATTAGTTAATTAAATAATTTAAAGAAATTGTTTAAATATTTAGAAATTGAATTTAATTAAATAATAAAGATTATTTAAATTAAAGGATTAAAATTATAATTAATTAAATAATTAATGTTTAATTGATATTTAAAAAAAGGTTGAATGATTAATTGATTAGAGATAGAAATTGAAATAGAATTTATTTAAATAATAAAGATGATTTAAATAGAGGAATTAATCAGAATTAATTAAATAATAAATATTTAATTATTAGAAAATGGTTAAATGATTAAACACTAATAGAATTGAAATTGAAATAATTAGTAAGATGATGAGGAAATATGAAATATGACATTTTGAGGTGTCTACACAATGTACTAACATAAATACATAAAAAACACTTAAAAGCTATAATATAGAGAACAATGGCGTACCGGTGCCTGAGATGCTTCTCCAATGGACTGAGGATGGCTCACCATTGATGGAGAAACTTTTTCTATTACCTATACCATAAATGATCAAAGATTAAATACAATTAATATAATGATAAGTATTGTAGGTTAAAAAAAATTAATGTAATATATCAAACAAAAGTGAATCGGATCCCGAGATGCTTCTCTAGTGCACAGAGGAGGGCTCACCATTGATGAAGCAACTATGGATATTTCTTGTATGAAAAATTTATAAGATTATAATTTATCACAAGTTCACATGTACATGTGCATATGATCATGAAATCAAGTAAATAAAGTAGAGATACATACCTCTTCCCTCTCTCGACCCATGGGTGAATCAGGTGCATTCAACAAATCCACATAGCTCAATGGTCATTGTACATGTAAAATAGACAAAAAACACTAATCAATCTACAAACCCCAACTAAGACTTGATTTTAACATTTTCAAACAATTGTACAACTAAAAATGTGCTCAATTACCTTCTTCCCACATTTTAGCGTCTTCAAGGAATTCTTTTGCTTAGGACGTGACATAGACGTGGAGGGGGTACCCTAAAAAAAAAAAAATTAACATGAGATATTAGTACAGATAATATATTAAACATAATTTTAAAAATCTAAAATGAAATGACTTGCATATTCCATCAAAATAATACATAAAAAAGGTTGTACAAAATATGATACCATATAGCCTTGTAGGCCAAAATCAATCACTGAGAGCATGATGTCATGAATCTGGGACATTTGGTCCCCTGTCAATACCTACAAACCAAAAATTGGACCAAGCATTAAAGATAGTTAGTATATCTTGTAATTTTTTTGAATTCAAAGTGTACTATTCTATTTTAACATGTTACAAAATTTATACCTCAGGCATTTGTTAGGCCCAATATAGAAAGCTAATGTACTGAGAGGGGAGGGGTGAATCAGTACTCCAAAACTTTTCTTTGATAATAACCTTACTATTATGCATAAACAGAATAGTGCAGTAACATAAAATAAAACTAAAATCAACAGATAACAATCATACATGATTCACTCCATAACACATATATTTTGGTCACGCAGAAACTCTTGGTTAGAGAGAAAAACTGTGGTGGGGATGACACCTACAACTTCACTACTACAATAATAAAGAATGCTCAGTTAGAGCTACATTTAGCTATTTCTGATAGCTTACCCTGTTAGGAGTATCAAGATCAGTTAGATCTACCTTACTAAAGGATTTTTACAACACTATATAAGTGTAGCACCTAGTTAAAGGATTTACAATTTATAGACTTGGCTAGAGTCTTTTACCCTATTAAAGGTTTCTCTTACAACTTCAAAATATTACAATAAAATCATTACAAATATCTGCAACTTTACATCTGAAATGCTAAAGTAGATTCTATGTGCTCTGAATAAGATTATCTAGCTTGTAGCATACCTTGGTAAACCCTTCTATTTACTCTGTTCATCGACTGTTCACTGATAACCTTCTCGGTGACCTCTCTGTGTCTCTATAATAGTCTTCCTTCATGCATACACACACACTTGTTTCTCTTGTTGCATATCTTATGTCTAACCCTAGAATCATGCTGTATAAATAGATCTCTTATAGCGGTGATCTGATTCATTGCTTCAATCTTACAAAAAGATTCTTCAAATGAATAACTAAATAGAATATCTCATTGGTTAGATTGACCTTGTAATCATACACAATCTCCTAATGCAATTTCCAATGCAAAAATGGTTAGATGTGCCTTGATCTTGTAACACATTTTCATGTGCATGTCTAGGTTCAATGTATCTGGTAAAACGTTTCACTTAGTGAATATCAACTCGGTGAGTCAACTTTACCACTCGGTAGCCATGAAACTTTACTCGGTAAACAACTCGGTGAATACTATGTTCTGTGACTGCTTTCTTCTGTAACCGACTTGACTATTCATACCGACTTCTCTGTGTACCGACTGCATGATTCGGTAATACTAACCAACTAGAATATATAGTATGACTTTGGATATGAAACTAAGGGCAATTTGATAAGTAGTAACAATCTCCCCTTTTGACATTAGTTGAGATGTTTGACAAAAACTACTTACAAAGTCATAACTCAAAAACTCTATACTTGCAAAATGACTATACTTGACAATATGTACAATAGTCAATAAAATAGTATATGCAGATATAGTCCCCTTATCATTATTCTATATATAACTCTGAATTTTGCATGTTCGGTTTTGTTCTGTGCTTGTGTGCTCTGACTGCTCTGTATATTATGCTTGGTATACTCCCCTTGTATACAATACTCAAAATTGTGTTCTCAAAACTGTATTACTCTCCAAATGTAGAATTACTCCCCCTTTGCTGGGCTTTCCTCTATGTAGTATCATAATATTACTCCCCCTTTTTGACAAACATTAAAAACTTAATTTCCATCCGGAGGCAGTAACTGATCAAAAATAGTCTTATACTTGGTCCGGGCGTCGGTGAGGGTGACTGAGAGTGAGTCCTTGATACTTTCCATTAAGGAGTTTTGTGCTTGAATATCAGATGATAGTGATATCAAGCCATCAAGAGTGCTTCCCTCTTGTGTAGTTGATAAGCGTGTAGCTCGGTTGAGCTGTTCCTATACTGATGAGAGATGAGGAAGGAATAATGTTTGAAGGGTCATTATATCCATCCTAATTTTATGCTCTTCATTCCTCAGTTCTAACTGTTGAGCCATGAGCTGTTGTAGCTTTTTGTAAAAATTCTGAACTTAATTAGGCTCAATGGCTAACTTAGATGAGAGATCGGTGATCTCTTTCTCAATGGCATCAATTTTATTTTTGATATCTTTAATAAATAAAGAAAATGTACACAATTTCTAGAATAAATAAAGAATGTGCTTGAGTTGAGGGGACAACTCAGCAATGAATTTGACAAGTTTTACCTTGCTAACAACAATTGATTTTTGTACTTCCTCTATCATTTTTGTTGTAAGCTCTTTATCCTTGAGCTTGCTTAAGTACTCGGATGCATCAACTCCAGATGTTTCAATCTGATTAAGGAGTTCATCCAACTGAATATGGATGGCTGCATCAGTTGACACTGTTGTTGATGGTAGCATTTCTGTGAGTAGTTTCCTAACCTTCTGAAGTACTTTATTCTTTTTCTGTATGGCTAGTTGCTTCTCCTATTTGGCCTTTGCTTTGCATAGTTCACCGAAGTTAGTGAGTGCTTGCCCTTTCAATTTGGAAATGTCTACATTGGGCAACATGATCGGTTTTGATAAGTCAAATTTAAAACCATGCTTTCTCACCTTCTTCTCTTTGCCTTTGGTCTGTGGCACTAAGACAAGTGCTTGTGAGGCTTGCTGACCCTCGATAGGTTGCTCAGTAGATGTAATACTTTGGTCTATTCCTATAGCGGTTGCAGTGTCTTTGGGTGTCTCGGTGCTAGGGGTCTCAGTTGTAATATTTTCAGTGCTTGTCTGTGCTTGAGACGTTTGATCTTTGGTTGTGTCACCTGCAGCTTTAGATGTGTTGCCTTCGGTAGCTTGCTCAGTGTCCTTGGGAGCTTTGGTTGAGACTGGTGGCTTCACCGGCGGATAAGGCTGAACTTGTTGTAAGACAGATTCACTAGAGACAAGTTTTGCATAAGTGGTACCTTCAATCATTTCCTGCTCTGGTGTGGCTTCATCCATTACATCTTCATCATTTTGTATAGTGTCAACCAGGTCTGGACCTTGCTCGGTGACATCTGGATCTTTCTCGATGACATCAACAATTTCAATTTGAAATTGTTCATCAACATCCTTTTGTTTGAAGATCTCCTGCCACTTGGCTTTAGTCTCATTTTCCACATCAATATATAGCCCATTCATCAATTTTAAGGCTCTTTGTTTCACAAGAAATTTTGAATTGTATGTGGACAAATGCTCCTTGATTTCAGCTACGAACATGTCAGGAAATAGATGGACTAGACTTCTTTCTCTTATTTGTCTCTCCAATTCCATTGCATATTTCCATCTGTTATCAATATGTGAGTAGAGTTCACTCGGAAGTGACTTTGCTAGTTCTAATGGTGCTAACCAAAACTTCAGAAGTGTACATATGACAGCTTCTTCAATCTGTCGTTTCTCATCATTATTCCTAGACTCATACTTAACATATCTGAATCCTACAAATCCACCGTATTCTTTGAGATTGGCACAAAATTTTTCAACACTGTGAATGTTTACCTTTTTTCTTTTCACAATCTGGAATTTGTTTGCATCATCAAACTCTGTATCACTCGACTCTTTTGCCAAAATGATTCTCTAAGTAGATTTCTTGTAAGTCTTAGTTACCTTAGGAATGGCAACAATCTTTTGTTTCTTGCTCGGTGATGCAGCTGATGCTCTGGTGTTGGGTCTCTTTGTTGGTGGAGTCAGTAGGGCCTTTGTGATGTCCTGTTTCTTTCTTTTCAGAACTTTACCCTTTGGCAACTCTGTGCTCAATGTTATTGCAGCCTCCTGTGCTTCTAATTCTTCCTCGGTAATGGCAAGATTGCCTTTGATAGGTGTGGAGGAGGATTCTTCTCCGAATTTCTCAGATAAAACCTTTATCATCTTTGTAGCTTTTCTTGTAGCCTTAGGAATTGCAATGCTCATTTTTACTTTCTCCTTCACCTCTTCATAGGTTCCATACCTTAGTTCAGTTGCATGCCTTGGCAATGATAGATAGGCATCAATTTGTTGTTGTGTGATATCATAATCAATCTCATAACCCATTGGTTGCAATGATTGAGTCCTCGGTTCAACAACATTTACATAGCAATAATAAGTGTCGACTTCAAAACATATATTGTCTTTGTATTTTTCGACCAGCTGTGGTGGGATCCTGTACCTGTTGTGCATTTTCTCTTGGAATTTGCTGAAGTAATCATCCATGATATCATTAAATTTATCTCCTAACTTCTTGATGTAGTCATTGATCTAATGGGTGATAGGTCGGTGTAGCTCCCATACTACTTTACTGACTGAGGGAAAGAACTTCTCAAAATAGAAAAACATACATACAAGTAGTGAACTGAACTTTAGTGTGTTTGCCGAGTTGTTCTTCTTCGGCTTCCTTATTATGTTCAGGTTCTCAAACAAGTTCTTTAGTAGTACTTCACATAAGTCTACTTTCATTCTCTTCTTCACTATTTTGTAGGCCAGGTCCACTACAACACATGGTACACTATTTTCCCTTGTAGATTGGAAGAAACAGTAACCAATAACTCTAATTGCAAATTTTAGTTCAACATCAGTGACATTATTCAATTTTAGTCCTCGGTAATCGGATTCTACTCCAATTAGACTGATTAGCTCCTTTTGTGATATCATTTTCTGTGCTCGAGCATGATCATAGATGGGATATCTGGTGATTAGGTGAATGAATTCCTTCATGATCTTGAACGGTTGCTCTTGTAGCCACATGAAATCATTGTGCACTCTGCTCAATACAAACTTAACCCACTGGGGTTTGAACACACGAGGATAGACTAGGGCTTCAATTAATCCCTTGATTTTGAAATTTGCTATCCAGTTTGCCATCAGTGCACAGTTCATCATATGTGTCACTAGTCTCTACATGACCGAGTTCCTCAACACGACATTTGGTAAAGAATATGACATCTTCTACCAATAAGACTCGATCTGGGATGAGTGAAAATGCAGTTTTATCATCCAGTTCTGAGGCAACTTTAGGAGTTAGGGAATATTTCAGCGAGGGCTTCTCCACATTTTGGACAACTATAGGGTCTTGGATCTTGGGCACCATGGTAGATCTCGAGTAAGATTCGACAAGTTATCCTTAGGGTTTATAAGTGACTGACTCTTCACACTCGATAGACAATAGCAATTTGACTAGATCAGAAACTAGCTAAACAGTGTGAATAGATTGATGTAAATACCTCAAAATTTGCTCTGAGTGAAGTTTGATTCCTTTGATTCACTCTACTCTGCTTCTCAAAAACTTGGGTGAATGAAAATGACCGCGAAAACACTTTTAAGTACTCAAAAATACCTTATCGGGCTCCATGCAAGTTAGGTCAAGATATTAAATGCACTCAGTTCACCTTTTACCGATTTACTCTTTTTCTATTTTCACCGAGTACCCAACTTTGCTTCACTAACCGACTTGGCAGGTTTCCTGTATACACCGACTTGATAGGTTTCCTGTATAGTATATAAACTGACTAATTGCATCTTAACCATGTAGCTTTTGAATTTTGTACATAATAGAATAGGAACTATTATGATTTAACTTTTAAAGAATGCAGTCCCTTCATACCTTTTCTTGACTAATTTGAAATAGGTGCACCTAACTCGGTAGGTAAGGTGCTTTCTTCATCAGACATAATTTCTTTCTTTTTCCAAATCACCTTGAATTTTTCTTTCATCTCTTCAATGTCTCTTCTCGGTTGATCTCTGCAATCTCCAGCTAAATGTCCAGCTTTGTGACAATGAAAACATGCCATACCGAGATTTCTCCATGATCTCTGGGTGTTCATTCCAAACCTTATAAAATAGTTGGCACTTATATGTCCATATCTTCCACAACATTCGCACCATATCCTTGTATTGTAATCCCATGGTACTACTGCATATTGTTGGTAAGGATCTGCGTGAGTTTGGTAACCTTCAGTGTTTGCTTGGTGTGGATACTTCATGTAGTTCTTTTGCTTAAACCAACACTTCTCAGTACTATGTCCATATCTATTGCAGTTTTTACAAAACCCTTTGAATTTTGCCTTCTGATAGTTGTTAACAGACTTTGTCCTACATTGATTAGGTTTGTGACCATATTTATTGCAATTATAACAATATCCATTGGACTTAGAGATATTCATTTTCTTACCTTTTCTGATCTGGGCATATGTTGGCAGTATGACCTTGATTTCCACAATAGTAGCAAATAGGCTTCTTCCTTTTGATGTTATTCCTTTTTCCAGCTTGTTTTGATGATTCTCCTCTCTCGGTAGTATGAATTCTTTTCTCGGTTGATTCTTTTCCTTTGTAACCGAGTCCTCCATCTTTGTAGAGTCTTCTTGTATTCAATTGCTCATCCAATATCTTTGATGCTTCATAACTTTTCTCGAATGATTCTTTGGATTTATTTTCTATTTCAAGTTCACCAATCAACCTTGATACTTAAGTTTCAATGATTGATTTTCATCATTCTTTAGAATTGCTTCATGATGTGCATAACCTAGTTGATCTATCATATTTTGTTGAATACCAGTTAACCTTATGATTTCATCATCCTTATCAAATACTAGAGCTTCAAGTTGTTGTTTCTCTCTTTGTAGATCTCTTGCTTTATCCTCAGCTATCCTTAATGCATCTAGATTTTCAGTCATTTGCGTACTAAAATGTTCATGTTCTCTTTTCATTGCTTTTAGTTGATCAGCCAATGCTTTGTTCTTTTCTTTCAACATTCCAATCATTTCTTCAGTCTCTTCAGATATACTATTCTCAGATGATGTCTCGATTTGTTCCACTAGCTCTTAAGAACCCTGCAAGTCATCAGATAATCTTCTCCTTACTTTCAGAGATTTTTGCATTTGCCTCTGCATGTCTGCAATCACTTGATTTGCATTATCCATCTCTTCTTGAAAATGTACAATCCTCCGAGATTGTTTGTAGCCTTCCATTGCTAAAATCTTTCTCTTTAGGTAGTTAAACCCTTTTCCAACATTGTAGCTCTGATACCAATTTTTAGGCCCAATATAGAAAGCTAATGTACTAAGAGGGGAGGGGTGAATCAGTACTCCAAAACTTTTCTCTGATAATAACCTTACTGTTATGCATAAATAGAATAGTGTAGTAACATAAAATAAAACTAAAATCAACATATAACAATCATACATGATTCACTCCATAACACATATATTTTGGTCACACAGAAACTCTTGGTTAGAGAGAAAAACTGTGGTGGGGATGGCACCCACAACTTCACTACTGCAATAATAAAGAATGCTTGGTTAGAGCTACATTTAGCTATTTCTGATAGCTTACCCTATTAGGAGTATCAAGATCAGTTAGATCTACCTTACTAAAGGATTTTTACAACACTATATAAGTGTAGCACCTGGTTAAAGGATTTACAATTTATAGACTTGGTTAGAGTCTTTTACCCTATTAAAGGTTTCTCTTACAACTTCAAAATATTACAATAAAATCATTACAAATATCTGCAACTTTACATCTGAAATGCTAAAGCAGATTCTATGTGCTCTGAATAAGAATACCTAGCTTGTAGCATACCTTGGTAACCCATAATGAAACTCGGTAAACCCTTCTGTTTACTCTGTTCATCGACTGTTCACTGATAACCTTCTCAGTGACCTCTCTGTGTCTCTATAACAATCTTCCTTCATGCATACACACACACTTGTTTCTCTTGTTGCATATCTTATGTCTAACCCTAGAATCATGCTATATAAATAGATCTCTTACAGTGGTGATCTGATTCATTGCTTCAATCTTACAAAAAGATTCTTTGAATGAATAACTAAACAAAATATCTCATTGGTTAGATTGACCTTGTAATCATACACAATCTCCTAATGCAATTTCCAATGCAAAAACGGTTAGATGTGCCTCGATCTTGTA
This sequence comes from Cryptomeria japonica, assembly GCF_030272615.1. Taxonomy (NCBI): domain Eukaryota; kingdom Viridiplantae; phylum Streptophyta; class Pinopsida; order Cupressales; family Cupressaceae; genus Cryptomeria; species Cryptomeria japonica. Next base: position 472,702,979 of record NC_081405.1, read on the forward strand.
ACACATTTTCATGTGCATGTCCAGGTTCAATGTATCTGGTAAAACGTTTCACTCAGTGAATATCAACTTGGTGAGTTAACTTTACTACTTGGTAGCCATGAAACTTTACTCGGTAAACAGCTTGATGAATACTGTGTTCTGTGACTACTTTTTTCTGTAACCGACTTGACTATTCATACCGACTTCTCTTTGTGTACCGACTGCATGATTTGGTAATACTAACCGACTAGAATATATAGTATGAATTTGGATATGAAACTAATGGCAATTTGATAAGTAGTAACATCATCGATGTTGTAGTTGTAGTAACTACAGGAGGAGTGTGGAATACCGCTGCTACAACCTGAAATGCATATTATTTATCTCAATTTAAATCGATGTATAATGAAAATTCATTTATGTAATTACAAATTTAAAGTCATTGATAAATAAAATGCTATGAATTAAAATCAACACACATGTGTCTGTGGCTGATGGGCAAACACGATGTCCATCAACGCCTCTGTCAACGCCAAATCCTTAGCCATGCAGGCCTAACATCTACTCCTGTAAATCATGCATAAATGAGATGTGGATCGATCTACAACGGCCTCGTCATCTGTCCCTAAGCATATCCCTGAGAAACTAACATACAGATGCTGAATGGGATTTTTGTCACCATCTGGAGCAACTAATGGTTCATCATCCAGTACAAGAGGGTGTGCTAACGATGTCCCATGCTGGATAGTGGCACCAGTCAATGTTGTGGCTTCCTGAAGAGTCTGTAGCTCCATCAACTCTTTCATCTCTACTGGGACAGCCTGATGCACCTTGGGTTGGGTGCTAGGGGGCGATGACTCTCCGGAGCTACTTGCCTATGGGCTCCAGGTCTATCTTGGGTAGAGCCATCACCTCTACCATGGAACTCTCTCATGTCAAAATAGTTTGGCCGCACATTGAGGACAAAGTTAGAGTATACTTTTTTCAAAAAATACAATGGCACCTCATAATTATTACAAGGTGGATCATCAAAGACCATCCACCACCTCTACCAAAAAAGATTATTCATCTGCACATTGGTACACCAATGTATGGGAAACCTCTTTACATTAAGAGGTAATGACTCACTAGTTTTAGGATCAACAAAAAGGGCACATATTTGTTGTTTACTAATTTTTTTTTTTTTCACTCCCTCGTATGATAACCCATCAACATAGTATTGATGACACCTATCCCTAAAGTTTACCCATTTTGTAATTTGTGTGGAAATAGTTGTGGCACCACTAGCTAATGTTTCTAGGCTAGTGGCGAGGGATTTATGATGCTCAAGCTCAGATGTTTTCCATTTATTAATTAGTCTATTTATTTTAGACATGTTTTTCCCTAATTGATTAATCAATTTCTCCTGTGTTTTAGGTGTACGGTCAAAAGGAGGAACTGGAGGTGTATCTTGTGGGTTTTCTTTAGGGTTTTCAAGAGGTGCATTTTGTTGATCTTGTTGTGGATTATTAGAATCTCATTTTTGAAACAATAGTAAAAAACCTAATCAAAATAAATTAAATTAAATTCAAAATGTAAAACAAATTGAATAAATGGGAAAGAAAGACAAAAATTAAGAAAAACTAACCTTGATCCATAGCGTCTGTAGGAGAAATGAAGCATCTCGTTCACGGTTTCATGGAGGAAATGGAGGAAAAAACATCATGGTCAAGGGAAAATAAGACCCGTTTTTTAAAAAAACACTTTTTTTGACAGGTACTATGTACACAATTCTTTAGGGCTTATGAGCGCACACGCACTCACTTTCCTAAAAGAAGCGCGTACGTGCTCATTTTCCTAAAAGAAGCACGTACGTGTTCACTTTCCTAAAAGAAGCGCATAAGCGATCACTTTCCTAAAGACATCACGTACGTGCTATCTTTTTTAGGCTCGAGAACAATGGACTTAAGCGCGTAGGGGGTGATTTCAAATTTTAGAACCACGTATGCGCTGCTTGTTTTTTCATGTTTTTTTGGGTGGTGTCCACTTTTATGACCACCATCTTTGTGCACATACCCAAAGGCACACCTATTTGAGAACCTTCCCACCATATACTTATATCATACCATCCAAAATACCTTCATATGATTCCTATCCATCCATAAATTCCATTCATTCTGGAAGCAATTTTCATGCTGACTATAAAATCCACAAGTCCAACAATCCACATGCATTTAAGGATCAACATGTCTCATCTAATCGACATGTAAAAACAAGGAAAAATATGATCCAAAGAGAAAAAGAAGTATTTAAAAGGCAACAAAGGCCCATTGAGAAAAAGAAAGGAAAGTAAAAAGCCATATGGGTTCCTAAGTCACTTGTACAAACAATTTGTTCCAAGGAACCACAAAACAAAGAAAAGTTAAAAACCATATGAATTCGCAAGCAACTCCTTGGAGCACATAATCCTAAAGAAAAATCAAAGTTGGCATGCAAAATTCCTATCTATCTTTCTAAATTTCTTCAACCTTTTCAAATCCATATTTCCCCCTCTATCCAAATCTCAAAATCCAAAATGTACTTTTCCTCCATTGCTCCACCACCACTCAAGGTGTGTGCCAATTTTGATCTTGCCAAAATTTTCTTCCACTTATGCACAAGTCTTCTAGCACCCAATGCATTATCCAATGTCTCTTTTCCACCCTTCCATCCCTCTTATCCATTCATTGCATAAATCCCTATCCCATTTCATCCAATCATCCATTTCATTATCCTATCAATGTCTTTGAGCAAACCTTCATAGCCATAATCTATTGCAACACATATTTCAAGGGTACCATCCAAATAACCAAACGCTTGAGTCCTTCCTCTATGTCCCATCATGCATCCATTGTCTTCCAAAAAAGTACAATATTTTTTTTTTTAAATGATCTTGAAAAAATTACAAAATTTTTTTGAAAAGGATCCTAAAAACAAATAGTAAAAAAAAATGATTCATCCACTGGTGAAAAATTGGCAAGTAGGTACCTTGGGCAAGTACCATTATGAAAAGATGGCAAACAAGCATCATGTTTAGTTCTTCATCTTCTTGCATTACATACTTGGGGGTAGGTTCCACTCATTTTATCCTAGCACATACTATCCATCACATCCTTCATTATCCTTCATCCTTCATGTCCATCATCCTTATCTGCATCCATATTCCCTTTGCCATCTTTGATCTTGACAAGGCTAAGGATCTTCATAAGCATCACATGTCCTATTTGCTTCACTTTGTCTACATGCCTTTTGTCCATATTGGTTCCCTTATCACATCCTCATCCTATTCATGTCCCTTATCTATTTTTTATCTTGCTTATCATATCCATGGCCTATTATTATCCCCCTAATACACCCTTGATCTTGATATAGAATAAGCATGTAAAATGCAAACAAAACACCATGTTTTCAAAAACCTCTTGACATGTCCCTTCGTATGGACCACGTGACATTTAGTGCACCATGCTATCAGCTTATCTTGTCATGTCCAATCCCCTATCTTGGACAAAAGCATGTTATCCCATTGTTGGATAGTCCTTGGAAACCAACTCATTTTTGAATCCATAATACACTTCCCTTATCTTCCCTCTATCCATTACAATTTTGTCCATCCATTCATCCATCCATAATGTCCCTGCCTTGCTAGACACTACGGGGGCAAATTTCTGAACGTGATCAATCAATGGAGTTCTTCTCACTACAAAATATAGAAGGATGTAACAAATACATTGCATAATGTCTTGAAAAACAAATTCAAAAACATTCGAAAAATGATCCTAAAGAAATCTCCAAAAACATTGAATAACCACAAAAACCCTAAAATTTTCAAAACAATCAAAATCCCAAATATAATCATCATTTTTCATCTCATCAATTAACTTTTCCTATGCAAAAAATAAACATTTGAGCAAACACATACATAAAACCCATTAAATACTGCACTTATCAAATCATGCATCAACAGACAACCTATCAATCAAATAAACAATCAAACATATCAACTTTTTGTATCAATCAACCTATCAACTAGCTCTATTTGAATATCATCTATCTTAAACAGGGTGTAGTATACTCAAAACCAGACAATGCCCATCTTAAACAGGGTACTTCATTCCTGAAAGTAGACATCATGATCGTTTTATTAGACAAACTATCAACTTTGACAACAAGATCCGAAATGGTTATTGACTCGCTTGGTTTAGTGAGTCTCATCTTTCATTGTTTTATCTTTGATCGTGTTCCTATGATACATGAGGATATCCATAAGTGATTATAGTGGATGAGATGGTTCATGATCATTTTTTTTTGTGGGATGTTTTCATGACATTCAAAGGCAGGTATGTTTAGGGTGTCTGTGTTGGTACATTCACTGTGTGACTATCACATATACCTCGACCCTTGACATACACGCCCAACATTCCAGGACAACATGGAAACATTCCTTGTCTATTTTATGTCATTTTTTCCACAAAGCGATCACATTGTTGCTTTAACCTCATATGTCACGACATGATGTATCCACTTGCCATATCAAATAAAGCTCTCTAAAAGTAAGGTGTACTTATGAAAGAAAGGTTTCATCATTACTAATTGTTCCTTGTCTAATATTTTTTCTTCTTACTAGCCATTTTGTTCTCTTTCATCATATTTCCTCTTTCATTTAACATTCTTCTCTTCTTTTTAGAGATCATTCATTTCTTTCATACACAAACAATCTCTCGAGGGGGCATCTTACCATCTCTCGACCTGCAAGGGCATAATTTTTTTTAAAATTTTCTTTCAAACAATGCTCTAAATTGCATTGTCTCAAAGAGGGAAAAAATGTAGACACTAAATATTGGTAGTCACTTGTGTTCATTTTTAACCTAATCGTGCGTATAATCTTTATTATTCTCACAATCTTGTCTCGCTTCACCTTTCTCATTTTCTGTCTAGATCGTTCCATTTTGTTCCAATTTTTGAGTCTATCATTTAATTTCATCCTCAAATTCATCCCCTTGGCATCAATTTTTTCCCTTCTCAGTTCGGTAATGTAAATTTTGTCCTGAACCCTACCCTGATTAGGGTATTTTGCTTCCTTTTTTGGTCTTGCAACTTCCCGCTTTCCTTTTTATGTCTCATTGGATTCAATTTTTCCCTATTCCTATTTTATGGTTTCATTTTGACCTCTTACCCTGCCCCATGATATCACATTTGTCCCTTTTCAGTTCATTGACTCGCTTTGACCCAATTTACTTGCTTATACATGGTTTGACCTAATTTTCCCATTTTTTGTCTGAACCTTCCCCATTATTTCCAATTTCACCCCATATTGACCAAAATTGACTTAATTTGACCTAATTAAGGTCTCTGTATGTCAAATTGACTATTTTTCTTTCTTAGGTTTAATTAATTAAGCCCTTCTTTGCTAATTATTCTCCCCAATCTTTTAATATTTCATCATTTAACCATCTCCTTTCAATATTATTTAATTAATTTTAATTTTCACACTTTAATTAAATGATTTTAATTATTTAATTAAATGTTCAATTTATATCTCCCATAATTGAATAATCTATTTAGATTATTTAATTAGCTAATTTGTGTCATAATTGAATAAATATCTTTATTTATTTAGTTATTTATCCTAATTATCCTCCTAATTTTTGAAAATGGCAACATTATCTTAGATATTTTATGATATTTTCCCTAATATCCTCTTTGATTTTTGAAAATCCAACTTTTTAGGAAATATTTCATTAATCTTAATTTAAAATTCAAAAATGAGGTATGCATCCTTGAAAAATCTGCTTTTTACTTTTTCTTCGCTTTTTCCTCATCTCTTTCATCTTCCTTGAATGACAACTCTGTCATGTGCTCAATTAGGTTCATCCATCAGATCAAAAATATTTTTGATCTTGTTTGTTCGTCGAGTCTCCGATTTTTTATCATTCTGTCAAATTGTCTAGCAATCAACCAACCCTTAGTATTGCCATTTTTTTTTTTAATTAACAATCTAACTTTCGAGCATCTTAGTCTTCTAGCAATTAGCATCATCAGTTTGTCGAAATCTGTTCAACCTTAGAATTACACTTTCAAGTTATCCTTACTATCACCCTTGCTTTCATTCATACTTGCACCTGCACAATGAGAGTGAGATCAAATTAGAGGAGAAAGAAAGGACAATGGATCCACATTAAAGGAATGGTGATATCTGCATTTAATCTTCATGTTTAATTTCAATCTCTCTATTGGTAGGATTAGTATATATAAGCATAGTTTTTTCAGAAGTCTACGATTTGCTTTAGATTATGATTTGGTTTGATTTCTCTAATCTAGCCTCTAAATAATTTCCCGATCTACAATATCAAATATCTAATATTAATGGATATCTTATACTGGCAGATATTTCGTTACTAACCCATTTTTTTTTTTCCAATAAAAGTGGATTATTCCACTAAACTTTTTTATTAATATTTTTTATTTTTTTACACAGGATTCAAAGAGAATACCAGAGGAAAGAACCCTTGGAAGAAAACCTCCGGTCACAACCCATTTTTATTAGCTTGTAAGTTTATTTATTATAACAAAATTTGTTATTTAAACTATATATTTTGATAACCAATTTCTTAGTCTATAATGTATAATATATTATAAGTGCAAATGTGAAGGTGGATGAGAACCATGGGAAGAAGATCAAAGGATATGGTTATGATGATGGACAAAATATTGTTTTAGCCCCTATTCAGCCTAAATATCCTAAGCAAAATGATTTGGCAGAGACATTTAATCCAGATGTTGCTGCTACTGGTGAAGGAGTGCAGGAACCTGAGAATCAAAACAATCAAAAGACTTCGAGGTATGTAAGATTGAATCATTCTAAAAACTAGATTATTGGTGTTAAGAATAAAGGTTTAATGACTAGAAGAAGGTTAGCTATTGAAGAAGTATGCTTGATTTCTAAAGTTGAATCTAAAGATGTTGCTGAAGCCTGTAAAGATGAAAATTGGATGAGAGCTATGGAAGAAGAACTAGATCAAATGGAAAATAATAATACATGGGAACTTGTGCCTAGACCTAAGGATAAAAATGTTATTGGTACTAAATGGGTATTCAGGAACAAATTGAATGAAGTCCGTGAAGTTGTCAGAAATAAAGCTAGACTAGTTTGCAAAGGATACTCATAGCAAGAAGGAATTGATTATGAGGAGACTTTTTCTCTAGTTGTTGGCATTTGCATGAAGGTTGTATTAATTATATGTTATGTTGTCATTGATGTCAATCAACCGGTTATTATGATGTTATGTTATAATGTTGTAATGATGTTTTTAATGTTGTCTTGAACCGGTAGGAAGAGCTAGAAGGAAGAGCTAACAAAGGGTAATGCAACCGGTAGGAGAGTTTGTATTGGAAACCGATAAAGGGAGAGTTAAACCGGTAACCCTACCTATAGAAGAAGTCCAAACCCTAACTAATGAAGTTGAAGCAGATTATGATTAAATGGTGATCAGAAAAGATTATGACACTTATGCATGTTGAATGAGGAATGTTTTAAATGATTCAAGGCACGTAGAGATGACTGTTTTTTCTTGGGAATGAGAAATTTTATTGCATGTAATGCAAACTGTGTGATGAGTTACAGAGTTTGATGAAGCGGTGATCAAGGAGTGGTCAAGGATATCTTGAATGATGTGCATTGATTTCTATGTTATTTACTATGTAATCCAACGGTCATAATTGAACCAATTTGTTTGTAATCTCTATGAGATGTTTAGGTTTGTGATGTGTTACCAACCTGTTGATTTGTTTATAAGGTCGATGAGTTGTTTTGTTTGAGTGTTGGAAAAATTGTAGCTGAGAGTGAGAGAGTGGTTGCCGAACCTAATAATGTATTTGGAGTATGTGTAATGGTAGATAGGAGCATGAAAAGGATCTGAACAAGCAAGTGTAGTACTATTCAAACAGATCAACAAACCCCTGTTGTTATCTAACAATTAACACAATTAAATCCCCTAATCGGGTAAGCTCTAACAAGCTTAATTATTCAAATCCTCTAAATAGGTGATCCATTAGCTTGGATTCTAAATCCTCTACTGAGGTTACTCCTAACAGGGTATTATTTTAATAGGGCATTATAGTCAATCCCTTAACCGGGTGGTCCCTAACATGATCTGTTCTTAACAAGACTTTTTGTAAAGCTTTAACAGGCTAGGCTCCTAACAGGGTGAACTTTATAAGAGTTCAGAATACTTGTGGGTATTCATCCCCATCGTGGTTTTTCCCATTTGGGTTTCCACATCAAAAATATTGTTTCAAGTGGTGAATTCTTTTGTGGTTATGTTTATTGTTGAATTTCTTAACTCCTAGATCCACTTTGATGTGTTATGATAACTGACAACAATTTGAAATATGTTCTAACTGATGTCAGTAAAGTATTTGAATGGTTAAGATAAAAGGTTTTATGAGTTTCAAGTTGTTTTACTATTAATCTGTTATAACAGTCAATTGGTTTATCTTGTGAGTATTATTGCATTTGAAGTTCAGTGTTGAAATCCGTCAGTTTAGAGTTTGTCTTGAGAGGTTGATTTTGAGTTTGGTGAAAGTCAATAAATTTTTCTATCTATTGATTCACCCCCCTTCTTAGTAGTTGACCAGATCCTTATTCTTTCATCATACCATCAATTGGCATAAGAGCAATTCAGGTCCTCTAAGGTCTAAGCCTTACAACTTGAGGTAAAGATCTTGTTGAACATGATGAAGAAGGAAGGTCTGAAGTTTAATAGAGAGAACTACAGGATATGGAGTGATAGAATGAAAATTTATATGAAAAGTCTTGGAAGTCAATACTGGGAACATGTTGTTACTCAATATGTTGCACCTAGTGGGACTATGTCTGATGATCAAAAGAAAGAGCAACAAGAAAACAATCAAGCACTAGAGGCTATTATCAGTTCTTTGTCTATTGCATAATATGTTGATGTCCTTGGTCTAGAGACTGCTTATGAGGTATGGAAGAAACTTGAAGAAATCTACGACGGTGATGAGCATGTTAAGATTGCCAAAGAAGAGAGTCTAAGAGGAAAATTTGATGACATGCGGATGGCTGAAGGTGAAAATATCCAACAGTATGGTCAAAGGATAAAAGAGATAGTCAGTGAGATCAAGAGTGTTGGTGGTAAAGTTGAAGATGCCACAGTGATTAGTAAGGTGTTGAGAACCCTGCTACCGGTCTACACTATCCGAGTTGCAGCCATTCAGGAGTTAAAGTCAATTGATAAAGCTGAGGTAACTCTAGATTACATCATTGGTAAGCTTACAGCTATTGAACTAAATGGTTATGATGGTAGTGCTCAGAAATCTAAGTCTGCATTTAGAGCTTCTATTTTTAACCCATCTATGAGGAAAAGTAGAGATGTCAGTCACAATTATGAATCTAGATCTAGCAGATAATTTGATGATGAAGAAAGTCTAGTTGAGATTGAATCATTGTTGGCTAGGCGGTTGCCAAGAGGAACCGGTAAGTACAAAGGTAAATTACCTTTGAAATGCTTTGCTTGTAACAAGATTGGACATATTGCAACTAACTATCCTAATGGTGACAATAAGAATAAGCGTGAGAAGTTCAAGTACAAAGGCAAAGGAAAAAGAGATTGTCTTATTGCAGTTGATGGTGGTATCACTGATGAGGAATCTGAGGGTGATGCTAATGAAGACATTGTCTTTGTTGCCATCAAAGAGGAGACATCTGATCAGAAGGCATTAGTGTCTCACATGGATAGTTCTAATGATTGGATCATTGATAGTGGTTGTTCAAACCACATGACCGGAGCAAATTTCTTTCTCTAAAGGAATTTGATGGAGGAGTCGTGCGATTCGGTAAAAACTCACCCTGCATGGTAAAATGTAAGGGAACTATTTCTCTTAATGGTAAGAGAAGTGTAGATGATGTCTACTAGGTTGAAGGATTAAAGCACAATCTTTTGAGTGTTGCACAACTCAATGATAGAGGTTATCCATTGGAGTTTAAGAATGGAATTTGCAAAATCTATGGGAGCAAAGGTGAACTGATTGCAACCAGCAAGAAGACAGAAGGTAACCTGTTTCACTTGAATCCTAAAGTCAACAAATGTTTAATTGCTAAGATAGATGATAGTTGGCTTTGGCATAGGAGATTTTGACATATAAATTTTGATAACATTGTTAAGGTTAGTAAGTCCAAGTCAGTGAGAGGGTTGGCTTACTTGGACAAACCGGTTAATGCTCTGTGTAAGGAATGTCAGTTGGGAAAGATGACAACCTCAACTTTCAAGAGCAATTCCTTTTTAGCATAACATTTGTTAGATCTGGTTCATACAGATCTCTGTGGACCTATAAGGACTAAAAGTATTCAAGGTGATAGATATTTTATGATTCTCACTGATGATTTCTCAAGGATGATGTGGGTCACATTCCTGAAGGATAAGTCAGAAGCTTTTGGTAAGTTCAAGGCATTCAGGGCCTTAGCTGAGAAGGAGAGTGGCAAAAAGATAAAGTGTATGAGGACAGATCAAGGAGTTGAATTTACTTCTGAGGAATTCACTAGATATTGTGAAGAAACTAGTATCAAAAGGCAACTTTTTGCAACGAGGACACCACAACAGAATGGTATTGCAGAGAGGAACAACAGGTCAGTTGTTGAAGCTGCTAGAATGATGTTGATACAAGGAGGTGTAGCAAAGAATTTCTGGAGAGAAGCTATCAGTACAACTGTCTACACTATGAACCAGATACTGGTAAAAAGAGGTAAGGATAAGACTCCTTATGAATACTGGTATGGTAGATCACCTAATGTCAGTTATTTTAAGATATTTGGCAATAAATGTTTTATTGAGAGAGGTGACTATGTTAGCAAGTTTGAGGCTAAGAGTGATGAAGGTAAATTTCTTGGTTACTCCACCAAGAGTAAGGCCTACAAATGTTACAAGAACCAAACTCAGAGAATCATTGAAAGTGTTGATGTTCGAGTGAATGAGAATCTTGAAGTCTCAAAGGAAACTAGTATGGAGAAAAAGGAAGAAGATCCTTGCATTCTTTTTTTGGAGCCAAAACCGGTGAAACCTAAAACTCATGGTAAAGAGAATGTTGATGTGCCAGTCCAACCAAAATAGGTAGAATCAAAAGATGATGATGATAATGAAGAAGAGCCTGAAGCTAATCATCATGTTATTCCGAGGTATGTGAGACTCAATCATAATCCTAACTAGATTATTGGAGATAAAGATGCTGGAGTGCTAACTAGAAGAAGAATCATAGATAATTCTTGCATGATCTCCACTATTGAGCCTAAAAATGCTAAGGAAGCATTTAGAGATGATCATTGGATCAAAGCTATTGAGGAGGAGCTTAATCAAATTGAGAAGAACAACACATGGACCCTGGTACCTAGACCGCTGAATAAAAATGTGATAGGTACTAAATAGGTGTTCAGGAACAAACTAAATGAAGATGGAGTAGTAGTTTGAAACAAGGATAGATTGGTTTGCAAAGGTTATGCACAGGAAGAAGAAGAAGACTATGGTGAGACTTTTGCACCAATTTCTAGACTTGAAGGTGTCAGGACTTTACCTGCTTTTGCAGCACATAAAGGGATTCAAAGTATATCAGATGGATGTGAAGTCAACATTTCTAGATGGGATACTAGAAGAAGAAGTATACATTGAGCAGCCAGATGGTTATACTTTGACTGATGATAAAGATATCGTATGTAAACTGCACAAAGCAATATATGGTTTGAAGCAAGCACCGAGAGCATGGTATGAGAGGCTACATTCACACTTGATAAAGATAGGTTTTTAGAGAACCAGTGAAGACAACAACATGTATCTCAAATTAGAAGGAGATAAGATACTGGTGAGTGAAGTGTTTGTAGATGATATCATATTTGGAGGAAATTATGACATGAGCAATGACTTTGCAAATGAAATGAAAAATGAGTTTGAAATGTCTCTAGTGGGAGAGATAAAAAATTTCATAGGCTTTTAAATTCAGCAGATGAAGAGTGGTATTTTTATCACATAGTCTACATATGTGAAAGAGGTGTTAAGCACATTTTGTATGAGTGACTGCAAAGTAGTTGGGACACCAATGGTTACAGGTTGTAAACTGTCCAAGGAAGATGAAGCAAAACCTATTGATTAAAAGGAGTACAGGTCAATGATAGGGAAGTTTCACCATGTTGTTCATAGAAGATCAGATATAGCTCACGAAGTTGGTCTAGTTGCTAGATTTCAGAAGAATCAGAAAGAAACACACCTGATAGCAACCAAGAGAATATTCAAATATTTGAAATTGTTGGTGTAAATAATTATTCATCTTGGATATTATTACACTATACTTAAGTTTACTTAGGAAATGCATTTCATAGTAGTTTGCGTATGTGACACTTGGGTGTTTGTGCCACATTGGGATAGTGTGTATAGGAGAAATTCCACCTTTTATGGTGTTGATATTGTAACTACTTTATCATATCCACTTATTGTGGAGTGATGATTCCACCTTCGGTGGGTGATCCACCTCATGTGGAATATTTTATTGTTTCTCCTACCTACCCACACCTATTTCCTACCTACCCTTGTTTCTTATTGAGCTACATGTCATGTTTGTGTGCTCACATATCCCTAGCCTTGCCTATATAAGCAAGTTCATATTCATTGTATGTAATTAAAAAAATGCTTGAAGATCTAGTTGATCATATTTTACATCTTGATAGAATACAGTTTATTCCTATCATATATTTTGTTCTCTCTTATTTGTGCTTTCCATTGCCTCTTGATCTTGACAAAATCTTGCATGGTATCAGAGCCATTAGATTGTCATTGGTTTGCTAATTGAGAGAAATTTGATGCTATTTGGGGTTGTGTATTTTGGAGCTTTCTATTGCAGGTTATTATTGAAGCTTGATGGGTCAAATCTGAGGTCACCATTGGATTGAAGAGGTCCAAGAAAGTCATTTTTGCCTTTTGTTTCATCCAAATCGGACTTCAGAGGCCAAATCTAGAGGCATTTGAAGTTTGAAGCCGCAACGGAAATTTGCCAGCAATTATAATTTTGTAGGCAATTTTCAAATAGCAATATCTCACTCATCCGAACTCATTTTTTCAAGCAATTTTTTTTGTTTTAGGGTAGAATTTCATCATCTATACAATGGTGCAAGATTTTTCTGATTTTCGGATACAAGTTTTTTGGAAATCATGAAATCTCGATTTTTACAACTTTGCAGGCTTCATTTGGGCTCATATGGACTCCTTTTCAGGTGCCATGTTTTTTAAAGTGCACAATTTTTCATCTACTTTCATAATCAGCTACCAGTTTTTAGCAATTTTGGGTAGAAATTGTACTTTCATCATATGGTCTTATTTGGCCAATTTGGCATTTGTATTGCATAGATCTATCTTTTTGATCTTTTGCTTTGTAGTTCTCAACCTATTGGGGTAGTTGTAAAACAAAATCAGAAGTCCACCTTGCCATTTTTTGCAAGTGGCCTATTGTACACGCACTACATATAAAGTGCCAAAATCATCATTTTTGGGGGGGTAATTTGATTGAGTGAATTTGGAGGGTGTCTCTTGTGCTTTTGTGCTCTTGTGTTCCTTCCTTTTTGCTGCTATGGGTTCTTCTAAGTTTCCTCTATTAACTCCTCATAATTATGCTACTTGGAAAATTGATGCATGGAGTAAACTTATGGAAAAATGACTAACTCATTATATTGATGGAACTATTGTTGCTCCTGCTGATCCTAAGGTTGATCCAGTTGGTCACTTGGATTGGCTCACTAAAAATATCATGGCAATTGATACCTTAAGAATGTATGTAGCAAACGATCTCATTTTTCATATTGAGAAGTGTACTCTAATCAAGGATGCTTGGTAAAAGTTTCAAGACTTGTATGGTCAAGTTGATGAGATTAGGGGATATCAAATTGATAGTGATCTCACCATGTTAGATCCCAAGAACTTTGATGCTATACAAGATTATGTCACTAAGGCAAATGAGTTGAGGGCACAACTCAAGGATTGTGGCATTGATAAGAAGGATACTCAATTGATCTTCAACTTGATGGGAAAGCTTCCACAAGAATATGCAACATTTGGTTCTAGTTTGCAAACCCATAGGATGACAATGGGTTCAAGATACACAATGCCTACATTTGATGCTTTCACTAAAATGTTGATGATGGAACAAACTAATTTGATAAGCATGGGAATTCTTAAGGCTTCTAAGTCTCAAGCATTAGTGGCAAATCAAGGGAACAAAGGAAATCAAGAAAATGACAACTCAAACAAGAAGAAATGGCAATCAAAGCCTAAGTTGGACAAAGCATCATCCTCTCCACAACAAGGAGATTCATCCTCTTCCAAGAGGGATAACTCACCAAAGAGGGAGAGACCTACTTATGCCTATTGTAAAAATTTTGGTCATGAAGAGCATCGTTGCCATTCTAAGAAGATTGATAAGCTCACACATATCCTCAAAAAGCATAGTATTGATTTTCCCAATGTCTACAAGAAGGATGATTCATCAACTTCCACTTCCACACATTCAAAAGGAAAAGGGAAAGCATTCATGGCTTCTACAAGTGGGAAGACTCACTCTTTTGGGACAAGAAAAGGAAAATCTCTTTGTGCTACTACCAGTCATGATTCAAAGAGATGGCTTCTAGATTCAGGGGCTTCTCATCATATGGCATCTTCACAATCTATGTTCTCTACATTTGAGCCTTGCACCATGCTGTAGATTTTGATGGGCAATCATACATACATGGATGTGATTGGGAAAGGATCTATTGACATTGGGGATAACTCCTTCAATGATGTGTTGTGTGTACCCCACTTGACAAACAATCTCCTTTCCATCTATCAAATCACACATGACGCAACTAAGAGAGTTGTGGAGTTCACACTTGAGTCAGTTTTTATTAGAGACTTGGAGACTAGAGCTATTATTGCGACTGGAGTGGTTGATCATGCATCTCGGTTATACTCCTTTTTAGATTTTGTTGATGATGATGAATTCACATTTGATGATTCTACACATGATGATCACACTTCTTGTGATGGTTCAGATTTTGAGGAGAACTTTGGGCACTTGAACATGGGGATTCTCACATGTGACCTTGTTCTTGAGCCTTGTATTTCATCTCCTCATATTGATATCACATCACCTATTGTACCTGATGATGCAGATAGTGCGGTAGTTTTTCCTTTATGTGATTTAGTGCAGTAGGATATTCATTGTCTTCCAACTTCAAATTCATGGGATGATTACTTGACAGACATTGCAGGTTTGTTTGTGGAATCCTACATTACAGTTTTGGGAGACATCATTGATGACATTCATCTTCTCTTTGATGAAGATTATCCTTCTTTGATTGTTGTGAGGGCACACTCTAACCCTCTTGTTCATTATCTACATGATCATTCTTTTGAGGTTTACATGATTGTGGATACTTATCTACAACAGTTGGAGGAGGTCTCTTTATCTTTTGAGGAGACATGTGAGTCTTTGGGACATGTTCTACATCCATCTCCACTAGATCTTGGAGTACCTTTTTCATCAGTGTGGCACTGTTTACCACCTTTGGAGGGGGTATCTTTCAGCATCGACATGGGGACACTTGAGCAGTTTTCAGAGATTCCATTCGTCATGAGTTTTTTTAATACATCTTCCCTTCATGATTGGGGAGACTTCATGGATACACCTTTGGTTTTGTTTCTTCCTAAGGGGAGGAATGTTGTTCGACATTTGTGGAGCGGTTTCTTCATACATCAAGCTTCTATCATTGGTGCAAATTCCACATTGAGGGGGGGCTTCCTAGTCTCTCTTCTTCTTCTTCTTCTTCTCTCATATGGGGGGGACTTTTTCCTCACATGGGATTTTGTCCTTCACATACCTCTATGAGAGTTCTTTGTATCTAGTTTTCATCTCTCTTTTGGGGGAGGGTTTTTTCCCATTGGGTTTTTCTCTCTTTCCCCACTTTGTGAGAGATTTCATTGCATTGGTTTGCATGCATTTGCATTTGTACATGGGTACCTAACATGGCCTGGTAGCTAGGACCCATCTTGCATTGCTTAGTTGCATTGTAGACTTAAGTGCATTCCCCTAAGTTGCACTTAAGGGGGAGTGTTGGTGTAAATAATTATTCATCTTGGATATTATTACACTATACTTAAATTTACTTAGGAAATACTTTTCATAGTAGTTTGGGTATGAGACACTTGGGTGTTTATGCCACATTGGGATAGTGTGTGTAGGAGAAATTCCACCTTTTATGATGTTGATCTTGTAACTACTTTATCATATCCACTTATTGTGGAGTTATAATTCCACCTTCGGTGGGTGATCCACCTCATGTGGAATATTATATTATTTCTCCTACCTACCCACACCTATTTCCTACCTACCCTTGATTCTTATTGAGCCACATGTCATGTTTGTGTGCTCACATATCCCTAGCCTTGCCTATATAAGTAAGTTCATATTCATTGTATGTAATTAAAAAAATGCTTGATGATCCAGTTGATCATATTTTACATCTTGATAGAATACAGTTTATTCCTATTATAGATTTTGTTCTCTCTTATTTGTGTTTTCCATTGCCTCTTGATCTTGGCAAAATCTCATAGAAAGGTACTATTGACTATGGTTTATGGTATCCATATGCAGGTAACTTTGATTTGAAGGTGTATACAGATGTAGACTAGGCAGGTAATGTTGATGATAGAAAAAGAACAATCGATGGAGCTTTCTTTCTTGGAGGAAGGCTTGTATCTTGGAGTAGCAAGAAGCCAAGTTGCATATCTCAGTCTACTACTGAAGCTGAGAATGTTGTAGCTTATATGAACTGTACCCAAGCTATCTAAATGAAACACATTTTGGAGGGATTCAAGATAGAGTTTATTGAACCGGTAAAGATCTTATGTGACAACACCAATGCCATAAATATTTCAAATAATCCGATGATGCATGCTAGGACCAAGCATATTGAATTGAAGTATCATTTATTGAGAGAAAACATGTAGAGTAAAGATGTGATATTGGAGCATGTTTCTACCAAGGAGCAACTTGCATATATCTTTACTAAACCTCTGCCTAAGACTAATTTTGAGTATCTTAGAGGTCAGCTAGGGGTTGTACCCCTACATGAGGTCAATTGAGCATTATGTAGGTACATCAGTTCTAGAGCTACTTGCAAAATTTAACAGCTGGATTGGTGTAGAGTGGAAGTTATTCCATAGGGGGAGCATCAGATTATAGGTTGATGATGTTGAACAATGAAGTTTGACATTGCATGTTTTACTTTCACTTTGGTATTGCTGTCAAAGGGAGAGAAGAACTATAAGACTATGAGGAGTATTGAATGATTGTGGTAAAATATAAACTAGGATTCCTATACACATCATCACAATCAAGGGTATTGGTATTTGTATTACCATCAATGCCAAAGGGGGAGATTGTTGGCATTTGCTTGAAGATTGCATTAATGATATGTTATATTGTCATTGATGTCAATCAACT